>NC_134838.1:128891393-129518476 GCF_965363235.1 Mytilus galloprovincialis | reverse complement strand
ATTATCATCTTAACAACGTGTTTTATTGTTCTTTTATTTGTGTTTGTTCTATTATTTATATTACTTTAATTGTTGGATTGTTTTATGTGATATCCATTTAACGTGGCTCGGTACTTATACATCCCGTCAATGTTTTTGTATTGTCTTTCATTTTTTGCTGGTGTGTTTTATATATGCGACTTTTTGTATTTGGTCCGAGAACACAATTAATTCGTAGTGCATTTCTTTTAGAACATAAATGAAAATTAAAAAATTCCCACCTGCGCTTTCTCAATGAAATTTTTACAGTGTGTTGTACTACTTTTGGGACAAATTATATCAAAATTATAGAAAACTTCATCGCCTCTAACTCAAAATATGGACAATTTTGTGTTTAGGGTGTCTTGAAATCTTTTGACAGCTTCCGAAGTGCTAATTTTTAACCTTTTTCAGCTGGACCAAATCACTACTTTTCTGTAAAATTCTGGACCCAAATTTTTTTACAGTGTAATTTCACCCCCTTACTTACAATTTGAGGCATTAAACATGGAGAAATAAATTTGGAAGAGGTATAAAAATTATTGGCAAGTAACCCACTGTTAACACTAGGGACTATATTCGTGAACAACGAAAATCAAGGGACGACAATTGTGGTCTCGGACCTAATTTGTTTGGTTCTTATAACGTGACTCTGTACTTTAAAAGATCCCGTCAGTATGATATTGTTCTATTTTATGTCATTATGATATATTTCTATTATGAATTACAAAATACGTTGAACCACAAACGTCAAAATCATTCAATCGCGTAGTGGAATTAACTATTTGTGGATTCTTATAAACTATAAATTGGACTATTTTAAATCTCGGTCTATTTCTGAATTTTTTTCTTACATACTTTTGATTTTTTAACCCTGTATGCTAACATTGCTAAGTGAAATTTTTAAATTGTTTGTATGTTCATTGAACGACAAATATATGTAACGTTTAAAATTTTCTGACGTCAGACACGCAAATCAATGAATGTGTTTGTAGATAGATGTTTTTGTGTTCTGTTAAATTGTTCCTTTTAAAATTGTTAACGATGATGACTTCTGTACCCATTTTTTGACTATTTTATTTATTGTGTCTGTTAAGTTAACGCATCATTGTAAATATAGCGGAATTTGATGAAACTGTCATCAAAGTGAGAGGGTTAGCGCTATAAAACAAGGTTTTATCCACCATTTTTTACATTTGAAAATGCCTGTACCAAGTCAGGAATATAACAGTTCTTGTCCATTCGTTTTTGATGCGTTTTGTTATTTGATTTTGCCATGTGATTATGGACTTTCCGAATTGATTTTCCTCTAAGTTCAGTATTTTTGTGATTTTACTTTTTGTTTCTTTAAATGAGTCCATAACATTTCATATGTGCTGCTTATCGTGCAGGTTTATTGGATACTTTGTCGTAAAAACATGTTTGTCCTATATAGTCAATATACAGTTTATTGTTTCACAAATTCAGATAAAATTTCGCCATACATTGTAATGCGGTGACTGAAGGCAGATTTTTTTTAAATTAATCTCCCCACCACACACACACCTATATATTATATCATTGGAAAGAGGAAATCTTGTACTATAACAATATGCCTGTCGTCAGATCTTGATATGGTCCCATTTTTTTCAAATTGAGGTCAAAGGTCATATGTACAAATCTTTGAAAATTGTGGAGTGTTTCGATTTTGACTATTTTTTCTGTTTCTAAACTCTACCTTTATACAAACGATACTGTTTTGGATTTAGTAATGTTTGTTTTATACAAAAACCTTAATCATTAAGATTTTGGTATCAAAACAATTCCTTAAACGACCTTTTAAAATCAAAACTTCAAAAATCAAGTTTTCAACCCATAAAATGTTTACAGCACCATAACCTTATAAATAATTTCAATTTCAGGTAAAAATCAAGTGTAATGAAAGACAATACTTTAAAATTATTTTTTAAACTATCATATTGGGTGAGGTATCATACCAAGTCAAAAGGACACTACAGTCAAATATGACCTCAAATTGAATTTGCGGATACTTCTCGTTTTGTTATAGACTACTTACTTTTCGGGTTTTTTTTTGCAAATATTGCTGTTTCCATAGTATTAATTGTTGTTGTGTTTTTTCTCTTGATCATGTCTATTTTGAAACTATACTCACCCCTTTATACACTTGCAACGTACCACAAACTTCAAAGTATTCAATATAAAAAATGAAGATGTGATATCACTGCAAATTACACCGGTCTCCAAATGAGACCAACTGACACATAAATCAACAATAATACGTCCCGTACAGGCTTCAACAATGAATAAAATCCATACTGTACATTCTCCAATTCCCGAAATGAACAATGTAAAACAAACGAAAAATCTAACGGCCTAACTAATGTACAAAATACATAAGAAATAAACAAATATAGTATATAGAAACAAAGGCAACCACTGCATTACAGTCTCATGACATGAGACAGACACAAATAGAATGTGGCGGGTTTTCACTTTTTAAAGGCGCGCCAACCCTCCCCTTACCTGGGACAGTGTGTATCAGTGCAACAAGCTATATGTAAAATCAAGCGTTATCTTAATTTTTATAAACCGTCTCACAAGACATATTTTAAAATGTCGTCTACACATTTCACTCATTGACACAGATCTGTTCATAAAAGGTTCTGCTCAAAGCAAACGCGTTCTTTTGAGCACACCGATTTTCCTTTACAGTACAGACAAGGAAGTCCGAAGACACTTGTCCCTCAAAAAATACTGGCTAAAACCATCCATATCAATCCATCCAATATTTAACGGAAGTCTAATAGGATATCTTATATTTTAGTAGATGGTTTAGAAAGTTGTGTGGGTGTGTTGGAAACAAAATACTTCCTCTTTTATCTATCCAATCACGTTATAATAAACATTTGTTTTTGATATGTTTAATTTAATATAGACTTGGACCAGAATTCCATCATAGAAAATATTGTTGTTGAATTTGAGTGCACAGCTAAATCTAAGCTAGTTGGCGTATGTCGATTGATGCAGTGCGTGTAATGTGATTTTATCCATAATTGAAAAAAATATGTGCTATCTTGAAATACTAACTCGAAATAGCAAATGTTAATGTAAAATGAAACCTTTTACGTATTCCTTACAGCCAACCCAAATCCGCCATCGTTGACTGGACCTTCAATTGTTATAATTGGCACTACCTACTACTGGACATGTATCAGCACAGGAGGGATCCCATCACCATCAATGACCATGTGGATTGGTGATAGTCAGTTCAATTATAATATCTCTTCAATCAATACAGATATCACATCACAACTACAGACGTCAGATGAAACGTATACTGTTAATTTTACACTGACGTGGGCTCCAAGTATCATTCACAATGGTCAGACACTTGATTGTCATGTTCAACATCCAGAGACAAGTGGTAATAGCCGCCAAACCGACAGTCTTCTGTTAACAGTTAATGGTATGCTTATCTATATTCAAACACATACGATACAGTCACAAGGGAGATAATCATTTTAATAATGTAAGCATTATGTATCGCGACGACAAATAATGACATATTAATAAAAAAATGCATTTTAACTACCGATTTAAATTAGAAGCTTGCAAACTAGTACAATAACCCCTCTTTTAAAAACGGAATTTGATTTTTCCAATAGTGTGCAATAAACGGCTTTTAGTGCAGGTTTTTGTTCGACTGAATTATATAAAGGAAAAAGAGATTTCAAAATGTATGATTGACAATACAAACACTAATCATCACATTTCAATGACGGGGATGTAAGCAACTTTTTATGCACGGTGATAATTGTCCGAATGTTTTGTTTTATTTCCGGACTCTTTGTCAGTGAATACAAGAGAGACTTTCTGATTTTTTTTTAATCAATATAGAAATTGAATTTTTTTTCATAAAGTATTTCCTTACAGAAATCATTGTTCCACACATATGTACACTCGCTACATTCTGTTGATATGTTTTTTCCATTCTACAAGGTCTTGTTTTCTTACTTTAAATTACATCTTTACACTAATTCATTGGACATTTATTGTGCATTGATTGATAAAATAGTCTTAAATACATGATGCTCTAATTGGTTGTAATTGGTTATGAAATAATGTTCAACTACACGTACCCTCACACCTAAACTTTGTGTCTTTTGTGTTTTCATCGTTGTTCTTTTTTTTTGGGGGGGGGGTTGTTGATCTGTTGAACGTAGCCCTTTTGAAATGAGTCATGTAGTGTGAACGTATTTTGTAATGGTACACGACTGTTCCTAATTAGAAATCAAAATTGTTTAAACACAACAATTTCTGTATGTGCCTGTCACAAGTCAAAATTTTAAAATTTATTAATTGTTGTTTGTTGCTATAAATGATATATATTTGTTGTTTATGTATTGTACAGTCCCTTAGTTTTCTGTTTTGAATTTTCCTCCAATTATCATATCGGAACCTGTTCTGGCTTATGTGCATTATTGGTTTTGTTCATTGCTGAATGCCCTATTATCAGTAATATTTTTTTGACTTCTACTTCGTTTGGTTGCTTGTGTAGAGTTGTGTTATTGCATATTATCTTCTTCCTTTTTTATTATACGAGAAGAATATATTTATAAGAAAGAGAGGCGAAAGTTATATCAAAACTCATCCTTATGAATATGAAATACCATTAGACATTTATTTCTTCAAGCAGACATCACCAAAGTAATGTTGATATAACAGAAATAATGTCATCATACAGTTAATGCTACTAAACAGACACTATGTAAATAACTTTACAGATATTGTCCTGTATCAAGTCAGGAATATGGCGGTTGTTGTAACACAACTCCGTTCTTTTGTATGATCGTGTTTGCTTTTGTTGTAGTTAAGTGTGTCTATTGAACCATATTTTTTTCTTTTATAGTGGATGTGTTTCCCTTTATATGTTCCTCCCTTCTTTCATTTTTTTATCTATTTTTTTTTTTGTTTTTTTTTTTGGCTTAATCGATTATGACTATATAATGAACAGCGGTATACTACTGTTGCATTTAATTATTGACAACTTGCTGTAGTAACTTTTATAAATTGTCAGAACATAAGGAATTATCTCAGTTCTGTATTGCTCTGATTTCTTGTAATGATTTGGTTTCACCTACCCTTTTTCGCTTGTGGGTTTATCAGCTCTACAACGTTTATATTTTGTTTAGATTTTAAATAGTTCTGCGTTGAGTACAAGATACATTGGAATGTATACATGATTATACAGAAAACATGTATATTAATCTATTTCACGAGATATGTACCACGGCTTAAGATAATTAAAAATATATGTCATTCGACTTTTATGAACAAACTATCGTGATTTCATATCTGAATACGATTAAAAGAGGGGCAAAAGATACCAGATAGACATTTAAACTCACAAATCTAACATAGAATGACAACGATTAAACGATTGTACACGAAACTACAACATAGAATAACAAAACACAAGCAACACATTCACCAACAAAAACTAGGGGCATATAGTACAAGTATCCAAGCATATAAAAAAAAACTCCTTACGTAATTTTTTTTGGGGAGATGGGCAACGGATTATGCATGTTGTTATTAAAATAGCGTTTTATTTCTCGATTTTGTAACTTTTCAGTCTGTCTTATTATAACAAAGGTGTGTTGGTTAATATTTCTTATATTAAACGTGGTTTATAGATTCAATAGTCGATTGTTGGTTTTTTTTTATATAAACTCGGATAAAAATCCCGTCAGACATTATGCTTGTGTTGAAATCATAATAAACTGTTCTACTTTTATAATTAGATATTGATTATGACTCAAATCAATTAAATCAAAATTTCTTATCGAATTTCATTGCAAAGCTGAACAGTTAGTTATTTCAAGATATGTTATATATAAAAATTGCAAATGCCAATGCAATGGTGCTTTTTACTTTTATCTTACAGCTGAACCGAATCACCCTACGTTGACTGGATCTCAAATTCTAATATTTGGTACTACCTACCACTGGACATGTATAAGTACGGGAGGGATCCCATCACCCATAATGACCATTTGGGTTGGTGATAGTCAAATAAATACTGGAATCACACAATCATCAATAAAGCAGTTAGATGGAACTTATACTGTTACCGCTACATTGTCATTGGCACCAAGTATCATAGACAATGGTCAGACACTGTTGTGTCATGTTCAACATCCAGCGACACGTGTTAATAAGACAGTCAGTCTTCAGTTAACAGTTAATGGTATGTTTATATAAATTATAATCACATACACATGCTAAAGTGTATCTACACAACTTAATTTTCGAATTTCAGAAATTTGGACATTCAATAGTGTTCTTGGCTTCACAACATTCTACATAATATATATACTCCTATATCATAATACATTAATTAGATACAATGCGATTATAACATAATAACTGTAGCATATAGCAAGAAATTAAGAAAGACAATTAAGAATGTAACTGGTTTATTGTTAAATTATTTGAATATATAGCATATAATTTGGTTTATAATTGTTTCGACAGCTGCATTTTATTGCTCGTTTGAGAAGTTCTTCTCTTAATGATCCATAACGACTTTCGGGTGATTGTTTTTGTTTCTGTGTCTCGTCGAGAATTTTATAGCTTAGCAGTCAGATAGCGGTCAGACCATAGGCGTTAAAATAATCATTATTGAAATTATTTTGATAGATAACGCTGTCTTCTTCTTTTGATCAGTTTCGTTAGCAGTTCTTGTCTTACCAAAAATAATATTCTGGAATTAATACAACACTTTTAATATATATGCAAAGTTTAGTTTTTAACTTTTGAATGTTTTTTACGGATTACTTAACATTATGGCTTCTCGGAGAAAAAGGAAATCTACAAGTCGGTTTTCTCCGGATTCAATTGAAATCAGCAGACAAGAAAGTGACTGTTCGTCTTGGACAGTTAAGAAGTTCAAGGAAGAACTGACAAATATTGGAATAAACATTACTTCAAAATTAAGTAAAACAGTGTTACAACAAATTTATTTTGATAATCTCAAATCAGTTTCCGAACCTGAACAATTGTCAAATGAAGACCAGGAAGTCTCGCCAACTTTACCTAATGTGACCAGTAATTCGTCTAATGAGCTTCCACTTTTGATCGGAAATTTAACCGAAGTTGTTATAGGATTAAGGGATTCAATGAATTCTAACACCAATAGGAATAATTCTAATACTTCTTTATCAGCGGATTTTTCCGGGAATATACAAGATACAAGACGAAATAGATTTCAACAAGTACACACAGCAGATGAGCATGTGTTTTCTTTATACAAATGGTACGGTGTTTCTCCTAGTGAAAGCGATTGCGGGATAAATCCCACCCTTAACACATCTACAGCTACTATTAACGGAGTGCCGTCATCATCTGTTCCTTTTTTGGATATAATTTCACCAGCGCTTAAAAAGCAAATTATTGAAGGTAGGGACGTTAATTTAGCCGGATTACTTATGAAAGATTACGAATCCGTTCAGGCAGCTAGTACTTTACTTACTAGCAGTGGTCTTGAAATTAATTTGCCAGGAAAAAAGGATATCCGGCTACATAGAACGCTCACTATTAAAGAGTTCGTTTGCGCTTTTGGCAAATATAAACGCGTCATGTGTAGGGTTTTTCCTCAACGCAATGAAGAATTAGATTGTTACTTAGCTAACATTTTACAAATTGAATCTAGCTACGGTGAAAAATTTTACGAATATCATAAGCTTTTCGCTGCCAAAGCTGCAACTGCACTTCGCGATTTCAAAGTTAAATTTGACTGGGGAGTTAAAGACAATGACATTCTTACGCTTTTAGCACCTCATGCAAGGCCAGAAGTTTGTAGACTTTGTTACGCTATTGATCACGGAACAAATTTTTGCCCTCTTTCTTCTCAATCAGTAGAACGTAGTACTTATCCGAGGAATAGACCATCTTCCGATCGCGTCGATAGGAGGGGCAGAACACGAGTTTTGCACGATGGGAAAGAGGTCTGCAATAACTATAACACGGCAAGGGGGTGTGCCAGACCGGGTTGTTCTTTGACTCATATTTGCAGTTCTTGTTTCGCTTTTCATTCCGCCTTTAACTGCAACAAAGATACTCAAAGGAACAAATCTTCTAGAGGGTCGACTACAATCAACGAAAATACAAAATGACTAGTAACAATTCCTGTTATCGAAAATTCACCTATCAATGTTAACTTGTTACGTGATTTATTGCAAACGCATCCAGATATAAATTTTGTTAATTATCTTTGTAGTGGTATTAACGAGGGTTTTGACACTATGATTAAATGTACTGATTTACCGACACTTGAATGTAAGAATAACTTTTCTGCTCGCTCTCAACCTTTATCTTTGCGGGAACTTATTAACAAAGAATGTGAAAAAGGTTTCTTGTCAGGTCCGTATAAAATTCCACCGTTTAACTATTATCGAGTCAGCCCTTTGGGACTTGCTGTCGGAAAGTACTCCGGGAAAAAGCGTCTTATATTGGATTTATCAGCCCCACATGACGATGATGATAATTGTAGTATTAACGACTTGATCAGTAAGGAAGATTGTTCAATGACGTATGTCAGAATAGATGATGCAATCAAAGTTATACGAAAATTAGGTCGTTTTTCATTGTGTTCAAAGTTCGATATAGAGGCCGCTTTCAAACAATTAGGTATAAGAAAGGACCAGTGGCATTTATTTTGCATTAAATGGTGTAAAGAATACTTTTTCTTTAATAGACTAGCGTTTGGTTGTAGAAGCTCGCCAATTATTTTCGATAACTTATCCAGAGCGGTTTGTTGGATTGCTACTAATATCTACAAAATTGAATATATATTTCATCTTTTAGACGATTTCTTGACTATAGATAAACCTGATTCTTGCGCAGAGAGAACTATGGCATTAATGACTACTCTTTTTAAAAGACTTAATATTCCACTGGCTAAACACAAGGTTGTAGGCCCTTGTACAGTTATCGAATATTTGGGTATTATACTTGATACGGAAAAGATGGAGACCCGCTTGCCTTTAGATAAAACAAGTCGCATAAGTGAATTTATCAAGAAGTTTTTAAACAGACAATCTTGTTCTAAACGTGAACTTCTACAATTGTTAGGGCATTTAAATTTTGCTATGCGGGTTATAATTCCGGGTCGTTCTTTTGTCTCATACCTAATATCTTTATCAACAACTGTCAAGGATCTCAAAGACAAAATATATTTGACCGATGAATGTCGTACCGATTTGCGTTTTTGGTACTCGTTTTTGGTAAACTGGAATGGCATTAATATGTTTTATGATTCTGACTATACTAGTGTTAGGGATATCGAACTATATACAGATGCGGCTTCTACCATTGGTTATGGTGGCTATTTCAAGGGAAAATGGTTTTGTTAGGTAAATGAAATAAAAACTTGATAAAAGGCGTGTTATCATGATCCTATAGGTAAAAATGTAATTATAAGTATTGAATGCTTTTTTTTGTAACTTTATAGGGTTGTAAAAGCGTTGACCGTGTGCACTTTTTTAGTATGAAGCGCTTCCGCGCTTCATACAAAATGTACTTCGGTCAACGCTTTTACACCCCAATAAATTTACAAAAAAGAGCATTCAATTCTTAAATAAAAATTCATCACAACAAAAACAAATTTTGAAGAATGTTTGTCTTTCTATTCAGTTCATGGTTAATAGCACAGTTGTAATTGACATCGGCTTTATTTTTTATTTTATTTGCAGAGCCTTTATCCGTGAATGCCACACCGACACAGTATCAACAGAATATTGGTATAACTATTAATTTGAACTGTGTTGTAACTGGAACAGCGACATCTATCACGTGGTACTTGAACAACCAAGTGATTAACATTGCTTCTTCTTCGAAATATTCCAACGGCAATGTCATCAATCCATCATTGACCGTATCAAATATTGCGTTGTCTGATGCAGGATTGTATATCTGTCAGGCAACCAATGGAGTAGAAACAGTCAACTCTAATGCAATCACATTAACAGTTCTAGGTAATTATTATTATTTTTAAATTAACATAGTATATGTAAGGCATAAATTTGTTGTAGAGTTGTCACTGGTTCAGACGCATCTATAAATATGATTACTTTTGTGACTGTACCTTGCATTAATTTGTAGGATTCTTTATAATAGATAATTTAGCTGATCTGTAACAATAACATCTTAAAGCCTCATATATCATATACGGTATTACGACGCTAGATTAAAACTGACGAGAAAAGATAACACCCGGTCACCGAAAGCTTTATTTTAGTGAAACTCAGGTAGTCGAGTGGTCTAGCGCGACGGATACAGTGCAAGCGATTATGTGTCACGATAACTCAGAAGCATGAGTTTGAACCCCGGCGAGGGAAGAACAAACATTTGCGCAAGCAAATTTAAAGATCTAACATTGTTAGGTTGATTTGTAGACGAGTTGTATATACAAATTGTACACAGCAATATATCACCATCACTGTTGACTTGGACTTCTCTTTAACTGAGTTTTACTGTGCATATTGCTGTGTGTTTGTTTTAACTACATTAAATAGATGTATAGTGGAGGGTTGAGATCTCAAAAGTCAGGAGCCTCTGGCCTTTGATAGTCTTGACTGATTGTAATTTTAGTTTCTTGTATATAATTCGGAGTTTAGTATATTTAGTATTTTGTATAGTTTCATCCATTGATAAAAGTCCGCGTCGGTTGCGTATTTGATTCCAAAATATACCTCAGAGGTATTTGTATCGTTCGGCTGCTGTCCTATTGACGTATGTGCAATATTGCAAATTATCTAAACCCAGTGGATCATATTGGATGCTATATCACCTTTTAATTTTTCTGAAAACGTGCTTTGTATATAGAAAGAAGAAGATAAGGTACGAGTGCACAATGAGATCTCTTTCCATCCAAGACGCAATCTACTAAACGAAGTTTGACTTGTGGGTAATTGTGTTTATCACTGTTGTCTTGTTGTATTGCTGTCTGCTGGACGAATACATAAAATCTTCGAGTCATCACTAAACATAGTCATGGCTATATATCGGGTAATTCAAACACTTGTTTCTTCGCATAGCAACAACTCTTCGTTAATCTGAGTATGAACTATAAATGTGGACACAAAAAATGAAAAACTAAGCAAATTTGTTAATCCCGCATTGCACTTAAAAAAGTGTTATATTTCAGTAAATAACACGTGTTCTTGTTTGATTGTAATCACGTAGTAGTCCATCATGCATTGTTACTCATTTAGTGGATTGGTAAAAAAAAACGGTAAAAATAAATTCCATCACACGTAAATAAACCATTACATGTGCGAGAACATAAATATGCTAATCTATGCATTGCCATATAAGGTAGTGTTCCCGACCTGATCGATGTGTATTCACTTTTGAAAAAAAATGATTTATAGTTTCTAATTGTGACCTGTACTGCTCACTTTTACAAATATTTAGGAAGTTTATTCTAAACCTTTATTTCGTTATGATATTATTTGTTTTTCATTTATATTGTATATGTAATATTTATAAAATGACTTCAGTATTAGTATGTTTAAGACATGTGCAAATAGTAATAGATACCCATGACAGACTGCACACAACATACCATGACCTGTAAAAGCATTTCTGCTAAGATGAGCCGTAAAGCATTACATTTTTAGCTCACCTGACCCGAAGGGCCAAGTGAGCTTTTCCCATCCCTTTGCGTCCGGCGTTAAAGCAAATCTGACAGTAGTAAAATTGTTTATCAGGTCAAGATCTATCTACCCTGAAATTTTCAGATGAATCGGACAACACGTTGTTGTGTTGCTGCCCCTAAATTGGTATTTTTTTAGGAATTTTTTTTTTTTTTTTTGTTGTTTTATGCTATTATCTTGAATATTATTATAGATAGAGATAAACTGTAAATAGTAATAATGTTCAGCAAAAAAAGATTTATAAATAAGTCAACATGACCGAAATGGTCAGTTGACCCCTTTAGGAGTAATTGCCCTTTATAGTCAATGTTTAACCATTTTTCGTAAATCTTAGTAATTTTTTACAAAAATCTTCTCCTCTGAAACTACTGAGCCAAATTGATTCAAACTTGGCCACAATCATATTTGGGGTATGTAGTTTTAAAAATGTGTGGCATGACTCTGCAAACAAACCAAGATGGCCTCCATGGCTAAAAATAGAACACAGGGGTAAAATGTAGATTTTGGCTTATAACTCTGAAACCAAAGCATTTAGAGCTGATCTGACAGTGGATAAATTGTTTATCAGGTCAAGATCTATCCGCCATAAAATTTTCAGACAAAACAGACAATCTGTTGTTGTGTTGCTGCCCCAGAATTAGTAATTTCAAGGAAATTTTGCAGTTTTTGGTTATTATCTTGAATATTATTATAGAGATAAACTGTACCCAGCAATAATGTTCAGCAAAGTAAGATCTACAAATAAATCAACATGACCAAAATAGTTAGTTTACTCCTCAAGGAGTTATTGCCCTTTATAGTCATTTTTAAATAATTTTCATAAATTTTTGCAAATTTTTGTAAATTTTTAGAAAATATATTTTCCACTGTAATTACTGGGCCAAGTTCATTATAGATAGAGATAATTTTAGCAAGAAGAATGTCTAGTAAAGTAAGATCTACAAACACATCATGATTAAACAATTTTGTCATGAATTTATCTGTGTCCATTGTTTAATATGCACATAGACCACGGTGAGCGACACAGGCTCTTGAGAGCCTCTAGTTTCTGAAAAATTTGTGATCACTGTGCTTTAAAGAAAAAAGAAAGTATTCGGAGCGTTTTACTGTTCTTTATAGTTTGATAAATTTCAAATATAGTCTGCTTTATTTCAAATTATTTTCACAAATGTACAATAAAATATTATTGAGGTTAATGCATTGTTTAATAAATTCATTTTCAAATTTTGTACAAGCTAAAACCATTTTTAAGCAATATTTTGTATATGTTATAACATGTATTTTTGTATTATATAAGTAACAACATGTACAAAATCGCAATTTGTATACAACATTGTTTGTTTGCAGAAGATGAGGTAAATATCCAAATCATATGTCAATGACATAATAGCAATGCGATCGCAAAAAAACCACATTGAAACATTGAATAATACACACAAAAATACATCATAGAAAGTCTGGGCAACCAAGACATGCAAGAACCTCCCTTCAATATCAATGGTGATCTCATGTACTCCAGAAGGGTTAGCAGGTCTTGTTACCACCCATCATGATGCTCGTGTAAGTACTAAATCCGTCGGAAGGGGACGATAAATGGTTGACCCGTGTTTAGAGAGAGCCATATCTCTTACACGTTAAAGACACCCTTGTAGATTTCGAAAAAGAGCAGGCTAGTGCCGCTACAAAGCAGCACTCACACCCGCAAAGTTGAAAGGGGTTAATATAAGTTGCAAAACTTGTTTCTTAATCCACTATAAATAAATATGTTTAAACTAACTAAAACAGTGTTCAGTCTTAATCGGTGATTTCACATTCCAAGAAAGGATTTGTTGTCGGTAGTATTTATAGCAAATAGTACTTCACATCATCTTTTGAAATAAATCATATCTATAAAAATGAATATTTTTCAGATTTTCTCACTGTTACCATTCCTCAGTCATCCTACAGTGTTTTGATTGGTCAACAGGTAACCATACCTTGCACTGTTACTGGAACTCCTACTCAGACTAGCGTGTTCTGGAGAAAAGCGGTTAATAGTGTTCAAACTAACGTAGATATAAATGGTAACAGTAGATATACTGGAAGTTCTACCTCAAGTCCATCATTGACAATAATCAACACACAGAGTTCAGATGAAGGAACATACGTGTGCTATGCTACTAATAGCGTTGGTACATCTAACAGTCAAAATACATTCTTAGATGTAACTGGAGGTAAGTAACTAAAGGCAACAGAAGTAGATGTGGTATGAGTGCCAATGAGACAACTATCCATCCAAATAAAATAACAACTTATAAAAGTAAACCATTATAGTTTAAAAAGTATAACGCTGTTTAAAAGTCATTAATCGATAGAGAGAAAAACAAATCCGGGTTACAAACTTAAACCGTGGGAAACATATAGGAGGAAAACACCAGATAACATAAACAATGCAGTGCAACAAAAACATACGCCAATGCAACATACATAGAAACGAACTATTTGATAACAACTGTCATATTCCTGACTTGGTACAAGACATTGTAAGAAAATAGTGTTATGACTATCCAATCATCCCACTTTTATGACAATATAAAAAATATCGTAAATATTACACCATTACGTGACAGGAGTACAGTATAAATAAATACAAGGACACTCAAGACAGAGAAATACATAAATAAATTATCTGATACAAAAAAGAAGATGTGGTATGCTTGTCAATGAGACAACTCTCCACAAGAGACAAAAATGACACAGAAATTAACAATTTTGGGTCACCGTACGGCTTTAAACAATCAGAATTGCCAGCACAATATCATAACTAAATACATGAATTTAAAGTTGAACTAATTCTGACACACGTCTATAAGCAATGCTAAAACACACTCAGCAAACAGTTATACGGGAATAGGCCATGCTCGGTACTTAAAAGAATGTAAACCGCAATGGTATGCGATAAAAATGTCGTTAGTTAGTTAGACATAGAAAAGTTGTATAGGTTAACCAACTCGTAATTGTGTAAATTGTGTAAATTATCCGATGACCGCAGATTTGCTCTATGATTTCCAAACTTATTTTCCTCGATGCGTAAATAATGTTTCATTTTGCTTTATTTTATTTTCAAACGAACAATTAACAAGTAGTATAACTTTACTCTTTTTAATTTATATTAGAATTAAACAACGTCAGATGATTCTGTTTTGAATAGAAAGACGACTAAATTTGAAACATACCTTATTATCCTATTTTAATTTAGTTGTCATGTAGAAAACTTTTTTTTTTGCAAGGCGTCCCCATTGTGACAATTGGAGGATCTAACTTCCAAGTTCAAGTTGGCAATTCCATAACAATAGGGTGTACTGTTACCGCCAACCCTGCTGTTACCAGTGTATACTGGACCCGTGATATGAACGGACAAATCAGTAATATAGGACCCTCATCCAATCCTAGTAAATATGGTGGATCTACTACAGTTACACCATCTTTAACTATATACAATGTTGACTTTAGTGATAGGGGAAACTACCAGTGTTTCGCTACCAATTCGGTTGGAACTGGTTCTAGTCAACAGATATCACTTGATGTACAAGGAGGTAAAGCAATTACTTATACATATTTTCACTTGTTCTTTGCAGGTACTTTTACTTCATGTACTTTCAGTCATTTCTCCTTTTTAACTCAAGTTATTAAAGTTTCCTTTCAGCATGGTTTTACTTTTCATATTTATTGCGGTGATTACATGTGTCATTGTAGAAAAACTTTTTAAGTCGATTACATACATTTATTTTGTAGGTGTCCCAACAGTACAGGTTAGTCTCCCAAGCTACCAAGTTAATTTTGGTAGTTCGATAATGCTTGTATGTTTGGTTGTATCCAATCCTGCTCACTTTCAAGTTTACTGGCGGAAGACTGTAGGGGGTACAACATCCAACATTGACGTCATTAATAGTGGCGGGAAATATTCTGGTTCCACGGTTCCAATACCATCCCTGACTATCAACAATGCTGCATCAAGTGATGAAGCCAGCTACACCTGTTATGCCACAAACAGTGTTGGAACTGGACAGAGTACATCCACATCATTAAATGTTATTGGCAGTAAGTATACCTGATTGCTCTTTTTTAATTAGCCTTCAAATCCCAAAAAATATATGAACGTATTTAACTATTCATTTATTTAGTTTTATAGTCTGGTAAGGTTTTCCTACACAATTTTGTTTAAAACTAGTTATCAAATTCATCCTGCTTTCTGATCCAATGATTTAGAATATTGAAAAGGTTTTTTTTTTTATTGGGAAAGATTTTGGAAACATAAATCTTTTTTATGTTTACAGAAGGAACGTTAACTTAACATATGTCATGATACTTCTGGGGAACGCAAACTATATGGGCTATTTGAATTAACACTACCCATATCAATCAAAATCTAATCCATACCTTAATGGCGATACAAACATACCCCTAACTTCTCCATTAATTGAACAGAAGACTTACAAGAAACTAACGAACAGGACGGAACCACCCGTGGGTGACAAATAGAAATTACATATTTTATAAGCGAAAAAATAAATACATTTATTAGATACTATCAAATTGTTCGTAAACCTAAATCTAAATACAGATAAAGAGATATTCGTAGCTAGATATAATGTTTGGGTAAACCACGCTGTCGTTTCCTTTTCGACCCTGCATACTTTAAACAAAGGAAAGCTGGTATATTTGCCCATACTTTAAATTAAGGAAAGCTGGTACATTTGCGAATTTGACTAGAAATTATCCAAGGAAAAAAATTGAAAACAACACGTTTAATCATTTCTTGCGTCCAAAGCGCTTTTCTGGATTTACCTTCATCAGGAACACTCAAAGCCAAACATTTTAAAATCCGAAGATATATAAGTAACGAAAATCGTTGAAGAGCTATATATAGGTTTTAAAAATACCTAAAATAAATAGCCAAATTAAGGAATTTACTATATGTTGTGGGGAAAAGAAGAACACCGTCACATTCGTTTTTGTTTAAGTTGCATTTATCAAAACGTCTCTAAAACTGCATGTCCTCTGATTTCAAAGCATGCACCATGGTTTACATAGAAGAGACCAGAAAGCCCGATGAAAACCACTAACCTCTGGCTTTTTAAAGACGTGTACGCAGACAAAAACAAATATCTAACTAAATAGACCAGTTCATCAATCATGAAAAAAAATTATGAAATGTACTACACTTTTAAAACAAAGTTATAACTATCTTATGTAAAAGAAAAATTCCTATCACAAACAAGAATTTCCAATAAAACCTTGCTGCACAAGTAGAAAGTATCTCTAAATCCGATTTATGGTAGAATAAAGAGTTTATTGGATTTCAGATATACCAACAGTAACTGTATATCAGACGATATATAATGTCAACTATGGTAATTCTGCTGTTCTGGTATGTTCCGTCACAGCAAATCCGGTTCATACAAGCGTTTATTGGCGAAAGATAAAGAATGGCGTTAGCACAGATATAGCTATAACTAGCAGTAACAGCAAGTACAGTGGTTCCACAATTAGTAACCCGTCTCTACAAATAAATAACGCTGATTTAAACGACGAAGCCAATTATGTTTGCTTTGCTTCCAATATTGTTGGCACGGGACAAAGTTCACAGACTTTCTTAGATGTCATTGGGGGTAAATAGCAAACTCATGGTTAATCAAATATAAAATGTGCTTGTGCCTTAGACCATTGTGTCTTATTTTACAATATTGCAATCAAGTTTGTATTCAAGAGTATCATTATTTTCTCAAAATTGTTAATGGTCGACAATATTCATTCTTCGTATACTTTTTTCCAATTCAGTCGTGTTTATAGAATATTTTGAAAAATTACCACCATTTGGTGTCTGGAACAGTTTTTTATAGCACTTCCTTTTTTTTGGCAGATATCCCTGTGGCTACCATATCTTCCAACATATATTCAGTAGTAATCAGCGCTACTGTAACATTGCAATGTACGGTTACCTCTAACCCAGCTCAAACCTCTGTCGCGTGGCAAAGAATCATTAACGGTGTACTCACTACAGTTACAGTAGATGGATCCAGAATAATTGGTAGCTCTGTCAGTACACCATCTCTCACAATCAGTAATGCTGTATCTGGCGACGAAGGAAACTATATATGTACTGCTACCAATATTGTTGGAACCGGAACCAGTCAACAGACATTCTTAGACGTCACAGGAAGTAAGTTTGTTTGTACAACATATTTTTTGAAATCATGTACTTATTGCATATTTCTCTATATTGGTAAATTTCGTATAGTACTCTTTATAATTTGACTTAATGTACAAAAATGAAAGCTTATGTTATACTTTTGAAGTATTCTCAACGATAGTGTGTTTATTGTCACAAAGGCCTATATCATAACACTAAGGATATGTTGTATGATTTCAAATGAGAAAATTATCCACAACAAATTCATGCGAAGTTGATGTAAGCAATCATTGGCAACCATATAGCCTTCAATAATGTAAAAAATACATGCAGTATGTTAGACTTTACAAGTCCCGAACATAAAAAGCATGACACAATTAAATTGAGAAAATAATATGTAAGACATGAACTAACGACAACCACTGTACCACACCCTCTTGGCTTGGGTTAGGGTTAGGGTTAGGGTTAGGGTTAGGGTTAGGGTTAGGGTTAGGGTTATGGTTAGGGTTAGGTTAGGGTTAGGGTTAGGGTTAGGGTCAGGGTTAGGGGTTAGGGGTTAGGGTTAGGGTTAGGGTTAGGGTTAGGGTTAGGGTTAGGGTTAGGGGTTAGGGGTTAGGGTTAGGGTTAGGGTTAGGGTTAGGGTTAGGGTTAGGGTTAGGAGAAGAGGAAAAGAAGAGGGGCAAAAGATACCTGAAGGACATTCAAACACATAGATAGAAAATAAACAGATAACGCAATTGCCAAAAAAAAAAGAAAAAAACAAACAGCCAAATAAAAAGTACACAAGATACAAAATAGAAAACTTAAGACTAAGCAACACGACACTGGGGGGTGATCTCAGGTGCACCGAAAGATTAAGCAGAGCTTGATCCACATGTGGCACCTGTCGTGTTGTAGAACTAAACACGTAAGAGAGTGTTCAACCCTACCCTTACCCGGCAGTTGTTTACAGACATTTTCAACTGATTTATATACTTTATTTTTATTTGTGCTGTTTGGTGCGGGTAGGTGTTGTGCTGCGTTTGTTTGATGTTGTTTTTCGTCAATGCAAATATCTCTTCATTTCTAATTTTTATATCTTTGCTCAACCAGAAGAGATCCAATAAAACAAATTTGTTTGTTCTTTGATTAGATATACCTACAGTTAGTGTTGGTCAGAATCAGTACTCTGGTAGTTTCGGTCAAACTGTAACAATGGTATGTACAGTACAAGCTAATCCTTCAGAAACCAGTGTTTACTGGAGAAAACTGGTAAACGGGCAAATGATAACTATAGATATGAACAATGTGCGGTATACAGGTTCGACTGTAGGTTCGCCATCACTAACCATCACTGCCTTGGAGTTGTCTGATGAAGGATGCTATCAATGTTATGCTCAAAATAGTGTGGGTACTGGACAAAGTCAACAGGCATTTTTAGATGTGATCGGAGGTTAGTTAATGAATAGATAAAATAGTAAAATAACGCTATATGTAGGAAGATTTGAAGTTCTAAATAAACAGATATTTGACAAAAGAAAGAATTTAAATCAGATATGAACACAAAATTATCTCTATATCAGACAAAAATAGATTACCTTAGCTGTATTTGGCAAACATTTTCAAGTATTTTGATCCTGAATGTGCTGTAACTACAATCTTCATTTTACCTGTTTATTTTTTTTTTTTAATCGAGCATCACTAATGAGTTTTTTGTCGACTAAACGCACGTTTTGGGTTCGAGACTTGCAGTGTCTTTAAACTACGTTGTTTAGACAACACGCAATCATACCTAATCATTTTGTAGATATCCCGATTGTTGAAGTTTTGTCTAACACGTATTCAGTGAATTTTGGAGGAACAATTGTCCTTGGATGTCAAGTTACTGCCAATCCTTTAGCCACTGACGTGTATTGGCAAAAACTTGTGAATGGTGTTCTTATAACAGTTGATATGAGTACAAATAACTTTAACAAGTACAGTGGATCTACAGTACAATCTCCATCTTTGGTTATCATCGATGCTACAGAGGCGGATGAAAGAAACTACGTCTGTTCGGCTACAAACGCAGCAGGAACAGGATCAAGTAGTCAGACTTTTCTCAATGTTGTAGGAAGTAAGTAATGCTTTAACCTCAATTTTGCTTGCAGTTTTTGATAATCCAGGAAAGATATAACATATCTTTCTAAAGCGCAAGGCAGTGCTGATCTTGCAGGAAAATTGGAATCTATCAGACACCCACTCCTTGTTTACCGAATGTCGATTTCATTTAACGAGACAAATGAACACATCTTAATCTTAATTTTATGAGTTAATGCAATTATCATACCAATGCGAGGTTCAATTATCTATTAAACAATGTTTAATCCACAATTTTCTACATAAGAAAATAACTTAACCAAGTCAAAATTATGATATATGTTATCCAGGGACTTTTGATACTTTAGTTATTTTACCTTTTTCTTAAACCTTGTTCGTTGAACGGATTCATATTTAGTCATATTTACGTTTGTGTACTTTTGGATAAACGAGACACTTTCATCTTATTTACTGCCATGTTCATCTACCTGCGTTAATATGCTTAGCTTGATAATGCATGCACTATTGTTGAAACAAGGAACGGTTAATGTTATAGCATTGTAGAATTCTAAATAAAACGTTTCTTAAAGTAAATGTATAACTCTCCTTTAAGATTGCATCCTAAAACTAATTTGTTAAATGTAATTTTTGTGTTCGTATCAATGTAAGGCAAGATATTTTCTCATTAGAGACCTAATCATGGAACGGTAGTTTTACAGCCTTTACTAAATATGTACATAATTATATTTTGTAGATATACCAACAGTAAGTATACCCCGGAATGCGTACAGCGTAGATGTTGGAAGTCAAATTACAATTCCCTGTACTGTGTCAGCCAATCCATCAGAGACAAATATCTACTGGACCGTGACAGTTGGAAACAATGCAGAACAGACAGTCGCCATGACAAATACCCAGAAATATCAAGGATCTTCTATAAACTCCCCGTCACTGATCATTCTCAGTACGACTCAGAGTGACTCTGGCGTTTATAGATGTCATGCAACAAACAATGTTGGTACCGGACAGAGTAATCCGACAACACTTAATATTGTGGGAAGTAAGTATATTACGTCCACTTTACCAATTTCCGTCTTTTTATGCTTTAATTGAGTATATACATAGCAATATGCTTTTTATCAATTACATTAAAATTTGCCAATTTCCAGACAATTGTTTTAAAGAAAATACAATGCCTGATTAAATATTTGTTGTGTTTTATGCACAATGTACAATGATTTTGTCTTCTTCAAATGTGTATGTACTAGTATATGTAATATACCTTGTCTTTTAATACAGCTTTACCAATAGTGACTGTTGCACAAACTAATTACCCTGTTAATTATGGACAGTCTATCCAGCTAGTGTGTACTGTTAGTGCCACTCCATCACACACCCAAGTGTACTGGACTAGAGTACAGAACACACAAGCAGTGACCATTACTACATCAAATACAGCCAAATACAGCGGATCTACCGTCAGTAATCCATCTCTTACTATAAATGTCGTGGACCAAAATGATGAAACATTTTATGTTTGTTATGCAACAAATGCGGTTGGAACTGGACAGAGTCAACGAACCTTTGTAGATGTTTCGGGAAGTATGTATTTAGTTTTATATTTAATGTTTAAACATTAATTTAGATTCATTATATAATCGTCTGTTTGCATTCGTAGCTTTATTCGGAACATTTGAAATTAAAACAAGATACCGGTAGGTAGGTCGACATTGACAGTCAAAACCATGACAAAAGATGAAGATGTAATGTTTCTATACAACACATGAGACCATTATGTTTCAACGTAGGCAGAAAATACAAAATACGCCTAGAAAAAGTCATATTTATATGTGTATTTCCCTTTTCAGGTTTACCTGTTGTGACTGTTCAGTCCAATAGCTACAGTGTACTACTTGGACAGACAGCATCTCTTGTATGTACAATATCCGCTAACCCAAGTGCCACAAGTGTACTCTGGTATAAAGTTATCAATGGTGTACAATCTTCCCTCTCTACCACTGCTGGAAAATATAACACACCAACTGTTAACAGTCCTAATCTTATTATCAACACTGCTGCTCAGAGTGATGATGGCTACTATGTCTGCACAGCAACTAACATTGTCGGTACCGGATCTTCATCTCAGACATATTTGACTGTCACAGGAAGTAAGTGTATTCTGGTGTTATGTGAAGGCGTCAGTTAGCGTACCGATCTTTAAACTTCGTTGATCTATTTGGAAAATCAAGGTAACACACAGAATCGGGAAAAGGACACATTAGATAGCAAGATCAGATGACTACACAGGGAAGTTTACTCACATACATTTCACTTGAAATGGAATTCATATGAGTCTCAAGTCATTTGCACGTGATTGTCACATGAAACTAGCTGATACATTAAAATTAAGTTTAAATCAGTTCATGTGATTTTTGAAAAAAAGGGGTTTTTTTGTGAAGTTCGCATAAAATTCACAATTCTCTTAAGAACATTTTAACGTCAGTTTTATTTTTTGAAGTTCGTCTGAGGTGAACTTTAAGTAGATTTATTTACGTGAATAACATGTGAGCAAACAACTTGTGTATACTGGTATATAAAGATCAAAGAGCATGAAAACCTGTCACTTATATTTTGACACATTGACATATTTCATCGATGTTCCAATTATTGTGGTATCTGTAAATGTATATTGTGTCGAAAACAGTGTTTCATTATTATTGCTTTGCTCGATCAGTTTGTATTTAAAGATCACTGTTGATAATTGAAAGCAATCAAATTACGCCATATTGATAATAGTAGGTTTGAACGAATCAAGCTTAAAGTTGTATGCACTATAAACAAACTCGGGGGGTAAGGCGTTTCCATTACGATGCAATTGTTTAAGAAACTTTATCAAAAATGTATAACCTGCTTGTCAGTGGTTATCGTTGTTTGATGTTCTTCATAATTGTTTCGTTTTTTTATATATAGATTAAACAATTGGTTTTCTTGTTTGAATTGGTTTACACTACTCATGTGTGGCATCCTTTAAAGCTTGCTGTTCGGTGAAAGCCAAGTCTTCCTGCTGACGGCAATACTTTGATCTATAATGGTTTACTCAAACAAATTGTGACACTTTGATGGAAAATTGCATCATTGGCACTCATACCACATCTTGAACTTCATATATGCATTGTCGGTGCTTTAGAAATTAAATGTTTTATTGATACACTTTGCAATTCCTTAAGTAGAAATAACTTATTAAAATATTGTTATTGTATGAAGTAATAAAGCATACAAAATATATAATTTACAGAATTGTATAAACTTTATGTGAGAATTGTTGTAAATATAAAATACCTTTTGCAGATTTACCGTCAGTAACTGTAGCTTTATCAAATTACAACATTAACATTGGTGCGACTGTGACACTTGGTTGTACTGTTGTGGCTTCCCCTTCTGCCACTAATGTATACTGGCAACGTATCGTTACCAATCTACAACAGAGTATTGATACCACTTCCTCCAACTCACGATACAGTGGTTCTACTGTCTCTAATCCGTCACTGGTCATTACTAACGCCCAATCATCGGATGAAGGAAACTATATATGTTATGCTACAAACAGCATTGGAACTGGCAACAGTCAACAGACTTATCTAGACGTCATTGGAAGTAAGTTTTTGTACGGACCGAAATTATTTTGTAGTAATAAATCATATTTCATAAATAACTAACTTTTCCTGTAATATTTTCTATATCGACATCTGCAATCACCAGAAAGGATGATCATTGTAAAATACAATTTTTTTATATTTTTATATCAGTTTCAAATCCTTGTCCTCAACTTGAAAATAAGGTTTTGTATCAATTAAGAGGACAAAGGGCTCATCTTTTTTCTGAATTCTGAATGAAAGTCATTAAGGTGTCTGTCAGGGGTATTACACATGTATTCCCATCGTTTCGTTGGAAGATCCTATTTTGACTGTTAGAAATTCTAGAGTCCATCCTATCTTGAGGTAGGTTTAATGGCCTTCAAAATATTTTTCGATCCCTAACATCATTGAAGAGACATAAATTGTCGAAATATGTGTATGATGTAAAAAATGTAGCACCTCATGTTTTGGTTTACCATTTTTGTAGCTAGTTTATTGTTTTCTACTTAGTATTAAATTAATATACAGATTCATTTTGATACACCTTGTGATCAATTTATTTGACATTCGTCAATGGAAGTCAGCAGGGTTTAAGAACATCAGTTGTTCGACCTTTTAGTCACATGCGTTTTGTTAAAATATATTTTGTCACTCTTTTGGTCTTTAGGAAAATGTTGTTTGTGCTGTATTTAGACCCCTCTACAACGAAATTTGTCGGTATTTTACTATCTTATGGGTTTCTCCGCTTTGAATTTACCTTTGATTTTGATATTTTCGTCATTACCTTTTTCTGTGTTTTTGTTAAAATACAGATTGGGGTCAATTTTCAGACAATGGAAAATGCAGCGCAATTATAGGGAACATATGAAAACTGGTTAAATAGTTTACCCAAAATATTTCCTATACTTGCAACACCTATATATATGCAATAAGCCCTCCCCTCTTTTATATATAAGTGAATACCAACAGAATATTCAAATAAATGACTTTTCCAGATATACCTGTTGTGACAGTGCAAGAAAATGTCTACTCTGTCAACATCGGAAGTAGCATCAATCTTGTGTGCAATATACAAGCCAATCCTAGCCATACTTCAGTCACGTGGCGGAAAATTATCAATGGAGTAACAACAACGGTTACAATATCTGGGAGGTTTTCCGGGGCTACAGTCAACAGTCCAACTCTAACAATAACTAATGCAATTCTAGACGATGAAGGCTACTATATATGTTTTGCGATGAATATTGTTGGAACAGGTCAAAGTTCACAAACATTTTTAGATGTCATTGGAAGTAAGTGGCATGTGCCAAGAATTGAAACATAGACAACTGGAATCTATAATAAAAATAATTATAATAATTATTATAATTACTTCAACAAAGTGTAAGCGTATTATCGTAATCATGTGTAATACCTTACTTTAACTCAAATATATTTATATACATGACAGACACATTGATAACACATTTTCTAAGTTGTCTAAGTTAATATTAATCAAGTGATCTGATAATTGAATATTTTAGTAACATAATAACAATTATAACAATGTCATTAATTTTATTCACTTTTGTCTTGTAAAAATGAATGTATGCACTGTAGTTTGAACAACAAAAGGATCAATAAGAAATATACTTAAAATTGAGAATGGAAATGGGGAATAGGTCAAAGAGACAACAACCCGACCATAAGCACACAACAGCCGATCTGAATATTTAACCAACTTAAATTTTCATAAGCCAAATATGCTTGATCAATAGATCAAACAACTGATTACTACTCAACTAAAATCTTCTCATCCTACACTACCTGTAAAATAAAAGTCATGATTATAAATCGATTATTCTGCAGGTATCCCTACTGTTACAATTGGGTCCAACTACTACTCTGTAAACTACGGAAATACAGCAACAATTGTATGCAATGTTGTTGCAACACCAACAGAAACAAGTATATCTTGGCAAAAAATACAAAATGGTATACCGTCAACAGTAGTTATATCAGGGCGATACCAGGGTGGTACTGTGTCTTCGCCAAATTTGATTATCACTGGTGCGGAGAGTACAGATGAGGCATTCTACATATGTTCTGCTTCTAACAGTTTAGGAACAGGACAAAGTTCTCAGACATACCTCGATGTTCAAGGATGTAAGTATCAGAAAGTAGACAATATCCTATATATCAATATGATACATAGCAATATAGGTTGCAATGCAATCTATCATTACACAATGTTCAAAATGAGGGGCGAGTGATACCAGTAGACATTCAAACTCATTAATAAAAAAGGGAAGAAATATACCAGAGGGACAGTCAAACTCGTAAATCGAAAATAAACTCACAACGCCATGCCAAAAAGGAAAAAGACAAACAAACAAACAATAGTACACATGACACAACATAAAAAACACTAAAACCTAGGGGTGCTCTCAGGTTCTCCGGATGGGTAATAAGCTGACAGCGCCATGGCTAAAATAGAAAAAGACAAACAGACAAATAATAGTACACAAGACGCAACATGTAAAGACAACAACATCCATTACTTTACCACAACATGCAGATTAAAACACACAATATGCTGTTTATTCTCAAGCAACTGATGACCTCTCATCATAAAAGACTACGAAAGACTTTGATCAGAGCAAATTTGAAAAACAAGTAAATGTTATTGTTGATCTACAATATCACTATTTACAGCTGTTTCCTACGTATTGATCAAATTTTGTTCACCAAATTTTACCTTTCACAGCTGTTCCTGTCGTAGAGATATTGTCCAACTATTACTCAGTTCAGATTGGTCTTTCTGTCACGCTCCAATGCACTGTGACAGCTAATCCATCACATACAAGCGTGACATGGAAGAAGATAGTTAACGGACAGGAAACTAATATAGGATCAAACAGTAGATTTTCAGGAGGCAGTACCAATACACCGTCTTTGACCATTTCTAACGCTATTGACACAGACGAAGGGTATTACATATGTACCGCAGCAAATGCAGTGGGAACAGGTCAAAGTTCACAGACATATTTAGACATTACAGGAAGTGAGTGTTTCACATTTGCTTCTTCTCCTTTCCTTTGATGTTTTTCTTTTTTTAAATTTACCATAAGATAAATTATTGGGATCAATTTTTTTTTATACACGTATCTATTATCATAGTATAGATTTATTACAGAAGATTACCACGTGTATATGTTAGTTCAATAGTTACGTGATCTTTTTTTTTAGGTTACAATACACCATTAGATTTTATGGGCGCAGCCATTTTATGAGCATAACATGGTATTCAGAATTAAAAGTATGGCTTATCCTGATTGGTCGATATGTGCGCCCGTTATTTTTTATTTTTAGAGACTTCGTGCACTCTGCTTTATACAAAAGGCAAAATAAAAATTATTCCGTAGCCCTAAAGGCACTGAGATGACTTTTCAATGCTACGACAAGACACCTATTTTTAAGGGCAAAATTGATAGGCATGGGAGATAAGTACAAAATACGCTAAGAAAAGCAACGCGAACCTATATTTTTGGGACCAAAAAAATACTGTCCTAATAACTTTTCTTTGATTCTAGCAAGGTTTCGTTAAAAAAATCAACTTTCTAAAGTCTGTATCTCGAAAAAGGCTACCATTGTCGCCTATGGGGAAATTAATTGTTTATTTCAATCTTTATCCCTGTTCAGGTATATTAACAGTCACTGTACCACAGTCATCCTATAGTGTGAATTATGGTCAGTCAGTACAGTTGGTATGTACTGTTTCCGGAACCCCTGCAGTACGAAATGTGTACTGGCAAAAGATCGCAAATAACGTTCAAACAAATATCAACTCGAACACTAACTTGAACAAATATTCTGGATCCATAACAGGAACCCCGTCTCTGACAATTCTCAATGCTGACATTAATGACGTAGGATTGTACACATGTTACGCTACAAACTCTGTCGGAACTGGACAGAGTCAACAAACTCAGCTTTCTGTAGTTGGCAGTAAGTTTTTCCTAACCTTCAAATGATATGCAAATGACGCATTTTTTTTAAATTGTGTTAATAAAAAGTAAAATCACAAAAATACAGAACTCAGAGGAGAATCCAATCGGAAAGTCCATAAGCACATGGCAAAATCAAATGACAAAACACATCAAAAACGAATGGACAAGAACTGTCATATTCCTGACTTGGTACAGGCATTTTCAAATGTAGAAAATGGTGGAATAAACCTTGTTTTAAAGCGCTAAACCTCTCACTTTGATGACAGTCTCATCAAATTCCGTTATTACCTCTAATAAATGTTTTCACCTCTAATCGATTTTTTATCAGTG
Organism: Mytilus galloprovincialis; assembly: GCF_965363235.1. Taxonomy (NCBI): domain Eukaryota; kingdom Metazoa; phylum Mollusca; class Bivalvia; order Mytilida; family Mytilidae; genus Mytilus; species Mytilus galloprovincialis. The sequence goes on along the minus strand of NC_134838.1, from coordinate 129,490,554 downwards.
ATGTATAAAGTTTATCATGAAAACATCAGTGGGACTTATTTTCAATTTCTGTACAATGTATAAATAATCTAGTTAATCAACAAGTTGATATATGGTTTTAGATCTACAAAACCATGGTAAAAAAATACAAAAATACAAACAGTATTCTAAAACCCACTATGTAAAAACTCAATACTGTGCAAAAGGGTTCCCACTATATATCAGAGGTGACCTCATGTGCCCCGAAATTGTTTGCCAATCTTGCTCAGATATGGCATCCGGCGAGTTGTTCATGGTGTGTAAACATAGGTATTTCAATCGGAAATTTTGAATGTACATGTTAAATCTTTTGAAGATGTACCCTCAGTAACAGTCGGACAAGGCTATACTGTTGTTCTTGGAAATTCTATCACATTGACATGTACTATACTTGCTACCCCGTCAGCCACCAGTGTTCAATGGAATAGAATAACAAACAATGTACCCATTGCAATAAATGTAGCCAGCAACCCAACTACATACTCAGGTGCATCTGTCAGTACGCCATCTTTGACAATTTCCAACTCTGTTGAGGGCGATGAAGGATACTATACTTGTCAAGCAACAAACTCTGTCGGAACAGGAACTAGTATCCAGACCTTCTTAAACGTTCAAGGCAGTAAGTAACTAAATATTTTCCACTTGTTTTTTACTGTACAAATAATTTTGTATTACTAATTTACAAGTAAAAATATCGATTTTCTAAAAGCAAAAACTTTGATGAGGATGAGGAGGAGGAAGATCAGCAGCTGGAAGAGGAGAAATCGGAGTATTTTCTTATTACTTTTTATATGATAAACACACGCAAACAAAAAATTTATACCGTGAAGTCTCACTTTTGTATCCAAAACTGCACTTGATAAAATATTGTAACCTTTTGAAAAGTCTTATTTATATCATGTGTTTTTGAAAAACATGGTTGTGGTTTCCCTTACCATATGATTAACTATCCCTTTGCATCACTTAATTAAAGAGAATATCAGTCGTGTATCCTCAATTCCTCTTCAACTCCTAACTCATTATTCAAACATCCTCTTGATCTATACCATATTATATTATTGTTCACTTCCTTTTTTGTTAATTAATCCAAGTCATAATTGTTCTGCGTGTTAATGCAGACACGTTGTATTTGGCCTTTTTGGGTGAACCCATTTTGTATTCGACAAATCTCATAAATAAACCATGGCCATTTCTACAATATATTGTTACTTTCTAACAATTTTCTCAATACTCCTCTTATACGAATTTTTGATTATTTGTTCTTGTCAAAATCATTTTTAGTGTCTATTTTATCAAAGAATGGACTTTCTTATTACTTTATTTAGAGGTTACTTATTTTGTATTTCCAACTTGGCCAAATATTAATTAACGCCCTATCCTTACTATCTTAATCATATAATGCTATTTTGCCCCTTTTACTTGGTTTTCATCCGAATCTAAGTTCTATTACAAAGGATTTCCCTTCGCAAATCACGCTCCTTGCGAAGGGCGTGCATATTATTTGTGAACTATGCTTGCAGCATTTTTAGGTGTTTGTTATTTTGTTCGCTGATAATATTATATTTCTTTGATTTCATCAATACATGATGCCCTTTACATTAGAAACACGATACCTCATTGTCATACGCAAAGCATTCTATTTCGAATTTGGTTTCATTATTTTTTTTGACATTTAAATCACGGTATAAAGCGTTCAAATTGACAAAGGAAAACTTTGAAATCTAAAACATAAGTTATTTCTACTAAGTGATTTATTAATTTTTCATTCATTCATCTACTCTTATAGCAATACCAGTGGTTACCATTCCCCAGTCACAGTATAGTGTTACTGTGGGTTCTTCCGTTACCATGGTTTGTACCGTGTCAGCCAACCCTGCTCATACATCAGTTAATTGGCAAAAAGTTGTCAATGGAGTATCGACAAATATCAATCTCTCTCAGACGAATAAATACTCAGGATCTACTACCTCATCACCATCTTTAACTATTATCAATGCTGTCATTGCCGATCAAGGATATTACACATGTAGTGCCCAGAATAGTGTCGGCACAGGTACCAGTTCACAGACATATCTGGGTGTATCGGGAAGTATGTAAAATGTATCATGAATAGACAGGAAAATATTATGTCAATGCTAGAAGAAACTTTTATATCAAAACATTGGTTTAGCATATTTGAAAACAAATGTTTGTTCTTTTAATCCTACTGAAAATAACGTTTGTTCTTTCGATCCTGATAAAATAATCTCATCATAGATATCAAGTATAACATTTCATATTTGCGCCAGACGCGCGTTTTGTAAACAAAAGACTCATCAGTAACGCTTGAATCAAAAAATGTTAAATAGGCCAATTAATGTACGAAGTTGAAGAGTATCAAGGACCAAAAATTCCTAAAACTGTTGTCAAATACAGCTAAGGCAATCTATTCCTGGGGTAGAAAAGCCTTAGTATTTCAGAAATTCAAAGTTTTGTAAACAGTTAATTTATAAATATGACCATATGAATGATAATTTATGTCAACACAGAAGTGCTGACTACTGGGCTGGTGATACCCACGGGTCATAAAAACGTTTGGTAGTGCGATACAATTAACGTTTGTCTCTTCCTCCAGACACAACCAACCGTTTTTACATTCGATTCAAATACAACCAACTACTATTCCAAACTGATACAATCTATTTGGTTCAATTGGTTCTGACATTACTAAGGTTGTTTCGATTCGAACACGATACAACAACCTTTGTTGTCTGTCAGATCTGACCCAACCAATGTTTGGCCTTTTGATTCCGATACAACCAACGTTTGTCTAATAAATTCTGATACAACTAACAATTGTCACTTTTAATCTGTTTTAGGTGTTCCTGTAGTTACAGTACTATCAAACAGTTACTCTATCAATGTCGGTAACGCCATCACACTACAGTGTACTGTAAGTGCTAATCCAACAGCTACGAGTGTCACATGGCAGCGATACATCAATAATGTAGCAACAAATATTGACATGTCTATCGTTCGTTACAGCGGAAGTTCAGTTGGTTCACCATCTTTGATCATAAGTAATACTGTCATATCAGATGAGGGGTTTTATATCTGTACAGCTTCTAACAGTGTTGGATCTGGACAAAGTCAACAAACGTTTTTAGATGTCACTGGAAGTAAGTGAAACAAATTATGAATACGTATTTTGTCTATAGTCTAGAAAAATAATTCGTAATTCTGTTTTGGATCGACGATTCATTTGTCTATAAGGTTTAGCTTACTATAAAACCAGATTAAATCTACCATTGTTTATCTTTAGAAATTCCTGAGGAATATGACAGTTGTTTGTTTGAGATTTTGTGTTTTCAATTTTTTATAGGACTTTAAGCTTTGAATTTCCTTTTGCGTTCGGTATTGTTGTTATTGGACTTTTTAAAAGGTTAAATTATAAAATGCAAATTTATAAAAAGAACATGCATTGTTTTTGTCAGGTATTCCGACAGTCACTGTTCCACAATCTACATACAGAGTCAACAGAGGGTCATCGGTCACTTTACAATGTACATATACATCAAACCCAGTAGCTACTAGTGTTATTTGGGAAAGGACTGTAGCCAATCAGGTCACAATTATATCTACAGCCATCAGTAAATATGATGGTTCCACCACACAGTCAGCATCTTTAATAATAAATACCGCTGACGAATCCGACGAGGCAAATTATGTTTGTAAAGTTACCAACAGTATCGGAACGGGAATCAGCTCTTCTATATTCCTTGATGTTTTGGGCAGTAAGTGTATATTCAATATGAAATAACATCAATAACAGCTCTTCTATGTTCCTTGATGTTTAAGACAGAAAATGTAATATTAAATGACTATATACAATCAAACCTGTCTTCAGAGAAAACTCAAAGGAGAAGGCTAAAGTGGTCTCTTAATACAGGTGGTCATATAAAACAGGTTCCACAATTTCAAAAGAATGAAGCATTTATGTACATTATAACTTTTGAACGTACTTGATTAGGTGTAAGAGTACAATACTTTATTGGTCTCGTATGTATATTCACAATGACTAATTATGAGAACTTTTCATTGTGTAATTAAATCATTTTCCTTGCCTTTTTGTTTTCTTTTAATTTGTTCATACATCAAAAGACAGGGTCTTTGGTATGGCTATTTTTAGTCTAACTCCTGTAAAAAATTGGAATCTTTTGGTTGCAACACAGATTGATCCTGGGTGGTGGCCAAGGTGTTTTTAAAGCTTTTAGGTCAAAAATTGCACAGAATCATATGTTAACAAAATGTCAAAAACGGGCTTACTTTGTAGAATATTATTTATCAGTACTTTTATGAAGAGAACGGATGTATTAAGCATTAAGACTTTTGAAGCAGTCCTATTTACGGACCAAATTGTGACCTTCCTTGTGTTATATGATGAAGTTGATATTTAAGGCCATTTTGTGCCGTAAGTGAACCTTGTCTTTTTCCCAAAGAATGCATGTTATAAATTATGTCAGAACTAAAGCAATGGTTCTTAGCTGATGACATCCTTGTCCTTGAGAACTGATAGTCTACCAGCAGTGGGTTTTTTCAGTTAAAAACTGTCCAATTTAAATATTTGAAGACATGGATGTAGAAATAAACGCGACCTTTTTTTATGTTTTCAGCTGGATTTTCATTCTCATTCTCAGATTCTGATCTGATAGTGTTTCGAACGAATTAGACTCGTAGAATGAGCTTTTTGACTTATTGATCCATCTAAAGTTAACTTTGACCGAGGGAGTCAGATTCTTAGTTTATCGATAAAGGTATAAGATAGAACCTTAATTTGGACTAATCAACATTAAAATTTGTATGCTTTCTTCAGACGTTCCAGTTGTGACAACGCCTACCTCAGCATATACTGTCAATGTTGGTGATTCTGTAACCATGACATGTATCGTAACAGCTAATCCACAACACACCTCCGTTTACTGGCAGTATATATCTGGTGGCTCATCGACCAATATGAACATTGCAGGACGAATTAGTGGGTCATCAGTCAGCTCGCCTTCCCTAACATTATCTAATGCACAGTTATCGGACCAGGGAACATATGTTTGCTATGCTACCAATAATGTAGGAACGGGACAGAGTTCCCAAGTTGTTCTAGCTGTAACTGGCAGTAAGTGTATTTAACATACCATCAATTTCAATTGATTGTAGTCATAAATATATGTTTAAATTACATTTCAAGGAGATGAGATATATTCTACTTGTAGTTTGTTTAGCATTACAGCAAAATCATCTTGTTTTATGTATATTCTATCAGGTGTTCCTAGTGTGAGTCTAACAAGAACATTTTTTACTGGTGAATATGGAGACACAATTACACTTGGTTGTACTGTATCTGCTAATCCCAGTGCTACCTCAGTTTACTGGCAGAAAGTTACGGGTAGTATAACTTCTACTGTAGACATGTCTAGTGCCAGATATACTGGATCATCCGTCAGTACACCATCCCTAACCATAACTAACCTCAATAGTAACGATACTGGGAATTATATATGTCTAGCAGCTAATTCTGTTGGTACTGGTCAGAGTTTACAAGGACAACTAACGGTTATTGGAAGTAGGTTTATATTCGAAAAATTAAAAACATTGTTTTGGTTTTGGTATCAAATACTACCATATTTATCGAACTAAACAATATAATTGAAAATCATATCAGCAAATAAGTATTCTTAAGATAAAGTATTAGTTGTTTCATATGATACGAGGAAAACTTTGTTTTTTTCCAATGTGCTCGACTACATGTATAATGTATTATGCATGAACATTATTAAATACATGTAACAAAAAAGCGAAGTGGTTTGGGTGCCAACATATACAAATATATCAATGTATCAGCAGCTATAGGTCACAGTACGGTCGTTCACAATAATCAGTCGTGATAAAAAGTAAAATCACAAAAATATCGAACCCAGAGGAAAATCAACTCGGAAAGTCCATAATCACATGGCAAAATCAAATAACAAAACGCATCAAAAACGAATGGACAAGAACTGTCATATTCCTGACTTGGTACAGGCATTTTCAAATGTAGTAAATGGTGGATTGAACCTGGTTCTATAGCGCTAACCCTCTCACTTCAATTATAACGTATAGTTTGGTGTGCAAAAAGATCATTATATCAGCAGTTATAGGTCAAGTTACGGTCGGCAAGGATTATACGTGTTTCTCGTTTCTCGTTTTTATATAGATTAGAACGTTGGTTTTCCCGTTTGTATGGTTTTACATGACTAATTTTTGAGGCCCTTTTAGCTAGCTGTTCGGTGTGAGCCAAGGCTCCGTGTTGAAGGCCGTACCTTGACCTATAATGGTTTACTTTTATAAATTGTTATTTGGGTGGAGAGTTGTCTCATTGGCACTCATACCACATCTTCCAATATCTATTTGCTTTATTCTCTGAATCTATTTTATTTTAGACCTCCCTGTAGTAACAGTAGGGCAATCAACTTACACGACAAACATTGGAAATACCATAACACTAGCGTGTGTAGTGTCGGCAAACCCTGCACACACTGCTGTTTACTGGACACAACATAGCAGCAATGGCAACACAGTAACTCTTAACCCTGCTTCCTCTACCAAATATTCCGGATCAACTATACAGTCACCGTCATTGACTATTAATAATGTAGACTTCTCTGATGAAGGCAATTATATATGTCATGCAACTAATGCTGTTGGTACAGGTCAAAGCTCACAGACGTTCTTAGATGTTACCGGAAGTAAGTATATGAAGGTGTAAATCAGCTGGGATATAAAATAATACCATGAAGGTTAAGTCAAATACAGATATAAATGAATAATATAGCTTCACAAACATGATATAGTAATGGTTACTGCCCATGTACTTGCTAATTACGATCTTAGATGTTACCGGAAGTAAGTATACAAATGTACTGATATGGCTGGAACATCAACTAAGATCAAAGAACATAAGCCCAAGTGCACGATTAATTAAATGAGCAATATGACTAATGGATCGAAATGACTACATTTTGTTTTGCGTATTTTGTAAGACTACACAAGGATATTCAGTTGAAATAAAACCAACTATAAGCAACATGAATGCTTCTGTATACAGATTTAATCATAACAGATTAATCATTTTCTTTTGACAATGTAGCATTCATGAGTAAGATGACAACCGCGTAAATATTTTAAGATTATCAATCGGTTGATTTAAATACAATTTTCAGAAAACCTGTTTATTTGATAAGAATGTATAAATATGTAATATGTTCTAATAAATAGATATCCCAACTGTCACGGCGTCAATCATCGGCTCTGTTAAAGTGGCAAATCCTGTGACAATTACATGTACAGTAATAGCAACCCCAGCAGCTACACAGATAGTCTGGCAGATATTTGTAAATAATGCCGCCACAACTATTGACACAAGTAGTATTAGATACAGCGGTGGAACGACATCTATTCCGTCTCTAACTATCAACATTGTCCAGGCAGATGATCAAGGACTGTACTTTTGTCAAGCTTCAAACGTCGTGGGAACAGGAACTAGTAATAATGTCTACCTAACTGTTACTGGAGGTAAATTTTATCATCTTATTTTGATCATTTCAATAGCACTAGTTCTGTAGTTCGAGAAAACACTATCATCTATAATACTAAAATAACGAGATCCAATTTGTCAGCCGTGATGGGGTAAAAGTGACAAATCAAAGAATTCAACTTTATATATAGCTTATATAGGACAATGGTGTAGATTACAAATTACACCACTCCAGACTCTTTTGTTTTCCACATAATTAACATTGCCAATAATTAACAAGTTCCTGGTCGAAGCCGATACCGATACCAATAGTACATTCGCCTGTTACCTATTACCTTATCTGTACGTTCCGCATCTGACAGGAGCACCAAACGGGTCATAATCACAGGGTTGACACTACTTAATTCAAGCATTGTCAAATTGTTCCCTATTGTAGTATTTTAATCAGCAAGACTGTCTAAGATAACAATACGAATACTAAAAATCTGGATTTGAAATAAGGCGCATAGGTACAGTTTTCAACTTGTTAGCGGGCATGACTCAAAGAATTCAACTTTATTTATAACTAATATAGGACAATGCTGTTGATTAAAAAATACTCCATTCCAGGACCTTTTGTTTTCCAAATAATTATTATTACCAATAATTGATAAGTTCCAGGTCTACGGGTTCAAACAGAAAGATTTGAAAGCAGAGAAAACTGTATATCTTATAATCGGCATGAATTTATCAGATGAATATACCAATACTAAAATAAGGCTTACGCATAGTTATATACTTTAATTCAGTCTTGGACCCGCGATATCACGAGTGTGTATAATATAATATTCAGTTTAGGCCATGTGAAAATGACAATAAATAAATTTTATTCCGTACTTGATAAGGCAAACAAATTTCAATATATCAATAATTTGCATGTAGTTGTTCTTCGATAACTGCTTCAAGAAAAATATTTGGTTTTATAATAATTATCGACTCAATAGAGTTTTTAGTGAGTTACTTTTTACAGGTAAATCCACAGTTGGGATGTCGTAACTAGGTAGTGAATCACCTTGTTAACATTCTGAAATGCATACTCTCTATTCTTTATATTCTAACATCCAATCATTCTCTATTCTTTTTATTTCTACTTTTGTCTTTTCTGTATATTTTTATTCTGCACGTTTTGTCCATTATTGATTATTCTCTCTTCTGAAAACCATATTCAAACTCACATAACATAAAAAATAAAGCACCATCTACCTGAGAACTCCATTTTCATGCATTATCAATGATTTTGGAGTACACGTATGACGTCATGTTTAAAAGGAATGAATTCAGATAGTCTAATTTGTGATAAGTTTGGTAATTTTTTTAAAGCTCTTATGAGAATTTTTTTTTTTGTTATGCTTAAGAATAAGAAAACATCTATGTGTGGTTTTTTTTTAATATCAAATTGCAGACAGCGAAATCGACATAGTATTTGCACATAGGTTGCGATACATGTGGATTTAGGTTGAAGGTAAAATGCAACATCTATTATAAAGTAAATTGTGCGCTATTAATTATAAAGAGAAAGAAGCACGTCATATTAACTTTGTAAACTGTATGTTTATTTTTAGATGGAGCTACATCCATTGCTATTAGACCCAGTCCAATAACTGTAAATGAAGGCCAGACTATAACAGCTACATGTACAGCCCAAGGCAGTCCAACGATACAATACACCTGGTTTAAGGGTAATTCCAATACACAGTTGTCCATAGGTTCTGTTCTTCAGATCCCATCCTCGACACGGACTGATGTTGGAACGTACCTATGTAGAGCTTCCAACACCTATGGTAATTCTGACGCAAAAGTTACAGTAGAGGTTCAGTGTAAGTATCCTTTAAGTATGATTCAAGACATAGGCAATTTATGGAATCATGTTTTTCACCAAACGATATCGGCAATTGCACACGCCTTTATGACGGCATTTAATAGATAGAAGGCGCGCCTGTATCCCTGCTCTATTAAAGTTTCAATCTGCAGGGTAGTTTATAAAAATAGTGTTTGCTCAATAAGCACGTAATCTTTATTCCCGTATCACTCAAGAGACGGTCACCAACTTATAAGATTTCAATTTTCCAAACATTTTGTTCAATCTTTTCCCCTGTTCGCACCACAGGTGTTGAAAATGACTATGCATACATGTTAGTCACATGATACATTCAACTAACTACCGTATCCCGGGACTGACCTATACATTTCAATTGTTTCCTGTAATTTGTTAATACTTCAGTTTTATCATGTGCATCTTTTGTATAGTAATTTACTGTTTGCAAAAGTATAAATTATTCTAAATAATAGGGATGTTCTGGTTACTACATGTAACAGAAAACCCTGGCCGTTTTTGGCACAACTTTTTTGATCTTTTGGTCCTCGATGCTATTCGACTTTGTGCTTGTTTCGGCTTTCAAACTGTTGTATCTGGGCGTCACTAGTAGATCTTGTGTGGACAAAATGCACTTCTGGCGTATTAAAATTTTGAACTTGTTGCCTTTTGTTGGCTGTTGTTCGTGTGTTTCTTTGTCAATTGTGTTCTACAATTTATTTATATTGTAGTCATGTGGTGTTGAGTTGTCATTTTAATGTTATATTTCACATGGCTATAAAGAGGAAGGTTTGGCATGCCCCAAAACCAGGTAACCCACCATTTTTCCTTTAAAAATGTCCTGTACCAAGTCAGGAATATGGCCATTGTTGTATTATAGTTCGTTTCTGTGTGTGCTACATTTTAATGTTGCGTCGTTTGTTTTCTCTTGTTTTTTAGTGTAAATTCACATTGCGATAAGACGTGTCACGGTACTTGTCTATCCCAAATTCATGTATTTGGTTTTGATGTTATGTTTGTTATTCTCGTGGGATTTTGTCTGATGCTTAGTCCGTTTCTGTGTGTGTTACATTGTGGTGTTGTGTCGTTGTTCTTCTCTTGTGTTTAATGCGTTTCCCTCGGTTTTGGTTTGTTACCCCGATTTTGTTTTTTTTGTCCATGGATTTATGAGTTTGAACAGCGGTATACTACTGTTGTCTTTTTTATCTATACATTTCCAATTATAAAACGCACATTAGATTAAACATGTAAAGAAGTACTCGTAGATGTGTACTTAGTGAATTATTTGTTGTGTTGATGTATAAATATATTTGTATCCACAGATATACCAGATGTAACTATCACACAGCCGTCTCAAGGCAGTGGCGGACAGGCTATCACAATACAGTGCTCCTACGTTTCTAACCCAGGAGCTACTAATGTTATATGGAGCAAAGGAAACCAAGGCATTACTGTTGATGGTAGCAAATACGTCGGTGGTACCTTGTCCAATCCTAGTCTTACTATCACTAACCTAGCTGCTTCAGATCAAGGTTCATACAGATGTTCTGTAGTGAATTCCGTGGGACAAGGAGATTCATCATCTGTCACTCTTTCGGTTGATACATCAAGTAAGTGACATGCGTCATAATAGTAATTAGTTATAGAATATCTTATGTTTAATTGCCTGTCATCATCTTTATGAGAAAGCTATTCAGACAAACACATTTGTATGGATAGTTTAAATTTGTTTATCGATGGTTGAAGATACTACTGATCATGGACTGTTTTCAACTTAAAGTACCATCGTCCTTGTATATTTTCTTCACCTTAATGTCATGTGATAAGTTTAGAAAACTTTTTTTTATATTTTAAATTTTCATTAAGTTATACGGCTCCTCATGACTGAACACTCCCTCAGATATCAAACATATGGTGGAGGACAATATTGATGAAGGCAAATCTAGCAAGTGTTTCTGGTGCAATTATTTCACAACGTTTTATTTCCATTGTCACACATCATCCTCAAATATGTTTCAACCCGTTTCTTCAAATCAATGCCTTTTGAAACATATTCATAAATGTTTTTACAGCTGCACCATCATACATAAGAATATTACCAGCATGTCTTGTGGTAAATGAAGGTGAAAGTTTCACCCTAACTTGTGAAGCTGATGGTGATCCTGCCCCTACATTCAATTGGTATAAAAATGACAATATGATACATCAAGGTGCTGTTTTATACATATCTAACGCCAACTGGACCATTCACGACGGTTTAACTGTGTGTAAAGCTACCAATTCAAAAGGAAGCAGACAGACATGGGAAGGTGTTCACGTTCAGTGTGAGTTACGTTTTATTTACCTTTAGCTAAATATAAAAAGGCAACAGTAGTTTACCACTGTTCATAAAACATATCGATTGAGAAGGAGAAAACGGGTTACAGACTTAAAACCAAGAGAAATACATCAATTTTAAGAGAAAACACTGAATTGCAACCAAAACAACGGCTAACATACAAAGTGAAGGACTATTTGATATCAACTGCCATCAACCTGATTTGCCAGAGGATATATTAGTCCTGGTATCTATGATGAGTTTATTAAGAAAACAAATGTTTGGTTGATCCTGGTTTTATGTCTATCCAAATCTCCCACTTACATGGCAATATATGAGGAAGGTGAACATAGTCAATTCTTATTTATTTGTGATTAGCAAATTCGATGTTCGAACACTACTATGTTTTGTTTTTACTTAAAATACTAGTATGTTAATCTAACATAATGTGTAATAATTGACAGATAAACCAGTGAGTACTGTAACACAGACAAGGATATCTCATATAGTTGGTAATCCTGTCAGTCTTAGCTGTGACACACGTGCTAACCCATCAGCAACAGCTTGGGAATGGTTTTACAACGGTTATGCTCTATCGTCTACCAGCAAAGTGCTTGTCGTTGATAGGGATTTAGCAAGTGATTCTGGACAATATACCTGCAGAGCTGTGAACGGTGTAGGAACATCATCAGACATGACATTCAACATTGCTGTACTAATAGGGACAGGTAAGATTTCTGTTTACATATGTCTAAAAAAATAGACATAAAAAAACCAGTCAAATCCTTCAAAGATCAAATTTGTCTTAGGGAAACGGAATCTTGTCTAAATATTTTAAATTCATAACCGAATAATTTAATAGAGGTATCATATAAAGCATGTACTGAAGCATTGATGAATGAACTGATGATACCACACAAATTAATTTTCTAGTTTCACATGTTAACAATGTCGTGTATTTTGAAATTTGGTGTTTGTATACTTTATAAACTGTAATCATTTCTTGTCAATGGTAAACTGCTGCTACGTATTTGACACTAATAATACTACTGCTTAATTTCAAAGAAAATGGTCATTAGATCATTAATTGTTTCTCGATAACTTTAAGTTTGTACTTTTGCCTTTATATGTTATAAAGGAATTATGTCATTATACAACAGCTGCATTATTATTATTATCGTGTCATTTTCTTTACAGAAGGGCCAATAGGTAAGAAGTATATTACTGTGACAGTCTCTTTAGAATATTTACAACTTGAAGTAGTAATTGTAATTCATTCCGCACTGTAAACAAATGAAATCAACTGTAATAACAATTATGCACTTTATAATTCCAAATATTATTCGTTCCTTTGAACACATTTATCCCTTATTGAGTAACACAAATTTATTTATATTCCGGTCTATCTTGGATTTGACTCCTTTTATAGTATGATTGTGTTAAGTTTGTACTATCAGGTGCAGATATACAAAGGCATTTTGACTTGTGTGGTGTTGCATATTCAAAGAATGCGCTCACGCTGAGTATTAAACAAGTTTGAAACTAATGTCATAGTATTTCTACTAATTTCATAGCATTTCTAAGAATATTGTTTAATTTCTAATTTACCTTTCGTTTGTTTACCATTAGTAATTTCAAGGATTTCCAGGTTACTGAAATGACGGCATCAATGTTTATAATCTTATTTCTTTGGCGATGTTTGGGGATCAATCAAATAAATAAATTTCTGTTTTTATGTCATAAACCTGTGTCATAGAACGTTTAACGATTTTATGTTACGTCGAATGCAGTATTTATTTTTATTTTTATCCAGAATTACAAGAAACATATCCAATATTCAGACGTTATTACCGTTAATCGTTGGAATTTGAAGAAACCTTAAACATGTTATAAAATAGCATTCAAATAGTAAATTAATGTAGTCATTAGTATATTCTGTTGGAAAATTTTCCCTTCGTGTTGTTGAACGAATCAAATATATGTCCTTAGCATGAACTATCGAGCAGATATGCACGGTTAAATGGCCAATATATTTCTATTGCTAAGTTTTTTTTTCTCTTTAACATATCAGATGCTACGTATGAATAAAAGAAGCATGTTTCCAATGCATATTTATGTTTTTAGTAACTCAGCCTGCAGAACCTGTAACTGGAGCATCAATAATTGACACAGCGGCTTTATCTACTGGAGAAATAGTGGCAATACTCCTAGCCATTCTGTTTGTCCTACTGTTGATAATTGGAATCATTGTATGCTGTTGCTGTCAAGGTTCGTGTTTCTATAATGACCATTTAACTCGATCTTGAGTTGAATACAGTCTCTGGACTATGCATAAATTTTAATATCGTAACTTGTTCATCCTCTTGAATATAAACATGTATTTGTTATACAAATCGGGATAAATATAGATATTATCGTCCTTAAAATGTTAACTTCGCCCCTCTGCGTTCAGAATCTAGAGTTGTAACACAGTACATCAAAAGTAAATCTTACGATCCTTCACGATAGAACATTTAGCTAATCTGCAAACAATTTCATGTTCATAGCCTATTTTATCCCCGATGGTATCACCAGCCAAGTAGTCAGCACTTTGGTGTTGACATGAATAAATATTATATGGTCATTTGTTCTACTGCACTCATTGCACATAAAGATGATCAATCCATCTAAATACAAATAAGACAAAGCTCAATATAAAGGCACAGCTGTCCTAAGATAAATAACAGTATACTTAATGACACAAAATACAAAGAAATAATAATCAATCTAATTGACACCAATAAAGAAGTAATACTCACAAAGAATTATCCTAGAGTCACATTTTCCATACTAAAGGAAGGGAGGTAATCCCTGCATGCTGCAAACAAAAGGCTACTGAAAGTAAAATCGAATTTAAAAAATTAAGAGCAGAAGTTAAAAAAATTAACTAGAAATTGATTATGTAAATCCACACAATTTACATAGATAAAGGAAACTTAAGATGCACAAATAAGTGGTATGAAGAAGCGGAAAATATACAAAATACTTTTTGGGTCTTGAAAAATAATGACAAACAAAGAAAACTATTTCTGCTCTTAAAAATGATCAAAGTAATATAGTTACAGACGCACCAAATATACTATTTATTAGGAGAACTACAAGTAAAATGTGTATAACAGTACTTACCAAACTAGACCCTTCCGAAATAAAAATCATATTAGTGAAACAAAGATAGATCACTCGCTTTCAAGTTATGATTCTGAACTATTAGGCGGCAACCTTACATTCGAAGAGTGTACAAATATGAAACTGAATATATCCTTTGGACTAGATGCTCTAAGTGTAAAATTTTACGTACTTTTCGGTCAATCCTAACAGAATCTGCATTGAAAGTATTTAAAAAATACATGTTATCAAAAAAAGAAGAATTGAAAACTCTCCAAAACATTGGTGCTATTTCCCTTCTGTATAACAAAAATGATTCATTAGCATAATATAACTACAGAACAATCACTTTATGAAATACAGATACTAAAGTTGTATGCCTTTTTCCAAAATTATTCATAGTTATGAAAAATCGGTACATATGTGGTAACATTCGCCAGATTCAAGATATAATTGATTACTCAGAACATTAAATATAGTTTTATTGTTCATAGACTATTCCAAAGCCTTTTTAGGATCGCGCTTTATGTACAAAACCCTTTAAACATTTGGATTACTAAACTCCTTCATAAAATGGGTAAAACTTTATTTAAGAATTGAATGCTTCTTTTTGTAAATTCATTGGGGTGTAAAAGCGTTGACCGAAGTACATTTTGTTCTAAAAATGTACGCACGGTCAACGCTTTTACAACCCTATGAAGTTACAACATTCAATACTTACAATTACATTTTTTAGCCATGATCATGAAAACACGAATTGTACATTATTTTTTGTTTAATTCACCTGTGCACTTTATTGTGGGACCACGTGTTATCATGGATGATAAGTTTTATTGAGTGATGCAATTGCTGAAGGAATAACACGTGATGTGCAATTAGCCAATCAGAATAAAGTATTATAATGAAAAATACATCTAATGTAATTATATTGTGATACTAAATGGCGCCTGTATAATAAGGGCTAGATCTCAGAAACCTAGAGTCCTTATCCAGGGATAAAATCAGGATGTCCGTTATGTACTCTATTTTTCTAATAGCAGTTATAATCTTGAAGAACAAGAAAATATTTTAACTTTATAGGTTTTTAAATTAAACTTGATTATAGTACGCATATTCTAAAAATGTCCAAGCTGGCTGAAGACAATCGTCTTTCTCAATTCTAAATACGAAATTCGCGTAGCATTGAACTTATAGAAATATTTGGAATATTTTCCTGGTTAGAACTTAATAAATCTATAACAGAAGGTATATGGATGGGTAGATATATATATATTCCAAAACAATAGGTGTTTTTTTTCATGTTTTCACACCCTTGTTAATGATTTCAAGTGCAGGTGATGATATTTAAAACATTGAAAAACACTTAATTGTTACTAATTTCAGAAAAGTGTGCATCCTTGTGTGGTGGTAAAAAAGAAAGAATTAGTCCACAAGCACCACCTAAGAGAGTTGAGATACCTGTGTACTATCAAGAACCGGATGAATCTGTTATTTCACTCCGTAAATTAGAAATACCAACATTTAAGAAGGATGTGTGAGTAAACAAATTATGTTTTCATAACAACATGCTACTCAGTTCAACATTGGTATTTTTTAACTAACAGAATACATTGTCTCTTTACTCTTTGAAACAGAACTATGTGTCGTCAAAAAAACAATGACATAAAATAAACTCATCATAGACACCAGGACCAAATTTTATATATACGCCAGACGCGCGTTCCGTCTACAAAAGACTCATCAGTGACGCTCGAATCCAAAAAAGTTATAAAAAAAACAAAAAAAACAAAACAAATAAAGTACGAAGTTGAAGAGCATTGAGATCCAAAATTTCCTGAAAGTGTTGCCAAATACAGCTAAGGTAAAAGAGGGACGAAAGATACCAAAGGGACAGTCAAACTCATAAATCTAAACAAACTGACAACGCCATGGCTAAAAATGAAAAAGACAAACAAACAACAGCACACACGACACAACATAGAAAACTAAAGAATAAACAAGGTAATCTATGCCTGAGGTAGAAAAGCCTTAGTATGTGACGAAGTCATTAATGGATAAATATATTTTATTACGTAATTACAAAGTCAAGAAAGATTCTAAAGTTCAAATGTTCGAATGTTCACAAACTGTCTTTAAAGTTAAATTGTTCGAATGTTCAGTATCTCACACGGGCACGTGATCGTATAGTGGTACAACTGTTCGTTCCTGTTAGAGTATTTCGGATATTAAGCGCATGAGTTCCAGCCTACCCACGATGGGGAGACCTTGGCGGAATCTCCGGTACCAATCTCTTGTACCAAGCTCTCCCCCTTCAAGTCCAAAGCTGGATCTTATATAGTCCAGTTGTCCATAAACATTGGCCCATAGCTAATGGCCGGTTACGTATTCGTCTGGATGTTAAATAATTCTAGTCTATGGTTAATTGTCAAACCCTGAAGGATACATGTTATTTCACAGTAGACATGGTCATTTATTGGCTGCAGGGTATACATGGTATGTCTATAATATTTGAACAGATCGTTATTTAAAAGTGTCCAAAGTGTACATGATTGTTATTGAATTATTTAATTCCTTTTTAATAAATTTCCTAATTAATACTCCTTGATAATTAATGAATGGTACACAATTGTGTAACATAATGCCTCCAATTCTTAGAGAACGAAAGTTCAATAAAATACGGTATTTTTCTTCCTGTAGGTTATTCTAATAGTTTATTATAAGGTTTTCGGTAACCATCACCACATATCTAAGTTTATAAAGTTTTATAAGTCCAATATCATGATATAATTAGTTCATCACATTCTTCTAGTCCAATATCTGGATATATTTACACATAGTTCATTCGAATCATAAGTTCAATATTTCGGTATACATAGTTCATGTTTTATTTTCGTCACCATCATAGTATAAGGTTCATCAACTGCTGGAAAGGGCGCACATCTTTGTACAAGTGTCGTCATCATCATCTCCATTTCGTAGTATTTGACGCATCTAGCTATTTGGTTCGTCCTTATTAAGAGGCTGTTGATATCGGCATTCGGTTAAGGTTTGTCCTTGACCAATGGCGCGGAGGAAGACATCTCTCTGTTATCAGTAGCATCTATTCCTACCAATTGCGAAGACACCATTTGTTTTTACCCAATTGTTCGTGGCATTAGAACCAGAACTCACAACATTCTTTTTGGCTAACCAAGATATATTCTTAATTAATTAACAGTACAAAAATATGGCTATTCCAATGAAGATCGCACCTAAACCCCACTGATAAATTTATCTCAATTTGGACAAACTAAAACTTGTTTACTTCCCCTTGTTTCTTTTTTTTTTATTTATCATCTATTAGATTATTGATAGTTTGTTCATTGCCTTGAGTTCGCAGGATTGTCCAAGCCTAGCAATATTTTGTAAAACAATTTCTATATATAAATCAATACAAGACGTTCTTTTTTTTATATCGAATTATCCATTAAAACAAAAGATAAATAAAATCGGGAATCTGTCGTATACAACTTTTACAAGTTTTTAAAATCCTACATAATAAAAACAAATATATGTTTATTAACACAAGACATAAAAAATAGATTTAAAAATTCACAAATTAAAAAAATATATATAATGTGATCCTTTTCTATAACCCCTACACCTACATAATACCTATAACAAATAATATACACTAAATATTATATGTGTTACTTTGTTCCCAATTGTAATACTTTTACAGTTTTATTTTGTTTGCTTCATTAATTAATCTTAACGTTAAATATAGACCAAAAAATTAACAACATTTAAGATTCCATTAATAAAATTTTAACTACCTCTTGTGCAATTTGTTACTGACTCTATTCCATATTTGACAACAACAACAACTTGTTGCGAAAAAAAAAATGTTGTTCTCTGTAATGTATTACATTTTTCTAAAATAAGTATATAGTTTCCTTTTTCTATTTCCTTTCTTTTTTCATATATCTATTTTTCATTTGTTTTAAAATTTCAAACCTACTGCCTATCCCTTTTATACATTTACATACGACTATGTTGAGATCTGAGTTTAAAAATAGTATATACATTTAAAACTTAACTAACCTCTTAAAACTAAAACAATTAAAACAAAATCTATGACTACTTATGAACAAAACACATCGTTAAGATTCTTTTTTCAACTCCTTAAATAATTGTTTCCTTATTCTAATTTCATGATTATAATCCTCATCATTGTTTACTTTTCAATTTCAATTTTACTTGAATGCTAGTTTTCCTTTTATATCAATTATCTATTTCACTAAAATTTTGTCATTAAGTTCTGAAGTTCATATGTCTCTTATTTTTTCTTTACAAATATCAGTCTACTACAACAATACTAGTAAATCCCTAAGGGCAAACATATCCATGTTTTTCTTTAATGTGCTACTTTATGAAGATACTTCTCTTAATCTATTAACAATATGTAAATATGGCGTAATCTAACACCATAAACAACTTGCACCATTTAATAACTTAACATCACTTATGTTAATCATCCGAAGAAGGGGTTGGAATCTAAAATTATAGACTATTTGTTTTCTCTTAACAAATGTGCATACACACTACCCAACTGCATAAACCCATTAATCATCAAATGGCTAGAATACGCAAACAATGTATCCTCAATGTACCCTTAACTTCATCTACCAAAGGTTCTAAATCAACCTTAATTTACACCGGTGCTCTGCTCATTTTACGTAAAACATATGTTTTCTAGAATAATTGAGTGTATCTTCAAAAAAACAACCCATAATATGACTACAAACCACCATTATAAACGGAACAAAAAATGCTAATGTATCAGACATTTTATCTTTTTACAAATTTACTTTAAATGAAAAACTAGCTTCTCTATAACTTCACAAAAAAAACGGTTTATTTTTTTTAAGAATCATATGTGTAATCTATCCTTTCTCTTAAACAACACGTACCGCATAAAAATTAACACAAAAAAATAACCTTTCATTCTGATAAAAAAAATGTGTATAATATTCATAATTTTTAAATTGACCTATAATACCTTAAAACACCCAATAAAAAGTTTTATTTGAACCACATCTCGTGAACAAACTTCAGATTTTTAGCCTTTAAAAAAAATACGGCCTTTAACTCCCTTTAGAATTAAAACTTTACTGAATATGTGTGCCATCCCTTGAAAAGCCATTTCTACTTTTTGTACTGACATAGAAATATCTTGATTGTTCATTAAGAAAAATGAAAGTAACTGAGTTCTTACCTTTTATATTCCTTCTCGTCATTTTAGACAATCCAAGTCGATCCTGGTCACGGCACCAAATTTTGACTTATGTGACGAAGTCATTAATGGATAAATATATTTTATTACGTAATTACAAAGTCAAGAAAGATTCTAAAGTTCAAATGTTCGAATGTTCACAAACTGTCTTTAAAGTTAAATTGTTCGAATGTTCAGTATCTCACACGGGCACGTGATCGTATAGTGGTACAACTGTTCGTTCCTGTTAGAGTATTTCGGATATTAAGCGCATGAGTTCCAGCCTACCCACGATGGGGAGACCTTGGCGGAATCTCCGGTACCAATCTCTTGTACCAAGCTCTCCCCCTTCAAGTCCAAAGCTGGATCTTATATAGTCCAGTTGTCCATAAACATTGGCCCATAGCTAATGGCCGGTTACGTATTCGTCTGGATGTTAAATAATTCTAGTCTATGGTTAATTGTCAAACCCTGAAGGGTACATGTTATTTCACAGTAGACATGGTCATTTATTGGCTGCAGGGTATACATGGTATGTCTATAATATTTGAACAGATCGTTATTTAAAAGTGTCCAAAGTGTACATGATTGTTATTGAATTATTTAATTCCTTTTTAATAAATTTCCTAATTAATACTCCTTGATAATTAATGAATGGTACACAATTGTGTAACAAGTATTTCAAAAAATTCAAAATTTTGTAAACAGTTAATTTATAAATATAGCAATATCAATGATAATTCATGTTAGCACAAAAAGTGCCGACTACTGGGTTTGTGATACCCTCGGGGAAATAAATCTCCACCGACAGTGGAATCGACCCAGTGGTTGTAAATAAACTCATAAAAAATAATCGTTCAGTAAGCTTTTAAAGCTTTGACAAAAAATGCAAACCAACTGAAACGATAAACCAATTGAACTAATTTATGAGATAGATATAAACGAATCATAAATATCAAAAACTGAAACCATACTTGTGACACGCACACACAGATTTTGGCGGAGCTAAACAGTTTGAGAGCTCAATGCTCGTTAGACAAGATGTAACAGCACAATATAAAAATCTGCTGTACAAATCAGTGAGAAGGGTATGATTGGTCCGGTTGGAACACACAAAACAAATGAACAATCAAAACCACGTGTTTTAATATGTAGTTCTGTTGTTTTTTCTTTTTTTCAGAGAACAACCTGTTGATTATAATGTGTACAGGTAAGTTATATTATAATGTGTACAGGTAAGTTATATTTGCTGATGAAATTGCTTCATAGTCCAAATTAATATTATTTGGCGTTTATTGTGTTTTAATTAATAACTTATTTCGATATCTCCTGTATGTGAAATGAAGTTGTAGATAGTTATCAAAAGTACCAGGATTATAATTTAGTACGCCAGACGCACGTTTATTATCGATAATTTAGTACGCCAGACGCGCGTTTCGTCTACGTGTTTCGTCTACTATGTAGGGTGGACGTCGATCAAACAGCATCCAAACGGCATAAATTGACAACAACATCTAGCGGTAAACACACATTAACAATATCAATCTAGTAATTATAGTAAATTGTTTTAGATTTAATAACTATAGACAATGACCGATTCATTTTTGCATGGAAATACATCTTTGACAGCAAAATCGATGTAATAAACATTTTTTTTTATTATTAAACTGCATTTTAGGTGAAACAATTAAACACAATTATCAATGATTGAAGACGTTTTAAAATAACCTTTAGTCTAGTAATATTGTAACAGGCCCGGTTCTCCATAAACTACGCTGATAGGAAATTATGTTAGCGTCGATATAGTTTCAATGCTCTTCAACTTTGTACTTTATTTGGCCTTAAACATTTTTTTATTTAAGCGTAACTGATGAGTCTTTTGTAGATAAAACGCGCGTCTGGTGCTATAATTAAATTTTAATCTTAGTATCTGTGATGAGTTTATTTACAACCACCATGTCGATGCCACTGCTGATGGAGTTTTTATTCCCCGAGGGTATCACAAACCTAGTAGTCAACACGTCTGTGTTGCCTTGAATTGTCATTGATATGGTCATAGTTATAAAATTTTAATCCTGGTATTTATGATGATTTTATTTTGTATATAACTGGATTTGTGAGACATAAATGGAAAAGACATTATGACTACAGATTACTGAATAGAAATTTTCTTTTTTTATGTTGGATCATGTAAACTTTTAAATATTTTAAAACCATTTACATCATGTTTTTCCGGCATAGAATTACAATCTGTTGACATATAACATATTTAGACGTCATAATCAGATTGAGAAAAGCATGACCTAGTGCAGTGTCAAAATTAAATTATCGGGCAGGATGTAGAATCATACGCGTTCTTTACCAATATGTATTTAAAGTTTTGGGTTGGGTTTTTTTTCTCTTGTCATTATATGTTAATACTGAGAAAGACAATACTTGCATTTATGTTATATTGATAACGTTTACTTAAAGGTTCAACTAGTTTATATGGACCATAATCAATTTTACGTCCTCTATAAACAACTTTACATCAAGCATAATGATATGATATCCCGTTTTTTTTTTATTTCAATTTGTCTAATTAATTGTGTATCCCGTTCTAATTTTGTTTGTATACATACAGTCAAACTTCTTAATCAAATGCTTGTGAAAGAATTGTGAAAAGGTTTACTTTATAACAAAAATACTAATTATGAAACATATAATGTATGCCATTTTTGTTTTTCTTTCAGAGAACAACCAGTTAGAAAAGCGCGGCCCGAAAAACATAATATGTACAGGTTAGTTATAATTTCTAATGAAGCTGGTTTTTTTCTTTAGATTAACTATATGGTAATTTCTTTGCTAAAAGCGAGGGAGTATGTCGTTCTATGTTTCAGTACCTTAATTATAATATTCAGAAAAACTTTGAAAAGGTATGATGTTCCGTTTAATTTTCATGCTATCTTTATAAAACTATATCCTCGTCGTTGTGCGTTTATCAAAGCAGTAAAAACTAAATTTGTAAATTTCTCAAAAAGAAATTTCAATTGTTTTTTAAATTATTTCATATTTTCTTAAAGCGGGACGAAAGAAACCAGAGGGACAGCCAAACACATAGATTGAAATTTAACTGACAACGCCATGGCTAAAAAATTAAAAATAAAAAGACAGACAGACAATTAAAAATTCAGAAGACACAACATAGAAAACTTAAGACTAAGCAACACGAACCCCACCAAAAACTGGGGGTGATCTTATGTGTTCCGGAAGAGTAAGCAGATCCTGCTCCACATGTGGCACCCGTCGTTTTGCTTATGATATTACAAATCCGGTAAATAGTCTAATTCGGTATGTCACATTCGTGTAAAGGGAAGAGTATTATAATAACGACATAAGGATCATATCCGGTATCATCTGTGAAACTGTTATTCCATGTCGTTCAACCAACTCGTGATGGCGTCCGTAAAATTTACGAAGGGATGATTTCAACTTCACCGTTTTGGAACTCTTGGTTTAATAGCTTCGTTGTGAGCAGCAACCCTCTATCAAGGACATAATGACAGGAAATACAAGCCCGGGATTATCGTATCAATTGGGAGATATATACCCCGTAAGCAGGCGCTGCTGGAATTTGACTACATAGAAATGAAAAGTTCACTATTGGGAAGCTAAAATTAATCATCTCTTTTGTCGTAAAGTTTTAATTTCAACCGACCCTCATTGTCAAAGATTCCGGTCTAATCCCTTATTCCGGTAAACATATCAATTCATTGTCATTTTGTCATATTATAGTAGACACCCTGATGATGAAGATGAAGAGTATGTGATTCAAAAGTACCAAAGTTTTCAGCCTGAAGAAACAGAAAAACTGTAAGTAGGACATTCATTTTGTTATCTATAGATTGTTTAAGTTTTTATGGAAAGCATCAGCTGTCATTTATTAGAGATTTACAACTGTTTAATGTAAAGTTAAGACAGCGTTATAATGAATCGAATCATCAAAATGCTAACTTTACTTTGCAATATGTTAATATTGATATGTGTTATGTTGATTTTCAAGTGTGATGGTATACTGACAAGTCGCTATATTGTTATGAAATGCCAAATTCACGCTACGATGAGACTACATTAAGGCAACAGTAGTAAACCGATGTTTGAAATTCATAAATCGATTGAGGGAAAAAACCAAATACGGGTTACAAACTAAAACTGAGGGAAACGCATCAAATATAAGAGGAGAACTACGACACAACAGAAACACCACTTTAAAATGTAACACACAAAAAAAAACGAACTATAATATAACAATGGCCATTTTCCCGATTTGGTACAGGACATTTTAAGCAAATAATGGTGGGTTGAACCTGGTTTTGTGGCATGCCAAACCTCCCGCTTTTATTGCAATGTTAAATATAACATTAAATGACAACATAACATGACAGGACTACAATACAAATAAATAAGAGAACATAAAGCACAGATAAACACACGAATAATAGCTAACAAAAGGTATCAGGTTTAAAATTTAATACGCCAGACGTGACATTATATGGTGGTACCTTGTAACTTGGTAATGCTTAGTCATCTACTTCGATAACTTTGATGACAAATTAAGCTAAAATGTATGTTACTGACTTGGTATATATAAATGTTGAGCTTACATAGTTAGACATTCTTTTTTTTTGATATGACGAGATGTTTATCATACAAAATGTTGATAGTTCATGATGTAACGCTTGGATATCGTATTGGTACATGTACATCACTTTAGTGTAACGAAAAGCTTATAATAAATATGCATACTTTAACTACAAAATGTATGATGTGCCGCTTAGAAAGCACGTTGCTGAATCATTTTAATCTTACGATAAGGTTGTCATACAATGAGTTGCAATTGATTTAAACTACACGAGGCACAGTTCAAAGTAATTGATGTTAAGCTAAAATAGCACGATGGTTTAATTTCATTTTATGTCACAATGGACTATCTTAGCTATTTTTTTTTTTATCTGTAAGTCATGTATTTTTATGAGATCCGACTGTATGGTAAGCCTATCCTGACTTTTTAATAATGTAACATTGTATGCTATCTTTGCTGAACATCATAAATTTCCAACTGTGTGTCATGTAGTTGCAATAGAGCATATTGTAAAGTCAGCCCATAATGACATTATAACAAAAAAAATATTGGGCTTAGCTTAACATTATGGACTTTCAACAGTGAACGTTTAGTTTAAGAAAAGTAACTATAGTGTATGGTAAACCTATTGTAACATCAAAGTGAAAAGGAATCGTGCTAATTTAGCTTAACATCATCTACGTTCCACTGTGACAAATATGCAGTTGAAGCATACGACATCAATTGTAATTCATTGTGTTTGAGTTTTGTAAAACTGCGATATATGACAGCTGTTACTTTCCACATTTCTGTACATGTACAGTCTTATATCAAGGTGATAGTATGACATAACTTACTTCTGTGTTATCTTATTATAGTGATAAACGAAAACGCTCCATAGACAACACATATTCTGACGTAACTTGCACGTATGAAGAGGAAGAACGGCGAAGAAAAAGAAGACGTAGGAGGAAAAGGAAGAACAAACGTCTTCGTGATGAAGGTAATGGAGAAGAAGAAATTGAAAATGGTGATGTTCTACGTTCCAAGTTACGGTCAAGACGTAGCAAACACGGGACCTTGAGGGCGTCACGTGATCATGAGCAAGATGTTATAGTTAGTGAAAATGTTTATTACGAACAGGAGTAGTAGACACATTATATATAATTAGATATTACTTGTATGAGTTATCTTAGTAATTTTGATCCTGATATATATCTCTTATTATATACCTTGTGAATATATTTCGTGAGGCGTGAAACCAGCAGAAATAATGTGAATGATTTTTAATACAACGATATGCATACATATGCATTTTCTCCTTTTTTATGATATGATTATAAAAGAACTACGAATGGTTACAAATGAGAACAAATCAGTTTCTCAGAAGATTTTTATGCCCAACATACGATAGTAGAGGGGCATTATGATTTCTGGTCTGTGTGTCCGTCTGTTCGTTCGTCCGTTTGTGCGTCCCTTCAGTTCGTCTGTTCATTCGTCCCTCTTCAGATTAATGTTTTTGGTCGAGGTAGTTTTTGATGAAGTTGAAGTTCAATCAACTTGAAACTTAGTTCACATGTTCCCTATGATATGATCTTTCACATTTTAATGCCAAATTAGAATATTTACCCCAATTTCACGGTCCACTGATCATAGAAAATGATAAAGCGAGTGGTACATCCGTGAACTTGGGACACATTCTTGTTTACCCAATTTCATGGTCCATTGTACATGGAAAATAATAGTGCGAGTGGGGCATCCGTGTACTTTGGACACATTCTTGTTTTTTCATAAAATTAAAAAGATTGATATCATAGGGTTTGTACTTTATCATATTCTGAGTATTTTCCTGAATACTCAGAAAGTATTCACAGGCCTAGGGATACTTTATTGTAGCTTGGACAGTAGAAATAAAAATGTAACAAACAAAATATGTATTCGTTGTTAAAAGAAATACGCATGTGCCTACAAATAGTTTTAAAAAAAATAATCAAAAAGAAATTTTACTGCAGCCCCCATATTACTTGCTTACGTTTTTTTTTCACACTGCAATGATATATATAAACGTCTAAAATATTTAGCTCCACTTCTATGTTAAGACATTAGGGGAGGGTTGGTATCCCACTAACATGTTGAAATCCGCCACATTATTTATGTATGTACCTGTCCCAAGTCAGGAGCCTGTAATTCAGTGGTTGTCGTTTGTTTATGTGTTACATGCCGTACGGTGACCTATAGTTGTTAATGTCTGTGTCATTTTGGTCTTTTGTGGATAGTTGTCTCATTGGCAATCATACCACATCTTCTTTTTTATATATACACATATAGAGTGAGATTATTTAGACTGGATATGGTAATATATTCTTTGGTAACAGGAAGTGAGGCCAGTGCTGTAAAAATAATATGAAACTAAGGTGTGCGAGTAGAACCTCGGTCAGTGGGTCAATAGAGCCTCAGTTAGAGAGTCTGCAGTAAATCTTAATTTAAGACTTGGAAGTAGAACCTCAGAGAGTGAGTCAGTGCAATAAAACCTATATAAATCAAAGGCATGTGAATAGAACCATAGATGAGTATTACATCTATGGTAGAACTTATGTTAGTGAGTCAGTGTGAGTTAAATTTAGATTATAGAGAAATATGTAAATACGTAATACCGGCGTCACACATCAGCGTATAGCTCCGACGTACGCCAGGCGTGTTAAAAAATCATGTACGCTGCCAATACGCTAGTAATTTTTTATGCATTTAACCTGTCAATCATATCTGTAACGTGTGCACAACGAGCTTTAGGCGGGTATTGTGGGTACGAGAAGCGTTCATAAGCGTTTATCGGGCGTTCAAGAAACGTATGTTGGCGTATGCCTGGCGTTTGTCTAACGTAGAGGAAAAGCACGCTACGAAGGGAAAAGGTTTCTTGGACGTATCTTCCCGGTCGTGTCTTGGACGTTCTTTTATGGAGAGTATGTTACAATCACCCCCGCATACGGTAAACGCGCTTGTAGCGTATGTATTACGTGCGTGTAGCGTACAGGTATACGCTAGACACACGCTTGAGCTGGATGAAAGTTGTTATGCTGCATAAAAAAATCAGTTATAGCGTTCATCAAGCGTATACTTTTATATTTCGACGTACTTCAAACTTGTGCAACGCGCTTAACGATTGCTTAGCGTTCCTCTGGCGTGCAACTAACGTATACCGACTTTGTCAATTTTCTCTCTGCGTTTGGTGCACGCCGGTCTATACGCCAACGTGTGACGCTGGCATAATCAATTTGAAACAGGTGCCTTGTCCTAACAATCATATTTGTATTTAGATGTTTTATTACTCTATTTTGCATGACTTTAACATTTGGATTTATACATTGTATATAATTATATATGTGTGTATGTGTGTGTGTGTGTCCCATACCATATGAGTATTTGAACGAAATTGCATAGGTTGAACCATATGAGTATTATATTACCTCCTATACATTTCAGGCTAGGAATATGATGGGTTATAATCAACCGCGTTGATACCGTGTATATTTTATATGGGGTTAATGTGCTTTGTTAGTTTCTATACACAGTTGGTAGTGGTGTTGCGTCCCTTTCCAAAATAACACGGTGTTGAGGAAAAATCCGGAAATAAGAAAAAAATAAGAAGTTACTTAAAAGGATATAAGATTCTACCTCAGTGAAAAAATGGCAAACAACGATAATTTTCAGAATATTACACTGAAATTGCTAGTGATTGGATAAACAATTAGGCAACAATGCACGAACGTGGTTTGCCAAAATACTCATATGGTATGGAGCATTCTAGTTTATATAATTGTAGTTATATCACTGATCCGTCCATTATTCCCTTGTTTTATAATATTAAGCTCAATACTGTGATAGTAATATAGTGTTAGGCATTATAGATTTATTTTATTCCTATATTTATGTTTATTGTTTATAAATTTAATAATGTATTATCGTAATCTTCTGTCCCATTCTATATGTATGTTTCTGAATACCTCATGGGTATGTGCTATGATTTTGTTTATTGAATTGTATGATCATGTATTAGGTGACTTTTTATATTTATATACACTATCTCTAAATAAATTTGCAATATTTTTTATTTGTTTGGTTGTAATTTATTTAGTGTATACACAAAAATTATAATTACAACTCCACATAAGGATACAGTCTTCAAAATGAAAACTTCTCGCTTTTGGTATAACTTTTTTTGCTTCTGGTAATCTACTTCTTTACTGAGAGCCATGGTGTAGTGGTGAGTGCATCGGACTACTAACTCGAAGGTTCCTGGTTCGATTCCCGTCTGGGATGAAAATTTCAGGTACTGAATTTGCGGCTCTCCCTTGGACACCATTTGCGAGTATGGTTTTGAGGAAACGATGATAGTCCGTCGGAAGGGGACGATAAATGGCTGACCCGTGTTAGGAGAGCCATATCTCTTGCACGTTAAAGACACCCTTGTAGATTTCGAAAAAGAGCAGGCTAATGCCGCTACAAGGCAGCATTCGCACCCGCAAAGTGGAAAGGGATTAATATAAGTTGCAAAACTTGTTTCCAAATTCACTATAAATAAATATGTTTAAAAATTTTAAATTAAAACTACTTCTTTAAATATATGCCTTAGACGTTGTCTACTTTTTTAATGTTCTGCAACTCACAAGCACTTGGTAACGAAATCTCTAAACCAGACACAATAAATGTATTGCCGGACAAACACCGTATTCAAATCTGGACGAACGGACGGACGGACGGAAGAACGTACAGGGGTAAATATGTATGCCCCTCGACGTTTTTTTCCGGGGGGAATCGAATTTGAAATTGCAAAATTGATCTAAAGTTACTAATTTAAACCACTTTCTTTATAGCAAATTAAAACAAGCATATTATTTATGGAACAGCGTATAAAAAAATGCAATTTCATAATTACATCATACAAGAATTTATCTTAACATTTTCTGATTTGAGTTGCAATATTTTATCCCTCCTGTTACCATGTTTAAAAGAAATGTTGAGTTATTTAGAAAAGAACAGTAAATTGCAATAACATCATCATCATCATCTATAAATCAAATAAAATAATCAATATTCCCAGTTTTTTTAAATAAAATGTAGTTCGATTTTTCTTCAAAGTTTGCATGATATTTCAATCTACACATATAGTTTTTCAATATATAGATCGACCTTTGATAAAGCAAACACATCTACTACTGTAACAAATAAACTCCACATTCTTAGCCTGATGTTTACAGAGATAATAAATTTCTATGTAGCACCAAAGAAATTATCTAACGAAAGATGCCAAATATCAATTGTAAGCGGTCAATTTACGATTTGTTTAAAGTGACCATTTAAAGGGAAAAATATCTTTGCAGAAGTTTACATTTTATCATGCAATTGTCATTCTTCAAAATTCTATTATGTAAACCTTGAGGAAACAGTCTATAGTCAATTTAAATACACAGACAACTAGGTTATAATCTAGGTTTAGATTACGATGTCAAAAGCAGTTTAAAGTTATAAGAAAAAAGTTTGTAAGTTTCTAATTCAACCATGCAAAATCACTTTCGTCATAATTATTAAAGTTAGTTTCATAAATTCCTATTTTGACCATTTTACTTACTTCTAATCCAACCTTTAAAAAAGACCATTCTAAAGATAGCCGTTGGTAAAGAAATCGTACAGATTTATCATTATCAAAGTTTGTGTATATTTCGACGTTGAACCTATTATATAAACGAGTACATATGTTCTTTCTGCATAATCATAAAACGGGTTTTTACACTTTGTCTATCTTTTTTAATTCACACTTTGTGTTGTTAAAGGAATAAACGAACCGTTTTATATATGTCTTCAGCGAAGGAAAACCATCATGTTTACCTTGAAAGAATTTAATTTTATCTATATCTTATGGAATGGCCTGCATTGAAGTCATGTTTGAAACTGTAAATAAGTGAACCGATATACACTTAAAAACAAATGTTTCGCTCATTTATTTAACAACACAATAGTCACAAAATAAACATAACAAATACTATTTACATGTTCTATTATTTCCTGTAAAAGACATTTCTGAAATATTAAAAATATGTTATGATGTAAAACGTGTGGCGAGGTTGAGCACTCACAATAATGTTTTATCCCGCCAAATTCTGTATTTATACAGACATAAGAAGATGTTTTTCTACATTGGCTAGAGGTATAGGGGGAGGGTTGAGATCTCATAAACATGTTTAACCCCGCCGCATTTTTGCGCCTGTCCCAAGTCAGGAGCCTCTTGCCTTTGTTAGTCTTGTATTTTTTTAATTTTAGTTTCTTGTGTACAATTCGGAAATTAGTATGGCGTTCATTATCACTGAACTAGTATATATTTGTTTAGGGGCCAGCTGAAGGACGCCTCCAGGTGCGGGAATGTCTCTTTAATTGAAGACCTGTTAGTGACCTTCTGCTGTTGTTTTTTTCTATGGTCGGGTTGTTGTCTCTTTTGACACATTCCCCATTTCCATTTTCAATTTTATGTTGTCTGGGTGCCAATGAGACAACTCTCTATCCAAGTCACAATTTATAAAAGTATGCCTGTTTTGGATCTTGTTGCTATATATGTGTAATCTGGAGACTACATTATTGTTTCCAACAGAACTATTTGTCTGTCCCAAGTAACAACCTTTGTTATATTCGAGAATTGACTTTAGGTTGCAGATCTTTGAATATTACTATTAGTATTATTACTGTTAAAAAGCTATGGTTCTGTATAGGTTTCGCTCACGGGGTAAACATAGAAATTTTATGAAACATACCAGATGTGTTGCCTTGTTGAGGTTATAACACTTCTAGGCAATGTATTTATGTAACCAAACAGTTGTTTTCACTCAATACTGCTGTCGGTGAAGGTAATTTTTAAAACAATACTGCTAATAGTGCATTGGAGAAAATAGTTAACCTTCTGTTATACAGTATCAACTGATTACGTTTTGCTTCGAAACATAGATTTATTATGTTACAAAAACACAATACATATACTGACGTACTTTTAAAACGCAACAGTCGTTGGGTTGACGTCTCATTGACGTAGATCCACATCTCCTGGTATATATGAATATGAAACAAAGCAATATGGTATAAAAAGGCATATAGTTATCGAATTTAAGTAAACTGGATAAAACACGGCTCAATCTATTTACAAAATATAGAATAATCCTTACAATTTACAATCGTGTTCGTAAGTTCACAAGATCAAGGTTTTCTTAATTACTTGTTTTTTTAAAAGAAGGACGAAAGATACCAGAAAGACAGTCAAACTCATAAATCGAAAATAAACTGACAACGCCATGGCTAAAAATGAAAAAGACAAATGACAAACAATAGTCCACATGACATAACATAGAAAACTAAAGATTAAGCAACACGAACCCCACCAAAAACTGAGGATGATCTCAGGTGCTCCGGAAGGGTAAGCATATCCTGCTTCACATGTGGCACCCGTCGTGTTGCTGATGTGATAACAAATCTGGTAAATAGTCTAATTAGGTAGGTCACCCTCATGAAAGGGAAGGGAATTGTCGATGGGATAGATGCGTTCAACATAGTCACCAAATTTTGAATTATTTAGTGAAAGAACATCATCTATATAGCGGAAAGTAGAGTTAAAGGATATTGCTTACTTCTTATCTTTTTTCCTAAGAAGTTCCTGTATGAAGTCAGCCACATAATAATGAAGAAACAAGTCGGCAAGAAGAGGGGCACAATTTGTTCCCATTGGAATGCCGACAGTCTGTTGAAAACACGTCCTCCGAACGTAACAAATATGCTGTCAATCAAGAAATTAAGCATCTTGATAATGTCAGTTTCAGAGAATTTGTTGTTTGAATCAGAGTGATCCTTTTACAAAGTAGGATTTATCCCTCCCTAAGACGAGATACTTGTATCTTCGTTGGCCATTCTTTTTTATGAAACAAAGCAATACCAACTCTTTCAATTTGTCTTTGTTTTTTTAAGATATCCCAGATACCGTAACGTCCGGGGATTTTTTAACATAAATACAAAAATTATTGCGTTCTTAGTTGGAGGTTGAAAGTGTACCAGTATATGTATTTCAGCCATTTGCTGAGGATAATATTTTATCAGAAATTTAATACATGATCATCAAAAGCAAATATTTTACATGTTACTGTCATGAGAATATATTTCTGATTAATTTAATGAGACATTATAGCTCATGTGTGTATTATACGTCGTTGTGAAGAAATTAGAAATTAAAACACAAATTAGTTCTAACAATATCTGCACTGATTCAATGTTGTTTATACATGTGTCGATAATCGGTGTTAAGTAAAATTAAAAATACGCTAGTTACCCTTCTAGAGCATCTAGTCACCTTTCGGTAAATATAAATGTTTATTTTGTACGAGGATTATTTTCATTTTTATTTTAGATTATATTCTTAACATATTTTGTACTGTCCTTTTCTTTTTGTCTTCTATACGTATTCAGTGGTTGTTTGTTTATGTGTTACATATTTGTTTTTCGTTCATTTTTTGTACATAAATAGGCCGTTAGTTTTCTCGTTTTACATTGTTATTTCGGGGCATTTTATAGCTGACTATGCGGTATGGGCTTTGTTCATTGTTGACGGCCGTACGGTGACCTATAGTTGGTAATTTCTGTGTCATTTTGGTCTTTTGTGTTGTCTCTTTGGCAATCATACCACACCTTCTTTTTTATATCTATTGTACAAATTTTTTTTTGTCTCTGATATAGTCATCTTAAAAGGGTTCCTTGATAGAATCTTAATTGTCAAAATGACTGGTTTTGTGCTTATTTTCACTTCAAATACCATAGATGAATATAATAGGACAGCAAGAAACAACCAATACAATGCATATGCAATGCATGTGCAATGTATTTAATAAATTTGGCCAAGCAATTCTACAGGAAAGCTCCAAGTGATTGTACAGGAAGGCTCCGAGTGATATTACAGTAAACTTGCAAACGATTGTACAGTCAATAAAAATATCCGACATGGAGAAAATGAATATATTTGGATTTCTACTGGGACAATGGCTTTGAAACTTTCAGACAGGTAAGACTATATATCAGAAAAGGTACATGTGAAAATTCAGGTAGTAAACATTGATTTTTCGATGTTTATTTGACATTTTTGATCGCTCTTGTGTGACAATTTTGATCGTTTTCCACGGAGCTCCACCATTCTAAGGAAAACGTTTGGATGCATATATTTTCTTATTATTTTATTGGTTCATATTTACATAAAGAATGTTTTAGCTATCAAAACTTGAAACAGAAACGTTTTATAGTAGCATAAGAGTTCATCAAAGTTTCCATCAAGCAACTTGTTATTTTGCAAATGTCGGAGACCGCTTGACAGTCTCCCGAATGACCAAATTATTAGAAAACCGTACAGTTCCGTTCCCACACTGTGGGTTTGTTGATGGTGGTTTAGTTTGATGGAATATCATTTGTGATGATTTTTTAGAACTTTGAACTTTTTTCAAATGTTTTTGTTCAATTGTAGCATATATGTCATATATAAGAATCAAATCGTTCGGTCTCGTGTCAGACCAAACTACGGCATAATCAGAAACATAACCGGGGATAGCGTTATATATAGGCTATGGATGTCAGGAAAATAGCAAGTACCTAAGGATCTTGTATGATGTTTTCGACTGATATCACCTTATTTGGGAGTGATGATTTCACTATGATATACACATGCTCGCGCTATAAATTGTATACCAACTGATACAACTGGCGTTATTACAAAACTCGATATGACAATATATATACCCGATAAATCCATTTGAATGTTGACAGACTGAATGAACATATGTGGTATGATTGCCAATGAGACAACTCTTCACAATAGACCAAATTGGACACAGAAATTAACAAACATACATGTAGGTCACCGTACGGCCTCCAACAATGTGCGAAGTTCGGCACATATGTGTCAGCGCCTTTTTGGCATATGTGTTTCAGCAAATGCAAGATGTTTTTGCTTTTCTATCGGACAAAAACACGTTTAGAACAGATCGGAAGCCTAAATAAATAGAATTAAATTACCGTTAGCACGCAGCATTAAGGAGTAAAGACTGGTCAACTCGGAGTAGGAATACTGTGTCTGGTTAGAAATGGTGACATATGTCTTCGTACATAGCACATTAAAAATCCGGCTCAGAGTATCTGACTAAAGTCAGGGTTACAATTCATATCATGTTGTCGTTCATCTAACTTGCCGCTGGACGTTAAACAGCTGTCTTTAAAGCATTAGAATCTTGACAATGCCTTATGAAACACGTATATTTTCCATTGAGATCTATTATAATAGTAATTTTCTCAAAACCATGCCACTTTTGAAAATGTACCCAATAGAATTTCGTAATGAAATATTTATAATATTAGTTCTGATCATTAGTGTACTCTAAGTCTTCACAACATTGTAGGGTGTTTCTGAACAAGTAAACAAGTAAAAATTATCTATTAAAAAGAAATTGAATGTTATTCCTCACAAACACCACAATTCCAGGTACTAATAGATCCAAATTGGTTCAGGATGTCCGTCGACGTCAAATTAACCAAAATAACGTGGAATCAAATTTGCGATGTTGCCCCTAAATTGCCAACAACACCGACGTACAGCCCTGGATGACATTTAGATTTTATGTATTGC
The DNA here is from genome assembly GCF_965363235.1 of Mytilus galloprovincialis. Lineage (NCBI taxonomy): Eukaryota > Metazoa > Mollusca > Bivalvia > Mytilida > Mytilidae > Mytilus > Mytilus galloprovincialis. Next base: position 129,455,133 of record NC_134838.1, on the reverse strand, counting down.
TATGCATGCTACGTAAAATCAAAGCACCAAAGGCGCTGTAGGCAGTTAAGTAAAAAAAAAGCAGAGGCAAACTTGGCAGAAGTTTATATAATAAGACAAATATTGTTGCTTCAATTTGTTTGTTAAAGATTTTTTCAAATTTACTTTAGTACGAGCTTGTAAAAGTATGAATAGACTTACTTCGCTGGAAAGAAATCTGAGTTTGTGTTCAACAGTACACTAAGTTATCAAACAGGAGTGGTTAGGGTGACCCTAAGGACTCTCCCTATATTTCATTTGATCAGTTCTCATACATGAATATATATGGGTTTAATTTAAAGGTGGGATGACTGCAGGGACTCTCCCTATATTTCATTTTATTTAGAGGTGGGGATCCCAACTGTTTCCAAGTTCTTAAACAGGAGGGGTATGGTGACCACAGGGACTTCCGCTATATTTCATTTGATTTGTTATATAGTCCCATACATGAGTATATATTTGTTAAGGGGTGAGGATCTCGAATTTTTCCAAGTTCTCAAACAGGAGGGTGTACAGTGACCATAGGGACCCCTTATAATTTACTTGATTTGTAATATTATCCCATACATAAATATATATGGTTTAAGATTGTGGATTTCGACCATTATAAATTCCCAAACAGGAAGGGGTAGAGTGGCAACACGAACTCCATCTATATTTCATATGATTTGTTTTATTGTCCCATACATGAATATATATGGTTTAGGGGTGGGGATCTTGACCGTTACCAAGTTCTCAAACAGGAGGGATGGGTGACCCCCAGGGAACCCCCTATATTTCATTTGAATAGTTATATTGTCCCATACATGAATAAATATGGTTTAGGGTTGAGTATCTCGACCGTTTCCAAGTTCTCAAATAGGAGGGGTGGGGTGATCCCCAGGGACTCCCTCTACATATTTCATTTGATTTGTTATATTGTCCCATACATAAATATATATGGTTTAGGGGTGGGGATCTCGACCGATTCCAAGTTCTCAAACAGGAGGATGAACAGTGACCCTAGGGACCCCCACATTATTCTTTAGATTTGTAATATTGTCCCATACAAGAATATATATGGTTTAAGATTGGTGATCTAAACTGTTTCCAAATTCTCTAACCGGAAGGGGAGAGTGGCCCCACGAACTCCACCTATATTTCATATGATTTGTTATATTGTCCCATATATAAATATATATGGTTTAGGGGTGGGGATCTCGACCGTTTCCAAGTTCTCAAATAGGAGGGGTGGGGTGATCCCCAGGGACTCCCTCTACATATTTCATTTGATTTGTTATATTGTCCCATACATAAATATATATGGTTTAGGGGTGGGGATCTCGACCGTTTCCAAGTTCCCAAATAGGAGGGGACGAGGGGTGGGGTGATCCCCAGGGACTCCCTCTACATATTTCAATTGATTTGTTATATTGTCCACTACATGAAAATATATGGTTTAGGGATAGGGATCTCGACCGTTACCAAGTTATCAAACAGGAGGGATGGGGTGATCCCCAGGGACTCCCCCAATATTTGATTTGATTAATTATATGTTGTCCCATACATGAATAAATATGGTATAGGGGTGGGGATCTCGACTGTTTCCAAGTTCTAAAACATGAGGGGGTGGGGTGACCCTGGGGACTTCCCCTATATTTCATTTGATTATTTATTTAGTCTCATACATGAATGTATATGGTCGAGGGGTGGGGCTCTCATCCGTTTCAAAGTTATCAAACAGGAGGAGGTAGAGTGGCCCAATGGACTCCACCTATATATAATAAGATTTGTTTACATTCAGGTATCATATATATAGTTGCACCATGTGTGCCTGTCCCAAGTCAGGAGCCTGTAATTCAGTGGTTGTCGTTTGTTTATGTGTAACATATTTGTTTCATAGTTATTTTTTTTTTATATAAATAAGGCTATTAGTTTTCTCGTTTGAATTGTTTCACATTGTCTTTATATCGGGGCCTTTTATAGCTGGACCATGTGGTAATGGTATGGGCTTTGCTCATTGTTGAAGGCAGTACGATGACCTATAGTTGTTAATGTCTGTGTCATTTTGGTCTCTTGTGGACAGTTGTCTCATTCTGATTGGCAATCATACCACATCTTTTTTTATATAAGAAACTTCCAGCTATTTTAACTGGCCCTGGCCCATCAAAATTGAGAAGAAAAAAATACCCCTTGAAATTGCAGTAATATGTTTAACTTTAAAAGCATCTAACATGCATTACCAACATTTATCACTAATAAAGAAAATTTATACTGTTACCAGGAACATATATATTGTTAGATAAACTTACTGTTCCCAGCTGTCACATTGTATTGGATTTTGACATTAAAATTTGTGTACAAAATGTTTTCTGCTTTTTCTTTCTTTTACATATATCTTTTGGTTTTCAATTCTAGTGTTTATATTTATTTACCATGCATAGATGTATTTTGTTACTTGTCTGGAGCCATTTTATTTTCACTGTTGTTTTGACAGATGGAGTGAGATACGAGTTTACTCGGATTTACACATTATTTGTCGGCGATTTTCTGTATAAATCTAGCGGTTGAACAAATTGAACATCGCTGTCATGGATAGTAATGATGAAAATAAGTTTGAGATCGTTTATTAGAAAACTTTGGTAAAAATGTTTGGAAAGTTATTTTTTTATTTTCTTTCAAGGTCCGTCGGGAATGTTGGGCGTAGCTAGTAACCAAGTAGAAAGTCCGACTGCAAAAATGGAAGGTCGCAAACCTCGGACCACCGCTAATTTGAACCCCTGCGTCTTAATTGAAAAGATACGAAATTTCGTATTCTAATTCAAAATTGCCGCCAACAGCGTGATCAGTCGAACTTATTTTAATAGAACACTGACGTAGTTGACTACGTATTGATGACAAACAATATTCCTACGACTTTTGCAATTTGGGAAATCTAAACTACTTGTCTTTAGAGATTTTCGGCGATTAAATATTTCATACATTTGTTCTTTGACATCTTAGCCAAAAGCTCAGGGAATAATAAAATACATAAGGATTCTTAATGTGCTCTACTTCCTATGTGCAACTTCAAAACTTAAGGGAAAATCGACGATCATTTAAGGTTTTTTTGGTCATATTTTTTGTAATCCAGAAGGAAAAGTATGAAAAAAATGTCCAATAAGTTATAAATAACATAATATCCAGCTAGATAATAACAATGGCACGTATTTCAGCATTTATTGGGTAGCACACAAATCCAGGGTGCTCGCATAAGGCAGCTTTACTGCCTAAAAATCAAATCTTTTTAGTATGTCTTCCAGACTTTTATAAAAAAATAAGTTACTTAATTCTAAGTCAATATTCATACAAATCAAATCATAAACCGCGGTGTCTGAAAACAATACCAACCATTTTTATTTTAAATATTTTCACAGACATCATTTTTAAAAATGTATGCACATCTACATATCAAAACAAATTTACAAACTGTGTTCCACTCCTGCTCATACTTAAGGAATTTTGCGTTCGCAAAAATAATATTTATAAAGCACAATGTACACGTCTGCATAATCACAAGATGCACGTCTATATTATGAAGCACACAAATAATATACATAAAGCACACTTTGCAATTCTACATAATAAGCAAAAGATGCACGTCTACATATGAGGCCGCCAATATACACGTTTACATCTAGAGAACGATCTGCACGTCTTCATGTGAAAAACTTAATGTAAATATACATATGAAGCACAACATGTACGTCTACATAACACAAGATGCATATCTACATATAATTGAAGCACAATATACACGTATACACAAGAATAAAATTAGGCACGTCTACATATAAAGCGCAACAGGCACCTATACATTTGAAGCCAATACACAGCTATATATGAAGCTCAATATATACAGGTCTAAATTGAAAAACAACGTTCAAACCTATGATTGCGTGTGCATGTTAAACAAATTTCGTTGTTGAGGGGTTAAAATATCTATTCGTCTACAGTCTATATATGAAACACAATATGCACGTCTAAAGACAAGGCACAACACTATTCGTACTGTTCCGGTCAACTCAGACTTTTGGAGAATTCTCATTTACTAAAATATATCTCAAAGAGGAAATTCAAAACTGATGTGTACATCTTCATGTCAAGCCCAGCCCGCTTTTTGATGTTTAACGTTTTCAGCAAATGTTGAGAAACAAACGAAATAGGAGCCATTCGCCATCAAGACAGTGCTCTAAAAACTTTTAAAAGCAACATTTTTCAATTGAATTTTCAAAACGATATATATAAAAAAAATGTATTTCAATCATACGGACGGGACATTATATACGATGATGTGTGATTGTTCAAAATACGTTCATAAATTGTATAAATAACTAATAATTTCTTCATTCAATTCTTTTTTATGTATGTAAAAGGGTCAATAATTGTGATGAAATGAAAATGTATTTAACAATTTGCATTGTGTGTTTACATAGTATAAATAAATACTTTAATTTTAGTGGGTGATTGGCCTTGTGTTCACGCTATAGTAACGACGGTTGAGCATTTAAATTTCGTTTGATTGGAAGCAAGTCTTTGAAAATACCGTCACGGCCAATGGATGTAATTTTTTTTATCCCAGATATGCAGTATTTGTGATTATATAATGTGAAACATCGTCAAAATTTACTTATTTATTTTCGATACGGATTTAAGTGTCTATTAAACTAAGGTTTGTAAAACAGGTTTTCTAATATTTGCACTATATGTTTGGTCTAATTACTGTATCGATTGCAGAATCTTATGAAAGTGTAACATAATATCTTTTTTACATACAGAAGATGATATTATTGTTAGCAGAGGTCGTGGACAGGAATTTAAATACTGTAGGGGAATATTAAGAAAATAAAAAATACAACTAAAAAAATGTTTCAGTATTGCTATTGGATACTTTCTCATTCAAAAAGCTATCGGACCGTAACGAAAGCATGGCGGACATTTTATATCGCTAGATTTCTACAATAAGATTCTAAGAAACATGTGTCTTTGCATTGTACGAATACAATTGATATGGTCTCGTTTCGAAAACGACGTGCATACTTACGCATCAGCACTGATTTAATATTAAAACGACCTTTCTGGGAAAAAAGCTTCTGATATCATATGCTTTAATAATAGTGCCTTAGAAATTTTCCCTAGACAGCTTAGAATTGGATTTTTTTCTAATTACTTTGATATTCGACCATTTGTTTTATCTTCTTTCTCTTTTGGCATACAATATTCCAACGTAATCTTAATGTGACTTTAGATTCTTAAAATCACTACTCACTGGACCTATCTACTTGAAAATAAATATCACTGTTTGAACAACAGCAAAATCTATAAAATACTAATTTTCATGAAAAGTATTGCTATTCAAATTCATATCATTGTGGTATTCCGATTCAGGGTTGATTTTTATGTATATATGTATTCCCCCCCCCCTTTTTTTTTCTCTCACGTAGCTGGGTATGTGAAAATTATGAAACAATAAGTACATTGCAAAATATTATTTTTAATGCAACTTAAATCTTTTGAGCTTTTTATTTTAATCAAAAAGATATTTTTTTATATGATAATAATTGTGTGTAACCATGCTTTTAATAATAAGTAGGGTTTTAAACACACACAACCTACATGTCCCAAGACTGGTTTTTGGAATTACTACAGTTTTGTGTACCCACACAAAATAATTGAATAGAAAATTTAAAAGCCTTATTTATATTATGTATTAAAGTGGTACAAAAATGTAAAGTGTTTAAATGGTTGGGATGACACCGAAAACAACAATGACCCTTTTTCCATAGAACATTTAATAGAATTAACTTATACTATTCTGGACATGTTCAAACTTATACATACATGTACATGTATCATTGTCATTATAATCGGCAAATAATTTGTAACAGTGTTGTATGAAAAAATAAATATTACATACATTTTATGTAAATACTTTTAAATGAAGAGACATCAACTTAAAATGTAATAAAAAGCTAGTCACACTTGACAAATGTTCTGCTATCTATTCTATGATATTTACAAAATATTGCTGACACTGTATTTATATTTTAACATCTGTTATTTTGACAGTAACTTAGAAATATTTGCAAACTATCTTAAATTAAACAGAAACAGTGAAACAAAATTAATATAAAAAGATAAAACTCGTTGCATTTATGAACAATTCCTTCTGTTTTGTTGGGGAAGTTGACATGATCCTTTTATTCTGATGTCTGTTTCTCGTGATAAAATCATAATGATTTGGATTGTACCAAAACATTACATAATCTCTTGTTGGGTTCCTGTAGCAATAATTATCCAAATTCTACACTGAAAAATAGAAAAGAGTTATATAAATAATCAATTAAAATTCATAATGTTGTGGTTTTTCTTTATTTGTTTTGTAACATCGGTCTTATTCTTAACTTTTGTGATTTGACAATAACCATCGATTAGATTGTCATGGCAGGTTTTTACATGCTACAGTTACACATACAACTAATTAGTACAAATTCAAATTACCAATCAAAATTTACAGGTAGATTTAATTATAGTGAAGTCGTTTTCATAAATTTACCCCTTGATTAAGAATGTCATTAGGGGGTCATTTTATTGTCTATTAGTGAAACGTATCCTTCACCATTATATAATCTCTAACAGGTGCGTGGACACTCAGTTTATAGAAGTACATGTGACAAGCAGAGTACAAATAGAGATTTTAGGTATTGTCCATTGGAAGATTTGTATTTATGTCTAACGCTAAGTATAGTATTGATTTTGATGACACAATGGTGTTAATTGTAAAATACTACAAGTAACAGTGGTCAGATATTTGTTTAATCAATTGCCATAGCAACACGACATTATTACTCGGAAATAGAAATCACTAAAGGTAAGTGTACACATTTCATATAAATAAGTGCTTTTTTAATGTATCTAAACACGTGTATTTGAAAAGATACATCAATGAACTCAATAGTGTTTTTCGCTTCCTTTCTCATTGTTTTCAGATTTCTATATCATTGCTTTTACACCGTATTTCGATAATCAGTAGTGCATCATGAAAATCCACATTAACGAAGCTGATGCCTTTTTTTAAGATTCAGTAAGGAATATTATTATCTTACATATTTTGTACATACACAAGACCATTAGTTTCCTGGTTTTGAATTGTTTGATATTTGTCGTTTCGGGTCTTATACCTGACTAGATGCGGTATGAGTTTTGCTTATTGTTTAAGGCCGTTCAGTGACCTATAGTTGCTAACTTGTGTGTCATTTGGTCTGGTGATGTTGCTGTCTGAATGGTTTTCATACTAGATCCTTTTATTTAAATATGAACACAAATATAAGAATAAAAAGAAGTGGTAAGCTTGCTGATCAGACAAATGTCCACCTGATTATATTAAGTGCTGCTCTCTTAACTCAATTTAGCCTTACAAGCATATTTTCTGGCGGGAGAGAATACTCACTTTCTTTCTTTTTTATGTCAATAACTGTTGCATTGAATTAAATACAGACACAATTTTTCTTTTTTAAAGTTTTTTTTAAAGTTTTTAAAGTTCCCTTTAAAGGGATTAAAGTTTAATTGACGTATACCTTATTATCTCTTTTTATTTCTTCTTATCAATTAACGTTTCAATGTTTTAAAAGGCTGCTCATTTTGTGAAAAATATAAGTTTTTAACTGCTGAGGTAATTGTGTTGTAACTACGCCTTTCATATGATCGTTTCGTAGTTGGGTTTTAACGTCCAGTGGCAAATATTCCATAACTTAGCATGCAATGTATTTAATCAAATCTCATGTGCTATTCAACGAACATAACAAAAAAACTTAAACACAATAAATAAGATTACATTAGCGGTGCAAAGTATGTCAAAGAAATTTTATTGAAATATATGCAATTACAAAGTGATCAAAGAAAACTAATTACATAAGTGAAAGTCACACACCGTGGGTGAAATATAAGCCATGGTATATTAAACTGTAACCGTTAAGTTTTCAAGGACAGTATTGAATCATATTGACTTTCCAGTTGAATAAGTTCAATATTTATTCTATTAGCAATACAGCCATTCAATTATTGGGGGCATACTGTTGAACACATTGACCAACTCATTTATATACATAGTTACGGGGGAAATATTATTTTAAATGTTAAAGGTATGTGTTAAAGACTTTACTCACACTGGCGATCAATTGAATTTATATTCTTCTATTAAATACAATTGGAGAAGGTAGAGAAGTCGGTATATTATTAAGGGGTATAAGTTAAAAAAAGAACACCATTAAACAAAATGAAAATTATATGAAATAGTAACCGAATTAAGTCTACTAAACTTGTATGAATAATTGTAACTAATTAAAGATTATTTCACCGAATTCTTATAATTCTGGAGACTTAAAAAAGTATAAATATCGAGGGTCAATTAAATCTTCTCGTTTACACAATGCAAATAGTTTTTTTTTCCAATTTATTACATAAGCGACGGATTAGTTTTGTATTAACGGATTAATAAAATAAGTAAGATTATATGAACTGTGACATTTTTGTATCTACACCTACACACACTTTAAACAAACATTCCAACATAAATACAGTCAAATGTATTACAATATATAAGGCTAAATATGAACAAATAAAATGCTGGGTAAAAAATGATATTGTAGACAATTAATTAACCACACAAACACACATAAAAACTAAAGTTATACTGTCACGACAAGCTATATAAAAGAGTAAATTAAACACAGACAAATGGCTGACATCACCCCCTCCCCCTAAAACAATAGCGAGGAGTACCAGAATTGGCACAGCAACTTTAAGTACTTAGTCCTTCCACCACCCATTTCGTATGACGACAAGCTAAATAGCATAATTTTAATATTTTTAAATAAAAAAACATATACGAAATGTTTACCTTAAAAAAAAATAATGTCATGTTATTTTTCTCTTTCAGCATTCAACAGAGGACATTAAAAGGAACAAGGTGCTCGTCACCATTAAGTCAGCAAAATGATACGTCTGAAGACCAGTAATCGATGTGTTCTACATATATTGGTGCTTTTGTCCCTAACAACTATATCTTTCGCTCAATGTAAGTTTTCATCAAAAATAAAAAGCCAGGAAATAGAAAACATCTGTATCTGTCTACCAACCGAAATTCTTATAAGAATATATATATATATATAATCATCAAGTCGGACTTTACATGTGAAACATTCCTTTTTCCCTATTTTAGTGATATACAGTCTTAATGATTTAAACATCATCTACAGAGTATACAATATTATATTATAATCAGAGCGCTTATTGAAAAAAAAATAATTAGCAAATAACGATGCTTTTTAATGAGTACAATTGTGCTTCAGATTCGAACATTTTTTTTTTTTCATTTTCTCTTTCTTTTTCTACATCTGTGTATTTTTATGTGCGCCATGTTATATATATAAATAACGATAACCCGGCTTTATAAGAATTTTATTACAACTCTGTGTTTCTATTTATGCTGTTTATTTATCTAGCAAACAATGGTAACTATATTTTCACTTGCTTGTATTGTGTTTGCATATACACCAAGAGCCAGGATAGATCGTTAACCGGTCACAGGGGTATATCCATCCCCGGTCTATTCTATATATATATATATCCTCTGATAGGCATGATAAACCAGATATAGGAAACTTTATAGCCAAGATATGCAAAGGGACAGGGGATAGCCAGGATAAACCTGGGACAGGGGAGTTTATAGCCAATATATGCAAAGGGACGGGGGGGATAGCCAGGATATACCTTGTACAGGGGAGTTTAAAGCCAAGATATGCAAAGGGACAGGGGGATAGCCAGGATATACCGTGTACAGGGGAGTTTAAAGCCAAGATGTGCAAAGGGACAGGGGGATAGCCAGGATATACCTTGTACAGGGGAGTTTAAAGCCAAGATATGCAAAGGGACAGGGGGATAGCCAGGATATACCTTGTACATTGTACAGGGGGGGTTTATTGCCAAGATATGCAAAGGGACAGGGGGATTTATAGCCAAGATAGGCAAAGGGACAGGGGGTGGATAGCTAGGCTTTACCGTGGACAGGGGAATTTAAACAATAGATAGGCAAAGGGACAGAGGATATGAATAGCCAGGATATATCATGACAGGGGAATTTATAGCCGAAATAGGTAAAGGGACAGGGGAATGGGCAGCCTGGATATATACATGGACAGTGGAATTTATTACCAAAATCGGTAAAGGCACAGGGGAATTAACACCCATAATATGCCGTGGAAAGTGCAACATATAGCCAAGATAGGTAAAGGGAAATGGATATCGAGGATATACCGTGGACAGGAAAATTTTTAGCCAAGATAGAGAGGGGATCATAGGGAATAGATAGACAGAACTAACCAGTCACATGGGGGTTTATAATTAGAACATATAAGAGGCTACCGATGGTTTGCCTGTATTGTGCTATCCTGACTCTCCTTTGCTTTAGCTGCTTCTTTAACGTTTTTGCTATAAGCATATACATAGATATTGTACTAATAAATATATTATTGATTATGTCGTGTGTTAGTGAGTTATTGTGCAACATTTGTCAATTGACATCAAACCAAGAATTGAAACTGTTCTTAAATCCTTTAATATACTTGTTTTTTTTTTATTTCATGTGTTAGAACACAGCTTATCTTATTGCTCTCTTTTTCGGATCATTCTATCTTTATATGTATCAGCTGTAAGGCCACATGGGCTATGAATTGAAAATACAATATCGGGTTTAATGTTTGTTTAATGGTCACTACTTTGCACGTGAATTTGTATGTTTTAAAAAACATTTCACATAGAATCAAGCTGTGTTTTTTGTTGTTGTTGTTGTTGGGTTTTTTTGGGTTTTTTTTTGGGGGGGGGGACACAAACCAAACACAAAAGTGATAGCATGATTGTTTGAATATTTCATTTAAACGAAACCAATTAAATGATTGGATTTGGTTTGATGCTTATGACTTTACATTTCCGCCACAATTACATAACAAAACCAAATGATAAAAAAGATAAAAATCTCTGAATATTCATAATTATATTCAAGCAATAATTGAATATTTGAAATATACTTTCATGATATTTGGAGTCATCTCATGGGCAATCATACCATATTCCCATTTTTATATTCAATTCAAGTTAATGATCTTATTTTGAATTCAGATGAAATAGATGAACTTACTACAGCTTTCAAGGATTACATAGTTTTGCTACAACTTATATTTAAATACGTTGAAAAGAGAAACAAAGTACATTTACTCAAGAGTGTTTTCGAATTTTGGAGACTGAAATTGGGGAAAATATGAAATTTGAGAATTCCCCCTCGTATCATTAAATAACATATTTATGTATTGTATATTTTGTAGCTCCTGGGAATCCTGTTATTACTGGCCCGACGTTTATAGTGGAGGGTAATTCAGTAGCGTTGACGTGTACATCGTCCGGGGGTAATCCCGTACCTACAGTATATTGGTACCGAAATGGCCAACTGGTAGATGATACCCAGACCACCACCAATGGTGTCACATCAAACACATATAACTTTGTCGCAGATAAAACTCACAATCTGGCTGTGTTTGAATGTCAAGTTGATAATAATGTATTACAGAACAAACTGAGTACAACATGGTTCTTCCAAGTCTACAGTATGTATTACTTTCTTCAATTGTGTACGAGATTTGTTTATAATATAATTAAACAAATGCATATTTGTACATGGTCTTTTCCATTTTGGTCTGTTTTAATCCCATAATTGACTTTTATTCAATCTATTTATTGTGTAGTTCCAATAAACGATTAACCCAATATCAACCAAAGCACGTGACATCAGACAGTTTTTTGCTTTCACTAAAATATCACACTGAACATTAAACCATATATCTAAAGAAATTGAACAAAAATATTAAAATGAAGCCAAAGATATATACGACAAAATTATAAAAACAAACATTCTTTTAAGCCTTTCTTGGAACTCTGTCTCAACAAGCAGTGCTGAAACTGTTCACCTGTGTTTATTATCACAAAGCGTTTTTAAGAAAATATTCGGTAGACATATTTACGAACTTGGTGCAGTTACTTTTGTGTGCATATCCATAATATAAAAATGACGATTTGTGATCATTTGAAATACTTCCTAAATATTGCAAATACCAATATAAAATGATGCCATTAATCCATTTGTTTACAGCCGAACCAAATCAACCTACATTGACTGGCTCTCAAAGTCTATCTCCTGGTTCTACCTACGTATGGACGTGCATCAGCACGGGAGGAAACCCCGCCCCAACACTGACCATGAGGATAGGTAGCAGTCAGTTTAATACTGGTATCACACAATCATCCGTACTGCAGTCAGATAACACATATACTGTTACCTCCTCACTGTCGTGGGCACCAAGTGTCAGTAACAATGGTCAGACACTTTTCTGTGATGTACAACATTCAGAGACACGTGGTAATAACCTCCAGACAGTCAGTCTTCAGTTAACAGTTACTGGTATGCTTGTTTACATAATTGTATTGTTAGATATCGTGCAAACAACTGTGTTATGTATGAACCTGTTTATTCGCTATTATTATTTAGTAAAAACTCTTCAGTATATTTTTTTTCATAGCATAGAGCTTATTCAAAACTGAAAACAGTATTACCTTAGATGTATTTTGCAAGAACTTCTTAATGTTACTTTTAATGTTCTATTAATGAATTTTGAATAGAAATGTGTATTACGCATTTATTTGCACAAAAGAAAAAGTCAAATAATGTTTTCCAAAATGTATACAAGCACTGGGTGATAAAATGGTTAATTGATATATATTGTGTTCACTCGATACGATATAGCTTTAAAAGATGATATGGGGGAACAATAACACATTCTACGTTGGAAATGCTAGACCCTTAATCGGTAAATGCTCAAGAACACTGTTGTAATGTCTTTTTAAAATTTTCAGCTCCTTTATCAGTGAGTGCTCCTCAGACACAGTATCAGCAGAATGTTGGCACCCTTGTTGTAATGAACTGTGTAATTACTGGAACAGCGACATCTATCACGTGGTACTTTAACAACCAATTGATTAACATTGCTTCTTCTTCGAAATATTCCAACGGCAATACCATCAACCCATCATTGACTGTATCAAACGTGGCTTTGTCTGATGCGGGACAATATTACTGTCAGGCAACAAATGGATTAATCACAGCTAACTCCAATACCATAACATTAACAGTTCTAGGTAATTCTTTATTTCTAACTTAGTAATGTATGTCTAATTTATCTCTCAATTACGAAATTGCAGGAATCAATGTAAAAATATTTTCTCATGAATTGCTATACTGAAAATTAGACACACACACACATGCATATAAAAAAATTATATTATGTAAATATTATATTACAAGAAACTAATATTTTTTCCTATTGTGATCTCCAAAAGTTCGTTAATACTACTAGTGATAAAAAGAAATGAACCTTATTTTTTTTTATTTCCTCCCTTTATTATTAATATTGTATATTATATATTAATAAAAAATAATTCAATTTCAATATTTAAAAAAAAACCTGCCTGAATATTTGCTTTTCTTTCCTTTATTTTATTGATTGCGTAAACCCTCAGGGGTTTACGCAGTATATATTGGACGATATATGTAGTTTTTCGGAACACCGGATGTTATTCGGAATACATCTGTCCGTTCTATTGCCACCTTTCATATACATGCGCAATAGCTTATCAATTGACCTGTTGAATAAGCATTAGCATCATGAGTTGCTATAGAGATGCAAAATTTATCATGACACAAGCTATGTTAATGAGCATTTGAATACTTCCTTGCATGCAATTGCAAGCTGCTAATATTTACCATACATATATCCGTAATAATTATTTTAATTAGAGTCAAACGTTGAAACCTGGTTACCAGCTGTGTTAATTCATGAGATAAGATTTCATGTAAACAAGCAATGACATAACAAATTAAATGTGCCGCTTTAATAACGATTGATAACCTTAAAATTAATCATGCATACAATTTTAGCAGACTTAACAGGATCGACGTTAAGATATCAAATGTTTTTTTATAGACACCGAGTGATGATAGATGTAGACAGAGATAACCAATAATAATTTCTATCATATATGGTCAGGGAACAGATTATCTAACTATATGTTCCTATTGTAATTTTAAAGGCTCTTCAAAATGTTCGTAAAAATAAAAATAAATAATTATTATTTCTTGAAGACGATCAGATGATGAATTTTCGGTTTTAATATATATTAAGTACGACAATGTCAAATAGTGCAAGGGGATTTTGAGCCATCTCACTGATCAGTGTAGGCTACACAGTACCCCCAAATGAACAGTATAAAACTATCCAGCAAGAGAGAAAAAGATGGGTCAATATAGAAAAATTAACAAGGCAACTTCAGTTCAATTTCAATATATACATGTATTATTATATAGATTATTCTAATGAATAAGTCAAATGTCAGAGGGAATATCTTTTTAAATATGGCAGGAAAAACAATTAGACAACTCTCCATGAAGTGTTAGACACAGTGTAGTCAAAGTTAGCAGTTACATGTATACTATACATGTCACTGCTAACTTCAAACCAGAAACAAAAAGCAAATATGAACTGCACCAAAAAAAGGCAACCACCAAACAACATGCTTCTTACTTGGAACATTCAGAAAATATCTTCAAAGCGAGTTAAAATTTTTAATAAGTTTTTGTTTTTAACAAAAGCGTTTTGCCATCTAAAACTTTTAAGAGCAGAAAGCACACAACTTAAAATTGCCAATGCTTACTACCCTAAGCATCACAAAAATCTTGCAGAGCAGGTGTAAAGATATTAATAATGATCAATATCAAGCCATTGTTCAAATAACCATGAACATATCAAATTTTATAATAAAAAAAAAACACCACAGCTATTTACAGGTTCACGTACTGCATTTCTTGAACACAAGTAATCATCAATTAATTACATTTCTTCACATTTGTAATTGAACTTTAGCCTAAAAAATAACTCTTATAAAAAACCAGCACCTTAAAATGGAACATCCAGTGGTTGACTCAGCATATTGTCTTTCGGGAGAGAGAAGACACAAATATATTCCTTGGTCGTGGGCAATGATTCCTTAATGCGGGGATCACACATTGCCGATTATTGCTCCCGTTTGAGATCAGACAGCAATAAGACACGAAAAGTGAAAAAGTCGGATTACTATCCTCAATTATCTGGAATGTCCTATCATTGTCTGAACGCAGTCGTTTAAATTCGTAACAGATAGGCTACGGGTCGGGAATGGTCTTGATAGTTCGGCGAAGCACCCCGACATTTAGGTGCGTCCCGTAACATTCGGGGAAACTCAGCCGACTTTGTCTAGCCGGATGACAAGCGTGACTATGTCGTGGCAGATTCTGCTGTATCGGATAAAAATTCTAACATTGTTCTGTGTTTTCTGGACGGTGTCCTGTGGAACGGGAATGATCTGGAGAAATTTTTCATTGATGTTTTTCTGCCGATTGAGTCCAGATTGCATCCAGATCTAGTCGATT
This sequence comes from Mytilus galloprovincialis, assembly GCF_965363235.1. Lineage (NCBI taxonomy): Eukaryota > Metazoa > Mollusca > Bivalvia > Mytilida > Mytilidae > Mytilus > Mytilus galloprovincialis. The sequence continues at coordinate 129,439,529 of NC_134838.1, read as the reverse complement.
TCAAACCGTATTTGCCGAAATCGTTCCGGAACAGTTCTGTTATTAATACGAAATTCGCCAATGATACCCACCTCAGAGTCCCGACAATTACAGAATACAATACGACTGAGACCAGACAAAGACGTTTGCAATGAGATAGAGAGGATCGTGATAGAATTCCGTTCCGACAGTACCTGATCATCCCGAGTATGTCGACAGTTTTCGAACGGATAACTTCTGTCAGCGTCGGTTCACTGTCTGGTCACTGTCTGATCTCTGTCGGATTACATTCGGTAGAATCGGGATGCAGTTGTGACCAATTCGGTCGAATTTTACTTTGCGAAAGATACAAATCGGATTAAAAACGGATTGAGAACGGGATTATCGTGAAAAAATTCTCTTGGAAACGGTTGAATATCGACGCTTCCTGAACAATATCTGATTGTTGTCGTGATTAATTAATTAAAGTTTGAATTTCCTTCCACGATTCACAGGATCTTGATCAGACTTTTGACAAATTTTAATTGGGAATGGTCCTGTCAAGGACGGCAGTAAAAATCGTGAATGTGTGATCACAGATTTAGCGAAAATATATCAACCCACATTGAATTGTAATTTCATTAAGTAAACAATCAATGTCAGTTTTTAATTCTTATACCACAATACTTATATAAAACAATACATCTTAAGTAAACAATTATCTAATATTTAATACCAAACAAGCATTTGGGTTTACGATTGCATTTCTTTTTTTAAAGAAAGCAACTTGTATTGTATGTTATCTATTTATTACAGGGTCCATACCAGTAGTAACAGTTTCTCAGCCCACCTACTCGGGAACCACAGGACAGTCGGTTACTTTACAATGTACAGTTTCTTCGCCAAATGACGCTCTCCAGTCTGTATCGTGGACTTTTAATAATGGTGCATCAACCATTATAATTGCAGCATTTAGCAATACAGCAAAATATAGCGGAACAACAACTACCACGCCGTCTCTAACCATATTTAATCTGGCATCTACAGATGCCGGAACCTATATATGCTCAGCTACCAACACTATTGGAACCGGAAGTAGTAGTGCAACCTCACTCAGCGTCACAGGAAGTAAGTTATAACGAGGCTATAGAGGGGAAGAGCTATATTTTCTTGGTAATTAATTGCACAAAAACTGAAAAATCTTTGATATTTAGGGTTTTTAATAAGTATTTATTTTTTGAAAAGACAAAAATACTATGTGTGACTTTAAAGTGAAATATGTCCGAAGAACATTAATATTTCACTTAAAAGGTTTTAAAAGTAAACGATTCACATCAACAAAAGAAGGCATACCGACTATTTATAACTATTTATTTTTTATTCGTAATCTCTGAAAAAGATATATACCTCACAGTATTGGAAGTATATTAATAATACTGATATTTTTCAGACTTACTTTCTGTAACTATTCCACAATCATCCTACAGCGTTTTGACTGGTCAACAGGTAACCATACCTTGCACTGTTACCGGAACTCCTATCCAGACTAACGTGTTCTGGAGAAAAGTGGTCAATGGTGTTCAAACTAACGTAGATATAAATGGTAACAGTAGATATTCTGGAGGTACCACCTCAAGTCCATCATTGACAATAATCAACACACAGAGTTCAGACGAAGGAACATACGTGTGCTATGCTTCAAACAATATTGGGACATCAAACAGTCAAAATACGTTCCTAGACATTACTGGAGGTATGTACAACTATAAGTTACTGTATGTTTATTATACATGCATTAATCATAGATTTAATCATATATCTTAAAATTTCGTTTTTCCTTGATTTATAAATGTTTTACTAGTAGTTGATTTATCCATTAACAATTTTGAATGAGTTTATCAATTTCAAAATGATTTTTAAAAAAACAACGTCAAATGACTGTTAAGAATAGAAAGATTGAATATGTTAATCTATTTAGCATTTCTTATTTAAGATCCATGATTCCTTATAGTAAGTTATTCACAACCATTCTCATATTTAACAGGTGTCCCAACTGTGACAATTGGAGGATCTAACTTCCAAGTTCAAGTGGGTAATTCCATAACAATAGGATGTACTGTTACCGCCAACCCTGCTGTTACTAGTGTGTATTGGACCCGTGATATTAATGGCCAGAGTACCATTATAGGACCCTCATCCAATCCTAGTAAATATGGTGGATCTACCACTGTAACACCATCTCTAACTATACTCAATGCTGACATTAGTGACGCAGGAAACTACCAGTGTTTCGCCATCAATAATATAGGAACTGGTTCAAGTCAACAGGCATTACTTGATGTACAAGGATGTAAGATAATTATATATTTTCACCATGTGTTTTGCAATCTGTTTCTACTTTTAATCTGGAGTCATAATGTGATCATATTGTTTTCTTTTTCTTTGTAAGAACTTGTACTTTGAGTCATTTTTTCTTTTAAACTGAAGTCAATATGATAATGATAATGATATACCTTTTGGACCTTTTGGATAATAGCTCTTCATCTTTTATATAAGCTTTGGATTTCAAATATTTTGGCCACGAGCATCACCAAAGAGACATGTATTGTCGAAATGCGCATCTGGTGCAAGAAAATTGGTACCGTTAATTTTATAATTTACAGAGTAACCTATATAAAAATATTAATTTCTCAAAGCCGCTGTTCATGGTACAACATAATTAGAACAAATCAAAGAGAAAAACAAAAAAATAAACATACATTGATAATGATATTATTAAACATTAATGATTTCTTCATGTTGATTTTGAAAGTGTGATTTTGTATATTTACTTGTATTTGTTTGTAAATGGAAATCATGGTTATGATTTACATCGTTGTACTCATTTCTTTTTTAGCGGTCCCTACAGTACGGGTAAGCTTTCCAAGCTACCAAGTTAATATTGCTGGTTCGCTCACACTTGGTTGTTCGGTTGTTTCGAATCCTTCTCACTTCCAAGTTTACTGGAGGAAGAATGCCGGTGGAATAACAACAGATATTGACGTTACCAATAGTGGCGGGAAATATTCTGGTTCCACGGTTTCTACTCCATCCCTGACTATCAACAATGCTGCATCAAGTGATGAAGCTAGCTACACCTGTTATGCCACAAACAGTGTGGGAACAGGACAGAGTACATCAACATCATTAACTGTTGTCGGCAGTAAGTATAGCAGATTGCCTTTTTTAATAACTCAGTTTTTTAAATGAATGTAGATTTTCTTCTGTCTGTAGTGTGGGTTTTTTTTGCAAAATTTTATATTGTTTTAAACTAAAAAAAAAGAGCTTTTGGTAAGAAATGATTCTTGGTGGATAGTCAACTTGAATTCGATATTAGTTCGATTATTAATCATTCTTTTTATCAGGTGTGTATTCTTGGGTACAATCAAAGATGAAAACGTGCAAAGCATTCATATACACCTTTTGAAACCAACTATTATATTTGTATTCTAGTTCTTGTATTTAAACCATATAAACAACGGAAATTACAATATGTTTTTTTATGATAAAGTTGTTTTTTCTTTCTTATAATCCGTATCTAATTTAAGAAATTTATTTTTCTTTGGTCAATGTTGCCTCATTGCATTGCTATTTATATGTATAGGAATCCACGTTAACATTTTTAAGTACATTTTCTGGATTATTTTTTTTTAATTACTAATCTAAACACTCACGTTGAATTATATTTCTGTTAACATTTAAATCCAGATTAAAATTAACGTTTCTCATGAAAGTTAATCTAGAATAAATATCAGTGGGATATCAACACAATGCATTTGAATGAAAACTAATTCAATAAAGGTAATTAAAACTAAAATAGACATTCATTTTTGAATGATTCTTTTTACTAGAATATTACATTTCACACCTTTTATAACAAAGTGTTCACACAAAGGTTGCGTTTTCCAGTATGTCATAGCAAAAATTGCCTTACCTAGCTATATAAAACTTTGTTTATTGTTGATCCATTGTAGGAAAGATATGAAAAAACCAACCTTAAGACTAGTAATAAATACTTTGACTAATTGTAGATACACCAACTGTTACTATACAACAACAGAACTACAACGTCAACTTTGGTAATTCTGCTGTTCTGGTATGTTCAGTCACAGCAAATCCAACTCATACAAACGTTTTCTGGCGAAAGATAAAGAATGGCGTAACCACAGATATAAATGTAGCTAACAGTAACAACAAGTACAGTGGTTCCACAGTCAATAACCCGTCTCTACAAATAAATAACGCTGATCTTAACGATGAGGCCAATTATGCTTGCTTTGCCTCCAATAGTGTTGGTACCGGACAAAGTACACAGACATTCCTAGATGTTACTGGAGGTAAATTACTAATGCATTAATGAAAAAGTATATTTCTATTTGTTTTTGATCAATGTTTCAGTTTTGTAAATACATTTTGTATTACAAATGAGTCTGAACTGTTCTCAACACAAAGTCCTCAATATCTTTATTATTGACGACTATGTCCAAACTCATTATATCAATATCAGTATTTTATCATTCTATTCCACAAATATTTTAAGAAATCAATAGTTTTTGCAGTGTGAATAATTTTCTAAAGAGATATTCTATGTTTTTACTCAACAGATATTCCCGTGGTTACTATATCTTCCAACAGCTATTCGGTATCGCTTAGCGGTACAGTTACATTGCAATGTACGGTATCCGCGAACCCAACTCAAACATCAGTCACGTGGCAAAGAATCGTTAACGGTGTACTCACTACAGTTACAGTAGATGGATCCAGAATGATTGGTAGCACTGTCAGTACACCATCTCTCACCATCAGTAATGCTGTATCTGGTGACGAAGGAAATTATATCTGTACTGCATCTAATAGTGTCGGTATTGGAACCAGTCAGCAGACATTCTTAGACGTCCAAGGAAGTAAGTTTTAGAATCATTTTCATACATGTAACTGCGTGGACTACCGCAATACTAATAAGCATGTTGGTTATAATACTGATCATTTACCTTCAACGTGTTTGTCATCGGCTATCGATTATTAGTTATCGAAGATACCAGGACTTTATGCGCGTTTCGTCTACATTAGACTCCTCAGTGACGCTCAGATCAAAATAGTTGTGAAGACTAAACAAGTACAAAGTTTTTTGAAGAGCATTGAGGACCACAAAATCCAAAAATTTGTGTCAAATACGGCTAAGGCAATCTATTCCTGGGATAAGAAAATCCTTAGTGGTTCGGAAAATTCAAAGTCTTGTCAACAGGAAATTTATAAAAATGACCATTTTATAATTGCTATTCATGTCAACACCGAAGTGCTGATAACTGGGCTGGTGATCGGTTATTTTACCGCTCAAATGTTAATCACACAAGTCAAATTGTTGTTTGAATGAAGAGCACAAATTAAATAGCTGCTACTTTGATAGTTATTTTCTGGTGCCACTAAGTTTTGTTTTGGTTGCTGTAGTTCAATTTTGTTATGTTTTGAATTTGTTTTTGTTTTGTATAGGGGTTTTTAATGGCAAATTGCTAATATTGCTTTTCTTTCAAAAAACATTTGATAACTTGATCTTTATTTAACTAAAATCAAAATGTATGCCTTTTTTAGATTTACCTACAGTTACTGTTGGTCAGAATCAGTACTCTGGTAGCTTCGGACAAACTGTAACAATGGTATGTACAGTACAAGCTAATCCTTCAGAAACCAGTGTTTACTGGAGAAAACTGGTAAACGGACAAATGACAAGTATAGATATGAATAATGTGCGGTATACAGGCTCGACTGTAGGTTCGCCATCACTAACCATCACTGCCTTGGAGTTGTCTGATGAAGGATACTATCAATGTTATGCTCAGAATAGTGTGGGTACTGGTAGTAGTCAACAAACATTTTTAGATGTGATTGGAAGTAAGTTATCGTATACAATATTATTGAATTTATGTTGACATTGATAAAGATAATTGTTTTGAAGGACTTCAAGCTTCAAATGGCTTCATATCAATTCACACAAGACCAGCGTTAGTTTAAACATATTTATTAATGGTGGATTGGGGAACAACTTATTAAAACTTATATCAATCCCTTTCCACTTTGTGGGTGCGAAAGCTACTTTGTAGCGGCCTTAGCCTACTCTTTTCCGAAACTGCTTCTGTGTTTTTAGCTGATATGTAAAGCTTTCAACGGTTCCATGTAAAACAAATATAAGACATGCATTATATTGCGTCATGTTCATTTTATCAATATTGAAAGTTTGTATATATGTAACCAGTATATGAATTAACTCAACAGGCAAATATTTGACAACATTTATCTAAAAGATAAACGAACACACAAGGAGACAGAACTAATATATAATAGTCACAATGATTCAAGATTTTTTTTGTTAAAATTGTCGCCGTAAATCGACTATAATTTAAACTTACTTATTTTCAGATGTCCCATCTGTGCAAGTTTTGTCTAACACATACTCTGTGAATCTTGGAGGCACAGTAGTCCTTGGTTGTCAAGTTATTGCCAATCCATCGGCCACTAACGTTTATTGGCAAAAACTTGTGAATGGTGTTCTAACAACTGTTGATATGAGTACAAATAACTTTAACAAGTACAGTGGATCTACAGTACAATCTCCATCTCTAACTATCATTAGTACCACGGAGGCGGATCAAGGAAACTACGTCTGTTCTGCTACAAACTCAGCCGGAACAGCCTCCAGTAGTCAGACATTTTTGGATGTTGTAGGCAGTAAGTGATGTTAACTATATATTTTCAAACTAAAAGAATTGTAATTAATTTGCATTAATATTAAACTATTGTTCAAATACTCAGTGATATTCATTCATTATCGTTTTAAAGCCTAAAAATACCTGTTAAACAAAAAAAGCAAAAACAGAATACAGCACATGACCGATCACCTATGATTTTGACTTTTTGTTCACATGACATATGCAGCTGATGGGCTTATCAATTACTTGATTAACGAGATGAGACCGTTCTTACAGAAAGCAATGTTAGTGCGATGAGGAGATAACTGTGTTGTATTTTAAGCTCCGATTGTATCAATTGGTGATTTGATGGTCGCAAACTAAGTTAACTGGTGACACCTAAGTGGAGTCAGCAAACCGGTATTTGCGACCATCAAATCACCAATCGATGCCGTCAGAGCTTACAATACGATACAGTTATCTCATAATTGCATGGAGCATGTTAACATTACTTTGTGTAAGAACGGCCTCCATTCGTTTTGTGAATTGATGCCATGAAAGTTTGTGACGTTATACAATCAAAATAAAGGTTATAATCTATGTTGCATTCGAATAGCCTATAGTACGTACATGATTATATTTTGTAGATCTACCCACAGTAAGCATACCCCAGAGTGCGTACAGTGTAAATGTTGGTAGTCAAATTACCATTCCTTGTACCGTGTCAGCTAATCCCACAGAAACCAATATCTACTGGACCGTGGCAGTCGGTAACAACGCCGAACAGACCATCTCCATGACGAATACCCAGAAGTATCAAGGATCTTCTGTAAACTCCCCATCATTGATCATCCTCAGCACGACTCAGAGTGACTCTGGGGTTTATAGATGTCATGCAACAAATAATGTTGGTACTGGACAGAGTAATCCGACCACACTTAATGTTGTGGGAAGTAAGTACAGACTATTTTAAGTAAACGGTAAAATAGGAATGTTCTGCTGTTAAAATCAGATCTTATCAAATATGGCATGAGTTATACATATTCTTAGTTACATTATATTCTTCGAATGATTGACAAAATATTTCTTACGAATATTTGTTCATCTTGTAAACTATGTTTAATATTAATACTCCACACTCACTTTTTAAATATGTAATTTTTTAAAGTGATTTTTTTATTTTCTTTGCTATAGATATACCAGTTGTGACTGTTGCACAAACTAATTATCCTGTGAATTTTGGACAGTCTGTCCAGCTAGTATGTACTGTTAGTGCAACTCCAACCCAAACACAGGTGTACTGGACTAGAGTCCAGAACGGACAGGCAGTTACCATTTCTACAGCTAACACAGCCAAATATAGCGGATCTACCGTCAGTAACCCATCTCTTACAATCAGTAATGTGGATCAAAATGATGAAACATTTTATGTTTGTTATGCAACAAATTCAGTGGGAACAGGACAGAGTCAACAGACCTATGTAGATGTTTCTGGAAGTACGTATAAATCATGTTTACTTTACTCTTTGAGCTTATGCTTTGTGGTAATGCATTTGATTAGGAACTTTTGGTTTTGAATTTTCATCGGAGTTGGATATTTGTGTTATTTTACTTTTTTAGAAACATAGGATTTGCTTTTGGTTTATGTAAAGTACACTGTATTGGTATTTATCTCTTAATACAAATAGAATATCCCATTGTATTTTGTATTGTTGTTATGCGATCTGAAATTTTAAATACATTTTGAAATGATGGCTCTTTAACCACATTTTTATTTTGCAGATTTACCTGTAGTGACAGTTCAGTCCAATAGTTACAGTGTACTTCTTGGACAGACAGCAACACTTGTCTGCACAATATCCGCTAACCCAAGTGCCACAAGTGTACGGTGGTATAAAGTTATCAATGGAGTACAATCTTCCCTTTCTACTAATGCTGGGAAATATAACACACCAACTGTTAACAGTCCTAATCTAATTGTCAACACTGCTGCTCAGAGTGACGAGGGCTACTATGTCTGTACAGCAACTAACATTGTCGGAACTGGAACTTCATCTCAGACATATTTGACTGTTACAGGAAGTAAGTGTTTTCTGGTTAAAAAAATTATCAAATGTCAGATTTGAAAGCATCAATGTTTCAGTTATCTTGACACTAGGATTGTGAGTTTTTATTTCGATTTTAAAATTTAAAAGAAGTTAATACAGAAAATTTATATAAGTTATAAAAAAAGAAGATGTGGTATGGTTGCCAATGAGGCAACTGTCCACAAGAGACCAAAATGACACAGACATTAACAACTATAGGTCACCGTACGGCCTTCAACAATAAGCAAAGTCCATACCGCATAGTCAGCTATAAAAGGCCCCGATAAGACAATGTAAAACAATTCAAACGAGAAAACTAACGGCCTTAGGGACGACATCAAAAGATCGATGTAGGAGAAACAAATATGTAACACATAAACAAACGACAACCACTGAATTACAGGCTCCTGACTTGGGACAGGCACATACTTAAAAAATGTGGCGGGGTTAAACATGTTAGCGGGATCCCAACCCTCTCCTAACCTGGGACAGTGGTATAACAGTACAACATAAGTTCTTCGTTTTTTCGAGTTATAAATGAAGTATTCTACCAAATACTTTGCTTTTGCTTTAATTGAAAAAAAAAGAGTATAAATGTATAAAGCAACAAATAATATGATTTAAAATAGCTTTTTTCTGAGAAATCCTTTCAGTAAAATATTACTTTTTTCAGATTTGCCGTCAGTAACTGTAGCTTTATCAAATTACAACACTAACATTGGTGCGACTGTGACTCTTGGTTGTACTGTAGTGGCTTCCCCTGCTGCCACCACTGTATACTGGCAACGTATAGTTAACAATCAACAACAAAGTATTGATACCACCTCCTCCAACTCACGATACAGTGGTTCCACTGTCTCCAATCCGTCACTGGTCATTACTAACGCTCAATCATCGGACGAAGGAAACTATATATGTTATGCTACAAATAACATTGGAACTGGCAACAGTCAGCAGACTTTTCTGGACGTCATTGGAAGTAAGTTTTTTTTGGAATGATAACTATATAGCAGTAATAAGTCATATTTCCATTTCATAACCACGGTTTCTTTCTTGATATCATTGTAAAATGTAACTAATTTGATTTATTAAGGACCAGTCACGTGCAAACAATTATTAATTAAAACTAAAATATTTAAATGAATGACTTTTCCAGACATACCCGTTGTGACAGTACAAGAAAATGTCTACTCTGTCAACATCGGAAGTAGCATCAATCTGGTGTGCAATGTACAAGCCAATCCTAGCCATACTTCAGTCACGTGGCGGAAAATTATAAATGGAGTAACAACAGCAGTTACAATATCTGGGAGGTTTTCCGGTGCTGCAGTCAACAGTCCAACTCTTACAATATCGAATGCAATACTTAATGATGAAGGCTACTATATATGTTTTGCGACAAATAGTGTTGGCACAGGTCAAAGTTCACAAACATTTTTAGATGTCATTGGAAGTAAGTAGACTGTACTAGAAAATAAATAAAGAAATGAAAATAAGACAGTTTACCTTTTATATTGTACATACGTTTAAATAATTATTGTACATTCAAACATAGCATATGTAATTCACCATACATGCATATTTTGACACCAATTACCAAGAAAATGATGCTACTTTTAGTAATCCGATCAATTTGATTTCAAAATCAAGAGAGATATTTAAAAATAAAGAAAAACAAGTGTCTGTAGAATTAACCTTATCTTATTGAGATTTTAATTATTTGTATAATAACATCACAATGTTTTTCAAAAGAAGTCCCACATTGATTATTTAATAAATTCCTTGTTTTATCAAAATAAAATCTTTTGTCCAAAGCGTTGATGAACAATGAAACGTTCGACCAACTTACAATTACTCAAATCAGTTATAAAATGTATGCTGCAAGTGCTTTTGAATTAAATGAACTAAATATTAAACAATCATTCTATAGGTGTCCCTGCAGTGACTATTGGTTCTAACTACTACTCCGTTAACTACGGAAATACAGCAACAATTGTATGCAATGTTGTTGCAACACCAACAGAAACAAGTATATCGTGGCAAAAAATACAAAATGGTATACCATCAACAGTGGTTATATCAGGGCGATACCAGGGTGGTACTGTGTCCTCCCCTAATTTGGTTATCACTGGTACCGGAATTACGGACGAGGCATTCTACATATGTTCTGCATCTAACAGTGTAGGAACTGGACAAAGTTCTCAGACATACCTCGATGTACAAGGAAGTAAGTACTACATAATAGAAAATACCCCTGATATCAATATGAGGTGTGAATATATAAATACCCCTGACATCAGTACATAAATACCCTTGATATCAATCAATATGATGTGTGACTATATAGATACCTCTGATATCAATATGATGAATGACTATATTAATAAGTATTGCACTTTAATTAAACGCCTAATGCAGATATAAATACAAAATAACCATTCTTTCCTTCTATTAAATTGATAGGTGTTCAATGTGAAAGATAGTTCCTGACAAAATTTATTAGCCAACAATAATTTGTAAAACTCTAAATGTTATTGTTGATCTACAATCTTTCTCTTACAGCTGTACGTATAGATCGAATGTCTTATACACAATTCTACTTTTTACAGCTGTTCCTAGTGTACAGATATTATCCAACTATTACTCAGTTCAGATTGGTCTTTCTGTCACGCTCCAGTGCACTGTGACAGCTAATCCATCTCATACAAGCGTGACATGGAAGAAGATAGTTAACGGACAGGAAAGTAATATAGGATCAAACAATAGATATTCAGGAGGCAGTACCAATACACCTTCTTTGACAATTTCTAACGCTGTTGACACAGACGAAGGGTATTATATATGTACCGCATCAAATGCAGTGGGCACAGGTCAAAGTTCACAGACATATTTAGACGTTTCCGGAAGTAAGTGTGTTCATCTGTTGTTTTTTTTTTTTGGTATCTAATATATTTTTATGTTCTTCTATTTGGTCAAATAGTGCCTCTCTACAAGTATCAGTAATTATGTTCTACGTTTAATTTAAAATGTTATTGTTTGTTCATTTGTAGTGTTATATTAGATCCAATCTAATTATGCTTTATTCCTGTTCAGGTATATTAACAGTCACTGTACCACAGTCATCCTATAGTGTGAATTATGGACAGTCAGTACAGTTGGTATGTACTGTAACCGGAACTCCTGCAGTACAAAATGTGTACTGGCAAAAGATCACAAATGGCGCACAGACAAATATCAACACTAACACTAACTCGAACAAATATTCTGGATCTTCAACAGGAACTCCGTCTCTGACAATTCTAAATGCTGACAGTAATGACGTAGGATCGTACACATGTTACGCTACAAACTCTGTGGGAACTGGACAGAGTCAACAAACTCAGCTTTCTGTAGTTGGCAGTAAGTTTATCTACACGATACAATGATATGCAAAAGAAATACTAAAAATTTGTTGACTTCTTTTAAACTTTGTATTTATTATAAACTAAAACAGTTGTATCTATCTACATCAGTTGAAGTGTTGGTCTTTTAATGATACAATGTGAACAATGTTGGTTACACAATACCTCAAGCGCTCATTTTTGTATGCTATTCCATTTGTTTCGTGTTTATTCCTTCATAATGTGTAATCTTTTTCAGATGCACCTTCAGTGACTGTCGGACAAGGATACACTATTGCTCTTGGAAATTCTATAACTTTGACATGTACTGTATTTGCCACCCCGTCAGCCACAAGTGTTCAATGGAATAGAATTACAAACAATGTACCAATTGCAATAAACGTAGCCAGTAACCCAAATAAATATTCAGGTGCGACTGTCAGTACGCCATCTTTGACAATTTCCAACTCTGTTGAGGGCGATGAAGGGTACTATACTTGTCAAGCAACAAATTCTGTCGGAACCGGAACTAGTACCCAGACCTTCTTAAACGTTCAAGGAAGTAAGTAACTAAATATTTTCTCATTCTATGTTAATCTACAAATGATCTTTTTCGAAAAACGGTCTGTTCACCACAACTGATTTGGAAATATGCGTGCCCCTGCGCAAGCTCTCTCGAAATTCAACTGAAAGTGCTCAAAAAAGTTTATATCAAACGTTTCTATTAGAAATGTCTTAGACAATACCGATAAAAACCGTCAATCAAATATGTGTTACGGTAGTTAAGTCACTTGGAAAAGGATATTTATGTAAACAGTTGAAATAACAAAACAAAAATCAACTCGTAACATCAGAAAGCTGTTGTTTTATCATTTTTGGATTACTCACGTTGAAATCCAGATGAAACATTCTCAATTAGATTCGTACGACTATTTATCTATTATTTTTCTGTTTACTTTTAAAGCAATACCAGTGGTTACCATTGCCCAAGCACAGTATAGTGTTACTGTGGGTTCTTCCGTTACCATGGTTTGTACCGTGTCAGCCAACCCTGCTCATACATCAGTTAATTGGCAAAAAGTTGTAAATGGAGTATCAACAAATATCAATCTCTTCCAGTCCAATAAATACTCAGGATCTACTACCTCATCACCATCTTTGACTGTTCTCAATGTTGTCCTGTCTGATGAAGGATATTACACATGTAGTGCCCAGAATAGTGTCGGAACAGGTACCAGTTCACAGACATTCCTGGATGTTTCGGGAAGTAAGTAAATTTATCCGTAATGGAGATGAAAATCTCAAAATCTAAAGTTTCTTTGATTTAAAACTTTAGTTGAGTTTATCTAAACGCATCTATTTTCATATTGTATTTATACATGTAATTTACTGATTAATACATACCGATCACAAATTTAGACATGCGTAGGCGATTTATTATTTACAAGCATCTTATAAAAACCTGTCTACTAATTTGACATTTTGAAAAGTTCCAATTAAGAGAAGGGTACAAATAACCAGATTAAAAATTTATGTCAGCAGTTTCCCGTTTAATCCTGATATATCTTACGTTTGTTCATTCGATCGTTGAATACATCATGTCTGTCCCTTTGAATTTATTTTAGGTGTTCCCGTAGTAACAGTACTATCAACCAGTTACTCTATCAACGTCGGTAATTCAATAACATTACAGTGTACTGTAAGTGCCACTCCATCAGCGACAAGTGTCACATGGCAGCGATTCACCAATAATGTAGCAACAAATATTGACATGTCCAGTGGTCGTTACAGCGGAAGTTCAGTTGGCTCACCGTCATTGGTCATAAGTAATACTGTCATATCAGATGAGGGGTTCTATATATGTAAAGCTACTAATAGCGTTGGATCTGGACAAAGTCAACAAACGTTTTTAGATGTTATTGGAAGTAAGTGAAAGTATAGAATAAATATGTCTTATGTCTATAGTTCAGGATTAAAAATTTTGTTTCGAAAGTTCATTTAATCATGAAATGTTTACAATGTTATCGCGTTTGTTTTCTAAATATATTAAACGAAAATACATTGATTTCTTTAAGGTATTCCGACTGTCACTGTTCCACAATCTACATACACAGTCAATAGAGGATCATCAGTTACACTGCAGTGTACATATACCTCAAACCCAGCACCTACTAGTGTTTTTTGGGAAAGGACTGTAGCCAATCAGGTCACAATTATATCTACAGCTATCAGTAAATATGATGGTTCCACCACCCAGTCACCATCTTTGATAATAAATACCGCTGACGAATCCGACGAGGCCAATTATGTTTGTAAAGTAACCAACAGTGTCGGTACTGGAATCAGCTCTTCTACATTCCTTGATGTTTTAGGCAGTAAGTATGTTCTTGACATAACATCAAACTCACTATACATATATTATTCACATTTTACAAGTTATAAGGTATAAACATATGTTATCACAAATTACATTTTTTCATTTTACTGGAATATGTTTTATGTTATACATTCTGTCTAAGAAGATAAATATTTGGACCTTGAAATTCAACGATAAAAAATATATTCCTCACCAGATTACATGTGTGTAGCTAAAAAACTAACAAATTGTTTTCAGATTTAGCAACGCTTTCTGTTGTTTTCATTTGAAGTTATGTCAAATTTATCTTTTGTCAACAATACTCGAGGAACCTTTGATAACTATTCCAAACAGTTGGAGTTTTATTTAAGATTTGCAAACTTGACATTAAGAAGAAATTTGACCAAGAAGGACTAAAATGAATTGCCAAATCCATCTAATGTTAAGTTTGCCTACTGGAGTTTAAACTTTCTTTTTTTAATTAATTCATTGAGCTTCGTAAATCTTGAAGTATAAATCCAATTGATTATCATTAAAATCATGTTGTATTTTATTAGATATACCAGTTGTGACAGCGCCTACGTCAGCATATACTGTAAATGTTGGTGATTCTGTTACCATGACATGTACCGTAACAGCTAATCCACAACACACCACCGTTTACTGGCAGTATATATCTGGTGGCTCATCTACAAATGTTAACATGGGAGGAAGATTTAGTGGATCATCAGTCAGCTCACCCTCCCTAACATTATCCAATGCACAGTTATCAGACCAAGGAACATATGTTTGCTATGCTACTAATAGTGTAGGAACAGGACAGAGTACCCAGGTTGTATTGGCTGTTACCGGAAGTAAGTACTAATATAATGATTGTTTTCACAATTTACCATCTAATTTGACTCCGTGATAACGTCGTGAATATATGTTAGACTCACTCCACAAGTAACCTGTTTACCAAAAAGACTCCACATTATTTATGTATGTGCCTGTCCCAAGTCAGGAGCCTGTAATTCAGTGGTTGTCGTTTGTTTATGTGTTACATATTTGTTTTTTGTTCATTTATTTTTACATAAATAAGGCCGTTAGTTTTCTCGTTTGAATTGTTTTACATTGTCTTATCGGGGCCTATTATAGCTCACTATGCGGTATGGGCTTTTCGCATTGTTGAAGGCCGTACGGTGACCCATAGTTGTTAATGTCTGTGTTATTTTGGTCTTTTGTGGATAGTTGTCTCATTGGCAATCATACCACATCTTCTTTTTATATTGTTTACCTACTGGTATAATAAAACATCGGAACCTTATCTTTCGTTGGTGTTTTTCCTAGCATTGGAAATCATCTACTACAAATGGCGCCCACGTATTAATACTAGTATACAGACGAGATGAAAAAAAAATATTGTTCTAAAGGCTCCATAACGAAATCATGAATTATTACACGATGGACTGAAACTCTGTTCACAAAAACTCTGCCTTAGTAACTCTATTAAATTTGTATTTAAACCTTTATTACATTAACAGGATGGAATTTATGCATGTATCAACCATTTTCTTTTAGGTGTTCCTAGTGTAAGTCTTACTCAGGCATCTTTTACTGGAAACTATGGAGACACAATTACACTTGGTTGTACTGTATCTGCTAATCCCGGTGTGACCTCTGTTTACTGGCAGAAAGTTTCGGGAAGTGTAACTTCAACTGTAGACATGTCTAACTCCAGATATACTGGATCATCTGTCAGTACACCATCCCTAACCATAACTAACCTCAATAGTAACGATGGTGGGAATTATATATGTCTAGCTGCTAATTCTGTCGGAACTGGTCAGAGTGTACAAGGACCTTTAACAGTTGTTGGAAGTGAGTATTGTACTTTTATATATAGCTGTTATAGTCTGCTATTGTTGCTAATAAGCATTGATGTGGAGTTAAAATTAAAATTTTGAAAATATAAAAAACCATCTCAAAATATTGGTTTTAAAAAAGTAAATTGATTTGTCAATGTATCTCGTAAAACGTTTTCTAATATAATTCTAAATTGATGGAGCGCGTATATGTTTTCTAACATGTTCTCTATTTTTTCCCAATCTTTTTTAGACGTTCCTGTAGTTACAGTAAGTCAACCAACTTACTCCACAAATATTGGGAATACCATTGTATTGGCTTGTGTAGTGTCTGCCAACCCTGCACACACTGCTGTTTATTGGACACGACAGATCAACAATGGCAACACAGAAACTCTGAATCCTGCTTCCTCTACAAAATATTCCGGATCAACAACACAGTCACCGTCATTGACTATCAACAACGTAGACACGTCTGATGAAGGCAATTATATATGTCATGCAACTAATGCTGTTGGCACAGGTCAAAGCTCCCAGACGTTCTTAGATATTGTCGGAAGTAAGTAAATGAAGATGTTAATGCCGCTGAAATATAAAATAATACCGTGAGGTAAAGTCTAAAGCAGATACAAATGAACAATATAACTTCACAAACATGACATAATAGTGGCTTCTATCCATGTACTTCTTGCTAAATATTTTTTCAAAAAATCGACTTTTTTAGTCAGTTTTAATTAATAACAACTCATAGCAATACAACAAACATACCACGTCTTTTTTTTCATTACAATAAAAGATTAATCACCACAATATTTAATTTGCACTTGTTTTAGTTTGATAAGACTTTCGATCTGACTGCATAATTTAGATATGATGTTTGTGTAATTAGAGAGTTTAATAATGTTATCTTTTCTTATACATAGATATCCCATCTGTCACAGCGTCAATCGTCTCCTCTGTGAAGGTGGGAAATTCTGTGACAATAACCTGTACAGTAACAGCAACACCAGCAGCTACCCAGATAGTCTGGCAGAGACTTGTAAATAGTGTGACTACAACTATGGATTTAAGTAGTAACCGATACAGCGGAGGAACGATATTTAACCCGTCGCTCACTATTAACACTGTACAAGAAGGCGACCAAGGACAGTATGTTTGTCAAGCTACAAACAGCGTGGGAACAGGAACTAGTAATAATGTGTATCTAACTGTGACCGGAGGTAAATATTATAGTCATTTATCCTTCTAAAAGAACGTTTCTGTATTCAGAAAAAACAACATTTATCTGTACGTAAAACATGTCAGGAAAGAGACTCTGAGCAAAATAGATGGCGATAGTGTGTTTATAAACGAATTTCCAGTATGCATAGTTATTTATTCTCAACTTCTTGCTGATAACAGTCTAAAATGAGTAAAATGTCTGTTTTAATTTTAGATGCACCTACATCCATTGCTATTAGTCCCAGTCCAATAACTGTAAATGAAGGCCAGACTATAACAGCTACATGTACAGCCCTAGGAAGTCCAACGATAACATACACCTGGTTTAAGGGCAATTCCAATACGCAGTTGTCCACAGGTTCTGTTCTTCAGATCACATCCTCAACACGAACAGATGCCGGAACGTACCAATGTAGAGCTTCCAACACCTATGGTAATGCTGACGCAACTGTTGCAGTAGAGGTTCAATGTAAGTATCTTCATTAGGAATTATCAACAATGAAATCTTATTTGTATTTTTTATTACTTATTATTGACAATAAAACCCTACTTGATAATGTTTGATCATCATTGTTTTTTTTTATCAATTCTGTAAGTTGTCGACATGATGGATAGTCTTTCATTTGCATGCAAAACTCAGAAAATAAAATTAAGTAGAATTTAGGCCGACATCTTCAGTCTAGTGAAGCTTTATGGAATTACTTATCATTTGATCAGCCTTCTTTTAATAAAAAGACCTTTTATAAATTGTGACTTGGAAGGAGAGTTGTCTCATTGGCATTCATACCAATTCTATCCTAAATCTAACAAAAAGTGTATGTTTATTTCCACAGATGTGCCCGATGTTACTATCTCACAACCGTCCCAAGGCAGTGGTGGACAGGCTATAACAATACAATGCTCCTACGTTTCAAACCCAGGAGCTACTAATGTTATATGGAGCAAAGGAAATCAAGGCATCACAGTTGATGGTAGCAAATACGTCGGTGGTACCTTGTCTAATCCTAGCCTTACTATCACTAACCTGGCTGCTTCTGATCAAGGATCATACAGATGTTCAGTAGTAAACACCGTGGGACAAGGAGATTCATCATCTGTCACTCTTTCGGTTGATACATCAAGTAAGTCATATTCGTCATTATTAAAACTGTTTGATTGTAGACATCCTGCTGACTTGAATGTTTGTTTTCTTCAGATTTGAATATTGATTGACAAAATATTAGATAATTGTTTGTCATGTACAATTGTCTATTTATTAAATGAGTCATCGTTGATGAAGTCCGTATTCCAGTTTGATAATTGTAATAGAAATATTATTCTGATCTACTTCTAAAGTTTGGGATAGTTCACTATATCTTGTAGCAATAGATAGCTGGTTTTATATGATTTGTTTGAAAGCTTCTGATAAAGGTAGATCCATAATAGCGAATATTAATAAGATGTTTTCCCTTCTCGTTTAATGTGTCGATGTATAAAAGGTTAACTATGCACTCCTTATAGCAAACATTTTAATTGATGATACAAAGTATCAATGACTGTAACAGTTTTAACCAAAGGTTTATACTGTAGCTTCAAACTTTTTCCATCGTAATTCGGTATTGTTATTTTACTTTTTTTTCAAAGTACAATCTTGAAACTTCGGAACTGTTTAACGATTTTATATTATAATGTTTCAGCTGCGCCATCATACATAAGAATAACACCAGCAGGTGTTGTAGTACAGGAAGGTCAAGGTTTCACCCTGACTTGTGACGCTGATGGTGATCCTGCTCCAATATACAACTGGTATCACAATGACGTTATGATACATGAAGGTGCTGTCCTTACTATATCTAATTCCCTCTGGACTGAACATGATGGTTTACATCTATGTAAAGCTACCAACACTAAGGGAAGCAGACAGACATGGGAAGATGTTGATGTTCAGCGTGAGTTATATATTGTTTGTATCTTTGAGAACAAAGTCAACTGATATGTATTACATCAGTTTGAACAATACAGGTTATGTTAACAAATCCAATACGCAAAACTGGATTGTCTTTGTGTAGTTTGAGCTGTCATACAAGTAAGAGGTTTAGCTAGCTATAAATTCAGGCTCATTCCACTCCTTTCTAAATGTACCAAGTCAGGAATATGACAGTTGTTATCCATTCGTTTGATGTGTTACTTTTAATTTTGCTATTTGCGTAGGGACTTTCCTTTTTGAATATTCCTAGGAGTTCAGTATTTTTGTGATTTTACTTTTTGCATACTTCAAAAATTTCTTTCATCTTTTCCAAAAAAATGTTTTGCAAATGCAGTGTCTTAAACAAAACCCATGCTATTCACTTCAAACATATAAATTAACCTAACATTTTTATCATTTGTAGATATACCAGTGAGCACGGTTGCACAGACCAGTATATCGCAAACAGTTGGTAATCCTGTCAGCCTTAGCTGTGACACACGTGCTAACCCATCGGCTACTGCTTGGGAATGGCTTTACAACGGTAATTCCCTATCGTCAACCAACAAGGTACTAGTTGTTAACATGGATACAGAAAGTGATGCCGGGACCTATACCTGTAGAGCTACAAACGCAGTAGGATCATCGGCAGACATTGCATTTAGCATCGGTATAGGAACAGGGATCGGTAAGTGTATGTCTTCATACAGGAATGTGTTTGTACTTAAAGGTATTGATAACGGTTTGTTAAAAAAAAGGCATCGTACAAGTTAATGTTTGTACTGGTCGTTGAATGAACGTTTTTTTCTGACATTACTCATATAGATGGAATTTGTTTTTATATAGTTTGTTATTATTTGTTCCTTATATTATTACGAAAAGCAATTAAGAAGAAGTTTAATTTAGACAATCTCATTGACATTACGATTTGTACCGTTTAAGTCCTACTGAAATGTTATTGCTTCACTAATTGCACATGTTGGTTCTTTTTTCTTGTCATACTTTACTTTTCCTCTTGTGGAAGGGTAGTTAGAACATTCATTAATAATATAACCACTTGTATTATTATTCCGATGTTTACTTTACAGTTGACCCAGCAGGTACGCAGTATTTGATTGTCTCTCTATCTTTGTCTTTTTCATTAACAGCTTCCATGGCTTTGTCAGCATGAGAATCAAATGTTATAATGTGTGATAATTATCATACAATTTCTGATGTGATCGTTCTTTATTAGAATAGTTTTTACTTTCTTTTTTAACTTCTAAATCAGCGTCTAATTGATTATTTCTATTATGAACTCATTTATTGAGTAAATAATCTTTTTCTTCTTGGTGTATTTTGAGTTTGACTCCTATTATTATACCAATGTATTATGTTTAAATAAGTATGTTAGTGTACAGAAATTAATCATTGTATGCTGTTGAAAGATTTAAATGGCAATTATTCCATGATTATCTATATGAAGACATTATTAAACTATATAGAAGTCTTGTGATATTTCTTTTTTTCAACAAACCAGCCAGTTTCTTCCTTTTGATGTTTCAGGAGTTTCAATTTTTTTAATTTTTTTTCATTAAGGGGCCTGTTACGTTTTTAAACTGAACTTTGCTTTGTTCGCTTTTCCTGTACGAGACATGTGATGGTTTTATAAGACATAAAAGGATTATTAAATATCTATCGTTGAGATACTTTCAAAATAATTCTTACCTTTTTTACATTTGTGATATATATTAAAAATTGAGGTTTTCCTGTGTTGTTTTGTAGATCCTGGCCTTGGAGCATCGACAGGTGCATCTTCATCATTATCTACTGGAGAAATAGCCGCCATTATTCTAGCCATTCTATTTGTTTTACTGCTAGTCATCGGAATCATCATATGTTGTTGTTGTCAAGGTACGTGTTTATATAAGACTATAAAACCTCAATTTAACAAGAATGTTTAAACCTCAAGGATGGTATCACGACATCGTAGAATTCTTAATATATATGTCAGACCTGACTGTTTCCTAATACTATTTTGAATGTTATTGAAATGTCAAGTATTCTTCTTGTGATTGATTAATTGATTGATTTTATTATTTGATTGGACAGTTACACATTTTTCGGTTTTGTACATGTCCTAAAATGTCCTTTCTAAAATAATGAAGATGCGGCTCAATTATTTTTGAAGTTAAAACCATCTCATAAACAATCCTTTCAAACAATAGCTATTGCAATTAATATGCACACTCAAAAGAGAGACGAAAGATACAAAGGGACATTTACACTCATGTAAAATACAAACTTTTTGAATAAAATTCAATGAAGTGCAAACCAGTGACAACAAAGTAGGAAAACACATCTTCAGCACAAAATACTCTAACAATAGACAATAATCTACATAAAATGAAAAGCTCACAAAATCTCCTCTTTACAGTAAATGTGGATATATCAAACATCAATTAATTGTTTCAAAATAATATATGTTTTTAGGATACTGTGCTTCCTTGTGTGGTGGTAAAAAAGAAAAGGTAACTCCACAACCTGCACCTAAGATAGTACAAGTACCTGTTTACTATGAAGAACCAGAGGAATCAGTCATATCACTGCGTAAATTGGAAATTCCACGATTTTATGAGGAACCTGTTATTGTTGCATCGTAAGTCAAACATTATGTCTTTAACACAGAATGTAACTCTAATTCGTATCAATATTTTAGTTTTTGTTTAATTTAATAACTCTATGTAATATTGTGTATTAAATTTTATTTTTTTCACCGATATTATGAATTATAATGAGATAGTTATTGAATATTTTAAGCTATGACATGTTTAAATACTTGTTATCTTTTTTTTTCGTAGAGAACCACCAACAACTATGGTTAGGAAGATACGCCATAAGAAACATAGAACATACAGGTAATAACTAAGTTTGTATTTATAGTAAATAACATGCATTGTGTAATTCCTTAGACTTGGGATATAAATTAAGGAGAGGTTGACAAACAGATAAAATAATGATTATCCATGAAGTAAGTAAAACTAAGTCTGCAATCTACAATAAATATGACAATTCAGCCAAAACAATTTCTAAATTGCGTTTTGTCTGTTAATACATGAATACATGCTTAACCTTTTTTGAGTGACATTCAAAGCCGAATTAGCACAATTGACATTGTTCAAACAGCGAAGTTTAATTTCTAATGTGTGGTTTTTTTTTAGACGGCCATCAGACGAATATGAGATTAGCAAGTACCAAGTCCTTAAGCCTGATGAAACTAGAGAACTGTAAGTAGGACTTTCATAATGTATTTCAATCTTCCAATTTTTTTCTTTAAAACGTTTAGACTAAATGGTTGCAGAAACGCTTGCCTGCTTAACTTGTCATATATCTTATATTTTAGCTATGATTTTAAAATGTCAATGATTGTTAGTTTATGTATAAATATATATTAAACGCAAATGTTTTTTGTATTATAAACTTCATTGTTTTTATATCTTTTTTATAGTGAGACAACAGAACGTGCCAGAGAAAACACTTATGTAACATCCACTGGAACACGTCAGCAATACTATCTACCCGATGTTGAATACACATACGATGAGGAAGAAGAACGCAGACGACGAAGACGTAGAAGGAAGAAGAAGAGCAAACGTCATCACGAAGAACATGAAGTTCGCGATAACGAAATTATCGTAGAAGATAGAATAGAGAATGGAGATGTTTTACGTTCATCAGTACGATCAAGACGTAGCGACCATGACAACTTAAGAGCGTCTACAAGGTCACGTGATGCTGATTATGATGTAGTAACCGGTGAAGAATTTTATTACGAGCAGGAGTAATTTGACATATTAGATTTAGGTTATAATAGTGCAACTGGAAAATCTTGTAACAGCTCTTTTATAGTTATCATTACGTTCATAGTTAAAAATATCAACAGTGAAAAAAGGCAACTGCACGCTTTTCTTTAATAGACTAGCATATTATTACATTTGTACTTTAAGACATTTTACGCATTTATGTCAAATGTGCATAGTGATAGACTTTTAGACAGAACATAGTACTATTGGTATTGGTATTAGTAACAAAATGTGGTATTAGTGTCGTAAATCAGGTGTTAATCTAAGGTGTGTGGGTAGAACCTTACATGCTTTAGATTGTAGAGAAATATGTTTGTAATAGAAATAAGGTGCCTTGTTATCATAATCAATTGTTTAATGTCTTTCATACACGAATATCGAGGCAATCTACATGTTTTATAGACAAATTTTTTATCTTATTTTTACAAAATTTTTATATTAATATGATCCTGCATTTTGAATTGTGCTAACTTTCATTTAGATTTCTTTATATATTAAATGGTCTTTTTATGATCCGTCCATTTTTCATTTATTAGCTCATTATTTTGATATTATTTGTCATATTGTTTATTACTATAGGTTTTAGATTTTATTGTTTACGAATTTAATTTTAGATTTTCTTGTTATCTTCCGTCCCATTTTGTATCTTATGTTTCTGAATATTTTGAACATGTTTTTTTGTTGTTGAATTAATTAATTATCTTGTTTTAGGTAAACTTTTATATTTATATGAATTATCTCTAAATAAATATGTAATTTGTTTTTTCTTGAGTTTTAAAAATTGCATACTCAAAAAAAAACTATCTTATGAATTGAACATCAGAAAACTGCTGTTGCCTGATTTCATTGCAAGATCAGTAAAGTGTTTAAAGTAAAAGGTATGATCGTTTTGGTTTGACTTTGGTTTCGTATCTTAATTGAAACTATCATCATAAACGTGACAATATTCAATCATAACTCGACTGGATATACGACGGATTTGCTAAACAATCTTTCGAAAAAATGTTTACATAGTATTATAGGGTTATTGCATGAATATTTGGGAATATTGTCCCTCGAAGAAAATATATTGCACTCGCAAGCTCGTGCAATATAAACTTATACTCGGGACAATATTCACCAATATTCATGCAATAACCCTATAATTCTATGGGAAATATTGTCCCTCGAAGAACATATATTGCACTCGCAAGCTCGTGCAATTTAAACTTCTACTCGGGACAATATTCCCAAATATTCATGCAATAACCCTTTTATTGTATAGCAATATAATATTTGAATGTAAAAATTGGTTTAAACTAAAATTTTGTCGTTGATGACGTCATGAATTATTGAAGATTTATTGCACTACTGCAATATTAGAATTTATTTCATGCTAACTTTTGGTTACTTTCTGTGGGAAATATTATATTGCTATTCCATAATATATTTTATATGATATGGCTTGTGATAGGCTTTTTATCAATATTGCTCCACAAAGAAAATGATTAGCTCTTTTTGATTAAGGACTTTCCGTTTTAAATTTTCCTTTGAGTTCAGTAATTTTGTTATTTTACTTTATGTTTTACATAGCCAAGGACTGGGAGACCGCAAAACTCCACGTTCAGTTTTGCAAATACATACTCGGGGTCTCAACAGTATGCACTTACATAGATAGAAGATATAACAGAAATTTGAAGACATCCTCTTTTTTCAAGACATATCAGAACAAATCTTCATATATTGGAACACACTACAAAAAAAAATTAAATCACCAAAAAAAAATGAAGTCCGTGTGAAATTCTAAACGGAGAGTCTCTAATCAAATGGCAAAATCAAAAGCTCAAACACATAAAACGAATTGATAACTGTCATATTCTTGACTTGGTACAGGCATTTTCTTAAGTATTACATGGTGAATTTAACTTGGTTTTGAAGCTAGCTAAACTTCTTACTTGTATGACAGTCGCAAAAAATTCATTATAATAACCCGATGAGTAAACAGAACAAACAGGCATAATAGGTAAAAATGTCAAAAATAGGGAGAACAGAAGTCAACATGGTGTTATCTTAATCCCTATAAAAACAAACAAATATGT
Organism: Mytilus galloprovincialis; assembly: GCF_965363235.1. Lineage (NCBI taxonomy): Eukaryota > Metazoa > Mollusca > Bivalvia > Mytilida > Mytilidae > Mytilus > Mytilus galloprovincialis. The sequence continues at coordinate 129,414,096 of NC_134838.1, read as the reverse complement.
AAACAAACATTTACCAAGGCACACTTACTTCACCATCAATCTTGCTCAACAATGCATACAAGGCATCCATTGTTACATCATACACAAAGGTTTTAATTCCTGGGTACACAATAAAACATTTATCTGAATAATTGTTAAAACTAGAGTTAAAATATGACATAACTTAATGAAGTCGCTTAAAATATGTCTCAGAAACAGCTTCTTTTTGGATCTGGAAGAGAGGAGTATCTTCGTTATTACACGATAAAGGAAAATTTAATTAAAATTATCCTTTATGAGAGAGAACTAGTTATCCTTTACACACTAATGTTTGTCAAAATTTTACAAAATTGAGGTTGAGTAATCATAAATGAAAAATTGAGACTGGTCGTCATTGGTGGAGGTTGAACGCTTGACGTGACTCCCTCTGTTTACACTAGTATCTTGTATGTTGTTTTAAGTGAATTATTCAGATGAGAGTACACCAGTAAATTGTTCAACAAGGGAGAGAAAAGTGGGGTACATAGGATATAAACAGTAAATATTAAGACTTGCATACAAGTGAGAGGTTTGGCTAGCTAATAAGGTTTATTTCAACATTTTCTAAATAAGAAAACGCCTGTACCAAGTGAGGAATTTGACAGTTGTTATTTACTCGTTAGATGTGTTTGAGCTTTTGGTTTTGCCATATGCTTAGAGACTTACGTTTAATTCGGCATTTTTGTTATTTGTCTATATCCCCACACAAAAGACACAAAGATCTGAGTGTATTTGTAGCAAGTAACTGAAAGCTATTTCAATGCAATTAACGACAATAAAGCAATTATGTACCTACGACTAAAATATCAACAAGTACACATCCAGCATCAAATGAATTTAGTTTAAAGCCGTCAGAGAAAACCACAAACGTGTACAATGCCAAAATATATGTATCGACAGACTGTAGAAACGTGAATGCGCATATGTTTCAAACAATAATATTTCGTGTGGTATCAATTAAATAATAAGTCCCTATACAAGTAATAGGGAAATTACAACATTGATTAGCCTTGATGCATACGTATTTATTAAAACGAAATATTTTGATTACTACACCTAAGCTTCGGTAAGCTATGGAATGCTGCACCAACTGTGGAATATGTTTAGAGAAGCTTCATTGGATAAACTATCAATGAAAGGGAAACACAATTCTTAATGTTTTTGAAACATTTTCATATGAAGACTACAATTAATCGAAAGAATCACCTACATAATGTTACATGATATCAAATGAGTTATTAAATACACGTAGATATCAGATCATAGTCCTTATTCAGACATTTATTTCTTTATCATCGTCGATACAGGAGCGACTCCACTTGTCGTCAAAGCCATATGAGATCCGCCCATTAACTGTTTCCTAAGTTTATAGAACTGGTAACCGAGAACAGTATCCAGTGCAGCTACTCCTACCACCGCTATGACCATCAATGCCATCATTGCTGTAACTGATTTATTCTGAAAACATCCATTATCTTCCGAGTAATCTGTAATGGAAATGCCTACAAAAAAGAAGATATGTTATTATTTACCAGGTGTTTATAGATATAGGAAGATGTGGTGTGAGTGCCAATGAGACAACTCTCCATCCAAATAACAATTTATAAGAGTAAACCATTATAGGTCAATGTACGGTCTTCAGCACGGAGCCTTGGCTCACACCGAACAACAAGCTATAAAGGGCCCCAGAATTACCAGTGTATAAACATTCAAACGGGAAAACCAACGGTATAATCTAAATAAAAAACAAGAAACGAGAAACACGTATAAATTACATAAACAAACGACAACTACTGTATTTCAGATACCATAGAGTAAATAACAACATCCTCGTTATACTCAAAGCCGCACTGCTCTCTTTAATGTAGGCTTCAACATTAAAGTGGTAACATAAACACAATTAAGGGACATAAATTTATGATAAATATGGCAGTCAAATATAACGAAATAAAGATCGATCTGCCTTTTGAATTATGATAAAATTGCTTGAACTAAGGGGTAAATGATAATGATCGTTTCTGAATATTGTGCAGAGATTGAATAGAGCCAATAAATAACATGATGTTACATCTAGAATAAACTCGAGCCGAAAGATTAACACTGTGACTGCTCATTCGAGAAAGATTTTAAAAACAGTATCAGTTTCCATTAAAAATGGATGATTGGTTTTATTATATTATAGATCTGTCATCAAATACCAATCTATGTGAATTTTTGTTATGAGTTATAAGATAAATTGTTCGTCCCTCCTTATTTAAATTTTTTTTAAACATCCATGAAAATGGCGATACATATTAACAAACGATGGCTTCTTATATATTTACAATGACGTAAATCTCACCGTTTGCTCGAGTTGTCTGGTATTTACTGGTAGTTCCATCTGAAAACATAAGAACACAATGAATAATCATAATTCATTAAGAAGATATATCTCCCTTTCATAAACACCGTGTACCTTTTTTGTTGATAATCGTGTGAAAACATTTAGATCGCAAATATTATGCTGAAGTAAAAATATAAAAAGGTGAAAATATACCTTTCGTGCGATTGAAAAGCTTTTCTGTATTAATCATATCCGGAAACGGTCAAAATGGAACATTTTAAAGCCAATGTACATTTTTTATCATATTTGTGTATAAATTTTTCAGTACAAAGGAAATTAACACATCAAACGAATGAAAAACAACTATCATATTTCTGACTTCGTAGAGGCATTCCTTATGGAGAAAATAGTGGACAAACAAATGATAACTTAATTCCCCTTAGATGTATTTACAAAGTTTCAATAAAACAATATTCTGTGCAATGTTTCTTTAATTCAACTCATTTAAAAAACCGTAAAATGAAAACATTTGATACACGCGATATCGTGAAAAGAAAATGCGTAGGAATTTTCTAAATATAAAACATAAACTATCAACATACTGTACTTAGCATCAGCAACAAGGCAGGTCGAAATAACTATTACGGCAATCAACACTATATAACGCGACATATTCTTCTCCAAAATGAGTCGATTTAAGAAAAATAGTTAATTTTGAACTTCAAATTTCACCAAAGTTGATAAATTCTAATATAGTTAAATCGTGGAGATAATATTCCCAGGATTAAACGTCATAACAATGACTATGTGAATTAAAGAAAGCATTATTGTATTATAGAATACATGTGTTCTCTTTATGTTTGTGATATGTTATCTCTCTACCCGGTTTTATTAAAATCTATACAACCTTAACATTTTATCTTAATATCATAATGAATTTGTATATTTGATTTTACTAAAGTGTCGTGTTTGTTGTATTCACATTTATTATGTTGACTTCATACTTATCTTAGCAATATAAACCTTTGATCAGACAAAGATATGGACTTGTAAAATAAATTTACCAAATTGATCCGCCGTTGATCCAGGTATTCATAACTTCTTTCTATTGGTCTATCCGTTATCACTGAAATAGCTGTTATTAAGGATGTGTTATTGAAATAGAAAAGATAAAGGGTAAAATGTCCCCTGTTCTTTCTTTATGCAAGACCATTTATAAAGAATCAAAATTGTATGGCGCACGTTTCTAGTACAATGTGGCGTATTACTGAATATGTCATAAAATACTTTCAAAATATGGCTCGTAGTGCATTTGTATTGTTATTTTTCATAAATTTTTAATGATTAAAAAAACGTTTTTCGGAAACAATGATATGTATGAAAATGAAGTTGCGGTAGAAAAGCTGTTGAATTCTTTAACACATATGAATTCATTCATAAAAATAAAAGAATGTTTGGTGAAGAGCAATCAATCAGTAAATCAACAATAAATTTGTCAACTATGCCTTTTGATTAGATAGTTAACTCAATTTTTTAGATTTTCGAATTTATTAGGTTTCAGACACATTTAAATTGTTATTTTGACACTATCTTACCAAGTCAGGAAAATTGCCATTGTTATATTATAGTTCGTTTCTGTGTGTGTTACATTTTAATAATGTGTTTCTGTTGTGTCGTTGATCTATTATATTTGATATGTTTCCCTCAGTTTTAGTTTGTAACACGTATTTGTTTTTTCTCAATTGATTTATGAGTTTCGAACAGCGGTAAACTACTGTTGTCTTTATTTATGCTCATTTTACGGATACTACGTTTCAGTTCGTGCATATGTTCTTCTACATATGAGTACCTTTTCAAAATATTCAATATGTATAATGGTAGTTCATGATATAAGTACGAACAGTTGCCTTTTCTTCTGTTTACACTCCAAAACCCCGTTCACAAGCTATAAAAATGCATATATGCAAAGCGTCCACATTGATGTATTTACATTACTGTACATACTCAATTGGCATAGACAGAAAACAATCATTTTTCTAGGATTGCATTTGATTGACGATTCATGTGTTGTGTTTTAAATGCCCGTTTACGGGACCTTTTATGGTATACTGTTGTCCGACCGTCCGTCGTCAACATGTCAGACAATAACTCAAAACCATTTGAACCAATAGTCCTGAAAATTTGGTGAATTGTTCATATCTTTTTACGTGAGCTCCCTTTCGTTTGTTAAAATTTTAGATTTGAAGGAGGCTCGCGGGTATTAAATTTTCGGAAAAAAATAAACAAATTTTATTTATTACCTTTCGTAGTTGTTACTTTATCATATTGTTGAAAAAATAATTCCAAAAAAGTCAAGTCGTTTTTCCCAAGGTGACTTTTGAAATGTAGATATCACTCAAAAAGCTCCAAATCATCTCCCTTTGGTGCAAAAATTACATTTTTTGGCATTAGAATTGAAATATCTTTTTTAACTCATCGGTGACCTATATTTTTATTGTTGTTTTCGAATAAGCTGTTCATAAAGTAAATAACTGTAAAATTTAAGCGATTTCTATAATTTTGTTCTTTTTTTATTTCGATATTACCTCTATTTCTACTATTAGTTTAACAGAAAAAAAGGACATTATCAAAAATGTATGCTTCTTTCGAAGGCAGATTGTGAGCGTAAATGAACGGTGACCCAATTTTTTTATTTCATTTTTCTATTTAGCATAAGATAAAGTTCATTTATATAATAGTATAGCGAAATCCTATATTAAAGAAAAAATTCCATCCCCTTAAGTTTCCGATTTTATTATTTTTCATTAAAAAGAGGGATTTCCCATGTTTTGGACTATTATAGCTTAAAAACGCTGTGTCAAAAATTTTAGTGAATTGTTTATATCCATCAACATGAGCTCCCTTTTGATTTTATAAATTTTAGAATTTGTTCATTAAAAAAGGGGAATTTTCCAGTTTTCGGATAATATCTGAAAAATGCTTTCATGTTAAAGTTATAATGTATGAATGTCAAATCGAGATATAGCACAGTCCATAAAACACGAAATAAAGTAGTCCGAGAATCAGATTACTCTAACGTCCAACGGCTGTTTTGTCAGACAAGCTTGGACGTCCCACGGTCCCAGCTTGTCTGTCAAAACATCTGCTGGACGGTTATAATTTCCAGTATACCACGGATAAAGATTTAAAATATGTGATGAACGGTTTGAAGGCATCAAATGCAATGTTATAAATGTAACTCACTCTGTGGTTCGCCACAAATTCTGTCTAAGATGTCACTGCAATATTCAATTGGAGATACGTGTTAGAAAGGGAATAGTAACAGTAAACGATCATACGATGTTATGGGTTCTTATAAGGTTATAGATGCATACTCCTCCTAAACTGAACACATACAGCAGATTATAAATAATCGAACTAAATAAATTGAGGAACAGCGAAACAGAATAAAACATAAAACCAAAAAGGTGCTTTACTAGACAATTTCGTTCCTTATATAAAGCTGCAAGTTTATTTCCAAGAAAATATTTTTGTCAATTTGGTCGTCAAAAAGGCGATATCAGAATTACTTTGTCGACCAAATAAATTAAATGATAATACAATTTTACAAACCAAGGCTTCATATACCCTACAGTGGTTACCAACAGAAATCAAAGAAAATGTATAAACTATGTAAATAAATGCTTCCAAAGAGCCTTTTTTTGTTTAACTTTCAGCAACAACGCTGTTAAAAATTAAGGCCGGGATTATTTACAACTTTGGGAGCTATATGATCAAACAGGCTTACAGTTTACTATATTTGCTTGCATTCAATACATTTGAACTTTGGTGGAGACAATCATCCCACATCTCCTTGTTTGTATATTAAAACAGACTTGAAGCGTAATATAATGGACTGTAATTAGTTACTATTGGACATTGTTGATTGCTACATGTGATATTTTTTTATGATAGTTTAGATTATAAGTTGGTTTGTTTTTATCATGCGAATCATGTTATGCTTACTATATGTTTGAGTTTTGCTTATTGTAAAAAACCGTACGCTGACCTGTAATTTTTAACCGCCTTGCCCTAGGTCTCTAGTGCAAACACTGCACTCAAAAAACTTATAAATCTAGCTCGCCCAAGGAATATGAACTTGAACGTTCTCAAACCTTTCACCCAAGATTTTGAAACAGCAAATTTGATGACACAATATCCGTATTAACAGCCAACCTGCTATTAACTGTACAAAAAAATCTGCAACAGATTCGCATCTCCACATACACGCATAATGTCTCTTCAAAGTAAAACTATGCGAAAATATAAATCTTTATATTAAAAAAGAAAGTTTTTAAAACAAAAAGACATAAGTTGGGCAAATAATCATGGGAGTGCATGAGAGAGATAATTTCCTTTTTTTATATAATGTCCGTGCAGTTTTCAAACGTTAATGATACTTATGATATCGGATGACATGTGTTATCTCTCAAACGCTTTAACACAGAAATTGCTGTCTAATATATTAAAACAATTAAAATATATGCTTTGGTTTGAATCTTTTTTTCCGAAAATCAAACCCATTGTATATCTTTAGTTCGTATGTCATATGTCAGGAGCATGTAACTCAGTGGTTGTCGTTTGTTTATGTGTTCCATTTTTGTGTTTCGTTCATTGTATTTTTTTTTTGTACATTAATTAGGTCGTTGTTTTCTTGATTGTATTGTTTTACATTTGTGATTCCATGGCATTTCATAGTTGACTATGCGGTATGGGTATTTTTCATTGTTTAAGGTCACACGGTAACGTATAGCTGTTAATTTCTGTGTCATTTGGTCTCTTGTGAAGAGTTATCTCATTGGCAAACATAGTTTACTTACCACATCTTCTTTTTAATACTTTTTTAATCAAAATAAATTCAACTCAACGAAACCCATATTTAAAAAAATCAATTTTATTGCAATTCATGAGTTTTATTCTACGTTTATTTGTTATTGATCGACTTTATAACATTATGTCATATAATCAAGTTTAAATTAAAAACAAAGTTTAATTATAATATCTGGCATCGTTGTTACGATACATCCTGAATCTATGTCACTCACATCATGGCGTGTACTTTGTTGTCTGGTGTCGCCTTTATACCAAACCTAAAGAAGAAGCGGACGTATTTATTCATTACACATCCGTGATATTCTATTGCAGAACATGTTGTCTAACAGCATTTCCCTAATAAACTAAATATTCTATTGTTAAAATGACGATTGACTACTAGATCATTTGCTGCATATCTAAGTGTAAGCTGGTATGTGTTCGACTGTTTCTGTGACTTTGTTTCGTCTGTTTTAAACCATGTGATAATTTTGGAATAAAAAAGAAGGCAGAATATATATCAAGCTGAGCTTAAAAACTCAATCAGTCGGAAAGAGACCCCAAAAATCATGTAAAACAAATATACGATAAACAGACAAGTAATAGTATACAAAACAATATATAAAAACTAAAGACTGAACAACACAAGTCCCACCCAAAACACTGCGGTGATATCAGGTGCTCCGGAAAGGAAAGTATAATGATATGTATTATGTGACGTGGGTGGTCTGGTCTGGTAATGAGACACTAATCTATAAACAAAGATGGTAACAACACTACAGGTAACTGTACAGCTTTCAACAATAAGTAACAATAAGCAAAAATAGGATGGAAAGCTATACCATATAAAAAAGAAGATGTGGTATGTTTCCCAATGAGACAACTGTCCACAAGAGACCAAAATGACACAGAAATTAACAACTATACGGCACTGTACGGCCTTCAATAATGAGCAAAGCCCATACCACATAGTCAGCTATGAAAGGTCCCGAAATGACAATGTAAAACAATTCAAACGAGAAAACTAACGGCCTTATTTATATAAAAAAATGAACGAAAAACAAAAATGTAACACATAAACAAACGACAACCACTGAGTTACAGGCTCCTGACATATGACATACGAACTAAAGATATACAATGGGTATGATTTTCGGAAAAAAAGATTCAAACCAAAGCATATAACTCAGTATACTGATACCTAAATATTCTCTGCTTCTTTGATCTGAGCTCACGAAACCACACAATTAAGTACTCTCAAAAATGTGTTATTATAACAAACTGTTAAAAACACAGAAAGATACAAGGACTATAAAAATATCAAGAGGAAAAAGATAGACGATTTTATATGTGAACATGTTACGTAACTTTACTCCAGCGAGTATTAAAGTTGTAATAACTCAAAATATCAAGAAAGAAAACATTTGAATTATTGAAGTAGTGTTCGAATCTATCTGATAAATTGTATTAATATTTTAGACAGCCATTTCTGTGTTAAAGCGGTCGAGAGATACCACCACTGAATTGCAGGCTCATGACTTAAGACAGGCACATACATACATAATATGGCGGGGTTAAACATATTAGCGGGATCCCAACCCTCACCCTAACCTGGGTTAGTGGTATAACAGTACAACATTAGAACGAACTATTGAAATCAGTTGAAAACGGCTTGTTTGTTGGATATAAAGTGTAACATATATTTCAGGAGAAAATTCGTGGCTTGATTGGAGAAACTATGATAAATAAGTTTCTAAGTGATGAAAACTCTATTGACACATACTTTTTTACTTCCTACAGCCATAACAATGTGACATGATGAAATGTGCCTAATTCCACACACTTATTTGAATTTAGCGGTACTTACCGTTTACATAACCAATAGAACAATATCAGCATTGGGAACGACCCTAGAATACATACCATTACCAAAAACCATGCACGTGCTAAAATAGATTTCACATACGTGAAGGCTGGTCATCTAACTTTTTTTTTACAAATTTATATATTTCTTATTCTTCAGTTTGCTAGTTACAATTATAGCCAAGTGGAGTATTCCTGCGAAATACTTTCAGAGTACTTGTTCTTGCATGAAATCTTTGACCAGACCGGGAACCACAATATAAAATATATTACAGTGACAAGAGCTAATATTTTCAAGAGTTCATTTCTAACGACAGTGCATGTAGAAATCATGAAATGCACATGCGTGTGAAATCAAACTGTATTTTTTTTTAAGTGAGTGGTGAGCAGAACCTTTCGAAGTATTAAAGTTGAATTTTTTTTTTTTGTTTTTTTATTTTTTGTTAAAAAGTAGGATTTTTCTAATGGGATTAAAACCTGGCTTCACCATTTTTTAATCCAAATAACTAAAGAAACTTAGGTACCAGTATAAGATTTGTATTTGCCAAGAGTTTGTGACAAATTGTCTTTTCTTAAAGGAAATATTTTCATCGTTGTCAAAATCGCCATGTAGTTATAAACAGCACACCTTGGTAGATATAGGCTAATTAACCTACGTTTTTCACAGGTATCCCCTTTGAAGAATGTAGAACATACACAGTAATCATTATGACAGTAACCAAACTTACAACCATTTTTACAATACCCTAGAAAAAAAACAAGCATTTATTTCAATATTTAATGTCAAACGAATTCAGGAGGTAATTTCTTTTTCTTAACCGTGTGATGAATTCTAAGAATTAAGACATCATTGCTAATTTTCTTTTTATTTAACAAACAAACAAACAAACAAAATTCAAGTTCCTTTCAGAGAAAAATCAACTGGGCTTAAAAGTTTAGATATCCAATCGTAGTACTAATTTATCTTATGACATAGAAAAACCTGTCCTTTCGTATCAAGTCTTAACTTAAGTAGCTTTATGCATACGGGCTCTGATTCTTAAATCTATCCTGTCTTGTACAGAGTAGTTGTTATTAAATTGTCCCTAGTGCATCCGATTAAAATTTTAAAGTATTTAACACTTTTGAATGTATTTTTGTGCATGAACTCCGTAAGGCAGTTTTTTACCTATAGCTCCGGGGCTCGTCTGTTTCGGTACTTATACACCCTAGGTTTTTGAATGTTTCGCTTTGAACATTCCCGACTGAAGGTAAAATCAGACAAACGTTTCGGATGTATAAAATCTGTAAGGTGAAATTTTCAATTTTGAATGGCTTTTTTTGTAAGGAAAAAGTATGAATACCGGAAATTAACAAAGGCGAAACAATGGAACGAATGGAAAACTACTTATTTCTCTGACTCGACAAACGCACTATTTGGAGAAAATTTAGGGTTTAACCTTGATTAACAGTGGTTTATATATTTAAAAAAAGAGAAGAAGATGTGGTATGACTGCCAATGAGACAACACTCCACAAGAGACCAAAATGACACAGAAATTTACAACTATTGGTCACCGTACGACCTTTAACTATTAGCAAAGCCCATACAGCATAGTCAGCTATAAAAGACCTCGACATGACAATGTAAAACAATTCAAACGAGAAAAACTAACGGCCTTATTTATGCACAAAAAATTAAAGAAAAACAAATATGTAACACATAAAGAAACTACAACCACTGAATTACAAGCTCCTGACTTGGGACAAGCACATACATACATAATGTGGCGGGGTTAAACATGTTAGCGGGATCCCAACCCTCCCCCTAACCTGGGACACAGTAGTATAACAGTACAACATAAGAACGAACTATAAAAATCAGTTGAAAAAGGCTTAACTCATCAGATGGACAAAAAGTGGACGTGACTCATACTTTTTGTCCCCATCATTCTCAAGTCTGCTCACCTTACCAAAACCCTTCTATAAAGGATAAAGGTTATCAAACACATTTCAAGTAGTAGTAGATTACCGTGATTAAAATTATTCCAGAAATGGAAGGTGAATAAATTATTTGATGTTAATTGGAGACAGTACTCTAAGATGTGTTGGAAAAGGAGACACACTCTGATCTGTTACTGAGTAGGAGACAGTACTCTTAAATATTTTCGAGTAGAGATACTATTATCTTCAGAGTATAGCATTGGATACAATATGATGAATTTTAGCCATACGATTACCATTTATTGTCTTGTTTACTGATTTTGCACTCGTATACCCTTCACCTTGAGGATCTGGAATTTGAAAAGTAGTTTTATTGAATAACATGTGTTAAATACATCACTGCTTTCAAAGATGAAAATAACCGTGTGTCGATTAAACGTCATTAAATTTGTTCATATATATAAAATGTTCTACTAAGTTGTTTCAGCTTTCCTATGTAACAAAATTCCAGCAGCGCCTGGATATGGAGCATATATCTGCAAGGTAAAACAATATTCAAGAGATAACATTACATAGTATGATTCCTTGATAGTGGATTGCTGTTTACAAGGGGGCTAATGACCCAAGAGTTCCAGCTGATAAAGTTGAAATTAACCCTTCAAAACCTTTATAGACGCCATCACATGTTGGTTGATATCTTTGGAATATCTATTGACGACGGATATGTTCCAAGTGTCGTAAACGGAACGCGTCCACCTTTTCTTGGTGTGGATTACTTTTACATTTTCTTTTCAATACGTTTTTCCAGACATAAAATGCTTTTACTAATTTTTCTTTGAAATTACTTTTATTTTCCAGACTTTTAAATGCTTTTACTTCCTTTTTCTTTGAAAAAAAATTATTTCTAGAAATTCCACAGTATTGAAAAAAAACACTTAATTTGAATATTTAATGCATGTTTTCAAACAAACAAATTCCATTTTTTACATATAAAAATACTTGTTATTTAATTTTCACATTTAAATTTACCTTTGATCCAATTATAAACTAATGAATAAAACAACATATCTTGCAATTACAATGTATTGTTCTTCCACTAATCCTTCATGTAGGAATAGCCAGAATAGTGAAATACAAAATGTAGGAATAGCCAGAAGACACCGGTCTGCATATCCTGCCAGGGAACTTAAGAACAGAACACTCTCGGTTTTTGTGGGGATTCAAGATGCTTAGATATTCGTTCTTGTGTTTTGAATACTGTTATTTGTCTTTTAGATGTTTTTCTTTGTTGCCCTTTCCATAGGTAGATTTTTTCGACCTATGAGTTTAATATTCTTCTGGTATCTTTTGTCTAATTTGTAATAATCGATACACATTCTACATTAATTTATTTACAACTGCAATAGTACATTTTGCAACTCGTTATTATTATAACTAAGTATGTAATAAAACATAGAATGGCTGTTATGCTATTATGGTTTCTTACAAGTAACTGGATACGTGAGTGAAGTCTTCTTGACCATTATGGTAAACGGCAAAGAAGGAGAAGTATTTTCTGTAGCATTAATATTTCTTTGTACACCTGAAAGGAAACAAGATTATCTGTACTATGGAAATAAATAAGAATAACTCAACTTTTCTCTTCAACATTTTCAAAAGGATATAACCAGACAATAGGATAAGCACATCAACTCTTTCATCAAGACTAAGCTATAATCTTGAGATGAGAAAATCGTGTAAAAGGTGAACGAAAACAAAACTTGGGGGCTGAAATAAATAACATCTATTAATTTAATCTGACTAAACATGCATTATCCCACCATTTTCTAGATGGGAAAATGCCTGTATCAAGTCAGAAATATGACATTTGTTGTCCGTTCGTTTGATGTGTTTGAGCTTTTGATTTTGCTATTTGATAAGACGCTTGCCGTTTTGAATTTTTTCTCGGAGTTCAGTATTTTTTTTATTTTACTTTTTTTCATCCCCGACGAAACATCCTCGGAGGTTTTCTTTTCTTTTACATACTTTCTGAATTTTTGGTTTAAAGTCGAACTTTTTCATACTCAGGACATGAAGGGGCTATAATTATGTCCGATGATTTAAGGTTAAAGTTTCCTCATTGGTAATTATACAAACTCATATTATTGTAATATTAGCAAGCATTGAATACAATATTTGTATTACCGTTTTGACAACATTTTCCTGTAAATCCGCTTGGACAGTGGCAACTATTATGTGTGAATACACCATTGAGGCATGATTCGCCACATACCATTTTGTCCAAATACTCATCTGCAGTGTAATTGCAAAACGCCGCACAATCGGAAAACGACATAAAATCCAAAGAACAGCAGATCTTTTTAAATCTGGTGATAACACCACCACCACATGATGCCGAACATGTTGACCAAGCTGTCCATTGGTATAAATGGCACTGATAAATACCCGGTGAACATTGGAATATTGCGGCCTTACAAACAACAAACATTGAAAGTATTACTATAGTCAAAAACATCCTTCTTTTCTTCAATTGTAGAAGCGAGTTTAAGACGTAGAAGAGAGATATTTATAAACTGATATATACATGAGAACAAAAGTTGTTTATCGCTTTATTGGTGAAACACCTTTAATTTGTTATTGGGTGGGATAAAGTTAGATTTAGAAGCTTTCATTTAGGTAACGGTATTAACTTCTAAATAGTTATGTTTGAAAGATACTCTGGGTTAGGAATACTTTATTGTTGAGTAAACCAATAAAATGATCGCAAAGGCTGTGGACTAAATGATAAGACAGCAGTATGCACGTATATATGACAAAATCTTATTTAACTCAGCCACATTTTGTATTTGACCGCCACAAGTCATGACACTGTATTTCAGTTGTTTTCGTTTGTTGCTGTATATGATATTTGTTTTTCGGTTATTGTATTGTTTTATCAGAATTCCTGTTTGAATTGTTTTTCACCCTTATTGATAAGATGTAACAATATGAGTGCCAAGGAGACAACTCTACGTCCAATGTATACAAAATTAACAATTATAGGTCGAAGTACGGCTCTCGATACCGGGTCTTGGTTCAAACCGAACAACAAGCTATACGGGGTCCCAGGGGAAGCGACTCCTAATATGCATTTGTCGCCAGCCAGGCAAATCCAGATTCAGTCAAAATGTGAAATCGAGAATAGGTCAAATTGCAGATCAGACAACCTCATTTATATCTACTAATTTAAGACCTAGAAAAGATATCGCTAGTGAGTTATGAGATCGATATATCGTATCGGTCAACACATTTATCTTACCGTAAAACATTCTTACTCATATATCTATATGTGCAGTTTCGTGTAAGATGTCTGTTAACAAAGTCCGTATTGTATCGTAAAAAACGAGCAAAACGTAACAGAGAAATGCGAACGTCATATGACAAAACTTAGGGTACGTTACTGCTGAGAAATGTAAAGTTGACATTTGGAAAGTTGAAATGATTATTCTATAGTTTGAAATTGGTCAACTGTGTCACTATCGAGAAAAGATCAAGATATGAACAAAACCTTACATATCAGTAGTTATTAGATTCAAAGAATTTCTAAAACGGTCGTCGTCCGTAATCTTTTAAAAAGAGCAGGACTTTTTTCAATCTTTCATTTATTCAAGTACCTAACTATATCACGTTTTCATTCAATAATATAAATGAAGCAACGGATATGAAAGGTATATTCAAACTCATAAGTTAAAAACAAACTAGCAATATTAATGCCATGGCAAAACAATAAAAATAAAAGCATAAGACGCAAAGCAGTAAACAAAACGCAACATATAAAATTAATTACTAGGCAACACGAAGTTACCAGTAATAAAATGTTCTTGTGCAATGCTTTGTTCATATAATTTAATACCTTTATGACAGGTATGTTTAACCATATTGGGATTCTAGAACTTATGGATAATTTTAAATCTCGATCTTTTTCTGAAATTAGTTCTTTCAAAACATTTGATTTTTCAACCTTATATACCACCATTCCCCATGTGAAATTGATAAATCGTCTATAAGAATAATCTACAATCCCTTTCAACATTAAAATGGTAGCATACGCTACAAGTGATCAGTATGCTGACGTTTCTAACTGACAAAATTTTTATTGAATTTGGAAGTCGATGTTTTCAACAAACTGTCGGTCTTCCTATGGGAACGAACTGTGCGCTTCTCCTTGCCCACCTCTTCTTTTTTCATACTATTCGAAGCTCCTTCAGACACTTGTTAAAACAAAAAGATTCAAAAGGCCAGATCTTTTAATTTCACGTTCAGATTTATAAATTATGTTCTTTCCATTAACAATCAAAACTTGTCTATGTGGATTCCATTCTTATATTCTCCAGAACTAGAAATTAAAGAAACAACTGACTCATATTTAGACTTTTACCTATACATTTGTACCTCAAATTTGAAATCACAGTACCAGAATCTATGACAAACGGGACGATTTTAATTTTAAAGATATGAATTTCCCCCGCCTTAGTAGCAATATACCAACTTCATCTGCATATGGGATACATTTCCCAACTTATTCAGTATTCAAGAGCATTCAGCAACTAAAAAAAACTATAAAATGTTACGAATGTCTGAGTAGAAAGTTAATGAACCAGAGGTAGGTCTAAGATTGTCTCGTGCTGTTTCTAAATAAGTTCATCGGAGGGTACCAAGACCTTGTTGATAAATATTCTGTATCAACATTACAAATTATACATGATGGTCTTGGAGTATAGGTTTTGGTTACTGTTGTTTTTTATCATCTTAGTAACGTGTTGTTGTTGTATTATTCTGTATGACTATGTTCTTACACACCTCGTCATTTTTCGATAAATATGCCATTGCTTTGCGATAATTCGTAAAACGGACATCGAGTAGAGAAGCCAAAGATTTCACGCCTATTTGAGGACATAAAATTAGCTGTCAATTTGGAATGTTATTTTATTGTGACGTCATATTTTGACGTCGATTTGAGGAACGGACTTCAATTAGAGATCAGACGTCGATCTTAAGGTGCATTTACACGATACGATTTTCCGTTCGATTTTCCAATCTTCCTTATTGTTTTGTAATTCTTGAACAGGCAAATTCATCCAATGCCCCTCCTCCTGACTTTGGAAGTGCTAAGGGATGTATTGCATTTACTAGCACTTGTCGCCCTATTAACGCCATGTAAGTCCGCTAGTTCTTATCATTTATAGGAACCACATCCCCTTTACGTAACTTGGTCTAACCATAGTCCCCCAGCCAAGTACACGATAATATAGCAGTAGTAAGTTATGCCAGGATTTACCTATTATTCACGATCATTAATTACGACGGCTTTGTGAAACGGCTGTAAAACCTAAGATTTATTAACGATCTAATGACACGTAGACTTTGTAAAACGGTGGCCAGGTTTATGAACAAAAGATGACTATGTTTCCTTTATGAATTAAACACGTTTAGAATGATGCGAAAATCGAAATATTGTCGATTAAATTTATAAGCTTGATTTTTTCAATCGACTGATAAATTTAGTCGATTTGGCGTTCACACGATCCGATTCCAGTCAAAA
Organism: Mytilus galloprovincialis; assembly: GCF_965363235.1. Classification (NCBI taxonomy): domain Eukaryota; kingdom Metazoa; phylum Mollusca; class Bivalvia; order Mytilida; family Mytilidae; genus Mytilus; species Mytilus galloprovincialis. Next base: position 129,397,538 of record NC_134838.1, on the reverse strand, counting down.
CGTCGAATGGAAATAGCGTACGTTTCGATTTCAAAACGACGTTTCGACTTGACATTCGACTTCAGATTTTGGTGTTCACACGATGCGATTTTAGTAGAAAGCAGGTGCACAGGTAAAAATCGAATGGAAAATTGTATCGTGTGAATGCACCTTTAGTCCAATATATATATATATATATATATATTGGTCCCACCGTTTTTAATAAAATTGTGAAAGTACTTTTAATATTTGACTTTTAACTTTTTTTCAGTGTTATTGAGATAAAGGTAAATAAAAAAAGTGATTTGGATTCGCAAAACTCATAAAAGTGTTATTTTCATCACACAATATATTCTTAAGTAGGAAATTGTTTATTTTCGATAATATTTCTATCCAGATTAAATCTGGAAAATATCCCCATACGTAAATTTGATCTTTGTGGAATGTATTTGAATTGTTTACGGAACTAAGTAAAATATTTGACAGATTTACAGCCGGATGGTGGTATCAATGCTTATTGGCATGACAAATGTTATTGTTTAGCAACTAAAAAGTAATTTCAAAGATAAAAACAGAAAATTCTGAATTAATATTAAAGAAAATCCCTTAAAGTTACCGAATTTGCGTTAACATCTATTATATTCATTTTTCGAATTACATTACAAAATATTAGTATATATCATAAGTTAAATATGGCTTACAGATTACAATACATATGACATGTTATTAGAATAAAGGGGGTGGGGTTAAATACTTCTTTTGTATTGGCTAGACACTCTATCATTTTATATAATGAAAGATGGGCGGGAAAGAGTCTACATTAAACAGAAAAACTTGTAGGGGACACATATAAAAACAGTCTAACAATTGTTTTTTGTTCCGTGTGGAAGGCTTTAATGTGAATTTGAGATGGCTCTTCCTAGCTTTTAGTATGCCTTTTGCTGCACGTGTACCCTTGAACACGAAGAATTCCCAATATATCCTTTGTTTTTTTAATGAAACAAATATGATGTGCCTTAAAACTTTTGTTTAGATAACTTCAACCTTGCCATTAATAATATGTTGTTCAATAGATAAACGAAACTTCTAACATGGAACGCAATCTAGTGTAATAAACTAAAAGATATAAACTATTTCTTTTGTTTTGGTATTGTTTTCTTTTCAATCGCCATTGTTTTCATTGTGCTCGTTCTGACTCAAATATTGACCTTTGATTCCTTTTCCCTTTATGTTTCGCCGCTATAAGGCTTGTTTGGTTAATGTAACATAATGCAATCCCAAATCAATTAAGATTCCTGTAATTCATTTTTTCCAGTAGACAACAAAATTGAAATTGAAACTAATGATTTATTTTACTATTATAACTACAATATTCTTTATATCGGTCTATTTCAATTATTGAATGCTGTTGTCTGTCTGTTCAGGCTCAGTTTTTCTTCCATATCTACAAATACAACACGAAATATTTGGTAATCAATTCAGAAGCATATACAAATAAACGTATTTGCACATTTGGTATTGAGCTGCATTTCGCCTCCGAATGACCTTAGATCGCCTCCGAATAACCTTCTGACGTCAAGCAACATTCTTTTTTTAATTATGACGTCAATTATTTTGAATTGTTATGTCAAAGTTAACGGGAACCTGTGTGATTTTACGTAATGGCGGACAATTTGCATACAAGTGTAAACACGTCTATTTAAATCGAGTCTAGAAACTGGAAATTAAATCTTTATGCACCCTTTTCTTTGTTTGATACAATTTATGAATGAGTGTTATATCCATGCAAACGTGTGTAATAGGTGCGTTCAGCATCCATTTGATTTTAAGAAACATCCTAACTACTTTCATAAACCTCCAGTAATATGAACAAAATAAAGCCAGAAAATGGTATATTCATTTGAACGTTGCTCTGCACTTATACATTCCGTCATTATGTTATTGTGCTATGGTAATTGTTTGTATTGTCTTTGGTTAATGCTAATATGCTGTGTCTAAATGCCTTTTTTTGTTTTTCATTGTTGACATATTTGTTTTATAGTGATTAAGATTATAACACAATGTTGACTGCTGTACCCCTATTGTTTTCATTTTTACCAATCATGCCTGCCTGTTTTGTTCAACATAATGGAATTTAATGTAACTACCATACAGGCGAAGCGTTTAGCTAGCTTTAAAACCAGATTTATTCATCCAATTTCTGCATAGGAAAATTCTTATACCAAGTCAAGACATTTGTTATCCATTCGTTTGATGTGTTTTAGCTTTGGACTTTCCGTATTTTTCTTATATTACATTTTAGATGCACCTAATTCATTTTGATATAGGCTTAATTATTGGTTTGATATCCTTGATTGGCTTTTAAAACTTAAATTCCACCCGATGAACTTTGCAAAAATACATAATATTCAATTTTAACTTTGGATTTGTTTCATGCATCCGCTAAATCATTATACTATAAAATTATTGATGGTTAACTTACCCACAACAAAAACGGCAAACACAACAAGTTATCATCATCAACAAAATAGTCCCCAGGACAGATGTTGCTACTAGAAACCAGGGTTTAGCTACAAAAGAATGAATACTGCATAAAAAATATATATTTTACACATCATTGCAGGTAAGTTATAACGAGATTATCTGTAATGTGCAAAACATAACATTAACTTCGAGTAATGATGTAGTACTGAAAAGCTATACTATTGCTAACATGTTACTCGATACGGATAGTTCTTTTTAACGTGTCATACATGATTGTTAACTAAAGTTTAAATAGTTCTTATTTAGCGAAGCCATGTATGTATTGGTACCTTTGGGTGGGGGGGGGGGAGATTTTTAACACTGACATTCTTAAATATTAAAAGTAGTATACTAGTATGTTAATGTCAACATTTACCGTATCTCGTGTTCTTTAACTACACTTTCAAATTTGATGATGATAGTTTTTTTCACCAACAATCAACATTTAAGCGTGTGTTTCCATCTTAAATACCAAAGTAAATATAAAATCAAGATTTTTACCGATCTGCTCCATAAATGGACATTTTCCTTGATACTTACACAGAAAAACTTTTTTTTCATGCAAAAGTGTTTTATCGAAATTCGTATCTCAATCTTTTATTTAAAAGATTTTAAAAAGTGAATTACAAAAATACCGAACTTTCATGAAAAGTCTAAACGGCAAAATCAAAAGCCCAATCACCACAAACAAATGAAAAACAAATGTCATATTCCTGATTTGGTACAGACATTTTCTGATGCAGAAAATGGCGGATTACACCTTTTTTTAGCCAGAAAACATTCCTCAGCCGCAATGCGAATCCTCATTCAACTAAAATATCACAAAATTTAATAGTTCAAAAATAGTGAATTCATAGATCATTCGATTATTCTAGTAGAAGGATAACTTAAGCAAACTCGATTTCACTCGTTCTTTCTCGTAACTCTATGATGAGTATTTATAAACTCAAGTATTTCCTTTGTGCACCATCACGTGCTTTTTTCTAAATAGTCGAGATGTAAAACATGATAACATTAATCATTCGAGCGTCACTGATGAGTCTTATATAGACGAAACGCGCGTCTGGCGTAAATATAAAATATTGATCCTGGTATCTATGATGAGTTTATTTGTTGATATCAGGTATATGCCTTCCACAATGCGTCTATATAGCATTACATACTTAGTTATCCAGCAAACTGAAAATTTTATTTTAATACTTACGTTTTTGGCAAGAATCTCCCTTGAAAAATGCCATACATGAACATTTACCATTTTTACATTCCCCAAATTTACAACCTTGTTCACATGCATCTAAAAGTAAAGACAATTTCTGGTTTATAAATTATAAGTAAAAAAAACATTAATTTTACAGAAAATGTCTTATTGATAGATGTCATACCAGCACAAACATGCTGACTTCAAAATATATCTTACTATTAGCTACCACGGAGATCAAATAAATATTTGAAGACCGTACCTTGACCTATAATGGTCTACTTTTTATAAATTGTGACTTGGATGGAGAGTTGTCTCATTGGCACTCATACCACAAATATTCTTATATCTAATACTGTTAAGACTAACTAATGCAGGCCAGCCGTAGTCACTAATGGTCTCCTGACTACATCATTGAATATCTGTATTAAATAAACTACTTTGCTATGTAAATTAACATTAAGTCTCTTTCTTTAGGTAAGAATTGTCAGTGAGATTGAAGAATTATAGACTTTCGTGTCTTGACTTATAATGGTTTATTTTTATGAATTATGACTTGGATGAAGAGTTGTCTCATTGGCATTCATACCACATCTTCATATATTTATAATCATTTAAAGGTTCCATTTTGACTTACATGAAATGCATATTTCGACTAAATAATGGGATGATCAAGACAAACATATTCATTAAAATAAATCTAAATTGATAAAATTTTAAAGCTGCTATAACCGATTTAATGACCAAATGTATGGTCAAACCATAACTAGGAGTCAGAACCGGCGATTTCACTTGAGATTTTATTTAATTTAATGATATTTGTTTTTCCAAACAATTGTTGAAATACAGAACCTCATTCGACTAAAAATGAGTATATATTGGGACATTATTTTTAATTTTAACGGTGATAAGTCTTCCGAATTAGTAGTAAAAGAATATCCCCATGTATTTTACAGTTTATTACTATTTGTGAAGATCTTTCTTGTTATCTGCGCTTAAAACTTTGAGATGAAAGTGATTTTTTCACATGGTCAATACCATACCAACGACATAAGTTAAAAGATAGAATTAAGATTTATACCAACATAATTTACTTTTATTAATGGAGAATTAAATAGACAGCAATTTAGTGTTATTGCATATAATTTCTATACTTTTTTAAGCTTTACTTCAAGAACTTTGCATGTCAGCTTATAGTATGTCTAGATACAACTTCATTTTGCAAATTTATATTCACAGATCAATTCATTTGATATGAATATCATGTTACTTATATATAGGTCTTTTGAAAGTGGAAGTAATCTGATTTGTAAATGCAATCATTATCTACCAATTTACTTACCAGATTCACAACATTTCCCTGTAAATTGTTTTGGACACTGACACTTGTTCTGTCTAAACACACCATTCACGCACGTTTGTCCACATACTTTATCTTCAATGTAATCTTTTGTTGTAATATTACAGTCTGTCGCACATTTGCCAATGGAAGTATAAGTTGTATCACAGCACAATGGTTTAAATCTTCTAGAAGTACCACCACCACATGATGAGGTACAGTTTGACCATTGTAACCACGAGCTCAAATAGCACTGTTTTTGTCCGTTGGCGCATGTATATACAGCATTGCCAATAACAAATGTAGAACTCAAAACTACCAATATAATGAGATTGTACTGATTATAAAATGTTTTCAGTTTCATGTTTGATTGCCAACCGTATTGAAAATATGCCACAGAAATCTTTACTTCAGGTATATAGTTAAGAGTACAACGAATGGTAGTGATATGCAGTGTGAATGTTCTTCTTTTATAACTTTTGTATGAATGCCATAAAATACATTTCAATTGGATATATTTGATCGTATTAATAATTGGAACATATGGTATTATTTACTGTATTGAAAACCAGTGATTGTGTATAAGCATTAAAATCTTCTGTAACTATATATTTTATCTAAACTGTCTAAAATGTATAATCCCTCTGAGTGCAAAACCTCTGACAATAATCAACTCATATTATAGAGATAAAACGTAAATCCATTCTCATGTTTACCGATTTTTGTTATTTAATCCGCAGATAGAGCAGTATAGTGGACAAAGTTATACACGGTATTTTATCATTTACGGTATATTACGAATATAATTTTCAATGTTCTTGCATTTGTATGTACTGTATTCCTGTCACGTAGTGTTATTATTTTAGCAGTATTTATTTTAACATTAACTTATAAAATGGACGTTTGGCTAGCCATTAAACCAGGTTAAACTCATCATTTTTTTCTCTAAATGTTCTGTACCAAACATAGTTTGAGATATAATGGAAATAATAATGCAAATCCCGAAACCTGCATGAAATTTGGTATAAAGGTACACTGAATGATCGTTCAAAACAATCAGCTGCTGACCATAAAAAAATTAACTTTTTTCAACAGGAATTTGGCTGTTGTTATCAAATAGTCTGTTTCTATGTATGTTTGCGGTTTTTTTTTATGTAGTTTGGTGTTTTTGTTGTTTGGTTTTTTTTTAATTTTTATAATTGAATCGGGTTTTTTTATTTTAGTTTGTAACCTGGACTTTATTTCTTCTTTTAATTAACTTATGACAATAAGGTAAACTACTGTTGCATTGATTCATTCACTAATAGTTTTACCAAGTAACGACACAAATACACAACATGGTCTTGTGAAAGATAGTTTCTGGGTATAAACGTTGCATGTCATTTGATTTAGGACTTTCACTTTTAATTTTCCTCGGAGTTCAGTTTTTAGTTATTTAACATAGTGGTGACCTGTAGATTTTAATTTCTATTTCATGTAGGTCTCTTGTGAAGAGTTGTTTGATTGGCAATCATATCAAATGTGTTTTATAATTATTATTATCAAGACAGGTTTAAGGAGGATACAATACATTAAGACGACAAATCAATTTTACAATCAAAATCTGATGGAATATAAAATAAGTGAGACTGGGGACAATAACAAGGTAAGCGACTTCCAATATGCATATATCGCCCACTTTGCAAATTCAGATCCAGTCAAAATGTCAGAATCGAGAAAAGATTAAATTAAATATCAGACAATTAAAATTGTATCTAACAGCCTTAGATCAATAAAATGCGCTATTGGTGAGTTGAGACATCAACACATCGTATCAGTCATCCTACTGTTCAACGAAGTCCGTATTGTGTAAACATGCATGAAAGTTATATACTAACTGGAATATTTCAACACACAGTGACATACCTGAGGTGTATATCAAAGTTTGAAGTCGACCATCTGTGTCAATACCGAGGTAAGGATCAGTCATCATCTAGATGTGACAAAGGTTGTCTGAAACGGTCAAGAAAATCACAATTGCGTTCGTTTGTCTTAGATGAAAACACATATTCAACTTGCAATATTTAGGATGCCACACCTGTAACTGCTGTTGAAGGAAATATGCACAACCTTTTGATTTGTTCTTCTGTGGTCCCCTACCTATGGCAAGCCGTTCTCGTCAAAACTATGTTTAAACCATTTTTCGAAAAATTTACACACTGAGAATTACAACAAAGCACACTGAGATTTAAAAACTTCAAAACGCACATTGAGAATTGAGAATTACACACTGAGAATTGAGAATTACACACTGAGAATTGAAAATTACACACTGAGAATTAAAAATTACGCACTGAGATTTCATAAAGACGCACTGAGATTACAAAAATGAAAAACGCACACTGAGAATTGAAAATTACACACTGAGAATTGAAAATTACACACTGAGATTTCAAAAAGACACACTGAGAATAAATAAACTGAAAACACACAATGAGAATTTGAAATTACACACTGAGAATTTAAAATTACACACTGAGAATTTAAAATTGCACACTGAGATTTGTGCGCACTTTTTATGCGCACATATTTAATTAGCATACTTAATCTGAATCTATTACAAGCTTAAAACAACAAGGGGACAAAACTCGTTAGTCCTTCGATTTGGTTCCAAATTATCAATAAAAAAACCACTTTAGAAATACAAGAACAAGAAAAATACCCACTTACTCTTATTACAAAATATAACCAAATGGTGAAAAACTTAAAATTATAAGAAAACATTGGAACAATCTGCAAAAGAATGCAGTGAAATTTTTACTCAAGTGTCTATTATAGCATATAAACCTAACAAAAATATAAAAGATTAACTAGCGAAATCAGGGAAACAGTTGGAAGACTTTGAAAAGGGACACATGTTTAATTACTGGTAGTAATGATCTGAATTATAGGCAACAAACTTATGAATATGAGCGATGTTAAGTCTTGAAATTTACTACGAATGTTGGTTGAAGGAATCGCGTTTCATTATAATGATAAGAGTTCTTGAGATCAAGATATAAATCTGTTGAATTATTCATCTCATGAATATTCATTAGTAATTTGCATATTAATCTCAGTGCGTATTTTTGAAATCTCAGTGTGTAATTAACAATTCTCAGTGTGTGTTTTTCAATTTATTTCATCTCAGTGTGTCTTTTTAAAATCTCAGTGTGTAATTTTGAATTTTCAGTGTGTGTTTTTTATTTTTTTAAATCTCAGTGTGTAATTTCGATTTCTCAGTGTGTTATTTTAGGTTTTTAATTCTCAGTGTGTTTTTTTTCGAAAAAAGGGTTTAAACATAGTTTTGACGAGAACGGCTTGCCATACCTACCACCTTTCTTTAGACTTGGTCAAATGTGGTGGATAAATGACTCATTGACAAATATTCTAAAGTTCATTAATATTTTTCCTTTAGTTTTCGGTCGATGGCTGACAATTATATCACGTGTTCTTGTTTTATAGGTTTTTTTTAAATCTACAGTGTGAATATAGGATATACTTCAATTGCTTACCCATTAGAAAGAAATACACATGAACAAATAAGAAGATTTGGTATATTTTCGAATGAGACAACCATCTACTAGAGACTAAAAGACGGATATGTAAGTAATTGTAAGTCATCGTACGTCCGTCAACACCGAGCAAAACCCATACCATGAGTTAAAGGATTGCTGATTTGTGAGAATTAATTTCTAAGTCAGGAATATGACAGTTGTTATTCATTCATTTGAATGTGTTTGGGTGTTTGATTTTGCCATTTGAATAGGGACTCCACGTTTTGAATTTTCCTCGAAGTTTTAACTCATTTTCTGTATGATGGAATTTGTCTAAAAAGTGCAGTTTTTTTTAAATATGAAAAAAAGGAAATATGGTATGATTGACAATGAAAGAACTCTTCACAAAATACCAAATGACACAGGAATTGACAGGGTTTGGCCACCATACGGCCGTCAACAATGAACAAAGCCCATATCGCATATTAAGCAATAAAAAGCATCCAAATCAACATTTAAAACAATTAATTTGAACAAGAAAAATTACGACCTCCCAATACTCCCATAAACCTTGGACAGTGGTTTAACAGTTCAAAATAAGAACGAGAACGAACTACAAATTTAAAAAAAACATTTGAAAAATGCTCAACTCATCAGAAGGATACAAATAGTCCGTTTCTATGTATGTTCGCGTTTGTTTTTGTTGGGGTTCAGTATTTCTATTAATCTGTTGTTTTGCATTTAAAGTTGATTTTTTCCCTCGGTTTTAGTTTGTTGCCCGAATAACGACCTTCAAACCCCCCCCCTCCCCCCTCCCATATACCTTGGACAGTGGTGTAACAGTTTGATATGAGAACGAACTACAAAACATATTTGAAAAAGGCTCAACTCATCAGAAGGATACAAATAGTCCGTTTCTATGTATGTTGGCGTTTGTGTTTGTTGGGGTTCAGTGTTTCTATTGTTCTGTTGTTTCCTCTTATAGTTGATTAGTTCCCTCGGTTTAAGCTTGAAACCCGGCTTTGCTTTCGAATAATCGATTAATGACTATTAAACAGCGGTATAATACTGTTGCCATTTTTTAAAAACCTAAGTAAATGATCTAGCAGATGTATAGAAGGATGATGGTATCAATTCCTGTTCAAATACAAAATATCGTTTATCAGCTAGGAAGCAATTTCACAGATAAAAACAGAAAATTAATATAAATTTCATTCCAATGTTTAGATAAACTTAATGTTACCGACGTTGTAATAACATTTATCATATTCGTTCTTCAAATTACAGAACAAAATATAAACATGTATCATGATAAAGTTCATGTATTGGTCAGAGATAATATTGCATATCAAATATTTCGGATGGGGCTTAATACTATTGTTCTATTGGCTAAAAGTTCTATTATTGTTACAAATAGAAATAAGATTGGGAATTAAAGGAAACTAATCGAATATACCCGTCGTATGCATAGATTATGTATGAGAAGCAGGCACATAATAAAACTTTTGAGGGGGAAAAAGAATCAATAGATAAAAGTAACTCCTAATGTGAACACAATATAGTGCATCAACAAGTAAATATAAATTCATATAAAATTGAGAATGGAAATGGGGAATGTGTCAAAGAGACAACAACCCGACCATAGAAAAGACAATATGTTGGTTTTGTTTTTTGTTTTAGTTTTCTGTTTTTGTTTTCTGTTTAGTTGCCGAATTTCGTGTGTTGTGATTATGTTCTTCGTCGACTATTGACCTTTTGGATTATAGCTCTTCATCTTTTATATAAGCTTTGGATTTCAAATATTTTGGCCACGAGCATCACTGAAGAGACATGTATTGTCGAAATGCGCATCTGGTGCAAGAAAATTGGTACCGTTAATTGTATTGACTGTTGACTCCTGTTCCCATTATCTCCTTTGTCAGTAGACAACACAACTTTATTTGAAATCAATGATTTATTTAGCTATTATTTCTATACTTCTTAATATTGTCTATATTTATTTTTTACTCGTGTTTCTGTCTTCTTAGGCTCAACTTTTTTACCATATCTACAAATATCAGATAAATATATTAAAAGTGTTTAACTTCACATGAAACTTGAAATCTTTATAGGCCTTTTTAAGCTCACCTGGTTCAAAGGGCCAAGTGAGCTTTTCTCATCACTTTGCGTCCGTCGTCCGTCGTCGTCTGTTAACTCTTACAAAAATCTTCTCTTCATAAACAACTGGGCCAAATTTAACCAAACTTCGCTACAATCATCATTAGGGTATCTAGTTTTAAAATTGTTTCCGGTGACCCGGCCAACTAACCAAGATGGCCGCCATGGCTAAAAATATAACATAGGGGTAAAAGGCAATTTTTGGCTTATATCTCAAAAACCAAAGCATTTAGAGCAAACCTGACATGGGTATAATTGTTTATCAGGTCAAGATCTATCTACACTGAAATTTTCAGATGAATCGGACAACCCTTTGTGAGGTTACTGCCCCTGAATTGGTAATTTTAAGGAGATTTTTGCCGTTTTTGGTGATTATCTTGAATATTATTATAAATTGAGATAAACTGTAAACAGCAATAATGTTCAGCAAAGTAAGATTTACAAATAAGTCAACATGACCAAAATGGTCAATCCGGCTAACCAACCAAGATGACTGCCATGGCTAAAAATAGAACATAGGAGTTAAATGCAGTTTTTGGCTTATATCTCAAAAACCAAAGCATTTTGAGCAAATCTGACATTGAGGTAATTATGTTTATAAGGTCAAGATCTATCTACCTTGAAATGTTCAGACAAATCGGACAACTAGCTGTTAGGGTGCTGCCCTGAATTGGTAACTTTAAGGAAATTTTGCCGTTTTTGGTTATTATCTTGAATATTATTATAGATAGGGATAACCTGTAAACAGTAATAATGTACACCAAAGTAAGACCTAAAAATAAGTCAACAAGACCAAAATGGTCAATTGACCCTCTAAGGAGTTATTGCCCTTTATAGTCAATTTTTAACAATTTTCATACAATTTTTAAATTTTTACTTACTTTTTCCACTGTAACTACTTGGCCAAGTTTATTATTGATAGAGATAATTGTAAGCAGCACATCACCATCACCAAAACATAATTTTGTCATGAATCCATCTGTGTCCTTTGTTTAATATTCACATAGACCAAGGTGAGCGACACGGGCTCTTTAGAGCCTCTAGTTGGCTGTTGTATTTGAATTAACAAAACGTAATATCCTTCGAGCAAAGTTGGTTCAGGCTGATACATTTTTAGATTCATTGGGTTAAAAGAAACATCTGTTGTATTTTAACGAGTTTTTGTTGTCCATATTTATTTGTATATAAGTCTTGTGCGTTTTCATGCTTCCTCTAATCAAGTATACTATCAAACAAGTAATAGCTTTTCTAAAAAGCTTGCCGTATTTTAGCTGATTATATTAAGATCAGTGGTTTGTGAGTAGTTTATTTTTATTGGAATATTGCACTTCAAGCAATATGAAAACATAGCGCTTTTTTTCTACTAATTTGTCATTTTTGTTGTATTATTGGTGGACCCGTGTTATAATGGAAGGAGACTTAATAAAATACTCTCTGGTAATGTCAGTATCAGCCTGATCAGTTGATTGGATGTGATAAGAAAAATGGGGCAGTTTGCAATTGTCATGTGCAGGTTCACCACATGTGGATCTTCTTTGATCCCCTCTCATTTATAAAATTGTGCATGATATTTATCACAGAAACGCACCAGTATTTTGGTGAATGAAACACTTGTCATATTAAATTAAAATCAGAGGTGGAGTTAGAGGGTTTTTCGGGGGGGGGGGGGCCTGGGCCACCCCTTTTTTAGGAAAATTTTTGTTGTTTTTATAGGGAATCACTGAAGCATGACTGGAGTTGGCCCCTTCTTAGGCAGTCAGTGGGCTCCCGCTTATGAAAATTTCTGGATCCACCACTGAAAGTTTGAGTAAAGTTAGATAAGGATTTATGACAAATTATGTTGAAATTTGCACAGATAATGAATGAAAAATCTAGTAAATTAAAAAATAGGCACTATTATTAAAAGCTTTCCTTGCTTATTCACAAGTACATATCATATCCTCCATGCTATTCCGATCTGAGTTTTTATTCATACATGTACATACATGTAGTCTGGTGCTGTTCCAAGTAGTCTTCTTTTTTCTATGTCTTGAGAAGTATTTGTTTTACCTGTTCAGTCACTGTAAAGTGTTACAATTCATATTTAAACGCAACACATAAATAGTGACCAAAAAGGTATGGCTATCACATGAGAGAAGCTAGAAAAAAGTCAAATGTATACATTTTAAACATTTTTGTGGGACCATGAAATTGTGGTATATAGATAGATATGCATAGATAGACCATAGAACAAATAAGCAAACAAATTCAAAGGAGATGTACATGTAAGATGAGTTATGAAAAAAAGAGCCATGGCCAGGGGCCACAAACTTGACAGCATTTGGTGTTGAACAGGTAAAATGTTTGCAGTGACAATAAATATAGCCTTTGTTAGAGGTGACCCAGGTCGCCTTTCTCTAAATCAGCTATATTAAACATATTTCTGGGCCGGGTTGAAAAATAAATGAAAATGACTTTAAAAAAAGCTAATAGAAATACACCAAATTTGGGAGACATCTATTTAAATGTTTGAAATAATAAGAAAGTTGACAAGAACTAAGCTTTTTCAGATAATATACAGACTATTGCAGTCAGCCTATAATAGACTTTTTGCATTTGCCTCCTGAAATGTTTGCTTATACACTGTGCTTTCCTATAATGATTTAAAATCAGTGTGATAGTTTTCATGAAGAACACTGAGCGTACAGGACCAGACTCAAGCTGGCAGCCACTTTTATCGGCCAATCAAGATAGCAGCCACTTTTTTTAAGCAGCCAATTTTGACGATATGTCTAAAAACCAAAAAACTACGTGAGGCTCAAACGTTCCAAAAATCGCTAAATCTTAGTTAAATGCAATTTTACAGCGGAAATCGACAATTTCACGGTTTCTGCTAATTTCTAAAGCATTTCATTCCGTTTTCAATATGTATGTAAGCGGTCTGTCCTTTATTTGACATTCGATAATTGATATTCAATATCCAACCGACTGCTAGCCGTCGGTTCAATATTTAAATCTAGTTGAAAATCACTATAAAGCCTGAGGGAAAAGATACCATTCTATGACCCCTTCAAGCTGTCATAAATTTTCGTTGTCCTCGAATATAAACCCTGATACAAGTTGTATATTTGTCTTTATGTTATATAGATTTTTATCAATAAAACATTACAGAGGATTCACCAAAGATGTAATTTAATATATAAAATATGAAACAAAATCCAATTACTCCAAAAACATATAGAAATATACATAGAAATACTTATGGAAAGCCAAAAAAGAAACGAAATTAATAGTGAACACCTACCAGAGACTGCTTAAATGACGGTGACTACCCTAAGACGACTTTGGACCTCTGTGGTGGCCAGACGGGCCCGGATCCCAGAAAAATATTTAAGTGGGGAATAGCTTGGGTCATTACTTTTAAAATGAGCTAGGTCCGGTTTGGAACTTTGCCGTTGGTATATGCCGAAAAGTACCGAATGTATGCATATGGTTAATACGGAAAATTACGTTAAGGGGCACCTTTGAACCTCTGTGGTGGCCAGACGGGCCCGGATCCCAGAAAAATATTTAAGTGGGGAATATATAGCTTGGGTCAATACCTTTAAAATGAGCTAGGTCCGGTTCGGAACTTTGCCGTAGGGATATGTCGAGGAGTACCGAATGTGTGGTTGATATGGAAATTACGTTAAGGGGCACCTTTGAACCTCTGTGGTGGCCAGACGGGCCCGGATCCCAGAAAAATATTTAAGTGGGGAATAGCTTGGGTCAATATCTTTAAAATGAGCTAGGTCCGGTTCGGAACTTTGCCGTAGGGATCTGTCGAGGAGTACCGAATGTGTGGTTGATATGGAAAATACGTAAATGGGCAACTTTGAACCTCTGTGGTGGCCAGACGGATCCCAGAAAATATTTAAGTTGGTAATAGCTTGGGTCAATACCTTTAAAATGAGATAGGTCTGGTTCGAAACTTTGCCGTAGAGATAAGCCTAGGATTTCCAAAAGCATTTGTAGTTAATATGAAAAGTACGTTAAGGCACATCTTTGAATCCCTATAATGGCCAAGATCTTTCATTAGTACAACACCTCCAAATATAGATAAATAAAGATGGCTTCTTATAATGCTAGTAAAAAAGAACACGAATATAAAGTGTATGGAACTTGTTTGGTAACCTTCTTTCATTGAAACAGGTTAAATTTAAAGTAGGGGACGGACACAGTTTTAAACTTTAAAGAAAAGAATGTTTAAAAAGGTGGACCGAGAAAAGTCTTAACTGGTGTCCCAAGTGTTAAACACTTAAGCCCAAAGGTATCGCATCAAGGATTTTACTGACGAAAAGGTACAAAGTTCTTTTTATGAACCTTAACTTAAAAGACGGTTCAGGATTTGAACCGCATCGGAAAGGTCTTGCGAAAACAAAACAGGTGTGGGTGAAAGAGGTCTTTGTTCCATGAAAAGGGTAACCTAAGTCCTTAAACTCTTGATTCAAACAATAAGATTTTCAGTACCAACCTTTTAGCAAGTATAGGCTTTGACAATTTGCCCAAGATTATAAAGGATACTTTCGTTATGCGAGTATTAATGTGGTGAAGGATTAAACATCTGGACTACGTCTTTACCAAATAATAAACCACTAACGGATTTTAATCTCCCACCAGCATGTTTCGATAGAATACACATCCTCAGACTCTCTAGATTTTCCTTGTTTTGGTCTTAAGCTTCTATTGACAACTAAAGTTTCAAGAGTTCATCAAAGTTTTATGTGTCGAGTTTTTAATCTGATTTACCTCGAGTTCTTGGTGCAGAGTGGTCTTAAACTCATCTACCTTTTTCTCGAGTTCTTTAATGACTGTATCATATCCTTTCTCTAGTCGTTTTATATCTCTCTTAATCTGGTTACACGTGGATTGTAATTTTAACTCTAACGGTTTCGTATAGTGTGTCAATTGACGCATGACTCGTCGTTTTGTTGCAGCATCCGTATTATTATTCTAAGATTTAATGTTAGTGATAGGATTGTTGTTCATTTTTAATTCTTCAAGCAATTGATTCCTATTTATTTCTCAATTTCCATAAAGTCCAAATTTGTCTGTCTTGGAAACGCAACTTCATCAAGGTTTTCCTTCAGACAACAATTGTGACAAATACAAACAAAAGTGTCCACAGACCAGTTCATCGGTGAAGTAGTAGATCTTAAGTTTCAAGTAATTTACCATTACGTAAGGGGGAATTAAAGTCCGTAAGAATCAAAAAACGCTTTGCTTGTTGTACTCTTAATCTAACACGTCCAATGGGTTCCAGGCATCATAATGGAAGGGTTAAAAGGTCATCAAACACGTCTTGCAATCGTTAAATGTAATGTTCTGTCAATTGACTTGTTTCTTCGTTCCTTTAGCTTTCCTGGTGTGTTGACCATCACCCATTCGATATTAACACATCTTGTAAGAATCCATACAAAGTTAGCCATCATTTGACCACCACATGCATACCAATCATTTTTTTTTTACGTTGGTCGGAATTCGAAAACGGGTTGTCCATACAATAGTTTGATGTGTCAATCTTGTTTTGAATGTGAGATATGTCTTTGTAAAAGTTGTCGGTTTAAATTTAATAGGCTTAACTATCAGTGTCGGTAAACAATTGTCGAACTTTGTTCCCGTTGGTTTACGCACAAAGTCCAAATGAATGTCGTTCATTTAAAATCTTTGAAATGTCTAAGATAATTGCTCCTTAGTACACAGGATTGTTAAACTTTAGTTTGGTTTTCTTTATGTTTACTACTACCATGGACTCGTTATACACCACGAATTGGTCACAGTTTGGTGTAGCTATTAGTTTCAACGGTTGCTTATCAGTAGTCATTAATATTATATTCACCCGTTAACGTGTGTTTTTCATGGTATTTTCAAACATTGAGTTGTTCATCAGTTTAAAGGAATACTTTTCAGATACGATGCTGGCTATGATTCTAAGGTTAGTGTTCAGGTCAATGAAAATTTTAAGCCAAATTGATTGTTAAAGTTTTGACACACGATGCACTTTGGTTAATACCAACCATTGGAAACAACACTGTTTCAAATTTCTTAAAAAATAAATAGTAAACACTTGAGTACATTAACATAGTCAGCCACAATAATGTGTTTATTATTAAGTCGGTCAGCAGATAGTAGTTGTGTTTTCGTCATGTCGTAATGACCCTTCATGAAATCGTAAGATAAACATTTTATTTTTAATCATTTATCATAAATTCATTATTCTACCTAAATCACGACTTTCATACCTTAAATTGGTTCAACTTTAAATTCTAAGCTAAATATATAAGGTGTCGGACGAATTAAACATAAACTTACACGAATCAATGAAAAGCATTTCTTACCGGTAATTGACAGTCTAAGTTACATTTTTTTTATGTGCTGCACCACGATACTTACCTGTCGAACGCTCGTGATCACGCACTTTGTCTTCACCTAATTCATCATCGCACATGTGACAATCTTAACTCGCTGTAAAACATTGGGATCTTCTTCAGTCATCACCACGTCTTTTATCAATGTAGATGTCTGCAATCGCCTTCATTATCTCTTCCATACAAGCCACAATTCTCTGAACAATGTCTTCCAGTGAGTACACTTTTGTTTCTTTATATTCCCTTCTAGCATACTGGACACGGTAGTAAAACCAGAAGGTGTATTTTGTTAGTTAACATCCGTGTAAGCTTTTAGTTTGTCAGGTTGGCAAGTGTCTATCTGTTCTGAGCTACATTGAATGTCAGCATAAATAACATAAGAAAATCGCATTTTACGTTGGTACTATGTTGTAAGATATTGTAATGGTATCTTCTTCTGGAATTTCGATTTTCACTCCATTCATCTTATCACAATACATTAAATGTTCGTCTAAAAAGTCCTCACTTTAACAATGATTGAAACATCTTCGACAAAAACACTTTACCATTGTGGGATGACACTTGGGGACTTAACAAATGTGATAATAGTTATCAAAGTACCAGGATTATAATACTGGGCTGGTAATACCCTCGGGGACGAAACGTCCACCAGCAGTGGCATCGACCCAGTGGTGTATATAGTTATCAAAGTACCAGGATTATAATTTTGTACGCCAGATGAGCGTTTCGTCTACTTAAGACTCATCAGTGACGCTCATATCAAAATATTTATAAAGCCAAACAAGTACAAAGTTGAAGAGCATTTAGGATCCAAAATTCCAAAAAATTGTGCCAAATACGGCTAAGGTAATCTATTCCTGGGATAAGAAAATCCTTAGTTTTTCGAAAAATGCAGTTTTGTAAACGGGAAATTTATAAAAATGACCACAATATTGATATTCATGTCAACACCGAAGTGTTGACTACTGGGCTTGTAATACCCTCGGGGACGAAACGTCCACCAGCAGTGGCATCGACCCAGTGGTGTAAATAGTTTTCAAAGTACCAGGATTATAGTTTTGTACGCCAGACGCGCGTTTCGTCTACATAAGACTCATCAGTGACGCTCATATCAAAATATTTATAAAGCCAAACAGGTACAAAGTTGAAGAGCATTTAGGATCCAAAATTCCAAAAAGTTGTGCCAAACACGGCTAAGGTTATCTATTCCTGGGATAAGAAAATCCTTAGTTTTTCGAAAAATTCAGTTTTGTAAACGGGAAATTTATAAAAATGACCACAATATTGATATTCATGTCAACACCGAAGTGTTGACTACTGGGCTGGTAATACCCTCGGGGACGAAACGTCCACCAGCAGTGGCATTGACCCAGTGGTGTAAATAGTTATCAAAGTACCAGGATTATAATTTTGTACGCCAGACGCGCGTTTCGTCTACATAAGACTCATCAGTGACGCTCATATCAAAATATTTATGAAGCCAAACAAGTACAAACTTTTTATCCAACAGTAATGATATTTAGTAGCATTGGTTAAATACAACGTGTTTGTGTGAGTTCTATTTTTTCTGATGTTTTTTGAATTTTTAACGGGTACTTTTTTGTATTTTTTGTATTGAATCACTCGTAAAATGTACTTTTCTGATCCACCTACTCATGATGTGATTGTGAGAATACAGCTCACGTTAATAATGGCCTTCTTCTGTGCTAGTTTTACTGAAAGGCGTAGGTAAGACTCAAACTTCAGGGATACAATTTATTCATATAAAGGTGTACTTCTACAATATGACTAACGTTCACTCACTTCCATCACGCATGCAAGTTGCTATGCTTTCTTTTGCCTTTTCTATCATTACTGTTAGTTCAGTGTCTTAGTTGGTTGATTCAGTAATACTAACTTGCCATGCTTGAGTTGACCTTAAAAGTGGAATCACTGTCACCTGTTGCAAGGTTTTGTTTTACCAACTGTACTAGAAGCACCTACGATGCCTACTTTAAGTTGTCTTCAGAAATTTTACGAATCAAATGTATGTAAAGCACTTCGACTTGCCTTAAAAATGAATTAACAAATGGTTCAATAAACACTGTAGTTCTTTTCTACCATCTTTCATCTTAATAACAGGTTTCTTAGCTATGTCTTGTTGTAGTCCTTTTTCCTTTATCTTGATCTATATATAAGGTATACCACGTTTCTTTGCTTTTAGTATTAATTAATTTTTAGTGAACACTTCTGTATGGGGTAACACTTGATGCGTTTTGTCTTCAATAAGCTTTACCAACACGTCTTTTGGGGTTTATACTATATCTTTTTAACCCCAAATCCTTTGCCATTCGATGTAATTAGTTTACCGTTATTTGTAAATGACCCGTTGGTATTGTCTTTATAAACCTAGCGCAACCTCTTTATTATGTATAGCATGTATATTAACTGACAATCTAGGCGTACCCGGTATGTTTTTGTTTGTTAATGCCATTGTTTATTTAATACTTACACACATATGTCTTTTATGATTATTTTTTTTTCAATTTTACACCCCTAACCATCACTTGTAATTTTTTTAATCTAATGTTTACTAGATGTGAAAAGAAAAATAAGGACACGTACTACTACGCGGTTTTCTGTCTAATAAGGGTATAGGCAGTCGTACTTCTGATGAACGGTCCTTCCAACGTTCTTGTTTCGTAATACAACCCACTACAAGCCCACACCTTACTTGTTACCCGTTTTATTGACTTCAAGATTATTAGGTAAGTATCACAAACTATTTCATCCCCACTTGTAGTGTCAATAATTTGGTTCACTTCACTTGTTGGCAGGTCCTTCCATTTTTGGTTTTCTTTTATGTCAAAGGTATTCAGATCAATGAAACAATATTGATTATAAGATGCCTGCATAATCCTAATACTTATAAAAATATTCCTATATTCTGGTTTTTTTTTTCATTTTAAAAACACCACCCCGTATACTCCTATTCAAATTCTAACCCTAACACCCCTTACCCTAACACACCTTACTCTAAAACCTTAAACACCTTTATTATCAGTTTTAAATCAGACTACTTTAACTTTTACACCATGATGCTTATTTACCTGTATAATGTTACGTCATAACTTTTACTTACTAATATGACGTCACTTTTTTCACTGTCACCTTCCTACTTTCACGTTCACTGTTAATTACTAAAATTGAAAGTGTTGCAGCACTGGTATGAACTCAGGCTATTCACTACTTTTTTATATAATCCAGAGCCGTCTGCATTACAGTGGTTCCGAAATTCATATAACGTATTTAACTTACAAACCACATATTCGGAACATCTTAGCATATCCTTACGGCAAAGTTCCGATTAAATATTTTTCTGGGATCATGGCAATCCTGACCACAATTGGGGTTAAAAGTTGTGCCTTAACATATTTTCATAATAATCATGTCAGAAAATACACAAATACAAACATTATGCTATGGTAACGTTGTTACCATAACGCTTTAGTGAGTGACGTTATTGTATTATTCATTAGCCATCATGACGATTAAACGTATATAGAACACACAACGCATTTATTGAGATTTTTTAACATTTATGGTGCCGTGACGGACGTTAAAGACAATACGTGTCGGCAACAGAACAGCAGTGTCGAAGCTATGGATCAAATTCGAGGAGCTGAAAGAGAATCCTGAAAACGTCAAAATGGAGGAATTCAAAGCCATAGAGTATGCCGTAACCCAGAAAAAGAAGATTATTCATGATTTAAACGAGAAGATGAAAGAAATCCAACACGAGGATCACATTGAACCAGAAATTACAGACTCGGATGAGTATATGTTTGATTTAGACAGTAAACTAAAGCAAATACGAATACTTAAGCAAATAATCAAATCCCCCAATAATAATTCTAATTTAAAAGAAAGTAAACAATGAACGCTAACACTGATTGCTATATACCTACATCAAACGCTATTTATACAAACACATCAGCCGTTTACATGCTAAACACTAGAAAACGAATTCCATCGGAGGAAAATCCTACCGGAAATCAATCAAGCAACTTTATTGGTCCGATTTTACAATCATACAATACTCAGGAAGATTGTTCGTATATACAACCACCAGCCCAACTACCAAATGTATTTAGTAATGTAAATCATAGATTATTTTAATTAGATTAGCCACACTTTGACGGGTATGTTTTGCAGTTGAGCACATTTTGGGACTTTTACGAATGTACCATACACTAAAATAGTAGCCTTACACCAATACAGAAATTAAGTTATCTGAAAGCCCAGCTTATAAGAACCGCCGCCCAAAGCATAGCAGGATTTGCACTTATGCACAACAATTATGAGACGTTTTGTTTGCTAAGAGAGAGATTTGGAAACTCACACAATTTTTTAATGCTTACATGAAATCACTCATGAGCTTACCCGAACCGACAAATGATGCATTTAGCTTGAGATCTTACGGAGACAAACTTGAATCATATGTGCGAGGATTAGAGTCACTTTGTCAAACACCTGAGATGTATGGTTCGCTTTAGTTTTAGACAAGTTACCGATTGACATGAGAAAATCTATTGCAAGAAAACGCGGGAGATATAACTTGATATTGAAAAATCTACGAATAGCAATAACTAAAGAGATTGAAATACTTAAAGCTGGCAAAGGAGTCATGAATTCAGACATATTGTACGCCACTGCACTTTTTTATGGGTACGCAATCACATTCATACAAAGACACACGTAAGATGGTAAATACACATACATGTATATTTTGTTTAGCTGCGCACTATCCGGCGGAGTGCCCTGAAGTAACAGACGTAAACATAAGAAATCAAATTGTAAAACAGAAACAGTTATGCTTTAACTGTAAAGGGTCACACTAAGTAGCCGCATGCCACTCTACTGAACAATGCAAAAAGTGTAACGGAATACATCATACTAGCATATGTAAAGGAAATTCCAAGTATGACACCGCAGCCTACAATACAATAGTCAGCAATCAAGTTGAACGTAGTTGAAACACCAAACGAGACTACAGTAATGTATCCATCACAACAGAGTCACGACATTCTCCCGAAAAAAAACAACTGCACCAGTTGTAAATAACGACCAAGAACTAGAAAGTAACATCTTATTTGACGAGGGAGCACAGCCTTCTTCAATTTTATAACTCAGAAATTAACTGATAAATTAGAAATAAATCCTACAGAAAAAGTAAGCATTCATCCGTCTGTGATTTGAAATTTATCCCAGAAGGTTTGCAACTTAGACACTGCAACAATACAGTTACAGACCGACACAGGAGAAAAAGTCCATATCGACACACTCATTGTTCCAGAGATTGCCGTTCCGATTTAAAACAAGATTTCACAGACTACAAGGAACTTTCCACATTTAAACTTAAGTACAGAACGTTTCGAAATTGACTTACTCATAGGCACCGACTACTACTGGTAAATTATCGAGGACAGAGTTATAAGAGGAAAAGGACCAATCGTTGTACAGTCAAAGTTCGAATGTGTGTTATCAGGACTAATCAATAGAAACATCAACCATCCGACAACATCTATAGCTCTAGTAAACGTCATTGAAGACAAGAACACAGCGAAAAAGGAAAGTCCACGGCAAAGTTGCTATGGAAACATGACCGTTCAGATGATATACCTTCAGGCACGACCGTTGCCAAAAGAAGACCAGAAGACACATCACAATGGCTCGTACAAAGTAGATCGCACATGAACCCACTTAAGGAAAATTTCAGAGAAAGTAACTTGCTACCTAGACGAACGAACACACCCTCAACTGGTAGAGTCAAGAAGCCAAATAGATACAAGAAAGGAACTTACAACGCATAAAGAAAATTACCGCTGAGTGATGCTACAGTAGGCGGCAGAAGAAAAATCCATGAATGGACTATGAGATAAACTTTAGTTGTGATCAGTTAAGGTTAAGGAACTAGATTATTTCATTTGAGATGGACATAAATTTAAATTTCTTTTATCTATATTGTGAACTTACATTTTCTTACAATTTTTCGTTACATACTTCGGAAAATACGCAAGGTACAAACATTATGCTATGGTAACGTTGTAACTATAACGCTATAGTAAGTGATGTTATTGTATTATTCATTACCTATCACTACATTTAAACGTATATAGAAAACACAACGCATTTATTGAGATTCTTCAACAATCTTACATTCGGAATTCCTAAGAATATCTTTACGGTAATTTTCGAACCTTTCCAAGCTCATTTCAAAGGTATTGACCTAGGCTATTCCTTACTTAAATATTTTTCTAGGATCCGGGCCCGTCTGGCCACCACAGAGGTTCAAAGGTGCCCCTTTACGCAATTTTCCGTATTAACCATATGCATACATTCGGTACTTTTTGGCATATACCAACGGCAAAGTTCCGAACCGGACCTAGCTCATTTCAAAGGTATTGACCCAAGCTATTTCCCACTTAAATATTTTTCTGGGATCCGGGCCCGTCTGGCCTACACAGAGGTTCAAAATTGCCCATTTACGTATTTTCCATATCAACCACGCATTCGGTACTCCTCGACATATCCCTACGGCAAAGTTCCGAACCGGACCTAGCTCATTTCAAAGGTATTGATTCAAGCTTTTTGCCACTTAAATATTTTTTTGGGATCCGGGCCCGTCTGGCCACCACTGAGGTTCAAAGGTGCCCCTTAACGTAATTTTCCGTATTAACCATATGCATACATTCGGTACTTTTCGGCATATACCAACGGCAAACTTCCGAACCAAACCTAGCTCATTTTAAAGGTATTGACCCAAGCTATTCCCCACTTAAATATTTTTCTGGGATCCGGGCCCGTCTGGCCACCACAGAGGTTCAAAGTTGCCCATTTACGTATTTTCCATATCAACCACACATTCGGTACTCCTCGACATATCCCTACGGCAAAGTTCCGAACCGGACCTAGCTCATTTTAAAGATATTGCACCAAGCTATTCCCCACTTAAATATTTTTTTGTGATCCGGGCCCGTCTGGCCACCACAGAGGTTCAAAGGTGCCCCTTAACGTAATTTTCCGTATTAACCATATGCATACATTCGGTACTTTTCGGCATATACCAACGGCAAAGTTCCGAACCGGACCTAGCTCATTTTAAAGGTATTGACCCAAGCTATTCCCCACTTAAATATTTTTTCTGGGATCCGGGCCCGTCTGGCCACCACAGAGGTTCAAAGTTGCCCATTTACGTATTTTCCATATCAACCACACATTCGGTACTCCTCGACATATCCCTACGGCAAAGTTCCGAACCGGACCTAGCTCATTTTAACGGTATTGAACCAAGCTATTCCCCACTTAAATATTTTTCTGGGATCCGGGCCCGTCTGGCCACCACAGAGGTTCAAACATGCCCCTTAACGTAATTTTCCGTATTAACCATATGCATACATTTGGTACTTTTCGGCATATACCAACGGCAAAGCTCCAAACCGGACCTAGCTCATTTTAAAGGTATTGACCCAAGCTATTCCCCACTTAAATATTTTTCTGGTATCCGGGCCCGTCTGGCCACCACAGAGGTTCAAAGTTGCCCATTTACGTATTTTCCATATCAACCACACATTCGGTACTCCTCGACATATCCCTACGGCAAAGTTCCGAACCGGACCTAGCTCATTTTAACGGTATTGAACCAAGCTATTCCCCACTTAAATATTTTTCTGGGATCCGGGCCCGTCTGGCCACCACAGAGGTTCAAAGGTGCCCCTTAACGTAATTTTCCGTATTAACCATATGCATACATTCGGTACTTTTCGGCATATACCAACGGCAAAGTTCCAAACCGGACCTAGCTCATTTTAAAGGTATTGACCTAAGCTATTCCCCACTTAAATATTTTTCTGGGATCCGGGCCCGTCTGGCCACCACAGAGGTTCAAAGTTGCCAATTTACGTATTTTCCATATCAACCACACATTCGGTACTCCTCGACATATCCCTACGGCAAAGTTCCGAACCGGACCTATCTCATTTCAAAGGTATTGATTCAAGCTTTTTGTCAGTTAAATATTTTTCTGGGATCCGGGCCCGTCTGGCCACCACAGAGGTTCAAAGTTGCCCATTTACGTATTTTCCATATCAACCACACATTCGGTACTCCTCGACATATCCCTACGGCAAAGTTCCGAACCGGACCTAGCTCATTTCAAAGATATTGACCCAAGCTATTCCCCACTTAAATATTTTTCTGGGATCCGGGCCCGTCTGGCCACCACAGAGGTTCAAAGGTGCCCCTTAACGTAATTTTCCGTATTTACCATATGCATACATTCGGTACTTTTCGGCATATACCAACGGCAAAGTTCCGAACCGGACCTAGCTCATTTTAAAGGTATTGACCCAAGCTATTCCCCACTTAAATATTTTTCTGGGATCCGGGCCCGTCTGGCCACCACAGAGGTCCAAAGTCGTCTTAGGGTAGTCACCGTCATTTAAGCAGTCTCTGGTAGGTGTTCACTATTAATTTCGTTTCTTTTTTGGCTTTCCATAAGTATTTCTATGTATATTTCTATATGTTTTTGGAGTAATTGGATTTTGTTTCATATTTTATATATTAAATTACATCTTTGGTGAATCCTCTGTAATGTTTTATTGATAAAAATCTATATAACATAAAGACAAATATACAACTTGTATCAGGGTTTATATTCGAGGACAACGAAAATTTATGACAGCTTGAAGGGGTCATAGAATGGTATCTTTTCCCTCAGGCTTTATAGTGATTTTCAACTAGATTTAAATATTGAACCGACGGCTAGCAGTCGGTTGGATATTGAATATCAATTATCGAATGTCAAATAAAGGACAGACCGCTTACATACATATTTAAAACGGAATGAAATGCTTTAGAAATTAGCAGAAACCGTGAAATTGTCGATTTCCGCTGTAAAATTGCATTTAACTAAGATTTAGCGATTTTTGGAACGTTTGAGTCTCACGTAGTTTTTTGGTTTTTAGACATATCGTCAAAATTGGCTGCTGGAAAAAAGTGGCTGCTATCTTGATTGGCCGATAAAAGTGGCAGTCAGCTTGAGTCTGGTTAGAGTCTGGTGCGTACAGGTATTATAACAAGATAAATGTGTTACATGTACATGTATCTACCCAAATAAGTAAAATATAAAAATTCTTGACTTCTAAAACCAGTGATTGATCTCCTGATTTATATCTCATCACTCTATGCAGATGCTGTGTGAAAAAAAAATGACTTACCAGTATGCTTCTATCCATTGAGTTGATTTATTATTATTTTGCTTTGGAAACACCTTATTGCTACAATATGTATATGTCTGCCATTACAAACTGTACATGCATGTACATCACATATATTCCATGTAAAATTTTGATGTTTTAATACAAAATATATGATGCCACAATGGAAAAGTAATTGTTGTATGACGTTAATGGTTAAAATGGGACAGATTCTCAGGTCAGCTGGGACAATAAAGGGGGGGGGCTGGGGGAGGGGGCGACTTCTCCAGTCATGCTTCAGTGATTTCCTACATAATCAACCAAATAGTAATGTTCATCACGAAAAAATATACTAAGTGTAAGACCTGATGATGTGAATAAATTGAAATCAGACATATCAAATGAAGTTTTCAGTGCTTTTGATATACATGTATCAATGGGCAATCTGATGAGTTAAGCCTTTTTTGACTGATTTTTATAGTGTGTTCTTATGTTGTACTGTTATACATGTACCACTGTCCAAGGTTAGGGGGAGGATCGGAATCCCGCTAACATGTTTTACCCCGCCACATTATTTATGTATGTTTCTGTCCCAGGTCAGGAGCCTGTAATTCAGTGGTTGTCGTTTGTTTATGTGTTACATATTTGTTTTTCCTTCATTTTTGTATATAAACAAGGCCTTGGTTTTCTGGTTT
The DNA here is from genome assembly GCF_965363235.1 of Mytilus galloprovincialis. Lineage (NCBI taxonomy): Eukaryota > Metazoa > Mollusca > Bivalvia > Mytilida > Mytilidae > Mytilus > Mytilus galloprovincialis. The sequence continues at coordinate 129,370,510 of NC_134838.1, read as the reverse complement.
GAATTGTTATACATGTCATATCAGGGCCTTTTATAGCTGACTGTGTTGTATAGGCTTTGATCATTGTTGAAGGCTGTACGGTGACCTATAGTTGTAAATGTCTGAGTCATTTTGGTCTCTTGTAGACAGTTGTCTCATTGGCAATCATACCACATCTTCTTTTTTATAATGACTGCTGATCACCACTGTGTCCATACTGGGACTATTATGGTCCAACAACCAGTGGCGGATCCAGAAATTTTCATAAGTGCAGGCCCACAAAATTTCCCAGAAAAGGATGGCAAGCCCCCTGGCCCCCTTCTAAATCAGCCTCCTGACAACTCCAAAGAATAGATCATCACGTAAGAGTACATCAAAGATCATCAAACTGTCTACCCCACATGCAAACATCTTTTTGGGAGTTCACTGTGTTGCACGTTTTTTGGGTTCGAAGGATCGTGTAAAATGATTGCCTTGGGGGTCGTTGTCAAATATAGAGCTGTGCATTGTAAAAAGCTAAATTATATAATTTGCAACAACTGACACTATAGTATCCTATAGTGCACTGAAACCCTTGCCAATAACAATACCGTGATGCTTGGTGTAGGCTTCTTTGCACATAAGAAACGATATTGCTCACCTTCTAAATTGTATTCGTCGGGTTTGTTTATTTACACCAGAAATTAATGAAGCGATGAAAGTGCTGGAAACGAAATTACATCTTCGGTAAATTCCGTGATTTTAATATTTTCTGATCAATATGTCCAAGCAATGAAAAATAAATGGTTATTATTTTTATACATAGAGCATACGTTTTGTGTATTAACTATTTAAAATCTAAGCTATATACGAAGAAATCTAACACAACAGTATCTCAATCATTTAACCGTTTTAATACGCTGTTTAAAGTGTAAATTATACACATTACTGTTCTATTTTTAGAGACTAGCAATAATACATAAATGTACAGTTTCTTACCAAAATAGCAACATAATTTCAAGATTAAATCATCACATTGTCACATGATTATATAATATGTACCAAATTGACAGTTTGTGGTGAGTTATCATCATAACTAATCACTATTGCAAATGAACACTTTATCATAATATGTACCTATAACCTAGTATCATGATTTCAATCCGACCCCACTTACGGACGCGTTGAACATATAATGCATGCCACTCATTAATAGCCAATCAGACGTTAAAATGACCTTCATTTCCCCCATAATCATTCCGGAAACAGCCACGAAGCAGCCATTAGATAGTATTGAAAACCAATGAAATAACAGAAATACCGTTATCAGATTTACCCGAACCTGACGTTTAGCCTCTGACTAACCATGGTGATACGGTAATGATTGATGGTTAACATACCCAAAACAAAAAACAGCAAACACAACAAGCTATCATCGTCATCGAGATAGTTCCCACAACAGATGTCGCTACAAGAAATTAGGGTACAGCTAGAAAATAAGTAAATATGACATAAAGTAATATAATGTATACATCATTGCCAGTAAGTGATAAGGAGGTTAAATTTAAAGTGTTAAGCATACCGTTTACTTCAAGTGATGATTAAAAAAAAGTATTGAATACATGATACGTTTGTTAATGTCAGTTGTCTAATTTTAAATTAATATATATTTACCGACACTGCTGTAAATTGCTGCGTCTCTGCAATGTTATATAAAAAAGAAGATGTGGTATTATTGCCAATGAGACAACTATACACAAAAGACCAAAATGACACAGACATTAACAACTATAGGTCACCGTACGGCCTTCAACAATGAGCAAAGCCCATACCGCAAAGTCAGCTATAAAAGGCCCCGATAAGACAATGTAAAACAATTCAAACGAGAAAACTAACGGCCTTATTTATGTAAAAAAAGAACGAAAAACAAATATATGTAACACATAAACAAACGACAACCACTGAATTACAGGTTCCTGACTTGGGACAGGCACATACATAAATAATGTGGCGGGGTTAAACATGTTAGCGGGATCTCGACCCTCCCCTAACCTGGGACAGTGCTATAACAGTACAACATAAGAACGAACTATAAAAATCAATTGAAAATGGCTTAACTCATCAGATGGACAAAAATACAAGTGGACGTGGCCCGGCACTTATACATCCCGACACAAAAAGACACAATGAACAGATCTGAGAGTACTCGCAGTTATCTGACAGCTAGTTCAAAGCCACTAACAACTAATAAAAAAATCATGGAACTAAGACTAAACTATCAATCCGTACACATCCAACATCCCATGGATTTAGTGTAAAGAAGTCATCGATTGCCAGAGAAATACATGACCTTGTGCAATGCCAAGTTACAGGTATCGACAGATTGTAGATCCATGAATATGTATATGCATATAATTACATACTAGTAATATTTAGTTAGCTTTTAATTTACTGATAACACAATCAATATTTATACCAATAAAACAATATTCAATGATCTAATTACAGTGTTGAATAGGTAACCTTTTAGAATAAGTTTCTATATATTCCTTTACTTACGTTTTTTGCAAGCGTTTCCCTTGAAAAAAAGTCATACATGAACGCAATCAGCAGTAGATATCAGGCTTACAATTTAGTAATCTAAACGTTCGGTTGCACAAGAAGCTAAATAGGTTTAAGTCCGAAAGAATATGGAGGTCATGGGTTTGACAAATAGCACAAGCGGATATTTAGTATTGGTTATATTACAAAATAAAATTGAGAATGGAAATTAGGAATGTATCAAAGAGATAACAACCCAACCATAGAGCAGACAACACACTGACTTGGAACAGGCGCAAACATGCGGCGGGGTTTAACATGTTTTGTGAGCCTCCCCCTATACCTCTAGCCAATGTAGAAAAAAAAAATACACAACAATACTCACATTAAAACTCAGTCCGAGAGAAGTCTGAGTCCGATGTCAGAATAGGTAACAAACGAAATTCAACAAAATAACAATAATACATAAATTAAAGAAAAGGATTACTAGAGGTTACTAACATGCTAGCTCCAGAATTCAATTAAACTGTTAGGAAGATTATTTCTTCATATGAATATTAAGCACGATCCCTCCCGTTTGGGGTTTAGTACTACGCCATCAAAAAATATAGGAGAAGAACATAACCCGTGTCATGCCAACAGCTGGTTTTAAAATAAATGTGTTTAATTCCAATGCAAAGATTCTATAAGTGAATCAATAATAAAGCCAAAATATGCAATCTTTTATGACCTGACAACAGTAGCGTAACGTTATCCCTTCTTAATAAGTATGTTTAAAGGTTTTGCTAGCTTTTGAGGGGATTACTGACATTTTTCTGCTTTGTAAAGAATATTACCATAACAGATTGGATGTGAAATACCTGAACGTAAAAGATGTCTGCGTGTTGAGTTATATTTACGAATGAATTCCCTGTACCTATGATGAAATTTAGTAAATGTTATGACTAGTTTGTGATATCGAAAACCCTGGTGTAATAATTTTCAGTAATACATAAATTTCTCTCGCTAAAATCTAAAACATAGATTGAAACTAGACGTAGAAACTCAAGTTATATATAAGTTGATCTCGAATACGTATTTATTGTGTTATTCAGAGATTGTATACACACTTTGTTCTGACATAGTTTTATCGTATCGAGACACTCGGTCTACCTCATTTTGGAGCACATACGATTTCCCATGTTTCAGCTTGTTACCTTGGTGTGTGTTTTCATAAACTAAATGCGATATTATGATATTGGTAAACCGTTGTTGCCTTATTTTGTTCATATTTTTCTAAATGTTCCTTTGAATTTTTTGTGTTATCCTTTACCATCTGAAGATTTACTTTTGTAGGATAGATTGAGAATGCAATGACGTCATAAATGATAGATATTCCCGTGCTTGCATTTCCTGTCATGATTTTCTTGATAGAGGGTTACTGCTCACAAGGAAGCTATTAAACCAAGAGTTCCAAATGGTGAAGTTGAAATCATCCCTTCGTAAATTTTACGGACGCCATCACGAGTTGGTTGACCGTTATGGAATAACCGTTTCACAAATGATATCGGATATGTTCCTTACGTCGTAACTACAATCCCCTTCCCTTTCATGAATGTGACCTACCGAATTAGACTATTTACCGGATTTGTAATCACATAAGCAACACGACGGGTGCCACATGTGGAACAGGATCTGCTTACCCTTCCGGAGCACCTGAGATCACCCCTAGGTTTTGGTGGGGTTCGTGTTGTTTATTCTTTAGTTTTCTATGTTGTGTCATGTGTACTATTGTTTTTTTTTGTTTGTCTTTTTCATTTTTAGCCATGGCGTTGTCAGTTTGTTTTAGATTTATGAGTTTGACTGTCCCTTTTGGTATCTTTCGTCCATCTTTTATAGCCACTAATTGTCCACTCGAATTCTAAAATATTTTTTTTAAATATTACGAAGGTATCAAATAACATCATTAATAAGTTTATTATAACATTACATGTGTGTTTCATAACAATATGTCATTTTGAATGGCTAACACCATTCTGGTGTCATTTTGAAATTATTCTGTATCTTTAAACAATGAACAGATATATACTTTTCTATCTAAAAAGAAAAGTGTATCACTTACTTGAATGAATGAATGAATACTTTATCGCAAAAAGCATATATATGCTATAGCAACGAAAATAAAATTGAAAATGGAAATGGGGAATGTGTCAAAGAGACAACAACCCGACCAAATAAAAAACAACAGCAGAGGGTCACCAACAGGTCTTCAATGTAGCGAGAAATTCCCGCACCCGGAGGCGTCCTTCAGCTGGCCCCTGAACAAATATATACTAGTCCAGTGATAATGAACGCCATACTAATTTCCAAATTGTACACAAGTAACTAAAATTAAAATAATACAAGACTAACAAAGGCCAGAGGCTCCTGACTTGGGACAGGCGCAAAAATGCGGCGGGGTTAAACATGTTAGTGAGATCTCAACCCTCCCCCTATACCTCTAACCAATGTAGAAAAGTAAACGCATAACAATACGCACATTAAAATTCAGTTCAAGAGAAGTCCGAGTCTGATGTCAGAAGATGTAACCAAAGAAAATAAACAAAATGACAATAATACATAAATAACAACAGACTACTAGCAGTTAACTGACATGCCAGCTCCAGACTTCAATTAAACTGACTGAATGATTATGATTTCACAACATGACAAATGATAAACAGCAGAGATCAATACATATAAATCATTACAAGAAAGCAAATAACATTAAGTAATAATATGTGATCTGATTGACCACGCAGATTTAATGTAGTTACACAATCTTTTAATATGTAAAACAGACTTTAATTTAAATAGATACTGTAATTTAGTAAGGTTTGGCCAAGAACAATAGAATTTTGGCAAATATATAAGCCTAATTGATCTCTAGGCAGGGCATACTAATAAAAAGTGGTATTCGTTTTCAACACACTGCATATTACAACATTTACATAAACGTAATTCTCTAGCCATGCCAGTATATCTTCCTGTTTCAATGTTCAGTTTAAATGTACCACTTCGCAATTTAGTTAAAAAGTGTGAATTATAACAAAAATCTAAATAATGTTCAAACCTAAATTCTAACTTTATATCCTTATAAACACTAAGTTTTTCGCTCTTTTCTACATTTGATAACCAGCTTTGTATATACTGATCTTTAATTCTATTCTTAATTACATCAAAAAATCCAATAGTATGTTTCAGAAAACGAAATCTGTAACAAACATAAACTTTTAGCCACCGCTTTACAAGCAGAGCCAAATACAATGAAAGTCCCAACTATGTATTGGCTTCCGAAGCTACACAAAACCCCTTACAAATATAGATTTATTTCGTCTTCAAGCCATTGTTCAACTACTAAATTGTCTATTCTTCTTACCAGCACACTTGGTACAATTAAAAACCTGATAATAAATTGTTCAAATAAGGCCTTCGAAAATAGTGGAATAAATTACTTTTGGAGTGTCAAGAACTCGTTGGAAGTACTTGATAAATTGCATGCTTATATTGGTGATTTTGAATCTGTTCAAAGTTTTGATTTTTCTACCCTGTACACCACATTGCCTCACATTCTCATTAAGAAAAAATTCACACACCTAATTAAATGGGCATTCAAAAATTCAGAATGTGAATATATATGTTCAAACTCTTTTAGGTCATTTTTTAGTAGCAATAAACAAAAAAACTATGTTAATTGGACATGCTTTGATACTATATATGCCCTTGAATTTTTACTAGATAACATTTTTGTTCGCTTTGGAGATTCCGTATATCGTCAGATTATCGGAATTCCAATGGGGACTAATTGCGCACCACTTATTGCGGACCTGTTTTTGTATTGTTATGAGTTACAATTTATGACAAAAATAAGCAAAGACCCATCGAAACAACATCTGATAAACAAATTTAATAATACTTTTAGATATTTGGATGATATTTTGGCTCTCAATAATGACGACTTCAGTATGTATATTAATGAAATTTATCCTGTTGAACTTACTTTAAATAAAGCTAATACTAACAATGACCACTGCCTTTTTCTCGATCTTGATATCTATATCACTAATGGAAAGCTGAATACTAAAATTTATGATAAAAGGGATGATTTTTCATTTCCTATCGTTAATTATCCGTTTTTAGATGGTGACGTTCCCTTGTCACCATCTTACGGTGTTTATATATCTCAACTTGTACGATTCGCTCGTGTATGTAACAATGTTTTCGATTTTAACGAGAGAAATTTATGTATTACTGAAAAATTATAACACCAGGGTTTTCGATATCACAAACTAGTCAAAACATTTACTAAATTTTATCATCGGTATAAAGACATCATTCGTAAATATAGCTCAACATGCAGACTTCTAATACGTTCAGGTATTTCACATCCAATTTTTTATGGTAATATTCTTTATAAAGCACAAAGGTGTCAGTATTCACCTCAGAAACTTACAACACCTTTGAATAGACTTATTAAGAAGGGATATAATTACGATACTGTTGTCAAGTCATTAAAGATTGCATATTTTGGCGTTAATATTGAGTCACTGATAAGGTCTTTGCATCGGAACTAAACACATTTATTCTAAAAACAGTTGTTGGCATGACACGGGTTATGTTCTTCTCATATATGTTATGATGGTATGATACTAAACCCCTAACGGGAAGGATTGTGCCTGATGTTCATATGATGAAATCATAATCTTTCAGTCAGTTTAATTGAAGTCTGGAGCTGGCATGTCAGTTAACTGCTAGTAGTCTGTTGTTATTTATGTATTATTGTCGTTTTGTTTATTTTCTTTGGTTACATCTTCTGACATCAGACTCGGATTTCTCTTGAACTGAATTTAAATGTGCGTATTGTTATGCGTTTACTTTACTACATTGGTTAGAGGTATAGGGGGAGGGTTGAGATCTCACAAACATGTGTAACCCCGCCGCATTTTTGCGCCTGTCACAAGTCAGGAGCATCTGGCCTTTGTTAGTCTTGTATTATTTTAATTTTAGTTTCTTGTGTACAATTTGGAAATTAGTATGGCGTTCAATATCACTGGACTAGTATATATTTGTTTAGGGGCCAGCTGAAGGACGCCTCCGGGTGCAGGAATTTCTCGCTACATTGAAGACCTGTTGGTGACCTTCTGCTGTTGTTTTTTATTTGGTCGGGTTGTTGTCTCTTTGACACATTCCCCATTTCCATTCTCAATTTTATTTCTGATTGTTGATACCATATATAATTGAGACCACTATCAAATAGTAAGTCACGTACATTAGAAGCCCAGTTTTTTTTGCCATTATTGGCATCATCAAGTAACAATTTATAAATATCATAAACAATAGGTGTTTTGTCAGTTAACATATTCAACCAATATTTCAAAATTCTAAATTTTCTCATAATATACATAGGAAAATGGCCCAATTCTCCATATAAAAAACAATTTGGGACAGATTTGCCAACTTTTAAAATATATCGACAGAAACGATTGTGAATAATCTCAACATCTTTACCTCGATTGAAACCCCATATTTCCGAAGCATAATTAAGAACAGATGCCACCATACTGTCAAATAGATCAAGTTGTTACTTCGATAAGATTTTATATGATATTATGTTCATTTATAAAGTAATGATAGAAAATAGAAATGTATTAAATGACTATGTATAAAATAAGATAAGTTTTACTGTATATTCTCCCTGGATATCAGTTATCATTGTATGTAACAGGGATACTTGATAGAATGCTGTACATTTAGTAATTTGTTAAAACAGCAAAGAGTGCAATAAAGAATTTATGAATGTTAAAAAAAAGAAAAAAAAAGTTGTTTCTTCTTTGACAAGTACAAATCTTTCACTGAGTTTAGCAATGACGATAAAGCTCGTGATCCCTGTTGGGACACACGTTTCTGAGTCTGTACGAATTTTCCATTAAAATAAAACATCATGCCAAGATATATAGAGGAATTTACTATTTCTAGCTCTTTATTGTCGTAGAAGAATCTGGCACTTACTGGTTGCCATCCATTTCTAAATACTATAACTTTTGTTTTTTTCAGTATTAACTTCAATGTTCCACTTATGACAGTATTTCAATAATTTATCTAAAAGTTCTTGCAATAATTCTGGTGATTTTCCAAACAAAACAGTGTCATCCGCAAAAAGAATAAGATATATAAGAATATTATTCACAGTAACTGCATCATCCCGCATATCAATATGAATGTCCTTAATCAAGTCATTGATGAAGAATAAAAACAAAAGAGGCGACAACGGCTGCCCTTGTTTTACGCCCATTAAATTGTCGAACGAATCGGATAAAATATTCCCGTCCTGGTCTTTTCCTAATCTTCCGTTCGCCGCCGTTAGACCTGTATTGAAGCACAACTGTAACAGCTTTCGACCGTACGCATTGGTTGTACTATCTAGCGAATGGCGTTTCGGAATTATGGGGTTTTCAATGTGTTCGAAACTAGAAACATATCTATCTAAATTATCATTTTCTAAAATGTCATCAATTATACCTATGCGGCTATTTAAGTCACCACAAACAAAAACTGAACTATTGAGATTGTACTCTAAAATAACATTTTTAATAATCTCATGAAAATCAATATCATTAATTACATAAAAATTTGACCTCTCATGAGGTATATAAGAGAAACATACAATAATATCATACAGTATATTGAAAAAATCATGTTTGAACTTTATAACAACAATTCCACAACTCAATTCTTTTTCTATTGAAATACCATCTATCAAATAACTTCTACAAAAAATAGCTAAACCTCCCTCATTCCTTGTTCCAATGTTATTATCTCTATTTAGACTCAATAATTTAACGAAGCCATCGATTTCTATATAATTGTCATCTTTCAACCAAGTTTCACATAAAAACAAAATGTCATATTTGTTCACTAGGTTTAAAAAAGTGTTATCTTCAAAAACCGAATTCAGTCCATGAATATTCCATGAAAGACATTTTAAGTTCTTAAATTTTTCCCTGCTTTTTTCTTATAGTGTATACTCTTTGCCCCCGACATAGATCTGATCTCTAACAAAATACGCTTTGATGTTTTTCTGTCTCAGCTCTTTCAGAAGTTTTTCTCAACGACGGTTTTGTATTTCAACAGGAAGTTGTTCAGAAATTCCAAAGTTTGTGTCTTTTAGTTGTTTGGCATTCTTTTTAACTAGATCACGCATATACGTTGTCTGAAATTTAACGAGAATTGGTCTAACTTTTTCACTCTTTTTCCCTATACGATATGCTTCGGTTAATCTTAAGTTCGTTTCGGGTTAAGCGATTTTCAAAAATTCTGCGCAAAATCGTAAAGCAACATCTGAGCAATTTTCACCATCAACTTCATGAATGTTATAAAATATCAGATTGTTTCTCATCGAATTCAAATGCACGTCAACTAGTTTCTCTTTTAATTGTTCATCGACAGTACCGCTGATTTTTTTTTCGATAGAATCCATACTGACTTTGTTCAAATTTAGTTGTTTTGTCAGTTTATCAACTTCACGTTTAAATTCAGAAAGAGATTTTTTCTGGGAATCGAATTCATCACTTATCAACTGTGTGCTTTTTTCAACTTGAACGAGTTTACCATCAAACCTCTCAGTACACTGTTCTAGTTTATTAACTTTTGTATTCAATTTAGTAACAACAGAGTCAATTTGTTCAATTTTATTCAATTTATTCTCGAATTTGTCCATTCTTTTGAATATTTCATCTACCCAAGGTGGTCTTTGTTGATAGTTAGGCTGTGAAAATGGAGATATCTGTTGCATAGGCATATTCATAGGCATAGACGTAGACATATAAGGTGCCATCATTCCAGTTCAGTCGAACAAATCTGCTGATTTGGCATCGGAAACATGTTGCTGGGACTAGGGCAATACAAGTTATCTTGTGAAAATGATTGTTGATTCATATTGTTTACAAAATTGTCGTTTAAACATACATTATCTTGATGAGTAGTGTTTTCGGGTTTGTTTACATTTGTAATGTCACCTGAGGTTTCACCTTTACCAATATTTTTGTTCTTCTTTTTTGTCTTTTTCTTTGAAGGTTTCTTTACTTCGAGATCATTGGAAGCACTATAGTCACTTGTGTTACTTGTGTTCGTCCTTTTAACGCCTCTTCTAGGCATTTTACTTACAAAATTTCATATTTTCATCGGACGATAAAATACCCAGCCATTCACCATAAGTCACATGACTACTTGTTGTGGTGTCAGTTTTACTTGATGATGCTGTAAACCCATTTGTTGAAACAGGAATTGTCGCTATTTCTAGAACAATGTAGAAAAAAACATGGCGTAAATAATCTTATAAATATTAAATGCGAACATGGTATTTCACTTCATGTTAGAAAAAATATAATACTACAAAAATCCGAGAAATATCAAAATAACTACTATGAAAAACATATATTATCAGTATTTATGTTATTTATATCTGTTTAAAAAGAAGGCATTATCTTTCTCGTTTTAATTGGATTACATTGCCTACATGTGACTATACGGTATGAGTTTTGACGTATACGCCATTTGATTTGTGGTAGAGAGTTGTCTTTTTATCGAGCCTTCGACTTTAGTCAAAAAAGCGAGACATAGCGATCCAACATTCCGTCAGCGTCGTCCACAAATATTCACTCTGTGGTTAAAGTTTTTGAAATTTTAATAACTTTCTTCAAATCTCCTGGATTTCTACTAAACTTGGACAGAAGCTTGTTACGTTCATTAGATAGTATCCAGGAGTAAATTTTGTAAAAATAAAATTCCATTTTTTGCAAATTTAAATTATAAATGGACTTAGTTTTTCTGCCAGGAGACATTACATTCTCTCTGTGGTTAAAGTTTTTAAAATCTTAATAACTTTCTTAAACTATCCTGGAATTGTACGAAACTTGGCTAGAAGCTTGTTCTATCAGAAGATAGTATCCAGAAGTAAATTTTGTAAAAATAAAATTCCATTTTTTCCGTATTTTACTTATAAATGGACTGAGTTTTTTCTTCTAGTTAACATTACATACAGTCTGCAGTTATATTTTTTAAAACATTTTAAAGATTTTGAAACTAGCCTGGATTTTTACCAAACATGGACAGAATTTTCTGACAATCAAAAGATAGTATTAAGAGGAATAATTTTATTGATTTTTTTCCATCATTTTTGTTGAGTGTGTGATTAACCGCAAAAGTAGGCTTGACACTTGGTTCCGCGGAACCCTTACCCATTTCTTTCAATTATACCACATATTTTTATTTAATATAAAGACGCAATGAAATCTTAATATAAAAATTCTATTCACTTGAAGCATTCTTATTTTCAATTCCCAGTCAATGAATATTAAATTACCTACCAGTTTCACAGCAGTTTCCAGTAAATCCTTGTGGACACTGGCACTTGTTCTGTTTAAAAACACCATTTACGCACGATATTCCACAAACTCTACTTTCGAAGTAATCTTTTGTTGTAATGTTACAATCTTTCGCACATTTTTTAAATGATGAATAAGTTTTATTACAGCACAGTAGCTTATATCTCATAGAAATACCACCACCACAGGGTGAGGTACAGTTGGACCATTGTCCCCACTGGCTCAATTGACACTGCGTCCTTCCGTTACCACATGAAAAAACTGCATTACAAATTATAAATGTAGAACTTAAAACTGCCACTTAACTATTATTCTAAAATCTTTTTCACAATACATGTACTAGAATACATCTCTAAGTTGACTGTTTGTCTATTTCTCATGTATGCATTAAGTTAAATTATGTCCCATTACATAATCAATTTGCCTTTATTGTGTTTTTCACTGTCAGAAAATTTTAACAATTAATGGTATTTGCATGGAAAATGAATAAACCATTTAATCTTTCTGATAAACCATCATAAAAACATTCTTTGTCAAAAATAATGTCTAGTCAATGTAAAGAAACCCCTATTTCTATCTCTATTTCAGACCAATATGAGAGCTAAATGAATAAGTAAGGACCCCTTAACCACTTACTGGTTCCCCAAAAGCTGCTACTGGTGTCATGTTACATCAGAACTACAAATTAAACATGAAGAAAACTAGTATAGCTGTACTTGTGTTGAAAAAAATAAGAAATTATGCAATTTATTTATTTCGGTGAAAATAGTAGGATGTACATGCAACCGAAGAATGTCGCGTCTCAAATTTCAGTGGTTGCACATGTGTCAGACAATGCGAAAAGTTAAGGCGAGCACTTAAAATAAAAAATGTATTGCAAGTTGCATAAAAATAATGAAGTTCTACTTTCTAGGTAAACTTTTACATTATTACCCACAGATCAGGCACAATTTGCTGAATCAGCAACTTTTACTCTCGGGGGTGGAATTTAAGGCTTGTTTTTATCATAGTTGCTCTTAATCAACTGTTTATTGATAAACTTACAGATTGCATAGGTAAAATAAATTCCTTTATTGATTTAGTGTAAAAATGTATATCCCCCTTAAGGTGGCACGGTAGTATTTCCTGGCCCATAAGGGATAATGATAGCCTTTTTAGAATTTTCACCACTTTCTAACACTGCAAAAAATTCTACATTCACAGTTAACTGAAGTACTTTCATTTTACTATTCAGAAATGAATTTGAATATGTATCATGACCGTTTACTTTTTTTGCTATTTTTAAAAACCTAAGGCCACTAGTACTTTTAGGTCGTTTATGGTGCAGTGAATAAAAAATTAAAAAAAATTCTCAAAAATTCATTTTCATCTGTATGTAAAATTATTTCATATTTTTCTACACCTGAATCATCCCTCAGTTTGGGAAAGTATGTTCAGTTGATACTGTACTTTTTGTCTAATCACACTGTTTAGATACATTAACCTAAGTAGGGTACACAAAAGAGCAACCTAAATTCTGGAATGCAAATACTGCCGTGCCACCTTAACCGAGGAATATGATAGTTGTTTTCTATTCTATGATAGTTGTTTTCTGTTCGTAAGTTGTGAGCTTTTCACTTTACGAAGTTATAATCGTTTTGAATTACCTTGGAGTCTGGTAATATTGATATTTTACTTTTTTCGCCCTTTTTGTAAAGCTGTATAATCTCTTGAACATAAATGTGTTCGATTACAATTTAATTTTGTCGACAGGTTGTTAGTATTTCTGCTGGCACTTACTACATCACTCTAATAGCAGGCTTGCCCCTGTGTTGTATTGAAACACATCATTTATCTTACACTTTTAATGACGTCTTTACACTTAATAAATGTAATGTGTAAAGATGATGATGGAAGTTTTTACGAACTTGACTGGATGTACACCCCTTTTGCGGTTGGTTGTGTACCGATACATATTTTGTCTAGAATTTTTGTTGAGTTGTAACTTGATTGAACTAGTTTTGCACTGATATCTGTGAGTAATTCATGATCGATTTTTTATGTCTTTCAGTCTTTGTTGTTTTTGTGTTCTGTGCAAATCTTTGGGTTTGGTTCTGCTTCAACTGTTTGTCATCGTTTGACCTTATGGTGCGGTGCTAAACTCTAATGTGAGTCCCTGCTTCAGGTTTGTCGCCTATCGTGTTACTCATGCAAGTACAAAACCTGCGATATTTATTCATGTTTTAATCGAAGAAAAGTAATCATGATTGTAGTTACGGATATTGGTTTACATCCGTAACACATATATTCCATAGCCATCAATTACACCCCTAACATGGACGCTTTAACATTCACACGTTGAACCTTTGTTTTATAGATTCCTTGAAAGCAGACACCCTTTATAAACGTTATACGTGTTGTGCTTCCGGGGCAGTTTTGGGACTTTTTTTCACATGGAATGCTCAAAGCTAAACGTTTCAATATTAATTAAAAGCAACATTAGAGAAATGTGAAAAGACATGGTCATGGTATTACAAAATAAAACAGGCATTACACAATTATATAGTACACAAAACAATTCATAACCCTTAATCAAAACCAACAAGAACTTGAACCTACTTAGTAATTTACAAAAAAATAGGTTTGAACTTAATGCTCCAAAAGGCAAGCAGATTCTGTTCTACATCGCATCGCACAGTAGAAAATTGAACAATGTCATAGGAATGTGAAAATGCATTTGATTATTATGATTTTAATAACCCTCTGATGTCTCCTGTTTGTATAAAAACAACAGAAACCTAAAACAATATGCATTTATTAGAATAGCTTCTTGAACACTGTCTATATTAGTTTATTCACCCTGGTTTCTGTCTGGTCCGCTTCAACTTTTTTACCATACCTTCAAAAGTCAGATAAAATATTAGAAAGTGATCTACCACTGATTTAGAAGTCTGTTCTTATTTTGTGTTGTTAAGCAAATTATTAGGTATATGGAAGCACGAAAATATGTTTATCTCTGCTGTAGTCTGTCAATGTTTGTTCAAGACATAAAACAGGAGCCTGTTATTCATTAGTTGTCGTTTGTATGTGGACATTTTTTTTGTTTTTCATTGTTTCTTAAGTTTGTGGGATTGTTTGGGGAAGACAATGTTCATAAATTAACTCGATGTAAGCGACAGTAGTTAACCCAAGTCACACTTTATAAAAGTACAACATTTAAGTTCAAAGTATGTTCTACAACATGGAGCCTTGTCTCACACCGAGCAGCACGCTAAGAGCTCGTTTATTTGTTCAGAGGCCCCTGTTGCTCTTCAATAAAATTTCCCGATAAATATTAATCTGGAACATGTATCTGGATACTTTTGATATAAGCCTAATAACTGGTCTAATAATAATTGATTAACTGCGTAAATGTAACAGTTTGCCTAATGAAATTGTAAAAGCCAGTCGTAAACGGTTTTTTTCTCACTTTGGTTGTTTTTCTTGTATCTGAGTATTAATTCAACGGTATATGTATCCGCTTATCCGTGTTTAATGGCAAACCTACCCGCAACAAAAACGGCCAAAACAGCAAACGGTCATCATGAAAGCAATTGTCCCAAGCACGGCCGCTGCTACTATGAACCACGGTTTAGCTGTAACAAAAAAATAACACTACTTTCGGCTGAACATATTATACTTACCATTGCCAGTTATTATAACAAAAAAACATAGTATCTACGAATTGCAGTAGGCGCTGTATTGTCCGCTTTAAAATGCCACGAGATGACAAATGTAAATCAATTCAAACGAGAAATTTAACGGCCAAAATTAATTATTGATAGGTGTTCTCTTTAATAAAATGTTATTCATATATGTCTCACGTTGGTAAATTGAACAAAGTTGAGGATAATTTATTTCCGTTGTCATGTATTTATCAATTATGACCTTTGGTCGAGGTCTATATGTTATATATGGACCTGTTCAGATTATATCCACCGAGGACGAAGTCCGAGTGTCTCTATAATCTAACAGGTCCATATATAACGTATTGACTGAGTGAGAGTCCTTCATTTATATATTACATATGTAAATAATGTATAAGTAAAATGGAATTCAATGTTCTTCGTGGTTTTTTTTTAAATATTGGTTTGCACGTTTGTTAACATGATATTGACATTATAATAATGAATTAGATTAACTTGTTTTATTGTAAACAAAAACACAGATTTGTTTCTGTTTAAAAAACATAAGAATTCATATGGATCTCATTTCAGTCTACTTGCACATTTTCTTGCACAACTTTACCGTCAATATACGTATGAATAAAAACATAGCGTTAATATACTTAAAAATATAAACAAGGCGTCAGAAACATTAATTTTGAAACGAAACAGTGATATCCAATGAAATAAGAAGAATGATACACCAACCATATGTAATATATACATATGAAAATAAATAAATAAATTTTTCAATTAATTAGGGTTCAGATATTTAATGGTTTCATTTGAAAAATGAAATAAATATTCAAGTACTTACGTTTATTGCAAGTGCTTCCCTTGAACAATGTCATACATGAACATTTACCAGCATTGCAGTCACCAAACTTACAACCTTGTTTACATGATTCTGAAAGTAAGGCAAATCGATGTTACTTTCAGGTGAAATAATATACTTTGGGTTATTTCGGTGGTGTTCGTCTTGGCAACGTTAAAGTTAATATACGCGTTTCCTGACATAATGAGTAGGAAGTCCTACACGAGCAAAACAAAACACACATTTTTGATTTTTTTTTTGTCAGTTTGTCTTCGACTTGCTAGTTTTGAATCCTTGGTAGCTTCCGCTGTCTTTTTTGTGTATTTGATTTGAGACCCACTATTAAAACCTTATTGAGATACAACGTGCGTGGCATACTAATTTGAATAATTGGTATCAATGTTGAGTCTTTTGTCGTTCACACTTTTTTTTTATCAAAGTAAACATATTTTCAGAAAAAAAATTCAAACCAAGGAATTCATATATAACTTACTTGCTGTTATCGTACTGCTGTGGTGTGGCGTGGTAAATCCATTATGTATTTCTTTAAAACATAGAGTAAATCATCGTGTCAGAAAATTAGGAGTTGGTCCTTTCCCATTAAATTTAGATCGACAAGTCCGAAGTTTTTTTATAAAGGACTTATTTTGAAACTTGCTTCACGTAAATCATTGAAACAACAAAGTTAACAAATATACATTGGAAAAAGCATAAGTTTTTGGGTTTTTTTTAATAAGCATTTTTTACGTAAATGTTGACAATCAAGATCCAAATGGGCAAAACAAAATAAAGATTTTGGGAAAATCTTCTTGCTTAAACCAAGCTTAAGACTAGGAAACATTTAATGGCTGGTTCTAGAAATTTAAATTTAATGTCAAATATATTATTTAGAATTAATTAACACAAGGAAAATGTTTCATTCTTTTTTTGTTGTCGACGCGTATGTAACATGTTTAAGGGCTTGAAACCCGTTTCGGTGGGTAATTTCCTATCTATAATTTGTATTATCTATGATTCTGTGTTCTCATATCTATTAAATATGAAGTTTATATACGTGTAAACCTGTTTCTTGACATAATGAGTAAGAAGTCCTACACGGGCGAAAAACACACAACATATTTTTGATTTTTTTTTGTCAGTTTGTCTTCGACTTGCTAGTTTTGAATACCCCCCTTGGTATCTTCCGCTGTCTTTTTTACTAAAATTTAGATTGAACGCCAAATTAAATTTTTAGATGAAACGCGAGTAGCATATCAAATTGAATAATTGATATCAACGATGAGTCTTTTTCCGTACACACATTTTTTGATCAAGTTAAAAATATTTTCAAAAATATTTTTTTTCAAAGCAAGGATTTTTTTTGGTGATATACTAGTGTATAACTTACTTGCTGTAATCGTACTGCTGTGGTGTGGCGTGGTGAATCCATTATGTATCCCAGGTAATGTTGTTATTTCTGTAAAACATAGAATAAATTATATTGTCAGTAAAGAATGAGTCGGTTTTTTCCCATTAAGTTTAGATCGACAAGTCCGAAGTTTTTGTCAATGACTTATTTGGAACTTGCTTCACATAAATCATTACAAACAACAAAGTTAACAAATAAACATTGAAAAAAAACAGAAGCTTTTTTTGTTGTTTTTTTGAAGAAGCATTTGCTACTTAAATGTTGACATCAAGATCCAAATGGGCAAAACAAAATAGAGATTTTGTTAAAATCTTCTTGATTAAACCAAGCTTTAGACAAGGAAACATTTAACGGCTGGTTCTAGAAATTTAAATTTAATGTCAAATATATTATTTAAAATCTAATATCACAAGTAAATTGTTTCATAAAATTTTGTTGTCGACGCGTATGTAAAATGTTTAAGGGCTTGAAACCCGTTTTGGTGGGTAATCGAAAATGATGCCAACAGTGTGTGTGACATAGTGAAAATAAGCTTAAACATAAGATAGACAAATTTCCTATCTAGCATTTGTATCATCTATGATTCCGTTTGCTCATATCTATCAAATATGATATTGAAATTTTCCATATGCATAGGGCAATTTTGGGGCTTTTAAAGTTTATCAAAACAAAATATACCAACATATTTCAAGAAAAAATGGACTGTAAACTATTTTGTTTTCTAAATTTAGGTATTTCATATTTTCATGTCGGGGCCTCTTATCTCATTGCCAATAATACCATATTTCCTTTATATTTTATCAAATTAAAATCAAAATCTTGATCTTTCGGTTCAATTTCATAGATTTTCTTTATTACCTTTATTTTTACAAATATTTTGTAATAACATGCATAAGTAAAATAACAAAAATACCGAAATCCAAGGATAATTTGAATCGAAAAATCCCTTATCAACTGGCTAAATGAAAACCAAAAATACATGAATGCATTTCACGTTATTTTAAGTATTTTTTTGTCGTTTGAAATAATTTCATCTGTTAAGTCAGTAAATGACTTTGACTTTTCTTACCAGATTCACAACATTTTCCAGTAAATCTCTGTGGACACTGACACTTGGTCTGTCTAAACACACCATTCACGCACGTTTGTCCACATACTTTTTCTTCAATGAAATCTTTTGTTGTAATATTACAGTCTGTCGCACATTTTCTAATGGAAGTATAATTTGTATTACAGCACAGTGATTTAAATCTCCTAGAAGTACCACCACCACATGATGAGGTACAGTTTGACCATTGTAACCACGAGCTCAAATGACACTGTTTTTGTCCATTGGTGCATGTGTATACAGCATTGCCGATAACAAAAACACAACTTAAAATTACTAGTAAATATATTTGCATTTTTCTGTTCTGCGCAATACGTATTTTGGGTATGTCTCAACACAGTATGATTTAACATAAGTGGAAAATCAAACTCCTAACCGACAGTTAAAAAGGAAAGGTAAAACTATACAATGTCAAAGATAATAATATGATTGATTATTCTATACATGCATTTAAAAGGGATAAAGCTGAGCATTCATGTTCAATGTTATTAATTTTATTGTGTTCGAAATGACAGATATATTAGAACAAATGATCAACCTTTTGTTTTGATATTAAAAAAACAACACATTTAATGATTTCATGCGTCCAAAACGTGTTTTTATAAATGATGAACTTAGATATTAAAATCCTTTGTAAATATATGTTTTAAACACAGTGTTTGCTAATATTTCACAGTACATGTAACCACAATCTAATGATTAAAGTCATACGGGTATCAAACTAAGAAGGTAGGTAATAAGTATACCAGTATTTGGAGGGATGTTTATTACATATTAAAGACGATTGGTTTGTTTCGTGATGAATGCAGATGTCAGAATTTGAGTTCCTATTGTCACATGGATATCGGATTTGTGTTATTATCATAATAAGGGTTTTTATGTAATCTTAGGCTTATTATATTTATTATTAAATCCTTATATCCATTGGACGTAGCTCCATACTAAAACATCCCGTCATTGTGGTATTGTGCTATGGTAAAATGTTTTGCATTCTTGTCTTTCGTTTTATCTAACGTGCTTTGTCTATATGCCTTTTTCTTACATATTTTTTTGTGTTTATAGTGATTGTGAATATGTACCCCTATTTTTTACATTTTTAACTATAATATTTGTTTGTTTTGTTCAACATTGTTGTCAGTATTATGAAATTTAATGCGACTGTCATACTAATGGGAGGTTAAGCTAGCTAGAAAGACATGTTTTATCTAATATTTTCAACAGAAGAAAAAGCCTGTACCAAGTCCGGAATAGGACAGTTATTATTCATTCGTTACATGGTTTGATCTTGTTTTGCCTTTGATGAGGTCCTTCCGTTTTGAATTTTGAGTTCGGTATTTAGTTATTTTACTTTTTTTTTCTTTGAGAAACATTTAGATGACTAATAGACCTCAGTGTAGAAGGAGAACAATTACATCTATTTCTAACACAAAAGACAAAGTTATACTTATAGTGACAACCGACTTCACTCTGCTCATCAATGTTTTAGGACCTGTGGTGGCCAAAAGAAGAACAAAAGAGGTCGGTTGGTTCACTTTAGTATTTTGCATTTCAGACACGATATTAATGTACTTCAATGACATCTACCGGAACTTAGGATATACAAATTTATCTCTGCCTTGTCAAGTCAAACAGGTTCGTGTGAATTGCAATGCGTACTTTTAATTGGATCTCAACACAAATTCACATTTACATCATCAGTGAATATGGTATACTGTCCTTTGATTTAGAAAGATTATACATTCATTCCAGTTATCAATTTTACAAAGAACGAAACACGTAAGATTTAGACGTGCATTGTTCAGCATAAAGACAGGCTTACTCAAATAAAAGACAAAATTATTAAAACTGTAATATTTGTAATATATGTATGCTCATATATCATCAGTTATTACAATTTTGCTACAAATGAATGGAATTCAAAACTGTTTATTTGCATTTAAGTTTTACATAGTTGTGAACATGTATAAAAAAAGGATAAATGGTAGTATTGCAAATGTGACAACTATCCACCAGAGTTCGAATATGTGCATATTACCAATTACTGTGCACCCATAACAGTTATAAGAGTCCCCGACATGACAAAATCTGAAACAATTCAAACGAAAATCCTACGGCCGGGTTTGTAACATTGATTGACTAAAAACAATTATAACAGACATGAACAAACGACAAAATATCTATTCTTTTTTCTCTTTTGTGTGCTAAACACATACTCTTTTTTCGGTAAATTGGTTGATTGATATAGTATCTTGTTTAACAGTCAACCCCAGTCAACCCGTAGTAATTTTCCTATTGTTAAACATACTTCCCTGCCTAGTATCAAACATCATGATGTGCCCTTATGACTAAAAAACTATTTATTAATAATGCAAATAACCAGCAAATATAAATAAAATAATTAACATGGGAACAGCCCCTTATATTCAAGAAGAGATGAGAGCTGGGTAAGAACTTCATTATCAAAGAATTTCATAATGATTGCTAGTATAGGAATACAATGAATAAGTAAACCCTGTAAAACATTGTTCAATTGAAATTAAAAATACACCAAAAGTTTGTTACATATCCAATCAAATCTCAATAAAATCAAAATTTGTGCTTTGCTTCATTATATATAATAAGCATTTTTTGTCATTCCTGCGACAAAACAAAACGCTACTAGAGCAATGCAAAATATTTGATTTAAATGAGGTTGTTTGTTATCTTGCTTATCTAGAGTATTACAAAATTTATTTGAAAGTCACAGAAACGGACAATTTGATAATAACTGCCATATTCCAACTTGGAACCGGATATTTTAAGAAACAAATTGTGAGTTGAACCTGGTTTAATGGTATGTCAAACCTTCCGCTTTATGACAATGTTATTGAATGTCGCGAAACACCACATGACAGAAATACAGCTCAAACACACGCATGAACATTCACAACAGTAAAACGCACAAACAAATAATATAATATTTGACACAACACGCAAACCGCAGAACAACAACGAACATGATCCACCATCGACAAACACGAACGGGTATCAAAAACAGTGGCGCGCTTACGTTACTAACATGCAATCTCGAAATTTATACAATTATCACAATATTCGTCCAAACAATTGTCATGGTAATGGTTTTATGGAAAGGCAATTTTATAATTATTTGGACTACAAAAACATAACAGATTATTGTACAAAACACCGAGACACGCCGCACTGCAACGCAAATTCACATTCAGTATAAGAGTTATATTCGGGAATGTGACAATGATGGTATTGTTAAGCAATTTTATAATTATTTTGGACAGCAAATGATACGAAATAACACATTCAACCGAAACTATAACAAAAACATCAAAAACAAATACATGAATGTTGGATATACAAAATACCGACATACATCGTAAAGCAATGTAAATTCACTATCGGTATACCCTAAACCAACTTATTTTCGCGGATACTTTATTTCGCGTTTTACCCTTTCTAGATCACTTCGCAGGTATTTAATTTCGCGATTTTCTGATTTACTTGATGAAGTTTAATAAGGAATAATTGAAGTTTTACATATTCGCGACGTTTTTTTTTTTCTACTCGCGAAAGTCGCGAAAATAAATCGCTCGCGAAAATAAGTTGGTTTACAGTACTTGTCATATTCGGGAATAGGTCAGTACATAGCAGACAGACGACATAGATGTTAAACCATAAGTTAAGACGTGGTAAATTGGCATTAGTAAGCTTAGCTTAAAGCCAATAACAATCAAAACCAAGGAGTAAACAAAGACTAAAAAAAACCAAAGGACATTTACATCAACAGTTATGAATAATGAAAAAACACAAACAAATCGTATAGATCAACCAATTCGTGATGGTGTCCATAAAATTTACGGAGTGTCATTTTTAAGCTTTCCTCCTCATAACTCTGTTGGAGCAGTTTCTGTGTAAGGAGCAGCACACTCCAGTACTCTTAGTACATACACATTATAATAGGTATGAAAGGATATTACTGTTGAGTAATGTAAAATAGACAGTTGGCCAGTTGAAATCATCATGCTGTCATAAATTCTTGTTTAAGGTAAATCAGGTGTCTTCCTCCATCTAGGATTTTGGAGAAAAAAAAGATTACAATCGGTTTAAATCTTTAAAAATGCATGTGGAAATTTAGAGAGTTGTATGTAATTTATATCTAAGACTTTTGATATAGAAAGTATGGGTTTTATCACATTTACAGCTGTATTTTACAAAAATCATTATTTTTTTAATTTTGCCATATAAGGATATAAGGATATATAACTCAGATGTAAGGGGACATAACTCTATGAGGAACTTTTATAATGGAATGTGTTGTGAATTTACATACTTTATTATGTAGTAAGAAAACGAGTCCCTTGAACCCAATATTTCTTGTTTCTTATCTGAAAGCATATTATTAGAGATTTATTATCATAGTTTAATTTTTATATGCTGGTTAAGGTTATTTATCTATCCGTTTGTATATTGTAGTTAGTCACCGGTTTTATCATTTTATAAAAATTTACTGTTTGCAAAAGTATAATTTATTCTAAATAATAATGATGTTCTAAACCCTAGCCGTATTGGGCACAACTTTTTGGAACTTTTGATCTTCAATGCTCTTCATTTTTGTACTTGTTTTGGCTTTCGAACTTTTTTCTTCAGAGCGTCACTAGTTAGGTGTGGACGAAACGCGCATCTGGCGTTTTAAATTTGAAAGTTTACACGTGATAAATGACCCAAAAATTGAGAAGTTTAATCATGTATATCTCTTATATAGTCATTTTATAAAATTACTGTTTGCAAAAGTATGAATTATTCTAAATAATAAGGATGTTCTTGTCCCAGGCGGATAACCCTGGTCGTATTGGTCACAACCTTTTGGAACTTTTCGTCCTCAGTGCTCTTCAGCTTTGTGCTTGATTTTGCTTTCAAACTTTTTTTCATCTGAGCGTCACTGGTTAGTCTTGTGTAGACGTAACGCACGTCTGGCGTGTTGATATTTTTTAACCTAGTACCTTTTGTTGGCTAATATTCGTTTATTTCTCTGTCCTATATTTTCTCCCATTTATTTGTATTGTAGTCCTGTCATGTAATGTTGTCATTTTAATGGTATAATTAACATTGCCATTAAAGCGGGAGGTTTGGCATGACACAAAACCAGGTTCAACCCAACATTTTTTTTTTCTTAAAATGTCCTGTACCAAGTCAGGAAAGTGGCCATAGTTATATTATAATTCGTTTCTGTGTGTTACATTTTAATGTTGTGTTTCTGTTATGTCGTAGTTCTCTTATATTTGATGCGTTTCCCTCAGTTATAGTTTGTAACCCAGATTTGATTTTTTTCTCTATCGATTTATGAATTTCGAACAGCGGTATACTACTGTTGCCTTTTTTCATTTTATGGTTACTGCTGGTAGACATTTCGTCCCCCAGGGTATCACCAGCCCAGTAGTCAGCACTGCGATGTTGACATGCATGTGCATAGATAGATGTTTATTGTGTTCTGCTAAATTGTTCCTTTTAAAATTGTTACACGATGATGACTGCTGTACCCATATTTTGACTATTTTATTTATTATGTCTGTATAGTTCACGCATCATTGTAAATATAACGAAATCGATGAGACTGTCATCAAAGTGAGAGGTTAAGCGCTTTAAAACTAGGTTTAATCAACCATTTTCTACATTTGAAAATGCCTGTACCAAGTCAGGAATATGACAGTTCTTGTCAATTCGTTTTTGATGTGTTTTGTCATTTGATTTTGCCATGTGATTATGGTCTTTCCGATTGGATTATCCTCTGAGATCAGTATTTTTGTGATTTTACTTTTTATCAATTACATGGCCATTTCCATTGGTGTCCTGTTTACAAAAGTTCCAAATACTAAGGATTTTCTCATCCCAGGCATAGATAACGTTAGCAGTATTTGGGACAACTTTTAGTAATTTTGGGTCCTGAATGCTCTTCAACTTTGTACTTTTTTGCCATTATGACTATTTTGACCTGAGCGTCACTGATGAATCTCATGTGAAGAAACGCGCGTCTGGCGTATTAATTATAAGCCTGGTACCTTTGATAACTATTTACTGTTACTTTTAATACGAAAATTCAGTATAGAACATATGGTGTTTTGACAAATTTTGCTCTATATTGGAAACAACATTCATTCGAATTTTGAAATATCATTTGTATTGCGAAAGTTTGCAGCAAGAGGTTTTGTTTTGATGTCAAATATGATGATGTATCATATAAGGTTTTTCTAAAGTCAGACTAGTTACACAACTGTCTAATTGTGAAGGGAGAAACGTTATCTTCTAGGTTTCTTTAGATTATTTTATTGTTTTGTTATACCTCAGTTATCATTTTCTATATAAAATAAGTACACAATATTTTCACTATTTTTCAAATTGCAAGGCGTTGAACTGTTGGACCGGTCAATAAATCGTTGAAATTATTTGATTACAAGCGTCATTATATTTCGCGGAGTTTTAAATGAAGCACCGGGATTGGATAATGTTGCGAATAGCGCGGGAGTTAAGACGTCGCGTTTTACCTATTGTATCTAGGGTTTACAAAATTTCGTGAAGTAGCCTTTGAATTCAGAATATATATGAAGTCAACGTGTGACAGTATGGATGCGTTTCGGCCTTTTATATTACGATAGTTGATTTAGCACCGATAATTATCGGTATAATAAAACACTTACTGACTGGATATTCGTGGAAAAATGGATGTTTCCGCTAGGATACAACTATTTCCCGCGGCTACGCCTCAGGGCAGTAGTTGCACCTCGGGCACAATAAACTGACTATCCAACTTATAACCAGTCAATAAGTATACAATATTGCTGTCTCATTTACCCTAACATATTTTTTATTAAAGTTTTTGCTATTCAGCGTAGAAAATATATTACAACTTAAGTTTAGTGTTTAAGTGTAATAATTATACATATAATGTATTTACAACATGCAAATGTTGTGTATGTTTTGTTATTGATATAGAGTGTAAATATGCTTGGTTCTGTGATCCATTCCCAAAATCATACAGAAGACTTGCTATTTTACATAAACCAGTATTATTGAAGAAGAAAAAAAAGACGAAAGATCACACGGAAACATTCTGAAGCAATTAGTGGTATACAACTGCTATCTCATAACACCTCCAAAACAATAGAAGGTATAACTTCAACTTGTTAACTGACTCGGTTTAATAGTTTCATTGAAAGCAGCAACCATTTATCAACAAACTCATGTTAGGAAAATAAAGGAGCATAAAACATTGATAACTATGTAGTTTTCCTCTTACAGGCGCCGCTTGATGTTGCAAGTGGAGAGTTTAAAATGAAAATTAATAACATTTTCAATTTCAAAATTATAAATTTCCCACCCTTCCACCTGCGTTTGGGGTATATACACCTTGGATAGTGTAAACTTCCCAAAAAAAACGTGTATGATGTAATGGTGTATGGTATATGGAGCAATGGTGTGAGGTGTATGGTGTTATGGTGTATGGTGTAAGGGGAATGGTGTAATGGTGTATGAGGAATGGTGTGATTGTGTAACGTACGATCGGGAATGGTGTGACTGAACGGTGTACAACATTTCATTGGTTGAAAACGAAGTTCTTTTTATTTTAATTTTTCGGATTGTAAACATAAACAATAAAAATAATCTGAATATTTGGAATTTAATTGCATTATGGGTAATTTCGGATCGTGTAGATAGAATGGAACAAGGTGTATGGTGTAATGGTGTATGGTGTATGGTGTATGGTGTTAGTTGGAAGTTTACACCATCCAAGGACTGTATAAGTCTCGTACATTTGATAAATATATACATTTCCCAATTTGTTCGGTATCTAGACCTTGCAGCTGCTACTGAGTATGTATAAATGTCACCATAGTATGAGCATTGAGTAGTTTTACCATGGTTTTATAAAATAACGTCTTGTTCTTTTCAAAAAAGTTAATCGGAAGATACTAAGACCTTCTTCATAAATATCAACTTTACAAATGATACACGAATTCGATCATCTTAAGGTAAACTATTTAGGTATAAACCTTGTACCTAAATAATGTGTTGTTGTATTATTTTTATTTTCATTTGTATATTTTTATCCCACCGTTTGTGTTCATGTGGTATGGTCATGTACTATTGACTTTCATTTTTACAAGTGTGTTTTGCTATAGAGAGTCTATATGCAATTTGGGTGTTCTTTGTTGACATACTAGTAGTTGTTTGATTTAGTGTTTGTGATTTTAACACAATGTAAACTGTTGTTCTCCAACATTAAACACAACTTATTGTCAAAATAATTGAATCATATGAGACTGTCACTGAGTTTTAGCTAGTTTTAAAACCAGATTTAAGCACCAATGTTTTACAAAACGAAATGCAGGTATCAAGGCAGGAATATGACAGTTCTTTCCCATTTGTTTGAGCTTTTTATTTTACCATTTGATAAAGGACTTTCTGTTTTGAATTTTCCTTGAATTCGGTATATTTTGTTATTTTCTTTTTGGTGTAATGGACAAATAGAGCTTTTAATCCCCTTTTGACCATAATACTTCTTCTAAACGAGGGGCTAAAAATACCAGAGGACATTCAAACCAAAATTGAAAAATTGAAAATAAACTGACAACGCCATGTCTTAGTGATTAAAAGAGCAACAGACAAACAATAGTCCACAAACACAACATAAAAGACTAATGACTGAGCAACACAAACCTCATCAAAAACTAGAGGCGATATCAGGTGCTCCTGCAGGGTAAGCAGACCCTTCTTCACATGCTGTATATGTCGTGTCGCCCACGTTAGCACAAACCCGGTAATACATGCATCATTTTTAGTTGTTCCGAATCATGAACAACTTAAATTCCTTACTGGAAATTCTAAATCTAAATTGGCTTAATCATATGTTTGAGGAGATCCACGCGTAGCCTCTGGCTGTTGGCAATCCTCTTTAAATAAATAAAGAATTAAATTAAATATGTTTGTCCTGGTACCTTTGATAACTATCTGTCGTGTTTGCAAATGATACAGAAGGCACTTTTTGCTTATTCGTCATTGACTTTTTAAATGTTGATTATAGGGTTTGACTATCTTTGATGAAGGTTATTCGGCGAAACAAATTTACAAGGGTTTCATTTCTAGTACCGAGTAGGTACAACGATTGGTAGAACCAATGTCATCATGGCAGTAGTTGTTGCTTGGGTACTGACATGAATTTATCATCTCTTTTTACAATGTCCGATGAAAAATTGTGAAGATATTTAGAAACTAAGGTTTAAAAAATTGTATATTTTCTTGGCTATCTTGTTGTATCAAGTGTAAGCGTTCTTATTCTTTTCTTCTTTAAAAATGTGTACCTTATGGGTTTAAGCATTCTGAGTCAATTTGCTTGAGTTGTGTTCATTTTTACGGCCAATTTTGGTTCTACAAAGTTTAGGTAAAAATAATAATTTAGAACATGCACCTGAAATTTTTGGATAATGGCAAAATTACAACTTCAAATTTATTGATATAATTCGTTTATTTTTCAGTTTGCCTAAATAAATTATAAATTTAGTCGTTTGATTATTTTTATTAACTTATATGTATCCACTTATTCTTGTTTAATGGCAAACTTACCCGCAACAAAAACGACCAATACAACAAACGGTCATCATGAAAGTAATTGTCCCAAGCACGGCCGCTGCTACTATGAACCACGGTTTAGTTACAAAACTTTGAATTATCGAAAAACTAAGGATTTTCTTATCCCAGACATAGATTACCTTAGCCGTATTTGGCACAACTTTTTGGAATTTTGGATCCTCAATGCTCTTCAACTTTGTACTTGTTTGGCTTTATGAATATTTTGATATGAGCGTCACTGATGAGTCTTATGTAGACAAAACGCGCGTCTGGCGTACTAAACTATAATCCTGGTACCTTTGATAACTATTTACACCACTGGGTCGATGCCACTGCTGGTGGACGTTTCGTCCCCGAGGGTATCACCAGCCCAGTAGTCAACCCTTCGGTGTTGGCATGAATATCAATAATGTGGTCATTTTAATAAATTTCCTGTTACAAAACTTTGAATTATCGAAAAACTAAGGATTTTCTTATCTCAGGCACAGATTACCTTAGCCGTATTTGGCACAACTTTTTGGAATTTTGGATCCTCAATGCTCTTCAACTTTGTACTTGTTTGGCTTTATGAATATTTTGATTTGAGCGTCACTGATGAGTCTTATGTATACGAAACGCGCGTCTGGCGTACTAAATTATAATCCTGGTACCTTTGATAACTATTTAGCTGTAACAAAAAAAATAACACTACTTCCGACTAAACATCTTGTACATACCAATACCAGTCTTTATATAAAACATATTATTTACAAAATTCAGTAGTGCGCTACATTGTCAGCTATAAAAGGCCGCGAAATGACAAATGTAGATCAATTTTAACGAGAAAACTAACGGCCTAACATTAATTATTGATGTAGGTGTACTCTTTGATAAAATGTCATCGAAATATTTCTTACGTTGGTAATGTTAAGGATATTTCATTTCCGTTCTAATATATTTTCAATTAGTTAAGTTTAAGATATTTAATGGTTTCATTTGAACAATGCAATAAATATTCAAGCATATACTTACGTTTATAGCATGTGTTTCCCGTGAACAATGTCATTCATGAACATTTACCAGCTTTGCAGTCACCAAACTCACAATCTTCTATATATACATGATTCTGAAAGTAAAACAAATTGATTTTACTTTCAGGTGCAATGTTGAACGTCGTGTTATTTCAGTGGTGTCCGTCGTAAATATAATCTAACAGGTCCATATATAACGTATTGACTGAGTGAAAGTCCTTAATTTATATATTGCATAATATGTAAATAATGTATTAATAAAATATAATGCAATGTTCTTCTGGGTTTGTTTTAAATATTGTTTTGCACTTTGATTAAAGCCAAGCTTTAGCCTTGGAAGCATTTAGGGGATGGTTCTAGAAACTTAACTTCCATGTCAAATATATTATTTAAAATCAACGACACAAGTAAAATGTTTCATAATATTGTGTTGTCGACGTGTGTACCATATGTTTATTGGCAAAATACATGGTAGGCTATGAAATCATATCCATTAAATATATTAATGAAAAAGGTATATGGCAATTTTTGGGCTTTCAAAATTTCTCAAAACAAAATATGCCTACATAATACAAAAAACAACAACAATCATATATGAAATATCAAGTGAATCATACCAACATAATTTAGTTAATTGACACGAACGTAAACTATTTTGTTATAGAATAGACTGTAGGTTTTTTAAATTTAGTTATTTCATATTTTCATGTCGGAGCATTACATCACATTGGCGATCATACCACACATCCTTATCATTTTATCAAATTAGATCTGTTCAATTGCATAGATTTTCTATATTTCTTTTATTTAAATATTTTGTGATAAGTAAAATAACAAAAATACTGAACTCCAAGGAAAATTAAAAACGAAAATTCCCTTATCAACTGGCAAAATCAAACGATCAAACATATCAAACAAATAGAAAACAACTGTCTTTTTCCCGACTTGGTACAGGAATTTCTTCATGTAGAAATGATCGATTTAAACAATGTGTGAGTAAAAAGAAAACAGACTTTAAGATATGTTATCATGTCAATAAAAACGGTACAACAGTAATTTTGCTATTAGGTTTTATGTCATTTGAAATAAATCTTTTCTGTTAAGTCAGTATATGACTTTGACTTTTCTGACTAGATTCTCAACATTTTTCAGTAAATCTTTGTAGACACTGACACTTGTTCTGTCTAAACACACCATTCACGCACGTTTGTCCACATACTTTATTTTCAACGTAATATTTTGTTGTAATATTACAGTCCGTCGCACATTTTCCAATGGAGGTATAAGTTGTATCACAGCACAGGGATTTAAATCTCCTAGACGTACCACCACCACATGATGAAGTACAGTTTGGCCATTGTAACCACGAGCTCAAATAGCACTGTTTTTGTTCGTTGGTGCATGTGAATACGGCATTGCCGATAACAAAGACAGAACTTAAAATTACTAGTAAATATAATTGCGTTTTCCTATTCTACTTAATACATATGTTTGGATATGCCCAAAAGCTGTATGATTAAATATAAAGGAAAATTAAACTCCAAACCAACAGTTAAAAAGGAGAATTGATACAATGGCAAATGCTATGTAATGATTGACCTTTCTTTAATATAAAAATGATTAAAAAAATATGACATACATTTACAACGTTATTAATTTGATTGTGTTCGAAATAACAGATATGACAACACAAATGATAGACTTTTTGTTTTGAAATATGTAATGAACATTTATGATATTAAAATCCTTTGTAACTACATTTTTAAATACAACACAACAATGTTTGGTAGATTCTGGGTACTTTATAACTAAGAAGAGTTGGGACGATTAAAAGTCATGTCACTTGACTTACATTGTATGCATTTGGAAATTTAAAACAATGAGGTTTCAAATATATAAAGAGTAAAATCACAACAAAATTGAACTCCGAGGAAAATTTAAAAAGTCAAGTCCCTATAATCAAATGGCAAAATCAAAAGCTTCAACACATCAAACGAACAGACAACAACTGTCTTCTTCCTGACTTGGTACAGGCATTTTTTCTTATGTACTGATGAACTATGTCAGGTAGGCATGTACAGCTAACAATTCTTTCATACAACAAATAGAGTTGACCTATTGCTTATAGTTTAGGAAAAAAAACAAAACACAAAAACTTAACACTGAGCAATGAACCGTGAAAATGAGGTCAATATCAAATAAAACCTGCGCGACTGACATATAGATCTTAAGATATTTCCATACACCAAATATAGTTGAACTTTTGCATATAGTATAAGAAAAAAAGACCAAAACTCAAAAACTTAACTTTGACCACTGAATCATAAAAATGAGATCAAGGTCAGATGACACATGCCAGCTAGACATGTACACCTTACAATCATTCCATAGACCAAATATAGTAAACCTATTGCATACAGTATAAGAAAAACAGACCAAAACACAAAACGTTAACTATAACTACCGAACCATGAAAATGAGGTCAAGATCAGATGACACCTGCTAGTTGGATTTGTACACCTTACAGTCCTTTCATACACCTTATATACTAGACATATTGCATATAGTATCTGAGAAATGGACTTGACCACCAAAACCTAACCTTGTTCACTGATCCATAAAATAAGGTCGAGGTCAAGTTAAAACTGTCTGACGGGCATGAGGATCTTGCAAGCTAAGCACATACTAAATATGGTTATCCTATTACTTGTAATAAGAGAGAATTTAACATTCCAAAAACTTTTGTTCAAGTAGTCACTGAACCATGAAAATGAGGTGAATGACATTAGACATGTGACTGACGGAAACGTCGTAACATGAGGCGTCCATGTACAAAGTATGAAGCATCCTGGTCTTCCACCTTCTAAAATATAAAGCTTTTAAAAAGTTAGCTAACGCCGCCGTAGCCGCCGCCGCCGGATCACTATCTCTATGTCGAAAGTTCTGCGACAAAAGTCACATGCTCGACAAAAAAAAACCAAATATATACTCAGTAATCAAACATTCACCATGGAACAATACCACAATGACGGGATGTTTAAATACAGAGCCACGTCATACATGATCTGTAACAAAAAACACTAAAAGGCATATAGACAAAACATATTAGCAAAAATTAAATACGAGAACTCATAATTCATAATAGTACAATGACGGGATGTATAAGTACAGAGTCTTGTCATTGTAACAAAGAAACAATATTGACTACGCATATTAGCAAATATGAAAGACAAGAATAAAAGAATTATCACAGAACAATGACACAATGACAGGATGTATAAATACACAGCCACGTCAAATGGATACTACCAAGAATAGACTCAACAGTAAACGTAATATTATCAAGACAAATAAAATTATATATAACGCGTTATTGAGATGATTAACATCGTCAGTAACAAGAATCTACACTTAAAAACCATCGTGTATTATTTGTGAAGTTGATACGGAATATTTTATATCAACAACGTCTTGGTACCTCTCGAGGCCGATAAAGCATCGAGGCCGATATGGGAGTCTGGGGATGATTTCAGGGCCAATATGGAAAACGGCATGTTATAATCTATACGTATGCATCCTTTATCAAGTGCATAATTTCTCATTTCAAAATATTAAAAAGAAGTGGTTAAAGAATAGTTCAAACATAATGTAACCCTAGCGGATGATGAAGATGTGAAAGAAGGTCACCAAGGCCCCAAGATGGCGATCTAGATTTGGAAGACGTTTTTTACATTAGGCCGATGTTTGCCCATGATTACGTTGTTGACGTAAGGTAGTATTAAATATGCTCATTTCATTAACATCACTGCAGGTTGAACTTTACAATTTAAAATGTATCGATATTGAGAAACAAGTTAAATATTAAAAAATCTATTCGGTACACAATCTTCAGATCGATTTTTACCTCCTTGTTTAAAAAAATATATAATATGTACATTCACCAAATTCTCAATTCTTTCCATTTGAATAAACCGTTACACCTTGCAACATTAAAATACACTGTTAAAATATATCAAATAGTTTTATGAAAAAGCATAAAATTGGAGATGGTCGAATCGGTTTAAATTTAAATGCAACATTTTCTTTATCAACGATTAGTATTCGTCCCCTATTACAGTAGAAAATTCAATAAAAAAAAAAAAAAAAAAAAAATCGGGAAAATTTCCCGAATTTTTTATTGTGCTAATGAACTCAAAATCGTTCAATTATTTTTTTTTGTCGCGTTTTTTAATTTCCGGATCTGCGCAAAACACATAACTCTACTTCCTTCTTCCGGTCTTGTTGTCGTGAGACTTTGATTAGTCTAGTAAAATATAGGAACTCAAGGAACACAATACCAATATTTCATTTTTAATCATTCTTTGTCTTTGGTAATATGAGGCAGGCATAACCTGTGAATGGGGACGAAGTCTGTATGTATTATTTTCTTACCTCAAACATGTTAATAAAGGAAACGGAAATACCGTAACGTTCCCGATTTCGGTTCTGTGGTTAGGGATTTAGCTGTGACGTTGTTTAAATTATGACGTCATATTCAATGTAAACAAAAGAAACGCTTCCATCAGGTAACGTTTTTTTCAAATCACAAATCAAACAATTATTAAAAATGAAATTGTATTGAGTTCCAATCTTATATTTTACTAGACTGATAAATATAATTTTCTTTTCAAAGTCTCTTGCAAACAAGACAGATTTCTGCGCAAATGCGGGGAAAACCGGAACAGGAACTAGATCTGAAAAAAAAGTTAACGATTTTGAGTTCATTAGTAGAATGAAAAATTCGGGAAATTTTCCGGATTTTTTTTTTTTTTTATTATTGATTTTTCTACCGTAATTGGGGACTTCGTCCCCATATGAATAAACGTTACCTGATGCATTGCGTTTCTTTGTTTACATTGAACATGGCGTCATAACTTAAATAACGTCACAAGTAAAATCCCTAACAACAGAACCAAAATCGGAAACGTTACGGTATTTCCGTTTCTTTTTTTTAACAAATATTTAAGTAATACAAAAAAATTAATTTAAAAAAACTTCGTCCCCATTCACAGGTTATGCCTGCCTCATATTATTTAATACTTTGTGTGATTAAACTTTTACTGAAATTTTCGATATTCATAAAAAAATAAAATAAAAAAGCAAACAAAAATGTGTAATTCTAAAGGATACTCAAAAAGGAAAGTTCATCAAACTGACAAAAACCTAACGCAATCAATCAACGGACAAAGTGACAAGTGCCTGTGGAGTGTCTGTACCTACCAGAAGTTGGTACGTTGTTCTTGAATAAACATTTAGATGTTAGACGCGTCTGGCGTATAAAATTATAAGTCTAGTCAATTTGATAACTATTTACACCTCTGGGTCGACGCCACTGCTGGTGGACGTTTCGTCCCAGAGGGTATTGTGACTAAGGAAAAAGCAGCTTTACTTTAGTATTTTGGACTTTAATATAAAATTCTCAATTTTGATATTTTATACTTTAATTCTCTGTATTTTATAATTCACTATATTTTTATAATTTCGTTTCTATTTACATTTCGTATCCAGGACTTAAAATCAACATGCTTTAATATGCATTTAGTTCTGTTTGGACATTGAGTGACATGTTATACTCTGTTAGCAAATTAGTGACATTTTACCTTATTCATATGTATGTACCTAATTGTCATAAACAGATTATCATTTAATATTTATTCTTCAAGTTCTAAAAATAGTTTAATCTTTGTCAGTGAACAATATTACTCAAATTAATTGTTATTTGTTATGTCTATACTTGTCAATTCAATTGTGTATAAATACTTGTTTATAATTTTTATAAGCAATATGTTGGGCTCAGGACTTTACACTGAACACAGTCCATCTGTAATAAAAGTATTAGTATTCCATGCTGAATTATTGGTTTATTCATCGCTAGTTCCAGAGTCTCAAAAGTTAGGTTTCACCAGTATTCAGAGTTCTCATTGCTATTCAGAGCAATCTTTCTATGTGTGATCACACAGTATCAGTAACAAGAGGCCATTCAGTCAGGCTCTTGTTACACACCTCACAAGTCACCCAGTTTTCCCGGTGACAGATCACCAGCCCAATAGTAGTCATTTTTGTAAATTTACTGGTTGCAAAAGTATAAATTATTCGAAATACTAAGCATTTTCTTATCCCAGTCATAGATTACCTTAGTCGTAACTGGCACAACTTCTCAGAATTTTGGGTTCTCAATGCTCTTCAACTTTGTACTTGTTTTGGCTTTCAAACTTGTTTGATCGTCACTGATAAGTTTTATGTAGACGAAACGCGCGTCTGGCGTATAAAATTATAAGACTGGTACATTTGATAAATATTTACACCACTGGGTCGACGCCACTGCTGGTGGACGTTTCGTCCCAGAGGGTATCACCAGCCCAGTAGTGGTCCTTTTTGTAAATTTACTTCTTGCAAAAGTATAAATTTTTTGAAATACTAAGGATGTTCTTATCCCAGTCATAGATTACCTTAGTCGTATTTGGCACAACTTTCCTCAATGCTCTTCAACTTTGTAATTATTTTTGCTTTCTAACTTTATTTGATCTGAACATCACTGATGACTCCTGTACACATAACGCGCGTCAGGCGTATAAAATTATAATTCTGGTATCTTTGGTAACTATTTAGTCCTCGTTTTAGAAGACTAACAATTGCAACTTTGTAGCTCTTAATCAAAAGTTAAAGTAAAAAAGAAAATGGTGGCAATTAAAGGCAACAGTAGTATACATGTACCGCTGTTCGAAATTCATAAATCGATAGAGAAGAAAAACAAATCCGGGTTACAACCTAAAACTGAGGGAAACGTATTAAATATAAGAGAACTACGACACAACAGAAATACATCACCGAAATGTAACGCACACAGAAACAAACTGTAATAATGTAACAATAGCCATTTTCCTGACTTGGTACAGGGCATTTTATGAAAAATGGTGGGTTGACCTAGTTTTGTGGCATGCCAAACCTCCCGCTTTAATGGCAATGTAAATTATAACCGAGCCCACTCTGCTCATTTTCGTTTAAAGGACTGTCAAAGTGGCCAAAAACAGAAATAATGGAGGTCGACGTATTTACTTTAATGATTTCCATTTCAGGCACGATATTAATGAATTTCATTTAATCTATTATTTTACAGGAACTTAATTAAATTAATTTCTTCTTTGTCAAGAAATACACAGGTTCATGTGCAATGCCTTACGTACTTTAAATTGGACCTCCCTCTACACAAATTCACATTGACATCATCATTGATTGTGATGCATTGTCCTTGATTCAAACGGATTTAGAAAAATTAAGATATTTATTCCAAGTATTGATTTTACAGAGAATGAAACACGAAGGCTTGACTTGCATTGTTCTGAATAAAGACAGTCCTACTTAATAAAATTCAGTTATCAAAACTTTTCTATTGTTGAATGGAATTTAAACTGTGCGTTTGCATTTAAGTTTAACATGGTTTTTAATATATATTAGTTTAAGGAGATATAGAATGATTGTTATTGTGATAACTATCTACCAGATTTCAAATATGTGCAAACAGGAATTTATATGACATTTATATAAGCATATTAACCGGTTATAAAAGGTCCCCAATCTGAAATAGTGTGAAACAATTCTAACGAAAAAAATACGGAATAGTTAGTAATAAAACAATTGACGAAAAACAAATACGACAGACATGAACCAACGACAACGTATTTATTCTTGCTTCATCGTTTGTGCAACTACACATGCGCCTTTCTGTCAAACCGTTGACTGAAATTGTTATACAGTCAGCCCGTATCACATATAAATATAGATATTATAGTTTAAACATATTTATTCTGTGAAAAAGTAAGAATTACGCAAACAAACAGCAAATGATAAATACAATAATGAGTTTAAAATAATAAAATGGAAACAGTCCCTAATATATAGATAGGTAAGAATCTTAGTATTGGAATAAAGAATTCAAAAGGAGTATAAAAAAAATAACAAATAGGTAAACCTGTAATTATTGTTTAATTGAAATTAAATCTTGTAAATCCAATCTCAATCAAATAAGAGCTTTCGCGTGACTTCATTTGCATTGTCCGTCACCGCCATGTCTTAGATTATGGTTTACCATCTACATCATCCGCTTAACTGTTTCGTATTTACACATCCAGCATGCGTGTAATTAGTTATAATGTTTCTTTTGTAAGTCTGTTTGATATTGTTTTATGTCGTATTGTCTGTGTTCTAAATCATTTTTTTTTAATTTTCTATAATATATGTTTGTAAAAGTTAAGATAATTAATCAGCTACTTCATGTATATATATAATTGTTAGCCTAAAGTAACTATATTCACAGGATTTTCGTGTTTATACACAGTTTGATAAAAAAAAAAATTACGCCATTACAAACGTAATTCCATTTTGATATTCTTCTCATGGTTAGAAAATACATTTAAAAAAAACAATAAAATATTATAAATTCAATCCCAATTTTATATTCCATTTAGAAATTTGAAAAAAAATGTGGCGTTGATACTTTCGTGTTACGCACAGTTTATAATTCGATTGTGGTGTCCTGGTGTAATGTTGTAAATTTATGGGAGGTGTCCATTCTTATTTTGTGGTTTACATGTTGTAAATTACTATCATATTATTTATTTATGTATTTCTCTGTGCTAAGTGTCCTTGAGTTTGATTGTACTGTATTTCTGTCACTTAATGTTGTCATTTAAACAGTACGTTAAGCATTTTCATAAAGCAGGAGGTTTGGCTAGCCATTAAACCAGGTTCAATCCCCCATTTGC
Organism: Mytilus galloprovincialis; assembly: GCF_965363235.1. NCBI lineage: Eukaryota > Metazoa > Mollusca > Bivalvia > Mytilida > Mytilidae > Mytilus > Mytilus galloprovincialis. The sequence goes on along the minus strand of NC_134838.1, from coordinate 129,332,153 downwards.
TTTAAAAATAAATGGTATCAAATCAAGAATATGGCAGTTGTTATAACAAAAGGTAAAAATCACAGAAAATACTGAAAATTCAAAACGAAAAGTCCCTGCTTAAATGGCAAAATCAAAAACACAAACACAACAAACAAATAGACAACCACTGTCATATTCCTGACTTGATAAAAGCATTTTCCTATGTAGGAAATGGTGGATTAAACCTGGGTTTATAGCTAGTTAAATAGTCAGTTTCTACGTATGTTTGCGTTTGATTCTGTTTTAGTTCAGTGGTTTTGTTGTTCCATTGTTTCTTCGTATAGTTTATGTGTTTCCCTCGGTTTTGTTTGTGATCCGGATTTGTTTTCGTTTAATCGAATGATAAATATGGAACAGCGGTATACTACTATTGACTTTATTAGATTATCTTGAGTAATAAAAGAATAAGACTGTTTATGATCTTTTCTGACATTTATCATGTTTTTGTTTATCCTTTCTGACATTTACCATGTTTTTGTCTATCCTTTCTGACATTTACCATGTTTTTGTCTATCTTTTCTGACATTTACCATGTTTTTGTCTATTCTTTCTGACATTTACCTTGTTTTTGTCTATCCTTTCTGACATTTACAATGTTTTTGTTTATTCTTTCTGACATTTACCTTGTTTTTGTCTATCCTTTCTGACATTTACCATGTTTTTGTCTATCCTTTCTGACATTTATCATGTTTTTGTTTATTCTTTCTGACATTTACCATGTTTTTGTCTATTCTTTCTGACATTTACCTTGTTTTTGTCTATCCTTTCTGACATTTACCATGTTTTTGTCTATCTTTTCTGACATTTACCATGTTTTTGTCTATCTTTTCTGACATTTATCATGTTTTTGTCTATCTTTTCTGACATTTATCATGTTTTTGTTTATTCTTTCTGACATTTATCATGTTTTTGTCTATCTTTTCTGACATTTACCATGTTTTTGTCTATCTTTTCTGACATTTATCATGTTTTTGTCTATCTTTTCTGACATTTATCATGTTTTTGTTTATTCTTTCTGACATTTACCCTTTTGTCTATCCTTTCTGACATTTACCATGTTTTTGTCTATTCTTTCTGACATTTACCATGTTTTTGTCTATCCTTTCTGACATTTACCATGTTTTTGTCTAGTCTTTCTGACATTTATCATGTTTTTGTCTATTCTTTCTGACATTTATCATGTTTTTGTTTATTCTTTCTGACATTTATCATGTTTTTGTCTATCTTTTCTGACATTTACCATGTTTTTGTCTATCTTTTCTGACATTTATCATGTTTTTGTCTATCTTTTCTGACATTTATCATGTTTTTGTTTATTCTTTCTGACATTTACGTTTTTGTCTATCCTTTCTGACATTTACCATTTTTTTGGTCTATTCCTTTTCTGACATTTACCATGTTTTTGTCTATTCTTTCTGGCATTTACTATGTTTTTGTCTATCCTTTCTGACATTTACCATGTTTTTGTCTATCTTTTCTGACATTTATCATGTTTTTGTCTATCTTTTCTGACATTTATCATGTTTTTGTTTATTCTTTCTGACATTTACGTTTTTGTCTATCCTTTCTGACATTTACCATTTTTTTTGGTCTATTCCTTTTCTGACATTTACCATGTTTTGTCTATTCTTTCTGGCATTTACTATGTTTTTGTCTATCCTTTCTGACATTTACCATGTTTTTGTCTATCTTTTCTGACATTTATCATGTTTTTGTCTATCTTTTCTGACATTTATCATGTTTTTGTTTATTCTTTCTGACATTTACCCTTTTGTCTATCCTTTCTGACATTTACCATGTTTTTGTCTATTCTTTCTGACATTTACCATGTTTTTGTCTATCCTTTCTGACATTTACCATGTTTTTGTCTATTCTTTCTGACATTTATCATGTTTTTGTCTATTCTTTCTGACATTTATCATGTTTTTGTTTATTCTTTCTGACATTTATCATGTTTTTGTCTATCTTTTCTGACATTTACCATGTTTTTGTCTATCTTTTCTGACATTTATCATGTTTTTGTCTATCTTTTCTGACATTTATCATGTTTTTGTTTATTCTTTCTGACATTTACGTTTTTGTCTATCCTTTCTGACATTTACCATTTTTTTTGGTCTATTCCTTTTCTGACATTTATCATGTTTTTGTCTATCTTTTCTGACATTTATCATGTTTTTGTTTATTCTTTCTGACATTTACGTTTTTGTCTATCCTTTCTGACATTTACCATTTTTTTTGGTCTATTCCTTTTCTGACATTTACCATGTTTTTGTCTATTCTTTCTGGCATTTACTATGTTTTTGTCTATCCTTTCTGACATTTACCATGTTTTTGTCTATCTTTTCTGACATTTATCATGTTTTTGTCTATCTTTTCTGACATTTATCATGTTTTTGTCTATCTTTTCTGACATTTACCATGTTTTTGTCTATCTTTTCTGACATTTATCATGTTTTTGTTTATTCTTTCTGACATTTATCATGTTTTTGTCTATCTTTTCTGACATTTACCATGTTTTTGTCTATCTTTTCTGACATTTACCATGTTTTTGTCTATCTTTTCTGACATTTATCATGTTTTTGTTTATTCTTTCTGACATTTATCATGTTTTTGTCTATCTTTTCTGACATTTACCATGTTTTTGTCTATCTTTTCTGACATTTATCATGTTTTTGTCTATCTTTTCTGACATTTACCATGTTTTTGTCTATCTTTTCTGACATTTATCATGTTTTTGTTTATTCTTTCTGACATTTATCATGTTTTTGTCTATCTTTTCTGACATTTACCATGTTTTTGTCTATCTTTTCTGACATTTACCATGTTTTTGTCTATCTTTTCTGACATTTATCATGTTTTTGTTTATTCTTTCTGACATTTATCATGTTTTTGTCTATCTTTTCTGACATTTACCATGTTTTTGTCTATCTTTTCTGACATTTATCATGTTTTTGTCTATTCTTTCTGACATTTATCATGTTTTTGTCTATCCTTTCTGACATTTACCATGTTTTTGTCTATCTTTTCTGACATTTACCATGTTTTTGTCTATCTTTTCTGACATTTATCATGTTTTTGTTTATTCTTTCTGACATTTATCATGTTTTTGTCTATCTTTTCTGACATTTACCATGTTTTTGTCTATCTTTTCTGACATTTATCATGTTTTTGTCTATCTTTTCTGACATTTATCATGTTTTTGTTTATTCTTTCTGACATTTACGTTTTTGTCTATCCTTTCTGACATTTACCATTTTTTTTGGTCTATTCCTTTTCTGACATTTACCATGTTTTTGTCTATTCTTTCTGGCATTTACTATGTTTTTGTCTATCCTTTCTGACATTTACCATGTTTTTGTCTATCTTTTCTGACATTTATCATGTTTTTGTCTATCTTTTCTGACATTTATCATGTTTTTGTTTATTCTTTCTGACATTTATCATGTTTTTGTCTATCTTTTCTGACATTTACCATGTTTTTGTCTATCTTTTCTGACATTTATCATGTTTTTGTCTATCTTTTCTGACATTTATCATGTTTTTGTTTATTCTTTCTGACATTTACCCTTTTGTCTATCCTTTCTGACATTTACCATGTTTTTGTCTATTCTTTCTGACATTTACCATGTTTTTGTCTATCCTTTCTGACATTTATCATGTTTTTGTCTATTCTTTCTGACATTTATCATGTTTTTGTCTATTCTTTCTGACATTTATCATGTTTTTGTTTATTCTTTCTGACATTTATCATGTTTTTGTCTATCTTTTCTGACATTTACCATGTTTTTGTCTATCTTTTCTGACATTTATCATGTTTTTGTCTATCTTTTCTGACATTTATCATGTTTTTGTTTATTCTTTCTGACATTTACGTTTTTGTCTATCCTTTCTGACATTTACCATTTTTTTTGGTCTATTCCTTTTCTGACATTTACCATGTTTTTGTCTATTCTTTCTAGCATTTACTATGTTTTTGTCTATCCTTTCTGACATTTACCATGTTTTTGTCTATCTTTTCTGACATTTATCATGTTTTTGTCTATCTTTTCTGACATTTACCATGTTTTTGTCTATCTTTTCTGACATTTATCATGTTTTTGTTTATTCTTTCTGACATTTATCATGTTTTTGTCTATCTTTTCTGACATTTACCATGTTTTTGTCTATCTTTTCTGACATTTACCATGTTTTTGTCTATCTTTTCTGACATTTATCATGTTTTTGTTTATTCTTTCTGACATTTATCATGTTTTTGTCTATCTTTTCTGACATTTACCATGTTTTTGTCTATCTTTTCTGACATTTATCATGTTTTTGTCTATTCTTTCTGACATTTATCATGTTTTTGTCTATCCTTTCTGACATTTACCATGTTTTTGTCTATCTTTTCTGACATTTACCATGTTTTTGTCTATCTTTTCTGACATTTATCATGTTTTTGTTTATTCTTTCTGACATTTATCATGTTTTTGTCTATCTTTTCTGACATTTACCATGTTTTTGTCTTTCTTTTCTGACATTTATCATGTTTTTGTCTATCTTTTCTGACATTTATCATGTTTTTGTCTATCCTTTCTGACATTTACCATGTTTTTGTCTATCTTTTCTGACATTTACCATGTTTTTGTCTATCTTTTCTGACATTTACCATGTTTTTGTCTATCTTTTCTGACATTTATCATGTTTTTGTTTATTCTTTCTGACATTTACCCTTTTGTCTATCCTTTCTGACATTTACCATGTTTTTGTCTATTCTTTCTGACATTTATCATGTTTTTGTCTATCCTTTCTGACATTTACCATGTTTTTGTCTATCTTTTCTGACATTTACCATGTTTTTGTCTATCTTTTCTGACATTTATCATGTTTTTGTTTATTCTTTCTGACATTTATCATGTTTTTGTCTATCTTTTCTGACATTTACCATGTTTTTGTCTATCTTTTCTGACATTTATCATGTTTTTGTCTATCTTTTCTGACATTTATCATGTTTTTGTTTATCCTTTCTGACATTTACCATGTTTTTGTCTATTCTTTCTGACATTTATCATGTTTTTTTTATCCTTTCTGACATTTACCATGTTTTTGTCTATCTTTTCTGACATTTATCATGTTTTTGTCTATCTTTTCTGACATTTACCATGTTTTTGTCTATCCTTTCTGACATTTACCATGTTTTTGTCTATCTTTTCTGACATTTATCATGTTTTTGTTTATTCTTTTCTGACATTTATCATGTTTTTGTTTATTCTTTCTGACATTCGCCATGTTTTTGTCTACTCTAATTGAAAAATTTGTTTTTCATAAAATAGTGTGAACACATTGATTGTGTAAATCCTTCTGTGTTTGAGTATTAGATATTGCGGCTAGATGCAACTGTCCTCTGTAAATCTGTTTCTGATGAATGAATCGGTTTACATTTCCGGTGATTTGAAATCCAACCAGAAGACCTATACGATTTTAAATGTCAAATGGACCTTCACCACAGCAAACAATTCCCACACAAGGAGACTGGCAGCAACTGGCCCCTAAAGAAAACGAGGACGAGTTCAATGCAAATGGACAACACACTAAACTCCAAAAAATATAAATGAAATGAATTATTTAGTGTTTGCTTATAATCGTGGAGGCCTAAAATATGTTTTAACCTCCAAGATTATAAGCAAACACTAAATTAATAAACAAGAATGTGTCCATAGTACACGGATGCCCCACTCGCACTACCATTTTCTATGTTTAGTGGACTATGAATTTGGGGTAAAAACTCTAATTTGGCATTTCAATTAGAAAGATCATATCATTGGGCACATGTGTACTAAGTTTCAAATTGATTGGACTTCAACTTCATCAAAAACTACCTTGACCACAAACTTTAATCTGAAATTTGCACTATCATTTTCTATGTTCAGTGAACAGCATCTGTGAAACAAACAAAAACACAAAAACTAGCAGAACCATTGAACTATATATATATATGATGTCAAGATCAGATGAACCTTGACAAACTGAATTGGACAAGTTTACCTTTCAATCATTCCATTTATTAAATAGTTTATACACGAGACATCCACCTATTACAACTTCATTTTCCAGTAAAAAACAGTACTAATTATACAACTATATCCATAAATTGCCCCAAATACATTCAGTATACAATATTCAAAGGACATAAAAATACGAATATTTGTTAGAGTGACCTATTTCTATGAGAATTTGTGATATTTTCCTCATGAAATATTGAACCATGTCATTGGATATGTTCTGATTAGTGTTTTATTCTTAGATGCATGATTTAGTTTTTAGCTTTTATTGGCTTTGAACTAGCTGTCAGTAATTGGGAGTACTGACAGATCTGTACTAAGTGCCTTGCTTGTTGTGGGGATGTATAAGTACCCTGCCACTTCCAGTCTGTGTTTTTGTTAGATGTATTTATGTTATGTATCGAACTGATGAGTTAAGCCCATTTCAACAGATTTTTATATATTTATGTTTATATTCTCTCTTTCAAACATCATTCTATCAAGTTTTATGAATGTAAATCATCTGGTAGCTGAGAACTGTATTAGGTTGATTATCAAAAGTCACTAAAGTTTGAAGTACAGGTCAAAGTGACCTTCAATTAGTATATAACTGCTATATTCCCCAAATATAATATTAGTTTAAGTTATATAATTGTATTTCTAGTTCCTATTGCATTAATGGCACCTATCAAATTGACAGATCTGAAAAGTGCTCACACCTTACCAATGTCAAGCTGCTGACAATATATCAAATTATTCTGTTTGATAGTTTATAAGAAAAGTGTGATGGAAAAGATTTGTCAGACAAAAAAACCAGAAGATGAGAGAAAGAATGGACAAAGTATATATAATATAACCCAGACTCCTAGATTGAGTGTAGTAAGCCACATTCTGCATGAATAATAAACAACAAATATTCTGTTTAAAATCTGTATTTCTTAAGAATATCACAACTTTCATAAATACAACCTATTATCATGTTTGTAATGTTCTATAAATTATTGTTCACAAATTTGTAGCAGGCAAGCCGTCGAAAGTTATTCTTTACAAACTTATAGAAAATAAGTCTTTCGAAATCTAACAAAGATCAACAAATCTCATACAAAACAAAGTATTAAAATCTGAGTAAAAGTTACAAAACAAAATATATAATAACTTGATCTTAGCAATAAAAACATAAACATTACATCTTAGGCACAGAAAAACATAACATCGTAATGTCAACGGTGGGAAACTGTATTGTATAAGTGGGTTGTCTGAAGCATAAAATCAAGTCTAAATCTCATATAATTTATATCTCTCTTAACAGTTTGGGGGCTCAGATCATATATGAAAAGGGTTGTCTTACATTTGTATTTATAATTTGTATACTGTGTATTATAATAGTTTTAAAGAAACATATTCCTACATTCTCTGGCTGCCATCTTGGATGGTATATAGAACTAGTATTTTTAATATCTATCAAGAAAACTAACAAATCTCCAATTGGAGATGAAGGCAAATAATTTATATCCAAAAAAATCTCATGTAGCAATTTAGGATACTAGGTTTCGTTTTCTCGTAATGTTCTTAAAGAATCTATCCAGATTTCATTGTACCAAAGTTTGGTTTCAATAAGCAAAAGTAGTTAAAAGGAAAATTGTATTGCTGCTTTTAACAAGAAACAAAGGAAAGATTCATAAGGAGAAATAGCTCACGCTGGTCATTTGTGCATAGAAAGCTGTAATCATTAAATATCCAGGAAAAATATACCTTATTTCTGTTAAGTAGCAGGATACTTGATGAAAACTTAAAATACAAAATGAAACTTTTGTGTACTTTAATAGTGCGTTTGTTGGATTAGGCCTGTGTAAAAATTCCAATCAATTAAAATTTTCAATTGTAAATATATAATTATAAGTAAACATAATTATTAAGTAAATGACCAGAAAATCATTTTGATTTTTTAATATTTGTAAAAATAAATATAAAACTATAGCAAAATATAATAACAGTGAAAGAATCTAACAACAAAACTGTACAGAAACTAATTTCCACTGTATAGACTTAAAAAAGAGGGGTGGAAAGATACCAGAGGGACAGTCAAAGTCATAGATCGTAAATAAACTGACAATATGATATTATATATAAAAAAAATACATAAAAAGAAGAAACAAAAAAATATTACCTTAAGTTTAAAAATCAGAAACCCGTTTATGTGAATACTAATTTGAAAAGAAAATGATTAATTTCCAAAAAGATATGAAAACAAAACATTCTGCATTACAAAATATAAATAGCTATAGCATCATTGTGTAAAATTCAAAATATATATCACCAAAATGCCTTTGGTGAAGTCTTAACGGACTAGATCTAAATAAGTACAAAAATTATAAGTAAAAATATTAAACATCTTTATAAAACAAAAAAGATAAATGGCAATACATATAAATAATTATGAAGGATACATGAATATAACATGTACATGTATATATATATATATGTGTGATGTCGGTTGTACAATCTGTTCATTTCTGATAACTGATATTTCTTGCAAATAATAACTTGCATAATAAAAAAAACATGAAATAAAATTATGTATGATACCTGTCCTAATATAAATACTGACAAGCAATCTTTAAATGGAAATGTTGGCCATATTAGGTTTTTTTCAAAATTGCCATTATGTAAACTTTAACTTTCCCCAATTTCCAATACAAAAATAAACCGATAAAGGAACACATGACAAATCTGCTTAATTGTTTAAAGTAATTCGTCAAAAACAAAATTCCTCTTCAAGAATTTGAAACTTTTTCAAAACTGAAAGGAGTGAATCTGTAAAGGAGTAGGTTCAGTAAGACCCCTTTTTGGCCCCAAAATGTAGCAGTTTTACAAAATTGTTAAATTGTAAACCTTTAGTTATTTATTGGACAGTAGAATGCTTCTGCTACATAAATATGGGCTGTTTTTGACAATACAATGTACATATATCCGGTACTAGGACCATTAAGTCATGTTAAATTACTGAAATCCTCATAATTCTAGCATTTTAGTTAAATTTTAGACGGTTTTCGTGTAAAATGAAAGTGGCCGCATTCGTGTTCATCCTTAATATTGAAATGTAAGTTGTATTTCATGATAATACATAACATATATAAAGGTTGAGGATGAACACGGATGCGGCCACTTTCATTTTTACCAAAAACCATCTGAAAAGTGACATTTTTCGGCATATTAGGTAGATTTTTTATATTTGAGCTTGAATCGGATCGTTTTTAATGACTAAATCTGTTAAAATCTTTCACATAAACTAATTAATTCAAATAAAATAGACACTTTAGTGTTTAAAAAGTGGTCAAAATCTTTCGTCAGATGAATCTGAAATTTGAGGCCAAAATCGGTCCTTACCGGACCTACTCCTTTCAAAATACTTTACCCTGTTGCCATAACTACTTTTGTAACATTTGTAAACCATATGTCAACTTAACTGTGGTATACAGATACTATACACATGCTTTATGCACATGCACATGCAAGGAATTCTAGGATTCCATGAAAATGGAAAAATGCTAATTAAACTAAAGGGAGATAATATGCAATAATTACACATTATTAGGGTGGAATAGGCTAAGTATAAAGGGAGACAATATGCAATAATTACACATTGTTAGGGAGGAATAAGCTATGTATAAAGGGAGATAATATGCAATAATTACACATAATTAGGGAGGAATAGGCTATGTATAAAGGGAGACAATATGCAACAAGTGAAACTGCGAGCTACTGCTCACTGATGATACCCCCGCCGCAAGTGGATAATATTAATAGTGTAAATATATGCAAGTGTTCGGTAATCAGGAAGTTGTCGAGTGATGAATCTGAAAACGCATCACACGGTATAGCTGACTTATAAAAATCCTGAAACCAAATTTCAGAAATCCTTGTATTGTAGTTCCTGAGAAAAATGTGACGAAAATTTTGAACTTGGTTATCATGTGTAAAATCATACAAGTGTTCGGTAAACAGGAAGTTGTCGAGTGATGAATCTGAAAACGCATCACACGGTATAGCTGACTTATATAAATCCTGAAACCAAATTTCAGAAATCCTTGTATTGTAGTTCCTGAGAAAAATGTGACGAAAATTTTGAACTTGGTTATCATGTGTAAAATCATACAAGTGTTCGGTAAACAGGAAGTTGTCGAGTGATGAATCTGAAAACGCATCACACGGTATAGCTGACTTATATAAATCCTGAAACCAAATTTCAGAAATCCTTGTATTGTAGTTCCTGAGAAAAATGTGACGAAATTTTCAACTTGGCTATCATGTGTAAAATCAGACAAGTGTTCGGTAAACAGGAAGTTGTCAAGTGATGAATCTGAAAACGCATCACACGGTATGGCTGACATATATAAATGTTGATACCAAATTACAGAAAGGGTGGATGTGTAGTTCCTGAGAAAAATGTGACGAAAGTTTCATGGGACGGACAGACTGACGGACGGACTGATGGACGGACTGATGGACGGACGGACTGACAGACAGAGGTAAAACAGTATACCCCCCTTTTTTTAAAGCGGGGGTATAATAATTACACATTCTTAGGGAGGAACAGGCTAAGTATTGCCAATTATTTAGTAATTACAGACTTAATACATAAAATATTCAAACTAAAAGGAATAATATATATTTAATAAAAAAAATCCTGCATATAATCTCCCTTTTAGTGTTTAACTTTCATAAATTTGTTAATTTTAAGATGTGAGTTTATATTTATAAAAATTAAAGTAAACATGCTATCAACATTGAAAAATAAAACTCATATTAACTCAAGTTCAACAGCTCTGAAAAAAGTAAAAATTCAAAAGGGATTTGTGCTTATTGAACATTTTCTAAGAAAATATCTACTTGAGCAAATTTTTAAGGGACTGTCATAGATTTTTAATTTTCAACTTAAACATTTCCATGTCTATAGCACAACATACCATGAAAATCAACAAAGTGATCTTGTGCACTTTAAAGATATTGCAAGAAGCTCTTTTAGCATTGAGGGACAAAAAGAAAGACATTCATATACAGTGATAGGTTACTCTGTCTTTGAAGAAAAACAAGAAATCATAAATACATTTCAAAAATGACCTTGTTTTTTGTAGATTCATATACATATATTTATTTAGTAGCCTCAGTTTGCACAGTATAAATATAACTTACACATAATGAAAGGCAGACTTGGTAGAATCACAACCAAGAATAACAAATTTATATACAAACCCTCTACATACTGACAAATGTTGTAAAATATAGAATGATAATGTGATGCAAGGTTCTATAAATTTCTTTTAAATATATATGACGATAAGAGTGGGCTACAAAGATTAATTATATAACTTATAATTTTGGAACTATTATTTGTTCTTTTCAAATAATATGATAGCATTCTCTAACTAAAGTTTACATTGATTACAATAAAATAGTTATATAGTACTAATGCATTGCAATCACAAGGAGTATCTGTAACCAAGCCAACATCAAATGACTTTCATACTTACAAACTTAAGAAGTTTCTGAATAATTAACATGAATTTCTTGTTGCCGTAACATTGATCACATAATCATATGACTGTATTGCATTCTAATCAGACCTATTTACTTTTATAAATTGTTATTTGGATGGAGAGTTGTCTCATTGGCACTCACACCACATCTTCCTTTATCTATTACCAGAATTTTATTTTAGCATAAAAAACATAAAAATTTCATACTGACTCTACCAGAATTCTATATGAGCATAGCTATGATAATTTGACACAGATATCGAGGTACTTTATTATAGTGTCATGGGCAGATTGTCCACCATACCCATACATCAACAGTAATCAGTGATCTTTTTGGTATGGGGAACCTATTCAATGACTGATTGGGGTCATATAATAATAATTCTCTATTGGAAGATCTTATTCAATCCTAGTACAAAAATAAGACCCCATTTCTTTAACAGCATACTGTGCAATGCAGACTTTTAAGATTTGACAATAATCCGTGGTTTCATCTGTTGGCCCATCTTTTCATCGACTCCTCCCAGTCATTATCATTGTCCTCCTCGTCTGTTCGTATGTAAGATTCAGCGTCTGACTGTAGAAAACTTTCCTCGTCTGTAGAGAATGTACTTGACGTCATTCTGTTGGGTAGCTCCTGAAAAACAGAAGTAGTTATTAAAACGGATTTACGATAGAAAATGATCAAATTCTCAATAAACACATCTAAATATTTATACTATTGTGGGTAAATAGATTCATGCTTATTTTTTTCAACATGTGTCAAATGTTAGTTATGAAGAGATAATAGACAAATTTTGAGTTCAATGCATTTCCGTCAAAAACTCTGGTTTTAGTGAACATCATTTGTGCGTTTAGGGGCATCATCACTTCCTTTCCCATGTTGAGCGAGTGGTTGGAAAACTATAATGCTATATTGCACGAATTATTCAGCAAATTAAATTCTCATAATTGACAATCAGCACTGCTGTCATTAGGGTATTGTGATTAAGTACTTACAAAACAAACATTATTTCTAGTTTATCCTGCAAAATGACGATCACTAAGACGCTTGATGAACATTAAGAGTGCAGGGATACAGTCGATCCCCTCTTTCTGGTAAATGATGTCATAAAGGCGCGAATAATTGACGGAGTTTTTTCCGGTGAAGAATTTACTTGAAAGTGGTCTATTTGGATTCATTCAGCAAAATCTCCTTTTATCATTAAAGAGCACTAGCTAGTGTCCATCATTGGTTGATTAAATGATTGTTGCTTGTTTAACATTCAGTATCAACTCTTCTGACATCAGACTCGGACTTCTCTTAAACTGAATTTTAATGTGCGTATTGTTATGCGTTTACTTTTCTACATTGGTTAGAGGTATAGGGGGAGGGTTGAGATCTCACAAACATGTTTAACCCCAACCGCATTTTTGCGCCTGTCCCAACTTAGGAGCCTCTGGCCTTTGTTAGTCTTGTATTATTTTAATTTTAGTTTCTTGTGTACAATTTGGAATTTAGTATGGCGTTCATTATCACTGGACTAGTATATATTTGTTTAGGGGCCAGCTGAAGGACGCCTCCGGGTGCGGGAATTTCTCGCTACATTGAAGACCTGTTGGTGACCCTCTGCTGTTGTTTTTTATTTGGTCGGGTTGTTGTCTCTTTGACACATTCCCCATTTCCATTCTCAATTTTATTGAATTATAATGAGATTGGTAATGTAAAGGCTTTTAAAGCCTGCTATGCCCACTGGGGTTTTCTCATTGTTGAAGGTTGTAATGTGACCAATATCTGCCAACATCCACATCATATGGACTTATACCACATAACTTATTTTTACATGTACTTGTAGAAGGATATTATTCATGGTTTTACCCTTGTCTACATAAAAATAGATTAAGAATCATGTTAAATCATCTGACAAAACTACTTATAAGATTCATTTGAAGTTACTACATTCTTATCAACAACTAATACAGCTATTTATTATCCTCATGTGATACCAATGGTTATACTTAATAACCTATGGTATAACAATACCACTATATTTGATTTTGACATCTTACTTTAGGATGATTATCATAGAGTTCTGAATCATCTTACTTTAGGATGATTATCATAGAGTTCTGAATCATCTTCCTCATCCCCGTCACTTTTAGTACAGCTATCATTGTCTGTCACAACACTACTGTCATCTGTCTTAACGTAAGATGATGTCATGTCCATTGGTATAGAGCTGGAATACAAATATTCAGGATATTAATGTGTGCATGGCTAAGGATAATTCTACCTTTCTGATATTTGAGTATGAACTTACATACTCCCCATATAATAAGCCATTTGAGCATGGCTAACTTTATCTAGCTGCATTAGTTTTCATTATACATTTCTTCTCAATTTTGAAGATTATTCTACATTCAAATAATTTCTGTTTAAAGTCATTTTTGTTTTTGTTAAAACATTTGCTTTGGATTAAAATGATATTCATTGCATTGGAGAGATGTTTAACTAAGTAAATTGTGAGGCAAGTTAAAAGTCAAAGCTCATTCCCAAAAAAGGCAGATATATTATGACGTGACCTTACAAATGTGAAAAAGGCTCTATAACAAATCTCCCTCTATGAATTTTCTTATTCTAGAGATATAAAATGATATCGTCATCAAAAATAGATATCAAATAGTTCAGTTCTTACTTGTCATTTTCATTATCACTTTGAATAATACTGCTACTATTACTATTTTGACGTCGTTTTCTCAGCTGTGCTATAAAATCTTGTTCCTGATCTAGACGTTTTAATACCTCCTGTTGCCAGCTATCCATATCTTCCTGGGTCTTTGTCACATAAGCATCAGCCATCTCTACGTTAGCTAGAAAATAAAATAAGTTTTTCAGGTAAGCATCGAACATCTCTACGTTAGCTAGAAAATAAAATGTGTTTTACATTAGCATCAGCCATCTCTACATTAGCTAGAAAATAAAATGTGTTTGTAAGAATCGGCCATCTCTACATTAGCTACAAAATAAAATGTGTTCGTCACATAAGCATACGACATCTCTACATTAGCTAGAAAATAAATAAAATAAGTTTGTCAGGTAAAAATTGACTTCCTCAACACTGACTATTAAGTAAAATACATTTGAGTTATTTAAGCATTTGTTCTAATATCATGACAGCCAGAAATGAGATGTGTATATGTTAGTACAACTGCTTACCAAATATCACTGACTTACCATTAACAGTTCTCTGGAATTAGTTTAATAAAACACAAACTAATAAGATGTAACACTAAGAAAAACTTGAAATCAATATTCTATAGCCAAGTAATCTCCATACAAATAAGATTATTTTATATAATTTATGAGATATAGTGCTGCTTATTAAAAACAACACTCAAATTGTTTTTTGGAATAACAAAGAACAATAATTTTGCCTAAAAACATAAAAACATAAAAATATAACTAGAGTTATCTCCCTTTTAATACAACTTTAGCTGCTTTTTTTGTTGCTTATTTATTCATTAACTACAGTTGTAATGACGAAAATATTGCCACTTGTTAAATGACCAGTGGCAACTATTTCAGGTGTTTCCACAATGAATTATGAAAGTATCAAGTCTTGAAAAAGAATAGAACATCGTATAAAATTAAAAGTTCCATTAAAACTAGGACTCTAAATAAAATAAAGCAAAAGAAATATATTATTTTACAGGATGTTTAAGGATGAATAAATTCAATCTTTTAAAACCATAGTTTTGTCAGTTTCTTAAGGTCAAGTTACAGTAAAACGGCTATGTCACAGATTTTGCTAAAATTTTGACTGCAATTTTGGCTTGTCAAGCTTCAATTGAAAATTGAAGAAATAATACATTCATCTCTTTGAACATCTAAAATATTACTGATTAAATTCTTTCATAATAGGTGAAATAATGTGTAGAAAGGAAATAAAATCTTCCTGTGTCTTTAAATCCTCAAATTTCTCATTTCTATTACATATTTTTTCTTGAAAACTATATGTTGTTGATACAGAAATTTTCTATGTTCCTATTGTCTTGTTTTTTGTTGTCTAACTTAATGAAGTGATGGATGGAAAAACATGAAATTAAAGAAAAACATCCCAAAAATAACCAAAAACCCAAAAATCCAAAACAAGTTTTTCATTTGAAATCAGCTATATACAGAAAATGAATCATCAGTCTCATCTCCATGGAGACATGACATTTTAACCAGTCAAATTTTATGTAGATTGGTATACTCCCAACATGTAAAATAAACAATTCAATTTGAATATAAATGCTATTATTTTGTTTTTCTATGAATTATTAAAGTTGTATCATTAATTTTATAGCCCAAATCAATTGAAGAAAAAATAAATGCTAAAATGATAGTTTCTTTGGATTATCAAATTATTGTATTGAATGTCAAATTAAATGTTAACATTTTCCAGTTATAAAGTGCTTAGTCATTATATAATTTTGTTGCTTTTTTAAACCAATATCAAATGTCAGCTTACTGTTTTGTGTGATGACTGATGCGAATTGAAACAAGTCTTTTTCGTTTTGCAAATTCAAAGGCCAAAATTAGCTACAAAAGGTCAGACAAGTGAATAAAACCCAACGGTAATATGCTTTGAACTTGAACTTTGAAAAAGTTTAAGTTTTGCTAAAAGTGAGGTACACTGTCCCAAGTCAGGAGCCTCTGGCCTTTGTTAGTCTTGTATTATTTTAATTTTAGTTTGGAAATTTGGAAATTAGTATGGCGTTCATTATCACTGGACTAGTATATATTTGTTTAGGGGCCAGCTGAAGGACGCCTCCTGGTGCGGGAATTTCTCGCTACATTGAAGACCTGTTGGTGACCCTCTGCTGTTGTTTTTTATTTGGGCGGGTTGTTGTCTCTTTGACACATTCCCCATTTCCATTCTCAATTTTACATTTACAAGGAAAACCATTACATTACTGGTAACAAATATGTATGTTCTACACATATTCATGACAATGATGGTTAAATAGTTGGTTTGAAGACCAACACAGCTTAAAGATGACTCCAGTAACGTTTGAACACATAAGCAAAATTCAAAATATTTTGTTTGTTTAGGTTAACAAATGAATAATGGACAAATTAGGAAATAGATTGATTTGCTCTCATTTCACTTCTGAACAAGAGGTTTTATATTCCCATGTTCTTGTTATAAGATACCAGAGTAAGTGTATATTAACGGTACCAGTATAATGAGTAATCTTATACCATTAGGTACCAGTATATTGATAAACACCATGTGGTAAGAGTTTAATGATCTATCCTTTTCTATCAATAACTTTGTGCTGACTTTATTATACCTAAATGTCAAATATTCTATAAACAGTAGAAACATTACTGATATTCAATCAAAAATTCCATTTCATCAAAAAATAAACATGCATCTAATTGCAAACATAGAAAGCCATATTGTACTAGTTGTCAGGCTCAAATTTCTCTCAAGGAAAAACCCATTAAATCAAAACTCTGTATTATTTAATAAAATCAAATCAAAACAGCTTATTGAATAAAAAAAAACTCTGTACTTTTGAATAAAATTTGAAGGGATTTCAATTATTCCAAATAGAAGTTGAAAAAATATTTGGACAATGCTAACATGCCAATTGAGCTGAAATCATAAAAATAATGAGTTTGTGGTAGATAACTGTACTTGGGGAAATATCTTATTCATAAAATACCGTATGTGCAAGGTTTTTGTGAGGTTTTTGTCTTGTCACTTATCATTTGTTTAAATGAGGGGTGTAAGATTGGTGTGTAATCCCAGTGAAAGCAACACATTCTTTCTTTTTCAATTTTTTAAAAGGCATAATAAAATGGTTTCATGAAATTCTGTTGTGTGGTTTTGAGATGACAAGAACAGGGATGACTGACTGATGGATTGGCAGGTGGACGGGTCAAAAACATTATACCCACTGCAACTTTGTTGCTTGGGGTATAATAACCTATGTTCTGAATAAATTAGTAATTATATTCAGTAATTTAGGACTGAAAAAAACATAATTTGTAAGTTCAAGGATTGTTTAAACAAATAAAAAAAAAAAAAAAAACAGTCAGAAGGTGAGGACAAATGACAAATGGAGTTTATGATTCAGATATTATGACCACTTCTCCATCACTGGTGACCATGCATTGTCCATACAAAATCTTTTTGCATTTGTTGTTTGTATATGTAACCATTTTATTAAAGTTTACTACATCAGACCTGCCAACTATCCAGATTTTCGCAGTATCATCCAGATTTTTATCCCTCAACCTGATATCAGTGCTCATAAGCTCATTATTAGTATACCAAAACAAAAACGAAGACATATCAGACTATTTCTAGAGTAAAAAACAGTGCACAAAAAAAAACGCATCAAAAACTGTAACCCTTAAAAATCTGATTGCACTAAATCCCCCATGGAGATTTTCAAAAGTTTGCAGGTCTGCTACGTTTTAAACATGACCTTCAGCCATCAAGACATCTAAGAATTGATGAATTAAAGCAGTACCAACCTTCAGCCTCTCCATTGTCATCATCATCATCACTACAACTCTGTTCTACAAAATAATCTCTCAATTATTCCTCTAGATTTAAAGATCTACATTGTATATGGGTAATTTGGGTTTTTTTATGTAAAAATCAGAATTTTGTAGAGAATATTAAGTACCTTATTGTAGAATTAAAATAAAATATGATGCTGACTCACAAATAATGGTGTCTATAGGTAACAGTAAACCTTTGTCTTAACTATGAAACATTTAAAATTTTTATGTTTTTTTCAAATGTTTATGTGTGTTTTTACTTTAAATTTGCATGTTAACATATATATTCTGTTGGGCAAAGTATCCTCTTCCTTTTTTTTCAATGTTTGAATTGTTTTACTTTATTTCTAATATAATGAGATCATGACTAAGCAACAATACCAGAGTTAAGTTCCTTGACAAGAGATGACATGGCACTTGTTACAGAGTCTGCAGCACAAAGAAGATCATTCCTAAGCAGACGGACATTATCAGCAGACGACGGCTGACTGAAGGCTTCCTGTACATCCCCACCAACTCCTGACAAAGTGGAAGATTCCATTCCAGGAGATGTTGGCACGTTCCCTGGGGTATCTGACATTGATTGTGATCTGATTGTGATTGGTCCAGCAAATGACTGTGATTGGCTGACATGAGATCGTGTGCTTCCATTCAGCGTTGATCGTGGAGAGGTAGGATTGGTCTGGAAAAAAGTTAATATATTCAAGATGAAAAAGATAGATAGATTATCAAGGTTTTTTGTTGAAAACAAACAGGCAATCAACATCTCAATAAATTACTGAACACAACCACTAACAGCAATACAATATAAAGAGTTTAATTTGACATATGATATATACTATGGCCTTTGTTTTCAAAAGAATATGGGGATTGGTCTTAATATTTTGTCAAGTAATAGGTAAATGATTGCCCACTTGAATATGTTTTACAAAGGATCTTAACAGTCAGATTTTAGACACTCTTTCTTCTGTTGACAAATAGATGTTATATGCATATGAACATCTTCTGAATAAGCATTCTCAAAGGTTGATAATATGTGAAAATTAAGCAATGATCATACACCTCAAATCCATACGTGGAATATTTCAATTACTGCAGATTCTGTAAATTTTTTGGTCCAGAAGGTCTGTTTATTTAGTTAAAAGGACAGACTTATATGACCCCAAAATAGAACTGGACAGAATGGTTGAGCTTGAATACGTAATTATATATGTAAATAGATATATATAGGAAGATGTGGAATGAGTGCCAATGTTACAACTCTCCATCCAAATAACAATTTATAAAAGTAAACCATTATAGGTCAAGTTCAAATCTATTAAATTTATATCTCAAGTATAGCCTGAGTCCTGACTCTGCCAAAAAAAATCCAAAAAAAATGGTCAACCTTGAGATGGGGGCTATGGTTGAAATATCCTTAAATCAAATTCCTCTTATTCAAAGTGAACTTCTGTGACTTTTATTTTGCACTGTCATCATTAAATCTTACAATGATATGACAATCAGTTAAGTTAACATGAACTGTTGCTTATTAACAATGGAGATATCCTGTAATTGTTAAACGTAAACTGTTTTATTCAACAATGGAGATATCCTATAATTGT
Source organism: Mytilus galloprovincialis (assembly GCF_965363235.1). NCBI lineage: Eukaryota > Metazoa > Mollusca > Bivalvia > Mytilida > Mytilidae > Mytilus > Mytilus galloprovincialis. The sequence goes on along the minus strand of NC_134838.1, from coordinate 129,312,427 downwards.
TAAATGTAAACTGTTGCTATTTAACAATACAGCAATCATATTATTACAGTGTTACCTTCAGCAGGTTCATTAGGCCCTCTAATTGGACCATCAATTCTTTTCGACTTTCCTGCAGTGTCTGCATACGGGATTCCAATTCATCTTTACGCTGCCGTAGAAGACGTAATTCGGCTAATAATGTTGGATTGTACTGTGCGTCAGCTGTACTCTTAGCGTGGGCTTCCTGCTCAGCACGTAATCGTTGTATTTCTCTCATTATTTCTCTATAAAAATAATAATTTAGAAATGGCTAAAAGTTTAGCTGTGACTTTACCATGCAGATAATTACACTGAGATAGAAAATGATCAATAATTCTTTGACTTCCTATTATGTATAATATTTTGACAACATAAACACAGTTACAATTATAAAAATGTATACATTCAACAATAGATCACATTTACTATGATGTTATTGTCATATTAATAACAAACTGGTTAAACAAATGTAAACCATGTTCTATCCATTTAACTATATTGATTTGTTTAACTCTCAACCATCAATATTTAAAACTCTTTTGTTACAATTCTAATATGTACCGAAAGTTTATAAAAAAGACTTGAAACATAATTAACAGGGCTTTCTAAAATTAAATTCTTTATTTGTATCTGATAACATTAAACATATTTTATTGTTTAACAGGGATATGGCTTGCCTCTGTACTATTGTGATATCAAAATACAAATGTTCATATTAAAACATGTAAAAGATTAAATGACATTCATGGAACCATACATGAAGGTCCAGGGCACTGTGGAAATTAGATATATATATATATACAACTCGTCTAAACATCAATCCAACAATGTTAGATCTGTAAATTTGCTTTCGCAAATTTTTTGTTCTTCCCTTGCCGGGATTCGAACCCATGCTACTGAGATATCGTGACACCTATTCGCCTGCACTGTAGCCGTCCCGCTAGACCACATGACCACCTGGCCGTCACAATAATAAAGCTTTCAGTGGCCGTGTGTTACCTTTCCTCGTCAGTTTTAATCTAGCGTCGTACTACAGTACATGATATATAAGGCATGGAGATGTTATTGTTACAGATCAGCTCAATTATCTATAGAAAAGGATCCTACAAATTAATGCAAGATACAGTCACAGAAAATAATTATATTTATAAGTACGTCTGAGTCAGTGACAACTCTACAACAGATTTATCCATCGGATCACCAGCAATGATAGTGATACATGGCTGTGTACATTATGTATATACAACTCGTCTTAACATCAACCCAACAATGTTAGATCTGTAAATTTGCTATATATGTAAGTGTTAATGGCAATAATAAGTAAAGTTAGGCATTAAGCTTAATTCCCAGTCAATAAGCTAACCCCTAGGCTGCATAAGCCTGAATGTTCTATCAGCTTACTGATGTTTGGCATTACTTTTAAATCCTAAAAATATGTACAGGCATTTTTGCTTCTGCATAAAATTGAAAGTAAGGAAAATAAAAAGACATTTTTCCAATGTTTAAAATACATTAGGTACATAATAAATTAACATAATAAAACTTCTTCATTTGAACTTTGGTGGATAGTTGTCTCATTGGCAATCAATTATATTGATGTTTACAATGTCAATTACCTGAAAAAACTAAATTTAAATAAACAATGTTGATTAGAGAAAATGAAAAGTTATTTATTACAATAGGGTGTGGAGCTGTGACATTTAAAGACTTTTGCACAGTTTTCCATTTTTGTTCAATTTCCAAAATATAATAGAGTTCCTCTAGAAAATACAAATGTTGAAATTTTCATTTCCATTCCATTTCCATCCTCCTTAGTTATCAAGGGTTAAATGTATATTAATATTTGGACTATAATTTAAAAAGATAATATCCATTAAGAATATTACGCCTATTGTACATATAGTGATGATGTATATGAAGGATAAAACAAAATAAAAACATTATTGCCTTAGTGGTCACGCCACTCTGTGTTTTTGTTATATGTATTCCCTATAAATTGTATCCATCTGATATGCCTTTTTCATCTTATTTTCATAGTTTGTTCTTACGTTGTACAGTTACACCACTGTCATGACTGTCCAATGTTAGGGGAGGGTTCGGATCATGCTTACATGTTTAACCCGACACATTCTTTATGCATGTGCCTGTCCGAAGTCAGAAGCCTGTAATTCAGTGGTTGTCGTCTGTTTCTGAGTTTTCTATGTTTGTTTTTCATTCATTTTATAAACATGAATTAGGCAGCTAATTCTCTCTTTTTTGAATTGTTTTACATTTTTTAGTTTCAGAGGAGACTATGACTCACATTTTGTTAACGGCTGTTTTTCCAAAGAAACAAATGATTGGTTAGAAGAAAAGGGAGATCATTCAGCTGTAGGAAACTAAAGGATTAAATTGTGATGTTGCAATGTGTTCCATTGTGCCATGTACTAGGAAATTGAAGATTATATTAAGTAAATAATACCTATTTTTAGATTCTAACTGTATTATCAATTCTCTCTGTGCTTTATTGGTGTCTAAACTAAAGTTGATTTCTGTTGGACTTCTTGCCTGTAATATAATATTTGTCATATTATTATTATAATATTATTTAAATAAGTTTTTGCTACAAAACAAATCATCATATCAAAAAGATATTTTGACTTCCATCTGAAACATCAAGCCAAAATCTTTCAATGTCATACCACAACTGATCACATGATCACCAAAATCCCAATCATGCAAAACTATACAGTACCAATCTACTAAGAGAAACCTTGCTTTAAAAAGAAATAAAACAATTTGTCTGAGGATCAAGCTTGGCAATTTACCAAGTTAAAAAGAGGCATATCTCTAGAACATTAAATGACTTACTAGCCAAATTCAAACTATGTCTGCATGTTGTTGTTCTTAGAAAATATGTATGAGTTTCAAAATATTTGGCATGCTTAAATGAAACTAGGATGGACAGAAGGATAGAGGACGGTCAGGAGTAACAATAAATGTCCCAATTCCCTAACGCAGGCGCATAAAAATGTATCGTCAACAGCAAAATGAACACCAGAAGATGAACGATCAGTGATTTAACAACATCAATTTATACTCTCTCTCTTGTGATCAATTTAGTGCATTGAGAAATTCTCTCATAGTTGAACATGATGGAAGTGTTATATTGACATTATAATACTGAAGAAACAGATTATTATCAATATCAGTTTTTCCATATTAAATCATAAGTGATGTGACAATATGAATTTGACCCCTTAAGTCTGTCCTACATTGTTATGCTGTAGTTGCTGCAGTATCAAAATTAAAATGTTACGGAATATATAAAGTCTGATATCAAATAAACCAATCAGTGACTCTAATAACCATACAATCCTAAATAATTAAAACTGTAAACTTTATACTATCTATATGTTAATTTTCACAAGCACTTGCTAATGAAAAGAGTTTTAACTATAATTACATTTACAGGGCAAAGACTGAAGTGTGTCAGAAAATGGCACTGACAACATTTTTTAGAACTATGCCGACAGAGCAGCCATTGTATTCCAATATATCAATGATTAAATACAAGTTAATCAAGGACCACTTTATGCGATTGATTCATTATAAATGTTCTAAATAGGCCAATTAATGCCAATTTATAACAAATGAAATTCAATTTCAAACAATGCACTTCACCAATCAGTTAAGATAACATGTAACGAACGAGACAAGTTTTAAAATTATTTTATAAATCAATCTGCTCTGTTGTTGTCCTTCAAACCTGATTTCTATAATATTGGATTTTGATATGTTATGTTTACCAATGATATTAAATCAACAGCCCAATAAACATGTATCATTATCTCTTATATCATATTTAACTCATACTGCAGACTCAGTATATATAACTGCCCATAGGGGTTTTAATTTTTTTTCCAAATTGCATTAATAGTTTTCTCACAGTATGAATGATTTTTGGTGGTGTTTGAATTGCTCCGTCTCTAGTGTTCAATGATGTGTTTTATTTACTGAGGAAGTATTTTGTTTTTTGCCATGGCTTTGTATCCTATATCACACCTTATCGTATAGCACAAACGGACGCCTAACGGATGAAAATAAAAGTTGTCTGTTGACAAAATTGTTACCCGTTGGGAGTCTGTTGTTGTACTGACCAAATAAAAGGGACGCGTAACGAATGCATAACTGACACACAATGGATATGCAACTTACGGGGTATGAGAAACAGAAACGTAACGGACAGAACGGATGTCAAACGTACATCCAACAGACAAGTACTGCATAAACAGACACCTAACGGAAGCGTACTAGATAAAACGGATGATCAAGAAATACAGAAAAATTAAAGGCGAAATTAAAAGTTGAACATGCTCAAAATTTTCAACTGGACAGAACGAATGTCGATGGATAAAACATACGCTTAACAGACATGCAACGGATATGGACGGACGTCTAACGGATAAGAATGGACGTCTAACAGATAAGAATGGATTGAAAAAAATTTATCTGTTAGGCGTCTGTTTGAGCTATCCAGTAAGGTGTGACGAGGCTTAATGAACAGATGGATGCAGATACTGAAAAACATAATGCCCCTAGGTGAAGCATAAAAAAACTTGCAACACAGCTAGATAAAGTTCTTGTCTGCTTTACAAAAACCATGATTTAATTTAAAAGAGCAATATTACTGCATGTATAAAAGGGAGGGGCCATCACTATCTAGTTACTTAGTACAGAAAATACTAAGCTGATCAGATAAATTACTTAGAAGATCTTCTTGGAAATTGGATATTCAGATGTCCAAATTAATGAAATGAACTTAAGAGTATTTTTTCTGATCTTTTCTTTTTGCTGATCTGTTTATCATGTTTAGTTTCTTCAGTTTTTGCTCAAAGCACTAACTATATCGGCTAAATTCAACTTTTTGGTAGATCTTTCTTTGCTGATCATTTTTTATATTTAAAGTTTCTATTCGTCTATAATGTTTTTTATCATACATTTATTTTTAGATATTGTCTTGATCATTTTTGCAATTTAAAGTTTCTATGAATAAGATCATGCAAATCATTGAATTCCACATTGTTTGTAAAGTGAATCAATGAGGCTGTTACTGAGGAAGCTTCGTTATAGTCAATCAATTATATAATAATTACCTGGAATAAATATTGGTATTTAGAGCAAATAATAATAATGGGTGACATTGTTTATGTGGTCTGTATACAGAGTAAATCTAAATACCGTCCACAGACTGCAATATTTCTCAACTTAGTCAAAATAATAAAGATTCTTTCAATAGAGAATATTCAGGTTTTAAACATGTTCAAATCTACAGCTTTGATAGCAATCAATCAATAGAAGAAATAAACCCACCCCCACATCACACAGACATTTCCATTTTTTAATCAAAGAGACTTATTTATTTTTCAATTCAAAATAAGCTTTTTCAAATGCAAATGTAAGTTTGTATGACATTGTTATCATATGCATACTTATTTTGATGTATGAAATTTGAACAAAAAGAAGAAAACTTCTTAACTTAAAAGCTTAACATTATCCTACTAATTATTCAGTTGTTATAATATGTTCATTGTCAATGAAGTTTCCGACTTAAAGCAAGACAATAACATTCAATGGGAACTTAACTTATTTTAAATATTCAGTCATGTCAAACTATAAGACGATGTTTCACATGTATCCTGCTACATCCTCTCTGTATTTTTTGTTAGATGTATTTTTGGTGTCTTTTTGTTGTTTGGATGTACAAGTACCCGGCCACGTCCACTCTGTGTTTTTGTTAGATGTATATTGCTATTTGTATCCATCTGATCAGTTAAGCCCTTTCCAATGATTTTATTAGTTTGTTGTTATGTGGTACTGTTACACCACTGTCCCTGATTAGGGGAAGATTGGCACCTTCAAACAAGTTTAACCTTGTCACATTATGTATGTGCCTGTCCCAAGTCATGAACCTGTAATCCAGTAGTACCCGTCAGGTAGATGTTTGTTGCTATATATCATATTTGTTTTTTATTCATTATTTTGTACATAAATCAGGCAGTTAGTTTTCTCATTTGAAATATGTTGATGCTTTTTATAGCTGACTATGTGGTATGGGTATTAAATCATAATAAAGACTGTAAGGGGTGAAGCGATTATAATTCTTTTGGTAAACATAAAATAGTAGGTTTTAACAATATTAAAACTTGATTTATCACTTGTACTTTGACATTTCTTTAATTTATGAAGTATTTTTCTCTGTTCACCAAGAAATAATTGAATAATTAGATTTGGTATATGTATATGAGTCAATTAATAAGACAATTCTCTATCCATTGGACCAAGTCATTATCGGCTTGGGAACAACCCCTTAATTTTATAAATATCACTTTTATGAGGGGTCAATACAAGTTATAATATACTTTTTTGTAAATACATGCAACACGTTTTAGTACAAAAGGGCTCATATTTTCCCAAAGAACTATATATCTATCTGGTATTAAATGGCCAAAACATATGTACAATAATTTGTTAATATTCCTGGGCTTTGGCCATGGTAATCAACACATTTACTTTAATATTATTCAAAATAAGTTTTAGAATAGTTGTTTAAAATATGATGTATTTCTCCTCTTTTTAAGTTAAAAATTCTAAGTTTTTCAAAGGATTTGTATAGTAGCACTATACAAATCCTTGATATTTCTTTTTTCTTTTCTACAACAGTAAAATGACACAATATGTGCCTTGTCTGAGGGAGGACTGTTCCCAACCTAATAATAACAAATACAGGTCATAGTACGGCCTTTAACACAGGGCTATGACCCAGACCAAACAGCAAGCTATAAGGGAACCCAAAAAAGTGTACACAATTAGAAAAGGAAAACCAACGATCTAATTTATATATATATACAAACGGGAAAATACCAAATAATTTTTATGAACATCAACAAACAATATCTAACTGCTGAATCAATCAGGACAGGTGCATAAACATGCAGCGGGTATGGATAGTTTTGTATCGCCAGCATACAATATAATTGCAGTTATAGGCATTTCTTTCTGAAATTCTTTGAAGTGTATTTCTAACAACGAACATTTTTTGATAGGGAATATAAGTAAGGGGGAAGGAAACCAACATTTTGTTCTGTACAGGTATTTTCCTCTGTTATATATTTTTTCGGAGCACTCCAACTTGGGATAAATGGGTTTCATGCTGAATCAAATATTATCACAGATATTTATACAGTCTACTCAGGTGCTTATATGTTTAAAATTGTATATACAGGTAAGACTGTGATTATAAAAACGAGTGTAAATACACATGTATCTTTTTTATAATATTTACAAAAAAACGGTGCAGGAAATGGACACAATTACATTTCCGGATGCAGGAAGCGGGATTAAAAAATAAAAAACAGTTTTGAAAAAAATAGGGGCATGCGGTCCGTCGAATAAGGAATTAAATTGGTGTGGCCTAATATGATAGCTTCAATCTCCAACATGTGAGAAATTGCCTGAAACCTAAGAGTTAAGATCTTCAACAACTCTGAAATGATAAATATTAAAAAAAAATCTCACTCAAAAGTAGTTTAGTTTCCCAAAATCCAACAATGTTGTAAATTTTCCAGTTAATCCATGAAAACATTTGCCAGCTTGAGAAGGACATTTGACAGTTTTAGTCCTACAACTCTGGAACCAACCAGAAACCTTATGATAGAAAGGGTGTTTACCTGTTTCACTCGCTATACCAGCCTAAAGTTTGCAGTAAATCAATCTTACTAAATGCAAGTTAGTACTCAATTTGTGAACAGTTGCCTTAAATCAAATGGTTACTATTGCCGAACCTCTAGAAGGGCCGCCAAAGTGTTTTAAGAATTGAAAGGGTGCATTTAAAAGTCAAAGTCCTTGCTCTACAAAAGATTTAAAGATCTTAGTCAAAAGTCTCTTTATGGTAACATTCTACTAGTATTATGGTGTATGCATAATGGTAACAACCAGCCTTCTTTGTTAGGCTGCTGTCACATTGACAATTATTCCATAGTGTCTCTTATTCATAAATACAGGGTAATGCAGAAAAAAGAAACAATAAAAACTACTTGTTCTAATCATGCTTACCAAGCTATGGAGAGAAAAACTTCGTTTTATCCTTTTGATTAAGTTATACATATCCTTGGCCCTGTTCACAATCAAACTAATACATTTCACAGATAACATGAACTTTGATTCATTTTTATTCCCTTAATAATTTCCTTTTCAGATGTTAAATCAGGCATTTTAAACTCCTTTCAAGCAACAGTTCATTTTGTTTACTGCTATTTACACATTTCATATGGTAATAAGCCATCTCTTATTCAACACGAAGTGCCAGTTTACGCCATGACATTGTTAAAGAACAATTCCATATTAGAAAAGTAATTTCAACTGTCAGCTACCAGAAGAAAAGGAGGCTTGCATGATATTGTGTCATCAAACAGTTGTATAATAATAAAGCCATCATCAAAAAAATATTGCAATAGCCCGGAGAAGCTATTGGATTTATACTTCAGATTAATAATCTATATAATATATTCAACCAATAATTTGTCAACAATCAAATCATAGTTCAATTCTAGAAAAAAAACACACATGTGATTCACTTTTGCAAAAAACAATTTGAATCTTAATCGTAAAAACTATCAGAACTTAAAGACCTTCCACAAAATCATTTTACACTGAGAAACATGTATTACTAATACAGCCTCTAAATACTCCTGTCAAGTTTTGACGATAAATGTCCAAATAATGAGGTGACTGATGTTACTACGATTCAAAGTTCACAACAAATTGATATGTCATCATTAATCCCGGGATAACGGAACAAAATATTGAAATCAAATGTAGACCTAGAGAGAACACTTCAATATATTCCAAATACTGATCCAAGCAGAAAATTCAATGTATATCAATACTATCCTTACGACATAAAATACATCTCCGAGATCTTATTAAGTGGGTCAGTAAATGACAATTTTTTTGTGAAATTCATATATTATTCATAGTAAAAGTGGTCTATGATGATGTACTGATTATACAATCAATATAACATGTAGTTATAGTCAACATAATTTTAATATTGTTAATTATTGATCTGAATGGGATGAAACTGAAATTACACTATGCCTCCCTAATATAAACTTTTTAGTATGTAAAATAAACCAAATCAATTGATGTTCTCTGTATATCAGGGAAGGAATGGTGTGTGTTATCAGGAGCTGTTAACCTCATCAGGAGCTGTTTAAATAAACAAGGCAAGGTTTTGCCAAGCATTTCTATCCTGTTTTGAGCAGAGTACAAATAAAGCTAATATATATTGAGACAATGTATGGTTATTCTTTATATACTGTATCACTAACCCTCCCCTTTTTAAATTCTTGTATAGGTCCCTTAAATTATAAATTGGTAAAATGAGGAATTAATATTTTTTTGCATACAAGAAAGGTCTCAGATTCATTATGTACAATTTTAAAATTCTAAGTTTTTCAATAATTGCTATAGTGTAACTAAATACTCAATACAAAACTAACATAATAAGAATTGAAACATTCTAACACTCCTTATACAGACAGTTTCTTACTGAGTTACCAAAGTTCAGACTTTAAGTAATAATTTATTGACTTCAAAAGTATGAGTTTACAGTAGGAAGCTGTTCATCTTTCACTGAAACATAAATAATTATGTCTTAATGCCAAATTAGTCTATCTTCAAGACATGCAAATCTTACATTTCAAAGTAATTTGTACCTTACATTTCCAACAGACTAATGACAATAGTTAAAGCATTCATTTCCTGTCAACAATTTGTCTATAGATACATTACAATGTCAACCTCATGAAAATACAGTGAATATAACATGAAATGTATCCGTTTTAAATTGCACCTAATTAATGATGTGCTGTATACCGTTCAACATAACAGTTTACTAAGTAATCTAAAAGGAAGTTATTGCTAAAAAATACAAAACGACATGTCATCAAAGGTCAAGGTCAAATAACCAATCCTGCTGATAAGAAGATAGTTATCACTATATCAAACATGTCATCTGATGTCAAGGTCAAATAATCCACTCCGGTAAACAAGGACATCAATTCTACTACATGATGCAGGTCAGAGTGTCATCTGAAGTCAAGGTCAAACACACCACTGCAGTAAACAAGGACATTAATTCTCCTACATGATGCAGGTCAGAGTGTCATCTGAAATCAAGGTCAAACACACCACTGCGGTAAACAAGGACATTAATTCTCCTACATGATACACAAGTTAGTGTAACCTGAAGTCAAGGACAAAAATTCCACTCCAGCAAACAAGGATAACAATCCTACTACATGATGCAAGTCAGACTGTCACTTCAGGTCAAGGTCTAAAACACCAATCCAGTGAACTATTAAAGACATTACTTCTGCTACATGATGCAAGTCAGAGTATAACCTGAAGTCAAGGTCAAACAATCCACTCCGACAAACAAGGACAAAAATCCTACTACATGATGCAGTCAGACCGTCACTTAAGGTCAAGGTCAAACACACCACTCCAGAAAACAATTATAGACATAACTTCTCCTACATGCATGACATGATACAAGTCAGAATATCACCTGGAGTCAAGGTCAAACAATCAAACTCCGACAAACAAGGACAAAAAATCCTACTATATGATGCAAGTTGACTGTCACTTAAGGTCAAGGTCAAACACACCACTCAAGTAAACAATTAAAGACATTACTTCTCCTACATGATGCAAGTCAGAGTATAACCTGCAGTCAAGGTCAAACAATCATCTCCAACAAACAAGAACAAAAAAATCCTACTACATGATGCAAGTCAGAATGTCACCTAAATTCAAGGTCAAACAATTCACTCTCACAAACAAGGACAAAAAATCCTTCTACATTATGCAAGTCAGATTGTCACTTAAGGTCAAGGTCAAACACACCACTCCAGTAAACAATTAAAGACATTACTTCCCTTACATGATGCAAGTCAGAGTGTAACCTGAAGTCAAGGTCAAACAATCATCTCGAACAAACAAGGACAAAAAATCCTACTACATGATGCAAGTCAGACTGTCACTTAAGGTCAAGGTCAACCACACCACTCCAGTAAACCATTTAAGACATTACTTATCTCCTACATGATGCAAGTCAGAGTGTCACCTGAAGTCAAGGTCAAACAATCCACTCTGACAAACAAGGACAAAAAATCTACTACATGATGCAAGTCAGACTGTCACTTAAGGTCAAGGTCAAACACACCACTCCAGTAAACAATTAAAGACATCACTATTCCTACATGATGCAAGTCAGAGTGTCACCTGAAGTCAAGGTCAAACAATCATCTCCGACAAACAAGGACAAAAAATCCTACTACATGATGCAAGTCAGATTGTCACTTAAGGTCAAGGTCAAACACACCACTCCAGTAAACCATTTAAGACATTACTTCTCCTCAATGATGCAAGTCAGAGGGTCAACTGAAATCAAGGTCAAACAATCAACTCCAGTAAACAATTGCAAGGACATTAAATTTTTACCATACTTGGACAGAAGCTTCTTACAATCAAAAGATACTATCTAGAGGATATAATAATTTTTCTGAATTTTTGTTGCATCAATTATTTTGAACAAAATTTTATTATTGCATCTTCTATTTACATGCATTTTTGTTGATGAATTAAGTTATAAATCATGAAGCAATGTTAAAATTATCTTCTTTTACCATTTGTGCATTCAATAAAGGAGTAGGTCCGGTAAGGGCCGATTTTGGCCCCAAATTTCAGTTTCATCTAACGAGATATTTAGGACACTTTTTAAACACTTAAGTGTCTATTTCAATTGATTCGATTAGTTTATGTTAAAGATTTTAACTGATTCAGTCATTAAAAACGCTCCGATTGAAGCTTAAATATGAAAAATCTATCAAATATGCCAAAAAACGTCACTTTTCAGATGGTTTTCGTCAAAAATGAAAGTGGCCGCATCCGTGTTCATCCTCAACCTTTATATATGTTATGTATTATCATCAAATACAACTTACATTTCAATATTATGAATGAACACGAATGCGGCCACTTTCATTTAAGACGGAAACCGTCTAAAATTTAACTAAAATGCTATAATTGTGAAGATTTCAGTAATTTAGCATGACTTTATGATGCTAGTACACGATATATGTGCATTGTATTGTCAAAAACAGCACATATTTATGTAGCAGAAGCATTCTACTTTCCAAAAAATAGCTAAAAGATTACATTTTCACAATTTTGCAAAACTGCTTAATTTTTGGGCCAAAAAGGGGTCTTACTGAACCTACTCCTTTATGTTTTATAAAAATGGGATTGCATATATACTGTATTAATTTTTTACAAGCTTCTTTTTTCCTACATTTCAAACGTTTTATTTCATAACTATAAATCTATTATGTGTATTCCCCTATTACACTGAAAACATAGATAACAGCAAAAGTAGGCAAGACACTGGGTTTCGCAAAACCCTTACAATTTTTTTATCTCCAGATCATGTCTCTTTTTGTTTTTAGAGATTTGCACGGTCTTATTGGTTTATTCCCCCATATTTATACATATAAAATTGAGAGTGGCAAGGGGAAATGTGTCAAAGAGACAACCTGAACAAAGAGTTAAATACAGCTGAAAGCCATAAATGGGTCTTCAATACAGCGAAAATCCAGCAACTGGAATTGTGTTTCTTTTTTGTACAAAGACTATGATGTTAGTTTTCTTGTTTGAATTGTTATACATTGTCATTTCAGGGCCTTTTGTAGCTGACTATGCAGTATCTCCAGGGCTTTGCTCATTAATGAAGGCTGTATGGTGACTTATAGTTATTAATTTCTGTGTCATTTTGTCTCTTGTAGAGAGTTGTCTCATTGGCAATCCTACCACATCTTCTTTTTTATATTTAGCTGGCTCTTAAATAAAAATGTGTACTAGTTCAGTAATAATCACCATGGATGTCATACTAAACTCTTAAGTATATAAATGAACTAAAATAAAAAAAAAATACATACAAGACTAACAAAGGCCAGAGGCTTCTAACTTGGGACAATGCAAAAATGTGGCAGAGCTAAACATGTTTTGTGAGATCTCAACCCTCCCCCTATAGGTCTAGCCAATGTAGAAAAACAAACACACAGCAATGCACACAGTAAAACTCAGTTTAAGGGCATACGATACAGTTACAGGGGAGGTAATGACGTTGCTAACGTAAAATGTTATTTTCGCGACGTCAAACTGTGACATATCGGGAAAAGATGTATTTTTCGACTGATTTTTAGCATTCAAACTGATTTAATTTGAAAACGAGTTCATGGACCCCTATTTTTCAAAACAGCAATTTGTTTTATTTTGCAGGGAGATTATGTGATCCAAATTTTATAAAACTGTAAATAGAGGATTTTTTAAAATGTTGATAAACATGCAGTAAAAAATGACGTTTTTTCCTCAATTCATAAACATTTGATAAATATGAGTTATTTCTGAAAAAAAAATTGCATATTTTTTTAGGATACTTATAAAATACAGAAATTACCGATTATTTAACAAAAAATAATTTGTGTTTATCTTTTATAACAAAAAAGTTATGTCTTTCTTTCGAAAAAGAAATTACGGCCACAAATCTGAATTTTGAGCAAATATACAAAATTTCGACCTAATTTTACTCAAAAAGTAGCACATGAAGGTATATTTTTTATTACATATTTGATTTAATCAGGTAAAAAATAGCCTATATGCAACTTTTCATGAACTTGTAAATACAGGATCAAAACTGTATCGTATGCCCTTAATAGAAGTCTGAGTCCGATTTCAGAATAGGTAACATAAGAATTTAAACAAAATAACAATGATACATGAATTAACAAAGGACTACTAGCAGTTACTGACATGCCAGCTCTAGACCTCAATTGCACTGATTGAAAGATTATGTCTTCATCATAATAAAATCAAGCACAACCCCTCCTGTTTGGAGTTTAGAACCATAAGGTCATAAAGTATATGAGAAGAACATAACCAACAAACAATTTTATAATAAATGTGTTTATTTCCAATACAAAGACCCTAGTATGAGTGAATCAATATCAAAACCAAAATATGCAATTTTTAATGACCTGACAACAGTATCGTATCTATATCCCTTCTTTAATAAGTCGGTTTAAACATTTGGGTAGCTTTTGTGGTGAATGCTGACATTTTGAGCTTTGTAAAGAATATTACCATAAAAGATAGGATGTGAAATACCTGAACATAGAAGAAGTCTGCATGTTGAGTTAAGAATAATGTCCTTGTACCGATGATAAAATTTAGTAAATATTTTGACTAGTGTGTGATATCGATAACCCTGGTGTAATAATTTTTCAGTAATACATAGATTTCTTTTGTTAAAATCAAATACGTTGTCACATGCAGGAGCAAATTGAACAAGTTGAGATATATAAACACCGTAAGTTTGTGACAAGGCAGCATCACCATCTAAAAATGGATATTTAATAGGAAATGTAAAATCATCTCTTTTATCATAAATTTTGGTATTAAGCTTCCCATTAATGATATATATAGATATGTATGGGTATATTATATTATATTTATAATACAAAACAGAATGGAAACATAAATGTGAGTCAATATAAATGCTCTCTTAGAGAAGCAATAATACGGTTAAAACAATGTACAGGCAGAATACAACTGAAGGCAGTTATAATAAGTATACAATCAATAGACTGATCAGTCAACAGCAGAAAGTTCAATCTTATAAATCCAAATCTTTTTCTAAAACAAACCAGAAGATTTACCGTATACAGTTGTAAGCCTTCTGGCATTTAAGAAACAAAATTATCAACTATTCTCATACTTGTTGAGTACAAGTATTTTCAATCAGATTTTCTAAATGAATGCATTCCCCTAAGCAAATATTCTCCATATATAAAATATCACTTTTTAATTAGTTTCAATATTTAAAAGTGCAGAGTTGTATAAAAGAGCAGGTTTTATGTTTGATGGTTTGTGATGTATGGCTTTCTATACAACACATAGAACTCAGTCAATTATTTCATCAATATGCCAGAGGTTTCCTTCATCAGCTGTCACACACAGATTTGTATGAATGAGAAAAAGCTATATGATATTCCATTATTTCTCATAATTAATCGAATTTTTATAATTTTTATAATAAATTCAGTTCAAAGATACATGTACTGCTAATCTAAAATAAAAACTTGTTAAATAATCAAATTGACTCTTATTGTAATATAATTTAAAAAAAAAAGTGTTTTAAGTATACTTGATGTTTTAAGTATCTATTGTGTTTCATATAGATGATACTCATGTTTTTTCCAGGTATTTCCAAAGTTTTAAACTCGTGAACTGTAAATGAGGTCAATATCGAAAACAACATCTGTCACCTCTGACTCTACTCTAGTTATATTCAAAACTTTAACTCAAGAACTGCATAATGAAGGTCAAAGCATTAACTCACAAGAGTTGAACCATGCCAGACAGACATGTTAGTTATTAAATATACCAAATATAGTTGACATATTAGAAAGGCACATAACCACATAAACTTAACTATGAGCTATGAACTATAGGGATTTCCTGTTGAAAAGTAAACAAAACTGGATCAAATCCACACAAATAAGCTATCCAATTAGCCTGAGCATGATAAGCCTCTACAAGGCCAGTAATAATTTCTATTTGACAGAAACCTATTCAAAAATGAACAATCTTCCCTGAATTTTATTGTTGGCTGGTTCTTGCAGTGAAGATGTTTATTGGTGAATGACTTTAGCAGTGAGAATGTTAGTGAAGGTTTATATTGGTCATAAAGCCTCTTCAGTAACAGACAAGACATTCCTGGTGACGTATGACTTCATCTCTCCACTTAATTACCCATAAATCATCAGGAAATCCATGTCTGATATGGTTTATTGTGGTCTATATAAAGATAGTAATTATATAAGCATTTTGTCAGCAATGACAAGAGTCAGCTTTTAAAGGCAAGTAAACTACCATGTAGAATATAAAATTCATCTTATATAACTATTATACTAACTAGTCTAGAAACCAAATGTTAAATCCATGTAAATCGACTGATGTCAACATTATTGTAATGGAAAAATATTAAAATCACCATGGAAAAAATTGTAATGACCATACTATTTTTACATTTATAACAAGTGTGATCCACTACATTCATTGAAGAATGGTTTTTAATTATAACAGACAGCAACTTTTACCTTAGGGATTACACTTACAAAAATAACAAACAAGAATGTGTCCCCAGTACACGGATGCCCCATCCGCACTATCATTTTCTATGTTAAATGGACTGTGAAAATGGAGGGAAATCTCTTATTTGGCATTAAAATTAGAAAGATCACATTATAGGGAACATGTTTACTAAGTTTCAAGTTGATTGGACTTCAACTTCATCAAAAACTACCTTGACCAAAAACTATAACCTGAAGCATGACAAACAGACGAACTGGCAAATGAACATATGAACGGACAGACAGACAAACAGACGTACAGACCAGAAAAAATAATGCCCATAAATGGGGCATAAAAACAAAAGATATTAAACACCTTATAAAAAATTATACACCAATACCTTTTGTTTCTGGTTATGTAATGTACATGTAGTGTTTTTGTGTCAATAATTAATACACCAATACCTTTTGTGTTTTCCATCTTGTTTATACACAAAATAAGAGACAGGTGAATGATAAATTGTTTCAATAACATAGAATTAAGAAGACATGGATTGCTAAAGTGACAGCTATCCACCAGTGGTCAAATGTTGTGGATATATCATATAAACAATTCTGGGTCACCATATGGCCTTCAACAATGAGGAAAAACCCATACCATATAGTTGGCAGTTCACAAGGACTTTAACAGTAAGCTAATTTAAAAATACAACATTTCATCTGATAACTTGGAGGTATTATTGATATGAAGTTTATTTATAGTAAATATCATGTTATGTAACCTGCAGTTGTATTATATACCAATGTTTTATGCACCTGAAGTTTCTTTTGAAGTCGCTCAATTAACTCTATATCTGTAAATTAAAATACTTTAAACTTTAATTAAAAACTGGATTTGAATCTCGTTTATAGCCTTGTCAATCTTAATCAATTTTTTTCTGCTTGAAATCCCATAAAAAGTTAATTACCAAGACTGTAGCCATGAATTAAAACCTATAAATTCCAATCAACTGTACTTTTTACTGTGGAGTTTTATCATATGTATGATGGCCAAAGAAAATCCATTATTTCCATAGAACAGGATGGAATCATGCATATAAATTGTCTGTAATTGTGATGGCAGTGGTTGTATAGTTTATGTAACTCATCAATACCAATTCTTAAATAACTCTGAATAATTCATTATCAAAAGATATATTTCTTCAGTTAAATAGGATTCTCAACAGTAACCATTTATTTTAAATTTAAATTCCAATCTGTCATTGTGATGACAATATAGACCAATTCTCCAGGGATTACAGACAGATTTTATCATGACTTTATGTCTATAAAACAATTATGTTTGTATATCTTTTGTCTAGACAATTAAAATCCAATCAGAGAGACTTACATTAAGTAGCAATAATAAAAGAAATCAATAATTCCATCTATGCTTTAACTTCTTGACAACTGACATATTCCAAATGTCTGTCATAAAAAGGATACCCATTTAATGTGTACTTACTACAGAAAATCCTTGTTAAAAAAAAGTAATGTCTTTTTTAACAGATTATCTATAATATTGTTATCCCCCATATGATATATATATTCTAGTTTCGGTAACCTTTCTTTAACATTATGAATAATTAAAATAGTAACACAAAGACACTTACAACCCAAACAACTAGAATACTGTAAAATAGTTCATTTCCATGGAGATTCTAATTTGCAACCGTCCAAACCTGTTCATGAGGTTTCATTTTCACGTTTTTTTTCTTGTTTCCTGACTCTTATCTTCCTTTTAATATTAAAGTTTCTACAAGGGAATTCTTTATCTATTCTAGATAAAGACCTCACTGAGATTTCTACTTTATACTATAGTAGTCTTGTTTTAAACACTTCATAGAAGAGCTGTTTAAATTAGACATAACTGGTTTGGAAGAATAAACAACAGTGCATTGTACCATAACTAAATTAGGACAACTTTGAACCAAATTATATACATCTTCTTATATCTATCTACATTGATTTAGAGTTGAATCAAGGATTAACAAATTTCAAGTTATATCAAGAGGTTTTATGGACACAACATTAGCTTTAGTACATGATCTTTTCGGTCTGATTGAAATCAATCCTTTCATCCTGTTTCTGATATGTCGCATCAAACCTCTCAGCGCTCCTGTTTCTGATATGTCACATCAAACCTCTCAGCGCTCCTGTTTCTGATATGTCACATCAAACCTTTCAGGGCTCCTGTTTCTGATATGTCACATCAAACCTTTCAGCGCTCCTGTTTCTGATATGTCACATCAAACCTCTCAGCGCTCCTGTTTCTGATATGTCACATCAAACCTCTCAGCGCTCCTGTTTCTGATATGTCACATCAAACCTCTCAGCGCTCCTGTTTCTGATATGTCACATCAAACCTTTAAGGGCTCCTGTTTCTGATATGTCACATCAAACCTTTCAGCGCTCCTGTTTCTGATATGTCACATCAAACCTCTCAGCGCTCCTGTTTCTGATATGTCGCATCAAACCTTTCAGCGCTCCTGTTTCTGATATGTCGCATCAAATCTCTCAGTGCTCCTGTTTCTGATATGTCACATCAAACCTCTCAGCGCTCCTGTTTCTGATATGTCGCATCAAACCTCTCAGCGCTCCTGTTTCTGATATGTCACATCAAACCTCTCAGCGCTCCTGTTTCTGATATGTCACATCAAACCTTTCAGGGCTCCTGTTTCTGATATGTCACATCAAACCTTTCAGCGCTCCTGTTTCTGATATGTCACATCAAACCTCTCAGCGCTCCTGTTTCTGATATGTCACATCAAACCTCTCAGCGCTCCTGTTTCTGATATGTCACATCAAACCTCTCAGCGCTCCTGTTTCTGATATGTCACATCAAACCTTTCAGGGCTCCTGTTTCTGATATGTCACATCAAACCTTTCAGCGCTCCTGTTTCTGATATGTCACATCAAACCTCTCAGCGCTCCTGTTTCTGATATGTCGCATCAAACCTTTCAGCGCTCCTGTTTCTGATATGTCGCATCAAATCTCTCAGTGCTCCTGATTCTTATGTAGCGTCACACGACATATCAGAAACGGGAGTGCTGAGAGGTTTGATTTAATTCAGACTGCTTTTTTTTAAATTGAAGTTGATAAAAGATTTTACATTATATTAAAAAATGAATAAATGATAAATTTTAAAATAAACATTTCACCGAAGGATTTTTATTAAACAGTATAAATGTACGACTATTATACTAAGACATGGAGATAATTAACCATACTAGTTATTTTCTTTCCTTCTTGTTCTGTCGATCTTATACTAGGTTTATCATAGAAGATTATTTCATCAATAAAACTGATTGCTCAACAAAAACCAGTCATACATTTTCTATTGCAGAATTTATAAACATGAACTTAATTGCATATTCTGCTCTCAGAATAACTTTTAACACAAGCTTACATCAATAAGATAGAATTACTGTAATATTTAAATGTACTGTCAAATCTGATTTAATAACATCCCCATAATTCAAATAACTTTTGATATTTTAATGTTTTTTTGTCTATTGAAGAAAGTTCTAAAAATTTGATATTTAAAATGTTTGTATTGTCTGCATTTTCCTTATTGCCTGTATAAGAACTGACACAGACAGCAAAAAAGAACTTTAAACTGTCAATGTAATATAATTGATAGCTTATCATAGAAGCTGATTAACAGGAGATTATATCTGTAAAAATATCTCACAGGTTTAATTTTAACTAATTCTTAATTTTCAAAAATGTTGGGTTGCAGAATATATTTGATAAACATACACACAGTTGCATATTCTGCTTTCAATACAACTATAAACAAGTTCTAACGCCAATCAGATAGAATAACTGTAATATTTAATAGTATATGTACTGTCAAATAGGATTTTATAACATCCCCATTTTTGCAATACAGTATGGGCTTTGCTCATTGTTGAAGGCGGTACAATTACCTTTAGTTGTTAATTTCTGTGTCAATTAGTCACTTGTGTATTGTCTCATTTGTAATCATACCACATCTTCTTTTTCATAATCAATCAGAATAACAAGCATGGAAGCCAAGAGAACTACATTCCCCCTCCAATTTGTTGCCATTTAATCATTATTACAACTAAAGCAAATTACAATGTTAATCTTTTTAACAGTGCAATATGAGTGAGATTGTAAAACTGATAACACGTTTTCTGTGTTACTAGATCTAGCTGACATATAATGATGGGACATATGGCCATTTCACATAATATCAATATTTACACTACCCTAATTATTTGTTAAAGTCAGCAGTTAATACTCATTATATTATACAATTCAACAGTTTACTTCATTTCAATTATTCAGAGTATAATTTACTTCTCAAAAAATGAGGTCAGAAAATAACTAGGAAACCTTAAAATATTTCAAGGGAGATAAAATTAGAAATATCTTTCAGACAGGATGCTTTTCCTATTTTTTAATAAAACTAGAGGCGATCAGAGTGACAGTAACTGGATTTTATAACATTTGTTTGTGTCCTGACATTTTACAAGATCACAAGGACCATAACTCCTGACCAGCAAAGTAAACAATACCAAACAAGACCTCCATTTTTTCACCAGTAACAACAAATTCAAAACGAATTCAAGGTTATCTGATGAAATGAAATATTTTTGGATTCTTTCATCTTAAGATTTATTTGTTTCTTCAAACTTAACTTATTTATTGCACTCCCTTTTTGAAGAACAAAAGAATATCATAGAAAATATCATTATCGTTTGAAAAAAATTGAAGAAGAAAAAATATCTAAATCTATGTAATAAAATCTATCAGAGTTGTCTCCCTTAGACCTAGGACTATAAAAATTCTGTAATTTCTCCAGGTCACAGTGGCACCCAAAATAACTTTAGGTTTTGTTAATAACATTGTTTATAATCAGGTTACTTATTGTGAATGTGTAGTCATGTGTAGTCTAAATGTACTTTAATAATTCTAATCATTCTAATCATTTTCTGTGTTTTATTTTGTAATTCAAGACAAGACTAGAAACATCATTTTCCAATCTTTCATTAACCACAACTCCTGAACGGTTAAATTGCGAAAATTGTCAATTTCAAACGTGGCCTCCATTATGTCATCAGTAACAACATGTTAAAAATTTGAAAAGCTTTGGTTGAACTGTTAGTAAGTTAAAGCATAGATACAACTGAAACCACCATAACTCCTGAACAGTGAAACTGGAAATCATCAAAATTACACTTGACCTCAATTTTATCATCCGTAACACCATATCAAAATTTGAAAAGTTTTGGTTGAACAGTTCATAAGTAAATACATAGACACTGTTTGGCAGCCATCCACCCAGATGCCAAAAGTGTATCCCCTAATCAATAACTGATTCTTCCTTTGGAAATCCCATTGTAAAAAAAGTGAACTGGACAAATGGTTTGGTGTAGATAAATGTGTATGCACTGTAATACATTGAATTTGGTCTATCACTATATAATTATATGAATTAATAGTATTCTTCAGTTCATGACTAATTTGGTCTATCACTATATAATTATATGAATTAATAGTATTCTTCAGTTCATGACTAATTTGGTCTATCACTATATAATTATATGAATTAATAGTATTCTTCAGTTCATGACTAATTTGGTCTATCACTATATAATTATATGAATTAATAGTATTCTACAGTTCATGACTAATTTGGTCTATCACTATATAATTATATGAATTAATAGTATTCTTCAGTTCATGACTAATTTGGTCTATCACTATATAATTATATGAATTAATAGTATTCTTCAGTTCATGACTAATTTGGTCTATCACTATATAATTATATGAATTAATAGTATTCTTCAGTTCATGACTAATTTGGTCTATCACTATATAATTATATGAATTAATAGTATTCTACAGTTCATGACTAATTTGGTCTATCACTATATAATTATATGAATTAATAGTATTCTTCAGTTCATGACTAATTTGGTCTATCACTATATAATTATATGAATTAATAGTATTCTTCAGTTCATGACTAATTTGGTCTATCACTATATAATTATAATCAATTCAATTCAATTCAATATTTTATTTACGTCTCACCTTATGTATAAAATTACACAATACATTTATAAAAGATACATTTTGTATACATAAGCCAATCTGTACAGATTTATGAGAGACGATAATCACTTAAAAGAATATGTATATGTACATATTAAATATTAAACATAAATGGTAAAATTATACAACAAAAGTATTTAATTATTATTTACAATATAAAACTTCTCGGCGTCGTTTAAGAATATAATAGTATTCTTCAGTTCATGACTAATTTGGTCTATCACTATATAATTATATGAATTAATAGTATTCTTCAGTTCATGACTAATTTGGTCTATCACTATATAATTATATGAATTAATAGTATTCTTCAGTTCATGACTAATTTGGTCTATCACTATATAATTATATGAATTAATAGTATTCTTCAGTTCATGACTATCTTTTCGTTCTTGTTATGGATGGATACATGTAAATATGATCAATTAATCAAAGATGGCTGAGACACAAACTGACATTTTACATTATCAATAAACAGCTGCGACATGAGTGCATGATACACCCAACGTCTTGTGTGGAGGTCTTATGCAATAATCATAAATAGTTTCTGAGAAAGTTTAAAGCAATAACCATATATTGTTTTTGAGACACGGCGGGACATGTTTTTATTTACAAAATACTCAATAACTAAAAAAAAAAATTTTGAATCATCACCAAAAAGTATACAGATCTTTAGATTAATATAACAAAGAAGTGTGTAAAGTTTTAAGCAATAATCATATATCGTTTTTGAGATACGGCACAACATGTAAAAAAACCCTCCTCCTTTTTTACAAAATACTAATAACTCAAAAATGAAATTTTGAGTCATCACCAAAAAGTATACAGATCTTTAGATTAATATAACAAAGACATGTGTAAAGTTTTATGCAATAATCATAAATCGTTTTTGAGATATGGCGCGACATGTAAAAATCCCCTCCCCCTTTTTTACAAAATACTCAATAACTCAAAAATGAAATTTTGAATCATCACCAAAAAGTATACAGATATTAAGATTAATATAACTAAGAAGTGTTTAAAGTTTTAAGCCATAATCAAGAATCGTTTTTGAGATACAGTGCGACAGGTGAAAAAAACACACACCTGTTTTAGTTAAAAAGTGCCGTAACTCAAAAAGTTTAAATCTTATTTTCACCAAAACGTATACAGATCATTTGACCATCATAAGAAACAACCATATTAAGTTTCATGAAATTTGGATAAGTCGTTCTCAAGTTACGGTGCGACATGTTTACGCCGGACAGACAGACGGACGGACGGACCGACAGACGGATGGACAGACGGACGGACACCGGACATTTGTATAACATAATATGGCCCGTCAAATTCAAATTTTGACGGCCGTATAAAAATAGTCCTAAATGTAAGTTACACTACCAAATTTTATTAAGTTTTGATGACTTTATAAAATATAATTTTATGAAGCAGTGAAATACAGAAAATTTTTACAAACTTTTGCTTTAATGCTATCCCTTGATTATGTAGTAGCTTCTATCAAAGCTTTTCAAGGTTCTATGAAGGTCTGATAAGTTTATAAATGTCTTATAAAATCCTGATTGAATGTAGAATTGCTGTCTCTTGATCCAAACTTTGTCAGACAGATAAAAGTTAACATTATAATAGTACTTACAGCATCTTTTGTATCTGCCGCTAGCCTCGCTGCATACCGTGCGATTAGTCTATGTTCATCATCAATACACATAGAATTCAAACTCTCTGTTAGCTTACTTGGACTGAAAAAATAAAATATAATAATACAAACATACAAACATACCCAAATGTTCGGTGAACTCTTTTTCATGTACATTCGTAAAGAAGGATCTACATAATGAAAACTGTGAGTATTCATCATTAATTCACTTAATAAAATCCTATTGTTTTTGATAATTCTCTCCTTGAGAAATGAACAATATAATTCACTAGACCATTTCTTTTAATGAGTTTTTGTAGAGTTAAAAAAGATAGATCTCTAATTTCTGTGTGACTAGTAATTTAAACAATATCTAAATAACTTTTGGTGAATTTGAGAGCAATAACAGAGTTATCTCCCCTAGGGCATTTCAACCAAATTATATCTTGAAATTCCAGAACAGGAATAGGGAACACATATAAATTGTGCACCACTTTTCATTCTGAACTTAAATGAATGTAAATGTTTTTGTTTGTCCTATTTTCACCACTTCCTGATTCTTAGGATGATATATATGCACTTTAATACTTCAATAGCAATAACGAGATTTATTTTCTCCGTACCTTTGAGGACTGTTGCCACTGTCTATTGATAACACATCAGGGGACTGACTAGTAACGATGGACGATTCGTGGTACCCATTCCTCACAGGGACTGGTGTAGGTGGTCTACAAAGAACATACAAACTGTTACATAATTTGCAAAAATAAACAGGATAATTAAAAATGTCAAATCAACAGAATGACGATAACTTTTATTTTTTAAGCAAAGTTGCTGATTTTGTAATCGTGGTTTCGGTAGAAAAAAACCTACAGTGAAATTCCTCTACTTCTTGATTTTGTGTGGCTTAACTTTTGAAAGTATATATTTTGGATTGAAAAGTGAAGACACATTAAACCACCAACTATATATTTGGAAGGATAATGTAAAAAGATATAAGTAAGCTTCTCTATTTTGTGATTGACAATGTTACCACAAAGAAATATGTATTAAGACCTGCATAAAATTCTATAAAATCATGATTTTTCTTCAGTGTTATGTTATGCACATTTTGTGATGTGATAATTACATCAATGCATTGTATATAGTGTTAAATTCAGTTATATTTCTTGATTTCATCAATTGCCTATATGTTATGAGCAAAATTGAATTAATTCTCATACAAAGGTAATATGTTTGTGTGTGCTAACATGTCTTATTACCTCTTCTCCTTCATATAGTTTTATTTTGCATTGGTGGAAATTCTTTTTTTCCAAAGCTGATTGAAGCAAAATTAGTTAATTTGAAAATTGTTTTTACAAAGTTTCAGATGGCAAATGATAGCCACACAAAGTGTATACAGCTTAATTATATGAAAACTGCCTGATATCTCAAACATTACTGCTAAACTTGTTATTCTATTCTGATTAATTCCTAATGTTATAATATTCATGCAGACATATTCATTCCTAACAAAGAGGCATAACACATGTATTCCAACAACAGACCAAGGGGAGATAACAAATGTATTCTAAAAACAGATCAAAGGGAGACAAGATCAATCTAAAATTGTTAGTTAAACAATCAACATCTGACTGACTCATCTTCAAAAACATTTCTACACTAATAACAATCTTTTATATAGTACCATGAATCAGGAGGAGATAACTTCATGCATATTTTGTTAGTATCATACACTTGATGACTAAACATTTTCCAAGATCAGGAATACAATGAAACTATCTGTTTGACATGAATAGATGACTAGTTATCAGTCTTTATTTTCATATGTGTAATCATGCAGTATGTAAGGAAATCCTACAGAAAAGTAAACAAAATTACCTACAGTTTGATTAATTAATACACTGACAAAAAAAACTGCCAGAGCTGTTATAGGACAAATATCAAGCATTTTATTGGAAAAAGAAAGGTGACAAGTTTCAATCGGTGTTGAAAGATTATTCATTTTTTTGAGAAACAAAGACACAAAAAATGTCCAATCAAACTGTAGGTAATATAGCTGATCAGACATTCCAGACATTCCAGACATACTTTAACAGCTCCAATATGTCTTCAAATGGTAGATTACTGAAATACATTAATCAACATTAAACTTATTTAATGCTCAATTTTACTCCATTCGAAAAATTCTTTCATACTTGACTCAGCTAAAGACCAATTTACAGTTAGTCTTTGATAACAGAGTTTTCATTGTGAATTTCCCCAGTGATCAGTATTTTTGTGATTTTACTTTTTACAGTTAGTCTCTGACAAGAACGAATGTTATGCTGAAGAAAATACTTGGCAACTTCATCATATATCTATTATAGTAGGGATGGCTACAGTAAATCAGCAGCAGAGACACTTGTGTTGGGTCATTACCTCATACTCATAGTCTTAACATTGAAAAGACCTTTTTATTTTTAACAAAACCTACCGGTAAATGGTTTTTGTTCACCACAGCCTTTAACATTTAATTTCCTTCCACTTAATCTGATTCATATATTTGAATAGAAACAATTCTCAGCTGTATAAGATGCGACTCCACTTACATAATATAAGACAGATCTAATTTCTTTTCTGGTGTATTTGGGAACTGTGGAACATGTGCATTAGATTTTGGTACACACTTCAAAGATTTCTTCAATGCATGACCAATCTGTTTGGCAGGAGATTTCTGTAAGTATAGGAGGAAAAAAATATACATGAATCGAAGAAAATACAATTGTTTGTAAAATAAATGAGAAATGTGTACATCCCACACAGATGATGCCCATGTTTGCATATAATGTTATCAAGGGACATAACTCAAGATTGGTAAATGTGACATTACCCAAATTCATATCCTTGATTTTAGTTTTATGGTAATTAGCATTTTGCACAACTTTCATAACATTTAGATGAAACAATCTCTAGTTAGAGAACAGAAAGCAATTTTGGGGCAAAGGGATGTACAGATGGATAATGATGAAACTTTATGCCCCCTCAATTACTTTAGATTACAGTTTGCTTAATTTCCAATTTTGTTGACCTGAACTAAAACCTAGTTTAGACCAACCACATGTTAATGAAATGTGTCAGTTCCAAGATCAGGAAAGTGGTCAGTGATTGTCATTGTCCATACCATAATGCTTTTGTCCCTTACAGAACTAAAAGGCAGATTTTTGCTCTAGATCTAAAATATGACATATTGTACAGAAAGTTTTGCCTTGCTGTAAACCATATGATGCTGTTGTAAATGTCTTTATGTTGTTTAATGTTTAAGCTTTTTGGTGTAATACCACCATTGATTTTCCCCTATTAGTCTTTGTTAAATTTGTACTTTTCAAAAAAATGTGCAGAATTTATCTTTGTTTCAAATAAAGAAATACTTGGCATGAGTAAAGTTTTATCCTGTCCAGTACTATAGAAAAAATTTAACATAACATTTCATTGCATATATAAGAAAATAACCATCATTGGAAGTTAACCAATCAAATTTCTCCCCTTATTTTATCTGTGTACAAGGTTTAGTCACCATGTAACCTCAAGATTACAAATTTTCTATAGAAATCCCAAATAAAAAATAATGATGTTTTGAAATACCCAAGACATATGTTTATGACACAGAAATGTTTTTACTGCAATAAAATGTAGGATTAATAACCTACAACTGTCAAATACAAGGGAATTTTTTTTTTTCGACCTACTTTCGTATACAACCGGATGTGACGTACCATGATTTGGTGGTATTACACCTTTCATAAACATATAACCCACATCTCCTTAAATTCATTCAGTAGAAGGCAGGTGCTTTATTATCTATATACACCTTCTAGAAATGGTTTTATTAAGATCACTTACATAGGTAGTATATTCTTTCATTTCATGATCATTGCCATGGTTACCCGATGTGCGACCTCTCCAGAAACAATCTTGGCATAGTTGATAATTATAGCACCTTTGACATTTATATCTGAACCCCATGAATGATTCCCTATGACAACCTTCACACTGTACAGGATGAAAGACTGAAAAAGATAAAGAGGTATAAAATAATATTATGACATATATATAAAGCATACCTGCCAACTTTTCAAAATGCTCATGGGGGTTTTACAGGCAAGATGGCTCTTATAGTCTTACACATCCTACAAGGGGGCCTCCAAATACATTTTAATGTTGTTGGTTTTTTTTGGTTTCTTCTTACTTTTACAAGCCCATAGTCATTATAAATTTAATGTGGACACAATTGCTCTTTCAAAATTTCTATATGGAAGCCTCCATGGGGGAAATCCCCAACAAATAGTGACAGTTGGCAGGTATGATAAAGTATTAATTAAAGTTTAATCCACAAACATTTGAGTTTGTCACTATTGTAAGTTGAAAACTTCCTGTAACTCTTTTTCATTAGAATTTAAAGTGATTCATTTGCAACCATTTTTAGGTCACCTAACACAAATTTAAGATTGGTGAATTTTAGAAATTTGTATAAGAAATTCTCTAAAATATATATATATATATAAACTCACCATTTTCAACATGAGCCATTTTATTGAGAATCGGTAACCACATCAGACACTGTGGGCCTGGGTCAGCCATTAATGCATTTAGGAAGTCATTTACATTTATCTGTGTTCTCTGAAAACAAACATGAAAACTTAAGTCTTATCATTCCTATTTTAAAAAAAAGATCGAGACAGGCAGGGGATAGAATATATGGGTTTTGATCATTGTGGAATGGAGCACAGTCATCAAGGTTTCTACAGGATATATGGGTTTTGATCATTGTTGAAGGATATAGTGATCTAGCATACACCAGGGTATTTGGTTTTTGATTTTCATGATCATTGTTAAAAGTGTGTACAGTGCTCAAGCTTTAAGGGTTTTGTTTATTGTTGAATGGTGAACTGAGATCTAGCTTACTTCAGGAGTTTGGATTTGATCATTGTTGAAGGTTGACTGTGATCTAGCTTACTACAGGCTATATGAGTTTTGATCATTGATGAAGGGTGTAAAGTGATCTGTATTTGTTTACATTCTTGTTCTTTAGTTTCTAGTGGATAGTTGTCTCATTGGTTGTCATAAACCATCTTCTTATTATTATATCAACTTTAAAAAGAACCTTCCCAATTCTACAGTGTTAAATATTTACATTGTCAAAACAGCTTCTACAGGCAGTGTCGTTGTATCCGAATGAAGGCCCTTCAAATACTGCTGTGGGTAAGGCAAGCAAATCTTTTAGGTAATCAATAAATCTGCTACGAATCAGGCAACCGCTTGAATCTGATATCTGTGTGAAAACATCTGGAAAAATCGAGTTATATTGTTACTCAGTTTGCAAGGACAGTTAAAGTTCAAATGAGGTGGATGTAAGCATATATAGGTGACTATCTAAGACCTAATTCCCTAAAATACTTGTTTAGGCTGTGTCTTGCCTGGGACTGCTGTTAAAAAATGTAATGTTGATTGTAAAAAGTAAGTCCATTTATTAACATTTCAAAAATCAATCTTTGTTCATCCAATGTTTTTTTTTCAAGATCTTGAAGATAAGCCTATATCCATGAAGGTTTATAATTTATCTTGTCAAAAATATATCCTCCCAGACTGTCTGCCAATGTTAACTGCCAAAGGAGAAGGTTCACGAAGGGTTTAAATTGGCCCTAAATTTTGGATGTTTTTTAAATCAGACCATGAAATTACAAATTTCACATTGAAATACTCTTGACAGTGCTATTACAACAAAAACATAGTTTTTTGTCACTTTCAATTTACATTTATGAAGCTATGATCCCTTAAATAAACATTTTTTGTAATAAAAGGTAAATTTCGGTAAAATTTTCCATAATTTGAATTGTTTTTGGCATAATTAACATTGGCCGCCATCCATGATCCGAAAAGTTTTGATATTGATGAATTCTATATCAAAATTAAAATTTTTTGGTTACCCCACATGTTGGATCATAGGTTGGGGCAAAGGTGTTTCAAAAGCTTTAAGGTCTGAAAATTGCACAAAATAGTCTTATTTCGACAAAATGTCCAAAATTGACCTACTTTGGAGAATATTATGTACTTTTATGAAATGAACTGATTTTTTTAGCATTAATACTTTTGATAGAGACTCATTTACAAACCAAATTGTAACCATTTTGATGTTTATGACAAAGTTGATATTTTAGGCCATTTTGTGCCATAAGAGAATCCTTTCCACTAATAAGTAAAAAAATTGCTTCAGAAATTATCTCTTTATTACAAAAAACTTTCTTACAAAATCTCATAAAATTCTTTATAGTTTGAAAAAAATTTGATGTCTAACAAACATAAATCACAAAAAAGAAGATGTGGTATGAGTGCCAATGAGACGACTCTCCATTCAAGTCACAATGTGTAACCAGGTGCTCTGCAGGGTGCACCTTTATACAACTGCAGATGTCGAAACCCTGAACAATTGGGGCAAGTATGCACACAACATTCAAGCTTGATACAGCTCTGAATTTGGATTGTGATCAAACTTTTGACATAATATGAGTTTCTGACACAAAACAAATGTCAAGATCTTACCAATCGATAGCGCAATATTGTGCAATTAGAGATTTTTTCTTCAAACTTTTCAAAAATTTTGAATATGAGAAATTTGAAAAAAAATGAAAACTACTACCACCCCCCTTTTTTGATATTTGTCCAAAACCTGACATTCCTTAATATAGAATTTACAAGAAGTGTAAGGGAGGTTTATCTGAACAAAACCAACATTGTATGTTAAATGTTTTTGAATTACCTCCCTTACACTGCTTTTAAATTGTCTTAATTGTCCATTGACCAGAAAAACCTAGTTTTCCCCCTGTTTTGCCCCTAATTCTATAACATTTTGAGCCAAAACCCCAAAAGTCAATACTAACAATCCCTTCATGGCATGGAAACCTGTGGAATAATTTCAGAGAGATTCATACACTAAAACACAAGTTATTGTTTGAAAACTGCAAAAATGCTAATTTTGAGCCCCCTTTTTGGCCGCTAATTACTTAACTATTGGGGCCATAACCCCCAAAATCAATCCCAACCTAACTTTAGTGGTATTAAACCTTTTATGTAAAAATTTATAGAGATCCATTCACTAAAACTAAAGCTATTGTCTCAAAATTAAATGGGACTTCAGACGACTACGATGACGACGACATGATAGTATTATACGACGCAAATTTTTTTTTGTGGTCGTATAAAAAGTAAACAGTTATAGGTCAAAGTACAGCCTTCAATACAAAGCCTTTCAACACTAACCAGCCTGCTATAATAGGACCCAACATGACTAGTGTAACACTGATTGTATATACTTGTTAACTGTTAAAACCATAAAGTCCATTTATAAATAAAATACAGATATAAGAGAAAAAAAATATCATTTGGCTTTGAATATTGTCTTTTGATCATTGAAAA
This sequence comes from Mytilus galloprovincialis, assembly GCF_965363235.1. Taxonomy (NCBI): domain Eukaryota; kingdom Metazoa; phylum Mollusca; class Bivalvia; order Mytilida; family Mytilidae; genus Mytilus; species Mytilus galloprovincialis. Next base: position 129,280,956 of record NC_134838.1, on the reverse strand, counting down.
GCTTCTGTTAAATTTATATAATATTTTTAAAAGGTTTGACATGGACATTGATGGCAGAAATACTTGGAAAATATAGAAAAATGAACATAAATTATTTTTAAATTTTGTACTGGATACGGTCTTTTGGCCATAAAAAAGCTGTTGCCCAAGTTTTATAAAATTCCATTATGGTTTAACAAAGTTATTGATGTCTTAAAAGACTTTTACCACAACCAACTCTAATTGTTGATGCCACTTATGTCACAGATGCCAGTCATGGAGATGAAATGAAAAACAATACAAAACAAAACTTTTTATTTAGATAAGACCCTTGGTTTTCCCATTTGAATGGTTTTACACTAGTACTTTTTGTGGCCTTTATAGCTTGCTGTTCGGTGTGAGCCAAGGCTCCGTGTTGAAGGCTGTTCCTTGTGTGTATATGTACAGATTGTTTTTTATTTACATTTATTCAAGATTGTATTATTCCAATATTAATAAGCAAAGGAACAGGTAAAGGAAATATTGAGTTATTTCTCTTTGTTCATAAAAATGTAAAATTGAGAATGGAAATGTAACAGATAGACTGATACACCATAATCTTCTATCTGCACATAGTGGTAATTTTTTAACATACAATTGGTTTTTTTTTTTAAATTTCCCTACTTTTTCAGAGTTCAAGGTTTACCCATGATCCAGAAAACCTCCTTCTGAATTTATTACCCATACCCTTTCAAAGTTAGATAACTTTTGTGTGTTGTCAAATGTATCTGTTGAGAAACTAATATTTCATATTGGTTTATTTCATGCATGTTTGAAGCAACCATTTGAGTACTCTAATTCAAAAAAAGTACAAAAATTCAAAAAATTTAGACACCCTGCACAGGAAAACTGTGAGGGGCATTCAGAGGTGATATTTAGGGAAATATTTTCTTAATGAGTTTGATGAACAAGTCTTAACTTCATTTTCTTACATCTGAGTTTGTCCACCAGTTTTCCAGCACACATATGAGACAAGGCAACCTTTAGAGAGAACACCTTTATCTTTCCTCTTCCAACACTGAAATACAAAACAAAACATGTTTATATATAAAGACTTTGTTCTCAACCTCTAATGAATTATCCTTGTCCCTCTGCTTTTTCTTTTCATCATTAATCTCTTACCATTACTGTTGTCAGAATTCAATACATTACTCTTTGGTAAGAATTATCTACGGTTATTTATTTAAAATTGGGATGTTAATGTGTTGAGGGAAGTACATTTTATATGAAGCACAGTTCAAGAGCTTCATTCTAAAATGTATGCACGGTCAATGCTTTCAAACTCTATAAAACTATGGAAAGAAGCATTCATAACTTATTTTACATTTTTTGGCTAGGATCATGAAAACACGATTACTATCAAGTTTTTCCTTTTATTTCCCTGTGCACTTAATTGTTAAAGCTTGTGTCATCATGACTTTTGCAATTCATTTTGAAATGAATGTTGATTTCAGAATGATGCTAGATTCTTGTTAGACAATTATAATAATGTATTACAAGGAAATATACATGCAATGTAATTATTATAATGAATACAGCTTTTTTAATTTATTGGTTTACAGATGAGCAGCCCATATTTTTCTGGTTTGTAGAATACAAATAAAATTGGCATTTCATGCTTTTAATTCCCACCAAACCTAACAAATACATTATCCCTGAAACATAAATAAAAATATATTCTTTTTTATGAAATGATATGCATTAAACATTAACAGAATTTATAACACTTTGTGTTGTGAAAAATTCAAAATTCAAAACTATTCCATATGTTTATGTATCTAAAAATAGACAAATCAATCATGACCTGAAAATGGTGTTTGCAAATATAATTTTGCAGAGCGAAACCTGTGTTTGAAACCCCATTACAATACATTCTTTACCCTTGTTTGTCATAATTCAGTCATATGTATCATCTCATAAATTTTAGAGTTCATTCATTTCTTACAAAATCAATTTATTATACATGTATATCCTTTTTTAATTATCATGTCATTTAAATGTTCATTGGCGTAATTTAAATGTCTACTATATGATGTATAAATATTTAGATCTTGGTCAGGTATAAACAGGTTTAAACAGGTCCTTATTAACTTCCTGGTAGACAAACAAACATATCAGAAAAGGGAAGACAAATATTCTCTGATGTAGTAACTGTAAGCTAAATCAAAAGATAAATGTTAAGGTATGTGGTTGAAAAATACTAAAATCTTTTTACTTTTGACTACATACAATACTACCATATAGTGTTATTGTACAAGTATTGTCATTAATTTTTCTTAGTTCAAACCATTGAAATTAAAAGGGAGATATCATTTAAATTACTGACACCACTAACATTCTAACTTGATCTGAGTTTTGTAGTAATAAGCATTATGTATTAGTTTCATAACATTTGGTTGAGGCTAACAATGTTCCAGAACAGACCCGAAAAAAATCAGCCATTTTTCCATTTTTAAAGGGGCATAACTCTAGACAGGTGCAAGTGACACTACCAAAATTCAAACTTGATCTGTTTTTGGGACAGACTGACTTAAGTACATACGTACAGACAGACAAGGGTAAATCTTGAATCCTACAGCGGGGGCATAAAAATTAATGTGCTAATTCACATCAGTTTCATTCTGCACATAAATTTAGATATTCGTAGGTTACAGTACAGATCAATTAAACATTTAACATACTAATCCTGAAGACTAAACCACATAAATTTTAATTACAAGGCCAAGAGCCTGGGGTCTGTTGTTCAACTTGTGATTAAACTAATCATATGATTAATCTTAATCAGTTGTTAAAAGTTAATTGCATGATTAGTAAATACAATGATTAAATTGCGTTGTTCAACTAATTTTAATCATTGTATTTACTAATCATGCGATTAATTTTTAATCATATGATTAAAGTTTGGGTAGTTAGCAAGTGTTTCCCACAATGCATTATAAATCAGGGCCTATATAACTTCCCTTTTTGCATTAAATTATAACATTCTCCTTTTAAACAATTTTTGGGTACCAATAATTATTGAATAAATATCTTATAACATGTTCATATTTTTTATGGAATCATATTCATATTTTAGTTTTGTTTCCAGTTCATAATGAAATGTTCACCTGAACTATTTTTATCATGCAACATGTGGAACCAGAAACAATGTCAGTGATCTGAATTGTCTTTGGTCCTCAATATGAATGCATCCGATTCATGGCCATGATTTGCATGTTTTATCCCGGTTTTTCACATATCCAGAACAAAATGATTCCTTTAAAAACCTGTCAGTTATCTTGTTGATTTAGTACAACCTTCTTTACATACTAAATGACAAAATCATTGGGAATAAAATCTCCATTGACACGTAGATAAAGAGTGCCTTCTTTCACTTCCGCATTTCATCAAGTATGGCATGCCAAGTTAACATTTAAGATCATTTTTACGGATGGTGTAGATCGCACTATATATAACAGAACTGAGATCAATTGTAGTTCCTACAGCATAATGAGATACAGAGGGACAATAACAAATATTCAATTGTGTAAGTGAAATGCCTACTACTAATGGCATAATGCACAGTCCGTCAAAGTTGTAATTCAGTCAAGGTATCAGAGTTTTGAATATATTTTTTAAATTGAAATAACGACTTGTTCGTTACATTATTTGACAATACCCTGTCAGAAAAAATAAATTCCCAATAAAAATAATAATAAAGATCAAAGAAAGCAATCCACCACTAGGATATATCTTGGGTATCCGATATTTGTGTCTACAGGATAGGGGGCATAATAATAAAATATGGCGACAAGAAGATGTAGTATGATTGCCAACGAGACAACTCCCTTTCGGAGACCAAATGGTGTAGTAGTTAACGAATATAGGTCATTGTATGGCCTCCAAAAACGAACAAAACTCATATTGATGAATGAGCTATAAATCTTAAAGGCCTAGATATTACAAATCACGGTAAAACAATTCACATCAGGAATATATAGGCTTTATTTATGTACAAAACTATGGATGTAAAACAATGATATATATATAGCAACAAACGAAAACCACTGAATTACAGGCACATGCAAATAGTTGATTGTAAACCAGTAACAGATCCTTATTTGGTGCCTTTTTAGTGGTCTCTTTTACCATTGGATCAGATTGTACAACAACTAAATAACAAAGATGGCTGCTTACTATGAATAAAATAACTATGGATTATAGATATAGGAAGATGTGGTGCCAATAAGACAAATCTCCATCCAAATAACAATTTATAAAAGTAAACCATTATGGGTCAAGGTACGGCCTTTATGTTTATGTTTCTATTTTTGACTGCAAAAAGTACAGCTTGTTGTTTGAAATAAATTCTTTTAATTGCTGTCCGTTATCTGTATGCATGAAATGTTTGCAAGTAGACGTTCAGCAAATTCATATCTCCTCTAAAATAACAATATATTCTTTTAAACCTTTCAGAAGTTAAAAACACCTCTCTTATATATATTTATTCAACATGTTCAAATTTCAGCAGAAAAATACGAAAAAACAACAAAAATTAATATCAAACACATGATATCACATAATGTTACTACATTGTTTGTCTCACGCTGATGGATAAAATTGAGAATGGAAATGGGGAAAATGTCAAAGAGACAACAACCTGACCAAAAAACATAAAACAGCCAAAGGCCACTAATGCCTGGTCTTTAACGCAGCGAGAAAATCCAGCACCCGGTGCGATTCAGATGACCCCTAAATAAAATTGTGTACTTGTCCAGTGAAAATGGACTTCACACTAAACTCCAAAACATATAAATGATCTAAAATTAATCCAGACAAAGTCATGCTCCCCACCACTCCACTCTGAAGTAACTGTTTTATAACAAAGTAAATATGAGACTTTATTTGAGATATTATTGTGTCCCCACAGATGTAAAATTTTATTTTGAATTAAAGAACCTTAAAAATTGTATAAAGAAAAAAACATAAATCATAATGTCCTGTCTTTGAGTTTTGATGACAAACTGTTGCAGTAGTATATTGAGACAAATAAGTTCAAAGGGGCGTAACTCCTAGAAGATAACTTGAATCATAATTTCATGTCGATATGCACATCTACATAGTATGTCCTTATTATCTACTATTCCACATGCACACCTTCAGTGTATTCATGTACAAATAGTCAGAAAAGTGAATACTTCCTAGGATTCAAACTGTGGGACGAGTTACCTGGAAATGATACACATCTCTGATTCAAGCATATAATCCAATAATATTCAAGCATATACTCCAATAATGACAAAGTCCAAATATCTCCCAAAAGAGCAAATATTAATCAAAATCAAAACCCTGACCACATGCACACCTTCGACATATGCACAAACAGACAGCCAAGTAAAAACTTCCTAGGATCAATGTAGGATTCAAACTGTATGAGGAGTTTTGTGGAATAACTTTATACTCATAATGGGACCGAAAGAAGGACAGGCGGAAGGATGAATGGACAGGGGTAAAACAAATCCCAACCCACTCCAACAAATACAAAACATACAATACTAACAAAGGCCAAAGGCTCCTGACTTGAGACAGGCGCAAAAATGTGGCGGGGTTAAATAAGTTTTGAGAGATCTCAACCATTCCCCTATACCTCTAGCCAATTTAAAATAAAGAAACACATAACAATTGGCAGATGAAGTAAAACTTAAAAGAAGTCTGAGTCTGATGTCAGATAAGGTAACAAATAAAACTTAGCAAATGACAATGATACACCAGGGGCACCCTCTCCGTGTTCAAAATATACATGAAATATTAGTCACTGTACCTTGTCTGTTCTGGGAATTCTGACCCTGAGTTTTTATCCACTATAAGCAAAGAAATCCTCGCTCAATACTCTGATGAACCTCCTATTGCACCCATTAGTAGATAAAGATTTGATTCCATTAAATGCATGTACGTGTCACTAAGAACAGGACCATATAACAAATGGTCAATATAAATTATCAGTGTCATTTGCTCTATGGGATGTTTGCTTGCTCTTTATTGTTAATATTGAACCCCTTTTTATTTGACAATCAAAACCTTGGAAAGGCGATATATGGTTGGAACAACCCTTTTAACTTGGGCACTGTTGGAATCCCCCAAAATGGCTGAATCCGCTTAGATTTAGATCTTAGTTAAACTCATAAAGTTTAATACTAAATGGGAAAAAATATATAATGTTTAAAACTCCATGTAAAGATAAAAAATCGTAAATTCCAAGCGTTCTGTGGGACGAATTGATCCATTAGATTTTACCTGCGTTAACAGTTAGGTCAAGGGCGCTACTGAATATATGCTAATATTTGAACTTCGAAAAATGGGGAAACTAGCAAAGACTTCACAAATCACCTATGGCCTGTACATTAATGCTAGGGTAACATGTATTATTTATAAAGCTGTTCATCATAGTTTATTGAATAATTTCACACAATAATGTGGCCCGTCTTTACGTTTAGTCGTTGCACTCAACACTGTCAGTGAGCGGTAAAATACAAACGAGAAACTGCCGAAATGTGCAGTTTCTTTCTGTTATCAAATGACCATTGTATGAGTGCGTCCGATCCTTCGTCCAATCTTGTCAACTCAACTCCTAGCAAATATATTGTGTTTCTTTCAAATATTAAGCTCTTTCATGGCTATATTCTTAATAGCTTAATATCTCTTAAACGTCTCATATTTCGAGGATAAGCTCATTTTTGCATTGGTACAGCAGCCATCTTGGATGCTTTAATCATATGATTAAAATTAAATACAACTCAAAGAGGTTGAGTAAGTTTAACGACAGTTTTAGCCTTTTTAACGCAGCTTTAAAATTAACGCAAGTTGAACAACACACTAATCATATGATTAATTTTAATTGAATGAATAAGAAATTTTAACAATGTGTTAGCACTAACTACAAGTTGAACAACAGATCCTGACCATAAGGCTAAATAACTTACATTTTATATATGAGTAGGTTATGGCATCCAGTAAAGCTATCCAATGTGGACCTTGTCATGAAGGAAAAGTCAAGAATAAAGCTGACATCTGGTGTTACAACTGTGAAGAAGGATTATGTTCAACATGTTCTGGTCATCACAAAAGATCTAAATCATCACGTGATCATAAAACTATTGATATCAAAAGTTATAAACCTTCCATCCAAGCTATCAAAACAGAATGTGACAAACATGGTCAACAGCTTAACTTGTACTGTCCTAGTCATTTAATACCTTGCTGTGATGAATGTATTTCCACTAATCATTCAAAATGTACAGGAATAAAAAGTTTGGCAGGTGTTGTGGAGAAAACTAAGATACAAAAATCCAAAGAATCTGTGGAGAAAGATATCAACTCCATCTTACATCTCTTGGATAAAATTGTAAACAATAAATCAACAAACATCAAAACTGGAGAACAACAATGTGAAGGCATTAAAGGATCAATTGTTAAAATAAGGAATCAAATAAATAAATATTTAGACTGTCTGGAGGAAAAGTTATGCAAAGAAACTGACAACATCAGGGATCAAGAGATATCAACAGCTAGAGACTTCATTTCTGAAGTTAAAGGGAAGAAAACAAAATTGAAGGAAATGAAAGAACATTTACAAACAGTCACAACAAAAACTTCTAAACTACAATCATTTCTAGGTGTACATCAAATTGAACAACAAGTACATCAATGTAAGCAATATGTAGAAGGTCTGGAAAACAATGACAGGACTAAAGAATTTGACATCAAAATGAAGCAAAATGATGAAATAGAAAACATACTAAAGAAGTTAGGATCATTAGAATCCCTAGGAGATGTGTTGGTTGTTAAAACAGAAACAGACTTAAATAGAGAAACCAGTGTGAGGAGGAAAGCACAAGTAGAATCAAGAGAACAATCCAACATAAACAACATGACCATGAATATAGAGACAAAGATAGAGATCAACATAAAGGAGATCATCGGTGACATGATTTGTCTGATGGATGGAAGAGTTATAGTAGTGGAATATAGGAGTAAAGTTAACCTATTAACTTCTGATGGCAAACTACAGAAACAGTTACCTATACCTGGTAAATCCTTCAGCGTTACACAGATCAATCAGGCCACTATAGCCATAACTTATCCTAATGAGAAAGTCATTAAGATCTTCAATATGGAGAATGAAACAGTTACCAAAGTCATCACATTAGACAAACAATGCAGAGGTTTATCATTCTCCAATGGTTCTCTGGCTGTTGGTTTGAGTGATGATGATGATGAAATCCGTGTCATAGACTTGGAAGGAAATACACTGAAGTCAATACAAGTTGAGAGTAAAGATTACCTGTTTAACCTTGTTTACTGTAATGACAGAGTAATCTATAGTGACTCGGTAGGTAAAGCAGTATACTGTTATGATGGATCAGGTAAACAGATCTGGAGATATACACAGGATTTATCAAGACCAAGAGGACTTTGTATAGATAGTTATGGTAACATTATTGTAGTAGACTACAACTCTGATAGAATAATAGTAATATCAAAAGATGGACAGGATAGTAAAGTACTGATTAGTAAAGAGGATGGACTGAAGGATCCAAAGTGTATTTGTTTCAAACATAATGAGTCTTCAGGTTTTATTTGTGGTAAAGATGGCACATACTTGGCAAAATTCAATTTATCTTATAAATAGAATATGAACAACATATACATGATACTTTTCATGTAGTGCACAGTTAGTCTACAGTTCATTAAACCGTGGTTTAGGCAGAATAATATTTATCTAATAATGAATTCTACTAGAGACAACTCCAATAAATCACAATTCTAAACAGTATATCTAAGAAAATTAGGTCATTCCATACACCAAATATAATTAACCAATTACTTACAGTATAAGCTCTGTGATCCCTCCCACTGTATATCTTACTGTCAACATACATAGAAATTAGAAGACATCTTTCTATAATCATACCTGTCAAAAGCTCCCACCAGCCAGTTTAATAACATCTGTACACATTGATGAGAGTCGACCTGTTGTGATAACGGCAATCGCTTGTTTAGGTGGACATATATACTGTTTAACACGGACTCTACCCGGGAGGAATTTAGTTCTGATTCTGGTTCTAAAGTGTTGAGTCCATTCTCTCTGAAAGCTTCTATAATGTTCCATATATCTACTACTGATACTGAAATGACACAATTATTAACTTAATTTTTTTAGTTTACTGATTCAATTTTCTAATCATTATGAATATATTACATTCACTTCATCACAATCACATTATACCAACAATTTTGCTAACAATACAAACCAGATGCTCCGCAGGGCGTAGCTTTATACGACCGCAGAGGTTGAACCCTGAACGGTTGGGGCAAGTATGGACACAACATTCAAGCTGGATTCAGCTCTAAATTTGGATTGTGATTAAATAGTTGACACAGCATAGGTTTCTGACACAGAATGAATGTGTTCTAATGAACTTAAAATTTTTGTTTTCTCTTAGAGCAATTCACTATGCTGTTGAATATTAATCCTCTCAAAACAAGAATGTGTCCTCAGTACACGAATGCCCCACTCGCACTATCATTTTCCATGTTCAGTGGACCGTGAAATTGGGGTAAAAACTCTAATTTGGCATTAAAATTAGAAAGATCATATCATAGGGGACATGTGTACTAAGTTTGAAGTCGATTGGACTTAAACTTCATCAAAAACTACCTTGACCAAAAACTTTAACCTGAAGCGGGACAGACGGACGGACGGACGAACGAACGGACAGACGGACGGAAGGACGGACGCACAGACCAGAAAACATAATGCCCCTCTACTATCGTAGGTGGGGCATAAAAATGTTTGAAGAAATTTTCTTTTTTATTTATGAAATTTCAAATGAGAAAAATTGAACCCAATTTTTTTAATCACATCCCCCTTTCCCTTATTCCAAAACTAATCTCAATTAAAATTTCTAATGGAGTTTGCAACAATAACTACTCATTTAAATACATCATAAAATATTAAGATGTAAAAAAAACTGCTTGTTATCACTGAATGTTATTTATTATAATTTATCAGTTGGTAGTAAAAAGTGAATATACATTGTATATTGTATATAACAAAGATTTAAGTTGATTCTGGACAAAGAAAGATAACTCCAATTAAAAAAAAATCTTGCTATTGCACAATATTTTGCAATTAGATATTTCTTGCTTACTATTCTGGACAAAGAAAGATAACTCTAATTAAAAAAAAATTTGCTATTTCACAATATTGTGCAATTAGATATTTCTTGCCATTGCGCAATACTGTGCAATTGAAAAGACTTGCTATTGCACAACACTTAATATAATAATTTTAGATCCTGATTTGGACCAACTTGAAAACTGGGCCCATAATAAAAATCTAAGTACATGTTTAGATTCAGCATATCAAAAAAGCCCAAGAATTCAATTTTTGTTGAAATCAGACTAAGTTTAATTTTGGACAATTTGGACTTTAGTGTAGACCAATTTGAAAACAGGACCAAAAATGAAGAATCTACATACACAGTTAGATTTGGTATATCAAAGAACCCCATTTATTCAATTTTTGATGACATCAAACAAAGTTTAATTTTGGACCCCGATTTGGACCAACTTGAAAACTGGGCCAATAATCAAGAATCTAAGTACATTTTTAGATTCAGCATATCAAAGAACCTAACTGATTCATTTTTTGTCAAAATCAAACTAAGTTTAATTTTGGACCCTTTGGACCTTAATGTAGACCAATTTGAAAACGGGACCAAAAGTTAAGAATCTACATACACAGTCATGACAGTTAGATTCGGCATATCAAAGAACCCCAATTATTCAATTTTGATGAAATCAAACAAAGTTTAATTTTGGACCCTTTGGGCCCCTTATTCTGTTGGGACCAAAACTCCCAAAATCAATACCAACCTTCCTTTTATGGTCATAAACCTTGTGTTTAAATTTCATAGATTTCTATTTACTAATACTAACGTTATGGTGCGAAAACCAAGAAAAATGCTTATTTGGGTCCCTTTTTGGCCCCTAATTCCTAAACTGTTGGGACCTTAACTCCCAAAATCAATACCAACCTTCCTTTTGTAGTCATTAACATTGTGTTTAAATTTCATTGATTTCTATTTACTTAAACTAAAGTTATTGTGCGAAAACCAAGAATAATGCTTATTTGGGCCCTTTTTTGGCCCCTAATTCCTAAACTGTTGAAACCTAAACTCCCAAAATCAATCCCAACCGTTCTTTTGTGGTCATAAACCTTGTGTCAAAATTTCATAGATTTCTATTAACTTAAACTAAAGTTATAGTGCGAAAACCAAGAAAATGCTTATTTGGGCCCTTTTTGGCCCCTAATTCCTAAAATGTTGGGACCAAAACTCCCAAAATCAATACCAACCTTCCTTTTGTGGTCATAAACCTTGTGTTAAAATTTCATAGATTTCCATTCACTTTTACTAAAGTTAGAGTGCGAAAACTAAAAGTATTCGGACGCCGGGCGACGACGACGACGACGCAGACGCCAACGTGATAGCAATATACGACGAAAAAATTTTCAAATTTTGCGGTCGTATAAAAAGGTCCTGATTTCTGTATATATACATTGTATAATAACACAAAAACCTCTTTCAACAATGGTTTCCTCACCTAAACAGAGTTTATTTATATATGGCTGTAAAATATATCTTTTTATTTGGTCAGACAGATTTTGTTTAAAAATTTAAAGATCTCTTTATTAGATTGTGAGTTTGAGTATTTATATGTACATGTATGTCATTGATTCAAGAAATATTACGTAATGGTTTTGGATTACAATACATTTCAACAATTTTTACTTTTATTTCATTGGATTTCAACAAAGTTTTTTCAGAAACTATTTTCTTTTTTATACTTTACTATGTTTCTAATTTTCCAAATGATTCATGTAAAAGTATGCAACACAACATTTAATTATTAATTATTTTTTAGTTTTCTTTTGTCACATAACGTAACGGTACCCAAATTGCAACGAGTACCCAAATTGCACCTATTTATCCGATAGTATGCACGTCTTTCAACATAGGTAAATATATTTAGATATACACAAAACGTTTACAGTATTTATCAACAGATGAAGTGTTTCCTGAAAAAGCAAAATGTACCGAAACGTCGCCATGCGACGTCATCAAAACGTCATCTTTTTAAAATTAGCAAATACAATATGTTTCAAGTATCCATTTCTTAAAAAAAAAAAGTAATCATGGACAAATATCCAATTGTTCAAAATATTTGAAAAAAAATAAACAAACGCTCTGTTATTCAACTTTTGACAATGCGAATTTAAGCATGGATGCAATTTGGGTACTCCTCATTACAGAATCATTGATGGTTTGGAGGTTTGAAAAAGCTGTCAAAATAGGTGCAATTTGGGTACCTTCACGTTATATCTATATAACAAATTTTCTATTTAGATCTAACCAATTAATATTTCCCCACTGCAACTATGATATTAAACATGCTTCATAATTTCATCCAACTTTTCCTTATTGTTTTCCCTAATAAAATGAATGCTACTGATTTTCAATTCTATTTTTGTAAATAGGTCATGTTCTATTTGATTTTTCCTTTTTTTCTGATGAATATGACTTAAAAAAATGCACAATTTCCATTTTCATATTATTTTTTAGTGTAAATTCATATAATCATGATAATGAAATGAGGTGAAGGTCTTATGACAATGGCTGACCAATCTTATTTAAATAAGTTCTCATCACTTGCTCCTAAAAGATTTTATATGTCGCCGTGTAAGCAGCGACATATAAAAAATCCTCACACAGCGACATATAAAAAATCCAGGAGCAAGTGATGAGAAACTTATTTTAATAAGATTGATGGCTGACTGACAAGTCTTATCATGAACATCATACAAACGATGTGGAGAAATATTGTAGTTTACAAGCAATACAAAGAGAACCAATATTTTTAACCTTCCATCTAGGTTAACCAAAGTTTGCAAAGATGATGTTCAGATAGATATTATCAAGTGAGATCTGTATTTTTTAAATGATTTTTTAGATTCTCTTATGGTTGGGGCCTGTTATCTAACTCCCACGTGAAAAGATATTTTTCGTATCACACCGTACGGAGTGTGATATGAAAAAGTGATATCAAAATTACGTTAATTTAATTGGCTTATCTCGTAAATTTCCAATATTTTCATTGGCCGTTGATCAGGTCATTATTCACTGGAAAAGGTCATGACGGGACTAATTTTTTTCTTGACAACTGATTGTTTACTTCCGGTTTTCGCGATTTTCGTCTGCTTCATCGTCTGCATTATCTAATATAAATCTTATCATGGACAAAGAAATAAAGAAAGGAACCAGTGTACTGTTATGTAACGGAGCAAAGGGCATTATAACTGGCACAACTTCCAATTTCAATTTCCCTCTGTATGCGACAGTAAAACTACCGATGGACGTCCACAAAGCTTCAAATACAATACAGTTATCTCTATTCTAATGCAAAACAAGTTCATAATTAAATTTCAATCACAATTTCAGTGTAAAATCTTCATTAAAGAAAATTCCGCGAAAAGATGTTATCTTCTTTGGTCCCTACACTACGTGACGTCATAGGTATGCTTCCTGTGTCATACATAAACACTGGGCATTTTCTGGCTTCTGTGCCGCTTCAGAATGTAATGAAATTTGATAAAAAGAAGCTTTTAAGGCGCAACAAGTGAGTTATTTGTTAATTATTGTAGAAATAACGTGTCAATACACTTGTTACAAATTAGATAACAGGCCCCAACCATAAGAGAAAGATCAGTACGCGTTGCAAAGAAAAACGGCCATAGCAACACAACTCGCAACAAATAGGCCATGCACATACAACTTTTTGCAATAAGAGAAATAGGTTTAACAACTTGTGAGAATTAGATATGGCTTGATATCATCTCTCGTTATTTAATTCGCCATAGGCTCGTTTATTATTATTGAAATTAAATAACTCAAGTTGATATCAATCGATATCTAATTCTCACTCGTTATGAAACCTATTATTATCTGTATTTTTTTAATTATGCATGTAAATTTTGTATTTTATATTTTATAGAATTGAACTTGGTCTGTTTTTCAGGTGTTTTTTTGTGTATTGTATTGATTTGTGCATGTAATCTGTATACTTTATTGATCAGAAAAAAGCTTAAGAAAAATATGTAAACACAAAAGGAGTAGGTCTGGTAAGGACCGATTTTGGCCTCAAATTTCAGGTTCATCGGACAAAAGATTTTGACCACTTTTAAACACTGAAGTGTCTATTTCATTTGAATCAATTAGTTTTTTGTGAAAGATTTTAACTAATTTAGTCATTAACTAGAGGCTCTAAAGAGCCTGTGTCGCTCACCTTGGTCTATGTGCATATTAAACAAAGGACACAAATGGATTCATGACAAAATTGTATTTTGGTGATGGTGATGTGTTTGAAGTTCTTACTTTACTGAACGATTTTGCTTCTTACAATTATATCTATCATGAACTTTGCCCATTAGTAACAGAGAACTATATTTGGTAAAAATTTACATAAATTTACCAAATTAATGAAAATTGTTAAAAATTGACTATAAAGGGCAATAACTCCTTAAGGGGTCAATTGACCATTTAGGTCATGTTGACTTATTTGTAGATCTTACTTTGCTGAACATTATTGCTGTTTACAGTTTATCGCTATCTATAATAGTATTCAAGATAACCAAAAACGGCAAAATTTCTTTAAAAATTACCAATTGGAGGGCAGCAACCCAACAACCAGTTGTCCAATTCATCTGAAAAATTCAGGGCAGATAGATATTGACTTGATTAACAATTTAACTTCTTGTCAGATTTGCTCTAGATGCTTTGGTTTCATAGTTATAAGCAAAAAACTGCATTTTACCCCTATGTTCTATTTTTAGCCGTGGCAGCCATCTTGGTTGAATGGCCAGGTCATCGGACACATTTTTCAAACTAGATACCCCAAAGATGATTGTGGCCTAGTAGTTTCAGTGGAGATTTTGTAAAAGATTACTTAGATTTATGAAAAATGGTTAAAGATTGACTATAAAGGGCAATAACTCCTAAAGGGGTCAACTGACCATTTTGGTCATGTTGACTTATTTGTAGATCTTACTTTGCTGAACATTATTGCTGTTTACAATTTATCTCTATCTATAATAATATTCAAGATAATAACCAAAAACAGCAAAATTTCCTCAAAATTACCAATTCAGGGGCAGCAACCCAACAACCGATTGACCGATTCATCTGAAAATTTCAGGGCAGATAGTTCTTGACCTGATAAACATTTTTATCCCATGTCAGATTTCCTCAAAATGCTTTGGTTTTTGAGTTATAAGCCAAAAACTGCATTTTACCCCTATGTTCTATTTTTAGCGGTGGCGGCCATCTTGGTTGGTTGACCAGGTCACGCCACACATTTTTTAAACTAGATACCCCAAAGATGATTGTGGCCAAGTTTGGATTAATTTGGCCAAGTAGTTTTAGAGGAGAAGATTTTTGTAAAAGATTACTTTAATTTACGAAAAATGGTTAAAAATTGACTATAAAGGGCAATAACTCCTAAACGGGTCAACTGACCATTTTGGTCATGTTGACTTATTTGTAGATCTTACTTTGCTGAACATTATTGCTGTTTACAGTTTATCTCTAACTATAATAATATTCAAGATAATAACCAAAAACAGCAAAATTTCTTCAAAATTACCAATTCAGGGGCAGCAACCCAACAACCGATTGACCGATTCATCTGAAAATTTCAGGGCAGATAGATCTTGACCTGATAAACATTTTTACCCCATGTCAGATTTGCTCTAAATGCTTTGGTTTTTGAGTTATAAGCCAAAAACTGCATTTTACCCCTATGTTCTATTTTTAGCCGTGGCGGCCATCTTGGTTGGTTGACCGGGTCACGCCACACATTTTTTAAACTAGATACCCCAATGATGATTGTGGCCAAGTTTGGTTTGATTTGGCCCAGTAGTTTCAGAGGAGAAGATTTTTGTAAAAGTTAACGACGACGGACGACGACGACGGACGACGACGGACGACGACGGACGACGGACGCCAAGTGATGAGAAAAGCTCACTTGGCCCTTCGGGCCAGGTGAGCTAAAAACGACTGATTCAAGCTCAAATATGAAAAATCTACCAAATATGATAAAAAATGTCCCTTTTCAGATTGTTTTTGTCAAAAATGAAAGTGGCCACATCCTTGTTCATCCTCAACCTTTATATATGTTATGTGTTATCATCAAATACAACTTACATTTCAATATTAAGAATGAACACGAATGCGACCACTTTCGTTTTACACGAAACCGTCTAAAATTTAACTAAAATGCTAGCATTGTGAAGATTTCAGTAATTTAGCATGACTTAATGGTGCTAGTACCCGATATATGTGCATTGTATTGACAAAAACAGCCCATATTTATGTAGCAGAAACATTCTTCTGTCCAATAAATAACTAAAAGTTTACATTTTCACAATTTTGTAAAACTGCTATATTTTGGGGCCAAAAAGGGGTCTTACTGGACCTACTCCTTTATATAAATTCTCCAATATGGACAATTCTAAAATGATCCTTTTTGGAATAGGCTCATAACAGCTTAACTATATGAAATTTTAAACAAATTTTTCCAATGGCAGTCTTAATTTCCTGTCCTTCAATCCAGTTATCTATCTTCTAGAACTTACCTACTGTATCATATGTTAATGTGTTCTCATATTTAACCATGAAATATTTACATAAGTTAAGCAAGCAACAATTAAGGAATCAATCAATCAATCCAGTACAAAAACAACTAATTTTGCTTGCATTTTGTAGTTAGTGTGTTTAGTATTGTGTATTCTGCATTCATTTTGTGTTTTGTTTTGAACTACACATTAATTTTGTGTTTTGTTTTGAACTACACATTAATTTTGTGTTTTGTATTGAACTATGTATTCATTTTGTGTTTTTTATTGAATTCTGCATTTATTCTATGTTTTGTATTCAATTGTGAATATATCTCAATCCAGTCAATGCCAGTATAGAATTGATATGCAGGAATAATATGTTATTCCAATTCATTTGTCAAATATGTCAAACATGTCAAATATGGAGTAAAAAGTCTGGGAGAAAATATTTTTTATAAAGAAATAATTCCTTCGTATCATGCTGTTTGCTCATTTTAACTTGAGTAGACATTATATTTGTTTATATTTTAAACCAAGTGTTTTGTCAAATATAATGACTATCCATGTTAAAATGAGCATGGAGCATAACATCAAGGAATTATTTTGATTCTTATAGTAATTTTTACATTTCTTTTTATTTAATGCTGTTACACCTCTGTTGTAAATTAATAGCCTGTGATTCAGTTGCTGTTCAGTTGTTCATGTCTACCATAATTGTTATAAACTCAACTCCTCATTTGCACTCTGGTGGACAGTTAGTTATCCCATTTGCAATTACCACATCTCCTTATTTTCATATTTCATTTATTTGTGCTAAATTATGTATATTGTACATGTGTTACTGTGGATTGATTTATTTTCGTGGTTTGGGGAAATCTTGAATTTTTGTGGATATTTGTTTTCATGGTTTGGCCAAAGTCTGTTTACCATGGAAAACCACGAAGATTGGTATCCCACGAATAATAATGAATCCACAGTAGTTTTTATTGAATAGTTTTGGATTTTTGTATTGAATTTTGACTGTTACACTTAAATAGTGTTTATAGAGAGAATAATACATGGCAAAATCCGTATCATCCCTAGACACCAATATCAGCCAAAGGGCCTTTAGGGCTGAGGGATGATATTGGTTGAGGGTGATACGCCATGTGATACGGATTTTGCCATGTATTATACGCTTTATCATATATTCCAACAGGAGAGTTATATTATATGAACTGTTCATTGGGTTACCTTCAGTTCTACTTTTGTCTTGTTTTAAAAGCCTTAAAAGAACTACTCAATTACTTATCCAAGGCACCTGGGTTACCTCACAATTTGCGTGCTGTTGTTTTAAAAATATTTTGTTTATTGTTGTATTTTTTTTGTGTGTTTTGTATTTTTTACAGTTGCATTTAGTGTGCCAAAAAATTTGAAAACTTGACGTTCATGACGTCACATGTACATACCAAACAATGACGTCATTCAATAAATTGCATCACACCCGAATGACCGTACCTGTTTTGAAGAAAAATATTTCTTAAGCTTACATAAATAAAAACTGACTATGTAAAAAAACAAGTAGGGGTGTGATAAAGGGTATGCGATAAAGGGTGCACATCAAAGTTGCGCGAAATGGATTAAACAGCAGGCTATTTATCAAATATTCAAAACTACTGTATTTACTACTAAACATATGATATAAAAACTTACGACTAGTCTTCTTCTGTATAAATCTGAGTTTACAGGCTGTTCTGTAAGTGGCAAACCGTATAACATCGAAATTCTGTGTCCCTGAAAATAAATATTGTAATAAATAATCTGAGTTCACAAGATGTTCTTAAAGAGGCAAACACTTTTCGAATGTGAAAGTTTGTAAATGTGTAGTAATTAGATGTTTAATGTTAAATTTTTGTTTTCAAACACATTTTAACTCCGAACTGTATAGTCATTAATTTTTTTATTTTTTATTTGTCATAGTTAATTAAGTAATCATATAATGTATCTGATTTCATAGAGGTTATATAGACTTAAAGTGCATGTTAGTATTTACCATGTTTAGATATATAGTTTTACATAAAGAGGTTGGTGCATGTTTGGTGGCAATTTAGGACAAAAGAACAATAGTTGGTGGCAATTGATATATAAAGGCCCTATGATTCAGCGTTGAGGAGCTGATAAGAGATGATAAGCTCGAAGATTAGAGAGATATTTAAGGATTGTGCGCGATGAAAGGTAGAAAAATTTACTCATGTATTTTTGTTATTCCATTGCTGTAATTGGAAGTTCACAATAATTATGGGACGGTCATTCAAGTGAGAGGTTTAGCGCTATAAAACCAGATTATTATTCGCGGTATACTTTTATAAATTGTTATTAATTAACTACACTGTTATTGGCCTTAATATGATGAAAACTGCCTATGCAATATAATGTGTAAAGTCGGCCAATACAGAATAACTTGGCCAATATAGATTTTTTTCTGTATTGGCCAAGTTATTCCATATTGGCCGAGTTGACACAAATACATGATTTAGGAAGGTCTCTAGTTTTACATCGAAAGTCATGATAAACACAAACCGAAAGTAAACAGTTGTTTGGAAGATGCATTTAGTCATCTTAAACATGCTGAAAATGTCAGTATGGCATATATTTCAGGCTAAAGACGGTCACAATCATTTAAAAAGCATTTTGAAAGCAGATGATGGAATTATTTCAGGTTTGGGCAAAGAGTAGATTATCACAAAGTTCATTTCTTGACGACCTCATAATTTCACGATAGAACAAATCGTTTACTGCTTATTTTCGGTTTTTTTTGTAAACTGTCATTTATTTTTAAACCCGAACCAGGCATATGCATTCTGTAATTGAGCAAATCTTCGTTCTTTGGTCATTTGGCTTATGGATAGTTGTATCATTTTCAACTCATAGAGTGGGGGGCCCATTTTCGCCGCAAAAAACGGCCATTTTAACCCATAGACAACGAATTTTATAACGCCAGAATCTTTTTATGTTACTTGCGTGTAGTTAACTGTTCGATAAACAGAACTGATACATTAAAATCACTCGTTCATTATTTTTATCGGTCTGCAGAAGAGCCCAAAGTCGGTCGAAATCAAGTATTTCACACACCACAGTGGGCACATTTTCGCCGTTGTCTTTGATCACTAACAAATTGTCAACCAAATACAGAAAACGGAACAAAAAGTTGTGCGATTCATTTTTTAGATTAAATCAATGTTGCGAATGATTAATTATATAAAAAAAGAATCGAAAAAAAGAGTTTGCGCATGCGTGATTTTCAAGCAAAAAATAAATAAATTATAAGATGATCCGTGGATGAAAGAATGAAGAGATCAGAAGCACTAAAGATATTCCTACAGATATAAGCTACCAATAGACTCTTCATGTATACAGTATATGCAACACTGTCTGAATATGCATCATCTTATTGTCTCCGTATGAGTCTCCTAAAAATAGGAGTACCACTAAAGGAGGACATTTGGAGCCTATATCGATAGAGATAAAGTGAGCATTTGCCTTGCCATTTGCATCATTAGTTGAATGGCTGCAATCCATTACTGATTGGCATTTTTTTTTTTTGATAACATCTAACATTTAGTTCATTAAAGAAAAAGTAATGATATTTTACCCTATGATTGATTGTCCTTGTGCTAATTTCGAGGTGTCCGTTTTCATTGAATTTTGCATGAATAACGAGCTCAAATAAATATCACCAGTGACCGTTTTTTTTTTAATACTAATTCTACATACTATATATACCCTGATTGACATGAAATAGGCGTCTGTAATCCATATGACAACATACCTTGAAAATGAACTGCAGCTGGTGCCTGGCGGTAGTCCGTGTTTATCACATTAATTTGTAGTATTCGGTGTTTATTGTTGTTGAATGCATATGAATTTTTGGGTCTAGTTCATCCCTGTTTTTTTTTACATTGATCACTTGTAGACTTGTTAGTATTAAAGCTCCTCTAAATGATCGCCAGGGAGATTTTCGTAGCAATATCATGTATGATATCTTGTTATGCCCCATTTTATGGGCATTATGTTTTCTGGTCTGTGCTTCCGTTTGTCCGTCCGTTCGTCTGTCTGTTTTTTGGGGGGTTTCGTGTTTCCCGTTTGTGTTGCGGATGTATTTTGTTTATCGGTTTTAGGGTTTGCATTGATTCCCCTTCGTTTCCTACGCTTATTCGATTATCAGCTCCAACTTTCTTGTTATTATTTTTTTTGTAACAATGCAGCAACATATCTACAGTCATAAAAATTAAAAGTAATAAAATATTATGCCCATATATTTTTCATTGTAACCACTGTTTTACAGTTGTCTATGCATGTTAGAGATATTTATAATCTAAAGAAAGTTTGAACTTTTGTTTTGGAATACAGAGAATGAAATAAATTGTCATGTATTGTCCAAATGCAACGTTCTTTTACTAGAAATGGGGGTATTATCACATGTTCACTCTTCAAAATGATTGGTGTCAATACAAACAGGGCACATCCATTGTTCTCCAGGAAATAGCAAACTCAAATCTACGGTAATCTGATCCTGTCGTTGCAGACAGTTATAATGATACCATATTAATGGACAGGTGTCTCTGTCACACCCTACCCAGAAAATTCCATTTTTTTCATCAAGTTTTTTCCCTCTAGTGGCACATACTCCACATGTAAATACCTCATCGTCATCATCCTCTTCAGGAAACTGAAAAGGCAATAGAAATAAAATAGAAATAAGAACATGAGATCATTCTGGACATGAGATCATTCTGGAAATAAATATTAAAAATGCATATGCCCACTTTGGTGAATTTCATTTTGTGAAGAAGAAAAAAAAATGGATTAGATTGAATTGAATTGTATTGAAATGGATTGAATTGAATTGAATTGAATTGAACTGAATTAAACTGAATTGAATTGAATTTGAGTTGAATTGAATTGAATTTGAATTGTGATTGCGATTTGAAATGAATTGAATTGAATTGAATTTGAATTGTGATTTAAATTGAATTGAATTGAATTTGAATTGTGATTTAAATTGAATTGAATTGAATTGTGAAGTGAAGGGAGGGAAGTGAAGTGAAATGATGTGATATGTGATTTGAAGTGAAGTGAAGTAATGTGAAATGTGATGTGATGTGTTGGGATGTAATGCTTACCACATGTGTACTTTTTTGTCCTCGATTATTCCGTCTTGATCTTGGTCGTGGTCTACAAAGTTCAATGTTTAGTTCCTCACTCTCAATTTCTGTTTGATTTTCTGCCATAACTTCAACGTCATTCTGATCAGATTCAAGAATTAGTACTGCATGTACATCTGCCATAATAGTTGTTGTGTTTGGATTTACAGTTTCTGTGACATCTATTACTTTACTTTGATTCGTTTTAGACAGCTTTTTCTTCCTATTGGCGGATTTCAATCGTTTCGTCTTGTCATTTTCTACCTTCTTGAGTCGTTTTGCTTCCCTTTCCTCTTTTCTGCGCTTGATGCCATCTTCCTTTTCTATTTGTTCCTCTGCCTTTCTTTTAAGTTCATTCCTCATCTCTTCCCCTGTGTATATTCGAGCACCAGTCAATCTTTTATTCTTTGGTTTATCTGTTTTTGTAATGTCTGTTGGGACCAATATATCCTGCAGATTTTTATCCACTAGTCCAGCCTTTACCAAAGGATTTGTTACCAAACGTCCGCATTCTTTACATACATCGTCAGCAGGGTTCGTCATAGAAGTGTTTTCCTCATCATTTTCATTAGTGTTATTATGATTAGGTCTGATGAAGGACTTGTCTATCGCTTTGCTGTTGATAGGGTGCAATCCAGTTTTTCTAAAACCGAGTTTAACTAGATGCGGTGACCACGCTTTATCCTGTGCCTGCTCCAACACTATTGCAAACTTATTTTTCTTAATAACCATGTCTGCCTTAACCAAGCCAATGTTCAGGGCAAGATCACTGTAGGTACTTCTGAGGGGGTGAAATATTTGATCTAAAGGTTGTAAAAAGTGTGATGTGTGAGGCGGAATACCTAATATCTCTATGTCATTCTCTATGGCCATGTCTATAACTTTCAATGATAAATGAGAACTATGATTATCTAGAACTAATAGGTTTGGGCGTCTCATACCAATGTTAGGTACATATATTCTGGAAAACCAATCTTCAAACAAACTTCTTGTAATGTAACCATTTTCCGATGAAGAGAAGATCCAATTTGAAGGCATTTCAGAGGCGTATCTTCCGGAAGGTAGGGATTTTGTATATATCAGCATGTTTGGCATAAAAGTACCAGCCGCTGATGCACATGCTAAAACTGTAATGTGGTCATAATCCGTCATTTGTTGTCGGTATGGATTTTTTGTTCCTGTTGTGGCTATAATCTTTTGTTTTATCTGGTCAGTTTCCTTCCCAAAGCCGGCTTCGTCTGCATTCCAGATTTGGGCAGGTTTGTCTGTAAGGCCAAGTTTATCAATAGTTGTGTTGAGTAATGAAAAGTAATCGTCAATAACATTTTGTGAGGAAACCGCTACTCTTGATCTTGCGAGAGATGTTGCTGTTCTAAAAGAAAGACTATGTCTTTCCATAAACCTTCGGCACCATTTTCTTGACGGGGCAGATTTCGTGGAAGAGCTTGTTTTTTGGACGATGGAAAACGCGAAAATTTGTAGAACTTTTCTCGTAAGTCCGAATCCTCTTTCACACATGTACCTGACGTAGTTTGCAAGTGATGAATCCTGAGATGGAGTTAGGTAGGGTTTTTGCCCACCCTTTTTGCCTAATGTGCTTTTCCCCTTTAGATAGTCCCCTAATGTTTTTCTTGGGATGTCAAAACGTTTTGATGCTTGTGTGTTTGTTAGGATACCTCTTTTTATTAGGTCCACTGCTTCGCTTAACTTTTCATTTGTATATTTCTTGTATTTTTGTTTAGCCATGGATCTAAAATGAGAAAGATAGGATGTACAATATATATAATGGTATGGAAGGTGGTTTCTTAACTTCTGTATTATTTTTTTTCGTCCATTATTTTTATGCCACCAATCACGTATGTGAAAGGGGCATATATTTTTACCTTAATCCGTCAATTTGTCTGGCAGATATTGACGAAACATTGCAAGCAATATGAGCTTATCATACAGATCACTTCAGCAGTTTACATTGAGTACCTTGTATCTCCCATTGTTATCAATATATCAATAGCCAGATAAACCACATCCATATGCTTCGCAGGGCGCAGCTTTGTATGACCGCAGAGTTCAAACACTGAACATTCGGGCAAGTATGGACACAACATTCAAGCTTGATACAGCTCTGAATTTGGATTGTGATTAAATAGTTGACACAACACAGGTTTCTGACAATTAATGAATGTGGTACATAAGAACTTTAACTTAAAAACTTTTAATTTTAAATTCGACATTACCTTTATTATGGTCCAATATCCAAAATCTAAATACATGGTTAGATTCAGCATATCAAAGAACCCCAAGAATTCAATTTTTTATGAAATCAAATAAAGTTCAATTTTGGACCCTTTAGACCTCAATTTGGACCAATTTGATAACCGGGCCCAAACATCAAAAAACTAAATACATGGTTAGATAAAGCATATATCATAGAACCCCATATATACATTTTTTGTTGAAATCAAACAAAGTTTAATTTTGACCCCATTTGGACCAACTTGAAAACTGGGCCCATAATAAAAAATCTAAGTACATGTTTAGATTCAGCATACCAAAGAACCCCAAGAATACAATTTTTGTTGAAATCAAACAAAGTTTAATTTTGGACCCCGATTTGGACCAACTTGAAAACTGGGACAATAATCAAAAATCTAAGTACATGTTTAGATTCGGCATATCAAAGAACCCCAATTATTCAATTTTTAATGAAATCAAACAAAGTTTAATTTTGGACCCTTTGGGCCCCTTATTCCTAAACTGTTTGGACCAAAACTCCCAAAATCAATCCCAACCTTCCTTTTATGGTCATAAACCTTGTGTTTAAATTTCATATATTTCTATTTACTTATACTAAAGTTATGGTGCGACAACCAAGAAAAATGCTTATTAGGGCCCCTTTTTGGCCCCTTATTCCTAAACTGTTGGGACATCAACTCCCAAAATCAATCCTAACCTTCCTTTTGTGTTCATAAACCTTGTGTTTAAATTTCATTGATTTATATTAACTTAGTATACTAAAGTTATTTTGCGAAAACCAAGAATAATGCTTATTTAGGCCCTTTGTTGGCCCCTTATTCCTAAATTGTTGATACCAAAACTCCCAAAATCAATACCAACCTTCCTTTTGTAGTCATAAACCTTGTGTCAAAATTTCATAGATTTCTATTAACTTATGCTAAAGTTATAGTGCGAAAACCAAGAAAATGCTTATTTGGGCCCTTTTTGGCCCTTTATTCCTAAACTGTTGGGACCAAAACTTCTAAAATCAATACCAACATTCCTTTTATGGTCATAAACCTTTTGTTTAAATTTCATAAAATACTAAAGTTATAGTGCGAAAACCAAAAGTCTTCGGATGACGACGACGATGATGATATATACTTTTACCAAATTGGTAAGTTTGAAGCAGTTCTTCGAAATTGGGCAAATTGTTCTGCGGAGTGAGCCAGATTTTTTGTGTGCAAAGAATGTAGGATATTTGTTAACAGATATTTCTCCGAGCGTAGCGGTGATGTTTTTTTTTGGTGTATAAAATTGACAAAAAAAAATCAATTTCATGCTAAAAAAATCTTCTTATTTTTTAATTTCCCTTCCAGGCGCTTGGGTCATTCTTTTGTCGCCGGTTATTTTTTTTTGTTGATGTAACGTTATAAATGTAAGAAATGAAGATAAATAACAATGGAAATATCAGGAAAATACAATGACAACATTCGTATATACGATGTATATATTTTTTGGTATACGAGTTTTGAATGGTACGTATGACTTCGCAGTGGTACGAGTTTATGTGTTGACTTTTGGTGGTACAAGTTGACGTGGTAAGAGTTCATTTGCTTCCTTTTAGAATGGCGCACACCCGCCCCGCATCCGCCAAATTCCGCTTCTGCTGTTTACACACAACCTCATAAAGGACATACATTTATAATATTTCAACCAAGGAAAGACAGGCATTCAAATACACGTGAAAGTTCAAACGTTGTTTTTTGGGAACAATTTTGTATGTTTCGGAATATCACACTGGTGCCTACCGTATTCATGCGAGGAATTACAATGAGTGTGACGTCAAATGTAAATATTGGCGTCAAAATGAAAGTAGTGAATGATTAAACGTTTTGGCTAGTTTTTTGTAGTGTAGAACTTTTTTATTCTGAAAAGGTGTATGACATATCAGGTTTGTGTTCAATGCCTAAACGCTTGGTTCATATGCTTTCCTCTGTGTATTTATATATATAAAACTTACTACCTTTATACACCCAGAGGATGGGTAACAAACAAAGTTAATTTAAACGTGATCGAGTCTCGTGTATCCTTGAAAACTTACCACGACAAGTATTTACTGCACATAAGACTATATGAAACTGCTTATCTACGTTGCCGGACGACTGCAGACATCTTGGTTGGCAATGGGAAAAAAATCGCGACATTTCCCGTACAAAATCGTAAAACGGCGAAAATGTGTCCATGGCGAATATGGGCCCCCCACTCTACGTCATTATTTTTTTTTTAATTTATATTCAATTAGTTTCCGCATAAGTTCACATGCAATGGCAGTACCTTTCTGATTACTATTTATGTGTTGTGTCTAAATTTAAGTTGTAACACTTTATAGTGACTGGAAAGGGTAGAAAAATTCATCAGATGAGAAAATGCTGAAGACACCTTGAAACAGCAGTGAGCACAGATCATTATATATATTGCATCTAATAAAAAGAAACTGAGATATGGATAGTTCCACTTCAAGGCAGTTAATTAATAATGATACTATTTCGTGTATTTCTGTATTGGCCTTGTTATTGGTCCTCGGCCAGCTGTATTGGCCTTCGGCTTTGCCTCAGGCCAATACAGTAAGCCTCGGACCAATAACAAGACTAACAAGAAGTAATTGTAACAGGATGCTCATATTATTTGGATGGAGAGTTGCCTTGTTGGCACTCACACCACATCTTCCTATATCTATAAATCCACCATTTTCTGCATAAGGAAATGCTTGTACCAAGTCAGGAATATGACAGTTTTTTCCCCATTTGTTTGATGTGTATGTGCTTTTGATTTCTTCATATGATAAACAATCATAAACTACTTTCCGTTTTGAAATTTCCTCAGAGTTATGTATCTTTGGTTTTTTTTTACTTTATACATATACTGTATAAAATATAACTTGATGTAACTGGAAGTCTATAATTTTAGATCATGTTGAATACACAGCTTGTTTTAACTAATCATGCTAATGGTTACTGGGTATTATTGTGATTTTTAACATTTTAACTTGGCGTGAACTATTGTATTACATGCTTGTATATAAATGCTTGGATTAAAACTCAAAATAAACATTATTTTAGAACTCTTGACTTTTTTATAATTCTGTAAGTAAATTGGTAACATCTATAAAAGCATCACTACATCCATCATACAAACAATCCATCCTGGCCTGGCATCCTTGAACCCCCACCGAAATGGATAACTCTGTGATGGGTTTGTAGGTGGCCTGTTACTTGGCCGTATTTCTACCCATATCCAACAAAATGTTATTTTCCAGTGACCAAATGTCTTGCCCTTTGTCCCAGCTTACAGAGCATACCTGTTGTATTGATTGTTAAAAGTTGCTAGATCATCCTTCAAATGCATAAAATATTTGCCACTGGACATTACACAGGTTTTAATCAATCAATCACAAAATTAATATCCAAATAAATCTTACGAGTACAGACTTTCTCCCTCTTTCAATCTAAGAGTCAAACCTTAGCAAATTTAGATTTAGTTTCACTTTTAACAGGAATTCAAATAAATATGGCACAGATAATGAATCTGATTAACATGATTAATTAAAAATAAATAATTAAATTGAAAAAAAAGAATTCAATTTTTAGTGTTGCACTCCCCCACTTTCTTCCTTGATGCTTTAAAATTGAAGCATTAAGATTTCAGCTAAATTAAACATATATCTCCCAAGAATTGATTTTATTTCAATTTTCAATTCTACCACCAAGATTAAGAGTCATGATTATTTGTTAATTACCATTTCTTTGTGTGACTGGCTAATAAATAATGTACAAGTTAACCCTTATAAATGTTATTTTCTGTATTTAATGGAAGTTCAATAGTATTCTTAGCTGGAGGTACTGTATAAAGGTTGATTCCAGTATGGAGGAGATATCTATCAATAACTAAGATGACTTTGATAACCTTATACACTAATTAACTTCAATATATCCAGGTAATCATCAACATGCAATAGTCTCTTTGGAGAGTCTAAACAGAAACATTCTTGTTTATATCAGGTAATCATAGAGTACCTTAAACCTTTTGAAATGTTACTTGTCCCCTGTCTTTGATGAGCCAATGAATCAAGGGTACAATATTTTTGGTAATCATGGTAATAACAAGATTGCTACCTGGGTCCCCATAGCAAAATTATCAACAAAATTTATGAATGAGGCATTCAAATGTGTGTCACAATGTGTCATTGTGGCACAAGTTTCATATTTACCATAGAAATGACCAAATCATAATGATGCGTCAATATGGTCAACTTGACAATGACACATGACCGCAAACATAACCACTAAGCATGGGAGAATTCTGTTAAACAAAGTTGAGCTGTCAAATCACTTTGACAAGGTGTCATTCCCCCATTGGTGCAATTTGGGTATGTTTGTGTTACAAGGTTTGGTTACAATGTCACCTCAAATTTCAAATTATTTTATAGAAATAACAAATTAAAAAGAATGGTGCTATGAAACACCCCAGATACATGTATATGACTCCAAAAAATTGCCAGGTAATTTCCATACAACTGCCAAATTCAAATGAATACTATTTTTCTTCACTTTCATACATGAAACAAAATGTGAGGTTCATGTTCTATATATTAGCTGTTGTTTTTCTAGGCATTTAATATCTAGCTATGCAGTATGTGTTTTGCTGATTATTGAATGTGGTGACCTATTGTTTCTAGGTTCTACTTCCTGAAGTATCTGGTGGGTAGTTGTCTCATTAGCAGTCATACCACACCTCCTTATTTTCCTTACTTACTCATTTCTGTTAGTATCTGTTTGTTGTGGTGCTGAACTTTTGAAGTAGGACTCATATCCTCTAATATCTTAATTTCATCTTCAGGACTTCCCACTACATAACCTAGAATAGAAAATTATTACATTTTACATGTATATAGAAAAGGTATAAACCTTCTGCATTTGTATTGAACTGTCCTCAGTCAGAAACCTGTTGCTCAGTGGTTGTCATTTGTTGACAATATAATGGAACTTTATGCCACTGTCATACAAGTGAGAGGTTTAGTTAGCTATAAATTAAGTTTAATCCACCATTTTCTACATAAGAAAAAGCCTGTAACAATTAAGCAATATGAGCTGTTGTCAATTCGTTTGATGTGTTTGAGCTTTTGATTTTGCCATTTGTTAAGGGACTTTCTATTTTGAATTTTAGAGTTCGGTATTTTTGTGCTTTTACTTTTTTTGCAAGTGTTTCTCATTTTTTGTTTTTTATAAAGATCAGACTGTTGGTTTCATGTTTAAATTGATTTTTTCAATAGTCATTTCAGGCCTTTTATAGCTTGCTGTTCGTGTGAGCCAAGGCTCAGTGTTGAGGGCCTTACTTTGACCCATAGTTTTTTTCTACTTTTTACACATTCAAATTGTGACTTCGATGGATAATTATCTCAATGGCTTTCATATCACTTAGACAAATATTAGTAATATTAGACAAGAAACAAAGAACTCATGTCTCTATTAACTCGTGTAAATATTTCTCATACAGTTGACTGACTTTATTTCTTTGGATTGAGGATGATATAATTTTATGGAGTAACTTAACTTCATGGTTTTATTTTAACAAACTCTAAATCTATATACAATCAACAAACACTGTCATGTCAGGTCAGGCGCCTATAGTTGTTTGATTTGTTTGATACCAAAAATATATATACCAAAAATATATACCAAAAATAAATACCAAAAAAATTGTATCAAACAACTATATATTTTTTGTATAAAACAGGTATACTTTACAGTGCACAAGACCTGAAAATCTTATGAACTGCTATGATATAATGTTACAATGAAAATAAGTTTTGAAGATATGCTATGCATTTAAAAATTGGTATTTTAAGAGTACAATGACTTCTATAAAACTATCCAAATATAGCCATCATCAAATAATTTTTTATGGCATCTTGCAAAATTCACTTCAAGGAAAATTCGGTTTCACATCAATACCAAACAATTTCAAGGCTAAGGCAAAATATTTGTGACAGTTTATAGCTGACAATAAGATAGCATAAACAAGATAAATCAATAAACACTTTCTATTAAAATCAATTATAATCAAATTAATCATTAACTACTTTGAAAGTATATATATAGAATAGTGTTACAAATGTTTGTGTTGATAAAAAAAAGTCTCGACTTCTATAGAACTATCAAAATATACCAGCTATCATCAAATATATTTTTATGACTTCTTGCAAAATTGACTGAAGAAAATTTAGTTCAACTACAATGCTAAACAATCTCAAGGCTAAGTCAGCTTAATTGTACAAAAGCAGAAAGGACTCTGCATGTTGATCCAATTTACCAGCTTGTTACAGTGAATGTATTATTTTTGACATCCTTCATTTAATCTCAAAATTCCCTTTTTTTTCTATTATCATGATTATCATGATTATTATTTTTTTGGTAGAGGATGCTGTTTTTGGAAAAGGGAGCTTTGTGCTAATTAGGTTGTGAAATTATTTTAAACACTGATTATCAATCATCAGTTTAAGAAGTGGATTAAATGGCCAAAATAAAACTGTTCATGACTAAAGTTGCGGAAAACAAAATGTGCATCCAAATGAAAACTTCAAAATTCCATAAACAACCCAAAAATAGATGTAACAACTTCCATTAGAAAAACAAGGTTTAAAACTGGTTAATTAACTGGTCATCAATGTCTTATTTCTTTGTTATTACAACAATAAGATGTGGTATGAACATGATGATTGCCAATTGAAGACAACTGACTCAACCAGAGACAAACAGAAGTAGAAGTTGCAACTGTTTCAACCACAGGTCACATATATTTGCTAGTATTAAAGCTATAAATGGCCAAAAAATAAAGATGGTAAAACATTTAAATGAGAAAACCAACAGTCTAATTTCTGTTTTTGAGGAATTTAAGCATTTTAAAGACATTTGCCATATGATGGTGACCAATTTATATTTGTTGGAGGAAGCTATAGTACTCCATAAATTTATATGTATAAAAAAGAAGATGTGGTATGATTGCCAATGAGACAACTATCGACAAAAGACCAAAATGACACAAACATTAACAACTATAGGTCACCGTAAGGCCTTCAACAATGAGCAAAGCCCATACCGCATAGTCAGCTATAATAGGCCCTGATAAGACAATGTAAAACAATTCCAACGAGAAAACTAATCCCAATCAAAATGATCAAAAAATAGGAGGGATTCCAACCACCAGAACCCACCTCTGGATCCGCCACTGCCATGTGCAATTGGCCACGGGTGTAAATGATATTATCATAGTTACAGATTAACATGATCTGAAAAACAGCAATAATTGCAATAAATGTCTTTGACAGTGTTTCTAGAATGTATGTACATGTATGCTAAATTCTGTCGACATTATGAAACATATTTATCCTTGTCTTATGAGAATCACATCATATCTGCAGTCTGAGTGACTCACCTTTATGTAGCAGTTCTTTATTGATATTCTGAATGACACATGCAAATCTCTGTTGATTATAGGCTAAGCATTCCATGTTTCAACAAGTTATTCCATAAACAATTTAAATGCTTAATCTATTTTTCCTCTTTTATGTTATTCTTGTTCTACTGAATATTACACAGAGCAATCATTTTAACACAATAAAATTGTCATTAAATTCCTAAATAGTTCTATCAATTGCACATGGCATGATGTCTTCAAGAATCTAAAATCACTGATGAATAAAAGTGGCCATAGATCTGGGCAATGTATGACATCTCTAACATCTTTGACATAAGGACACACCAGTTTTACAGGAATCTTAATTCACTTATGACTAAAAATGGCCATCCAACTGTACACTGTGTGACACCTTAGGTATCCTTGATATAGAGATTGTACCAGTTCTAATGGAATCTTAAAATGTTAAATCACTTATGACTAAAAGTTGCCATATAACATGTATAACAGTACACACTTTGTGACACCTTAGATACATGTATATCCTTGATATGGAGAGACACTAGTTCATTATCATCCATGTCTACGATTGACCATTATATATATTTACTGATATCAAGGGATTAACTTATACCATTACACAAAACACATCAATTCCATGGTCATTTCAATATCACTACTATATTGACAGTTTTTTAATCATTTTTGTCTTTCTTCATTTGCCAGTGCTTATTATTGGATTAGAAGTAATACATCAGACCAAGGATAATGAAGCCTGGTTTTGGTGTAAGCCAGGTAAATTCCAATCTAAATAGGTCTGATTTTTTTCATTGAATACTTTATGATGTTGATTGCATTCAATGTTATCCAGTCAATACATTGATTTTAGAAGTGGTGTGAATTATTACCTGATTATATTCCATTCTAACAAAATCAATGACAATTTACCAAAAAACAAACAAAATAATCATTTTCTCTTGTCTCAAACACTGAAGTCAATACCTACACCAACTACTGAGAGATGTGGTATAAATCGTCAACATTGAAGTACTAATTATCACATTATATAGCCTTGAATGCAGTTCACTCTATCAGAATCTATATCCCATCCTATACCTTCCAATTCTGTCTTTCAAATAAAATTAATGTCGTAATCAAGGGAATTGTTTCGGAAGCTTGCTTCTATAAAAGTCTGTAAACATAGAAAATTTAACGGAAAACTAATTTTCTAAAATTGTTCAAACTAATTGCAATGATCAATTTGTATTTATGACAGGCAGCTTGGTAATGTATGTTGAGGTACAGGGGAAACTATTGATTTTGTTGACCAGACAGAGTGGTAATGGATGTTTTATGTGACACTTTAAATACAGGTCACTTAATCTTACATCAATTGATCTTTTAATAGAAAACAACAATGTCATTTATTCTGAAAAGTTATAAAAGGTATGAAGGAATTGCATTAATAAAAAAAAATAAGAAAAGGGAAAGGTATCTTTTTGTATGAAAATTGGTCACATTAATTTAATGTATAATATAGTTTCATACTCACAAAGATATGAACAGAATACCTCACAGGTTTCTTGCAATCTTCCTTATGCCAAGAATATGTTCAGTGACAAATATCACAAGCAAAATCAAGGCAATCACATGTAGAATATATTCAGTGACAAATATCACAAGCAAATTCAAGGCAATCATATGATAATAATGTTAAGGGACAAATAACACAAGCAAATTCAAGAAAATCACACGAAGATGTTAAGTGACAAATATCACAAGCAAATTCAAGACAATCACATGTAGAAGATGTTCAGTGACAAATATCACAAGCAAATTCATGACAATCACATGTAGAAAATGTTTAGTGACAAATATCACAAGCATATTCAAGAAAATCACATGTAGATGTTCAGTGACAAATATCACAAGCAAATTCAAGACTATCACATGTAAAAGTTCAGTGACAAATATCACAAGCAAATTGCCAGCAATCACATATAGAAGATGTTCAGTGACAAATATCACAAGTAGATTCAATTTAATTACATGTAGAAGATATTCAGTGACAAATAACACAAGCAAGTTCAAGGCAATCAAATATAGAAGTTGTTCAGTGACATATGTCACAAGCAAATTCAAGACAATCACATGTAGAAGTTCAGTGACAAATATCACAGGCAAATTCAAAGCAATCACATGTAGAAGATGTTCACAGTGACAGATATCACAAGCAAATTTAAGACAATCACATGTGAGGCTCAATGACAAATATCACAAGCAAATTCAAGATAATTACATGCAGAATATGTTCAGTGACAAATATCACAAGCAAATTCAAAGCAATCACATGTAGAAGGAGTTCAGTGACAGATATTATAAGCAAATAAACTCAAGACAATCGCATGAGGCTAAATGACATATATTAAAAGCAAATTCAAGGCAATCACATGTAGGTGATGTTCAGTATCAAATATCACAAGCAAATTCAAGACAATCACATGTAGAAGTCCAGTGACAAATATCACAAGCAAGTTCAAGGCAATCACATATAGAAGATGTTCAGTTACAAATATCACAAGCAAATTCAAGACTATCACATGTAGAAGATGTTCAGTGACAAATATCACAAACAAATTCAAGATTATCACATGTAAAAGTTCAGTGACAAATATCACAAGCAAATTGCAGGCAATCACATATAGAAGATGTTCAGTGACAAATATCACAAGTAGATTCAAGATAATTACATGTAGAATATATTCAGTGAAAAATATCACAAGCAAGTTCAAGATAATCACATGTAGAATATATTCAGTGACAAATATCACAAGCAAATTCAAGACGATCACATGTAGAAGTTCAGTGACAAATATCACAAGCAAATTCAAAGCAATTACATGTAGAAGATGTTTAGTGACAGATATCACAAGCAAATTTAAGACAATCACATGTGAGGCTCAATGACAAATATCACAAGCAAATTCAAGATAATTACATGTAGAATATGTTCAGTGACAAATATCACAAGCAAATTCAAAGCAATCACATGTAGAAGATGTTCAGTGACAGATATTATAAGCAAATAAACTCAAGACAATCACATGAGGCTCAATGACAAATATTAAAAGCAAATTCAAGGCAATCACATGTAGGTGATGTTCAGTATCAAATATCACAAGCAAATTCAAGATTTATAATCATATGTTTAATATATTCAGTGACAAATATCACAAGCAAATTTAAGACAATCACATGTAGAAGTTCAGTGACAAATACCACAAGCAAATTCAAGACTATCACATGTAGAAGTTCAGTGAAAAATATCACAGGAAAATTCAAAGATAATCACATGTGGATACTCAATATTAAAGGGGCACTAGCTACGAGATATATAAAAAATCTAAAGTTTGATTTTTTTCTGTTCAATCAATAATGAAAGTGAAATAGTGAAATAACAATTCGCTTTTTGCAGCCAAAAAGGTTCAATTTTATCAAATTACGCTAAGAAACATTGATAATTAGTTATTCACTTGCAAGTGAATGAGTCGACCTCTTTAAATCCGTATTCTTGTGAACTTAAATTTAACCCCTAGCTAGAAATTGACAATGCATGCATTGTACGTGTACTGGTTATTTAAAGAAAAAGAATGTCAATAATGAAAGTGAAACTACGGTAAATCATTTGATTCACATGTAGAAAATTCGATGCACATAAAATCATTCTTATACGGTTAGAAACAATGAGAAACATCTATTTTTAATCTATAAAATAAAATTGCGCCCTATGCGACACATGGCGCTAACGGGAGTTGTAAGTTGTAAGTTGTAAAATCAAATCAAACAGACCTATAAAAATCCAATTGCACGTGCTGCTTTAATCTATTCATATCTTTATTTATGTTTACATCGCTTATATGGTCATCTGAGGTCAAATAGATAGTTAATTAGATGGCGTCTGGACTAAAATACACACGAAACGAATCTATGTATTATCTACCCCATGCTCTGTAAACTGTTTATTTTAGACTTTTGATAGTTTGGATAAATGTTTTACATTGTTATAAATCAAATTTAAGAATTTGAGTCAAATCGGTGACCATGAATTTGACAGCTAGTGCCCCTTATATCACAAGCAAATTCAAGACTATCACATGTAAAAGTTCAGTGACAAATATCACAAGCAAATTGCCAGCAATCACATATAGAAGATGTTCAGTGACAAATATCACAAGTAGATTCAAGATAATTACATGTAGAATATATTCAGTGACAAATATCACAAGCAAGTTCAAGATAATCACATGTAGAATATATTCAGTGACAAATATCACAAGCAAATCCAAGGCAATCAAATATAGAAGTTGTTCAGTGACAAATGTCACAAGCAAATTCAAGACAATCACATGTAGAAGTTCAGTGACAAATATCACAAGAAAATTCAAGGTGATCACATTTAGAATATATTCAGTGACAAATATCACAAGTAAATTCAAGACAATCACATGTAGAATATGTTCAGTGACAAATATCACAAGCAAATGCAAGACAATCTCATGTAGAATATATTCAGTGACAAATATCACAAGCAAGTTCAAGATAATCACATGTAGAATATATTCAGTGACAAATATCACAAGCAAATCCAAGGCAATCAAATATAGAAGTTGTTCAGTGACAAATGTCACAAGCAAATTCAAGACAATCACATTAGAAGTTCAGTGACAAATATCACAAGAAAATTCAAGGGGATCACATTTAGAATATATTCAGTGACAAGTATCACAAGTAAATTCAAGACAATCACATGTAGAATATGTTCAGTGACAAATATCACAAGCAAATGCAAGACAATCACATGTAGAAGTTCAGTGACAAATATCACAAGCAAATTCAAGGCAATCACATGTAGAAGATGTTAAGTGACAAATATCACAAGTAAATTCAAGATAATTACATGTAGAATATGTTCAGTGACAAATATCACAAGCAAATTCAAAGCAATCATATGTAGAAGATGTTCAGTGACAGATATCACAAGCAAATTCAAGGCAATCACATGTAGAAGATGTTAAGTGATAAATATCACAGGTAAATTCAAGATAATTACATGTAGAATATGTTCAGTGACAAATATCACAAGTAAATTCAAGACAATCACATGTAGAATATGTTCAGTGACAAATATCACAGGCAAATGCAAGACAATCACATGTAGAAGTTCAGTGACAAATATCACAAGCAAATTCAAGGCAATCACATGTAGAAGATGTTAAGTGACAAATATCACAAGTAAATTCAAGATAATTACATGTAGAATATGTTCAGTGACAAATATCACAAGCAAATTCAAAGCAATCATATGTAGAAGATGTTCAGTGACAGATATCACAAGCAAATTCAAGACTATCACATGTGAGGCTCAATGACAAATATCACAAGCAAATTCAAGGCAATCACATGTAGAAGATGTTCAGTATCAAATATCACAAGCAAATTCAAGATAATCACATGTAGAATATATTCAGTAACAAATATCACAAGCAAATTCAAGACAATCACATGTAGAAGTTCAGTGACAAATATCACAAGCAAATTCAAGACAATCACATGTAGAAGTTCAGTGAAAAATATCACAGGAAAATTCAAAAGATACTCAATATTAATAAAATCTAAATTAATTAATTAAAAGCAATGCAACTAAACAATCATATCAATATAATATATATCCTTTTATCTTAATGATACAAGTAAACTAACAATCAAAAGTTCCCAGTGAGTAAATACATTGTGGAAAATCTACACAATGAAGTCAAACAGATAAATATAATCAGTGCAATTCATTTCGTTAATGATACTAACAAAATGATCTACAGCAAACAACACCTCAGAAAACAATCAACCACAAAGTACAGATAATAACGGAAATATAAATAAAACCATAATTCAAAATCAACCAGGTATACAAAAATCAATCTTTTATTCATTCCTAATGTACAAAACTTTTTCCTGTAAGATATTTTCAGATGAGCATTACCTACACAGAAGAAAATTAAATGATTTCATCAAAGTGTATTATAGAACATATGCAGATCTGATTAACTGATTATCATCTAATATTTCACTGAAAAGATGCACATTCAATCGATAGTCAAACTTTCCTGTAGTTTTACTATGACATAATTCACTGTAGAATTATCATATTTCAATATTGTACACAAAATATGTTTGCAGATGAAAAACAAATTTAGAATTTAATTAGCCTCCATGAGATGATAATATTTTTGCAGATGCAGATGAGTGTATGCAATTTAAAATATCTGTACAGTAATTTTTATATTTATCCTACTAAACTTTGCATGACAACTACAATAACTCTTAAAATTATTAAAGACAACCAATCAACATGATTCATTTTTTACATTCTATTTGAGGTATGTGTGGTAGTGTCAGTAACTAGGTCAAAATTTGTCATTTACAATGTTTATATTTTATTTAATCGTATTTTTCTAAGTGTCTTAGTGATAAAACTCTTCCCAATTTTTCTTTATATATACACACTGTTTTTCAATC
The DNA here is from genome assembly GCF_965363235.1 of Mytilus galloprovincialis. Lineage (NCBI taxonomy): Eukaryota > Metazoa > Mollusca > Bivalvia > Mytilida > Mytilidae > Mytilus > Mytilus galloprovincialis. Next base: position 129,242,778 of record NC_134838.1, on the reverse strand, counting down.
TTTTTAACCATATTCATTTGACAAAGAGATGGACAGAAGACATTTCTATGTCAGCCTTGTGGAACCCAAATTAACAGAAAGTTTAATATCCGTGGTGAATGGTTTTACACTACAGACAATATTTCCGCAAGATCAATTCTAAAAGTAATGGCCCAAAGATAAATTCAAATGCCTTGTAGACATATGAGGCCTTATAATGGGAAAGACTTTAATACAGTCCACAGAAGAATATAAAGGTCAACCAGGCTGTATTAGCCTTCATGCTCAAGGCTCAAGTTGAGACTAACAGCCAGTAGGTCAATATTTAGGTTTAGAAATTCTTGAGGTTTAATGTGCCAGAAAATATGTAAATACATTAACTCACAGGGAACCTAGGACTGGACTGGATCATTTCAACTTTAAAAGCCAATGTGATCCTTTCCAATGTTTTTTCCTTCAGGTTATAGTTGCTTTACTATTTACAGACAAGTTTCCATACTCTCAATAATTTATTTCACTAAAGGTTCAATCCATCAATCTGCCTATTTTCTACATTAACAATATAGCAATATAGATCAATACTGGTCCTGTACAGATAATTATAAAGTAATATACACTTCACTATAGGTCTGAGGACATAAAACACTAACATATTGTATTATATATAGTACTTCCTTCATCTCAAATGAAATTCAATTACTTTTTCCATTTTTTTTCATCTTTTCTGAATCAATACAGTTTTATTCAGAGAAAAGTCTTGAAGGTGCTTATATGAAATTAGGATTCGCAATAAAAGCCAGTCAGTGCTTTACAAAAACAAGAACCTGTCCATAGTACACTGATGCGCCACGTGCATTTTCCTTTTCTATGGTCAGTAGACCGTGATTTTGGGGTCAAAACTTTAATTTGGCATTAAAATTAGTAAGATCATACCATAGGGAACATGTGTTCTAAGTTTCAGGATGATTGGACTTCAATTTAATCAAAAACTACCTTGACCAAAAACTTTAACCTGAAGCGGAACAGAGGAGGTCACATTAGAAAGACAAAGTTATCTATTATGCTTGGTTCTCTTTCTAGTTCAAAGGTTAAACTTCCACACTATATCATTTTCTCATTAAATAGAAAGGGATACATAAGTAGTATCATTTGAGTGTTGATATGATTTACCTGTCTATTAGCATGTGAGTTTTGATATGATTTACCTGTCTATTAGCATGTGAGTTTTGATATGATTTACCTGTCTATTAGCCTTTGAGTGTTGATATGATTTTTCTGCCTATTAGCATGTGAATGTTGATATGATTTACCTGTCCATAAGCTTGTGAGTGTTGATATGATTTACCTGTCTATTAGCATGTGAGTTTTGATATGATTTACCTGTCTATTAGCCTTTGAGTGTTGATATGATTTTTCTGCCTATTAACATGTGAGTGTTGATATGATTTACCTGTCCATAAGCTTGTGAGTGTTGATAAGATTTACCTGTCCATAAGCTTGTGAGTCTTGATATGATTTACCTGTCCATAAGCTTGTGAGTGTTGATATGATTTACCTGTCAATCAGCATGTGAATGTTGATATTATTTACTTGTCCATAAGCTTGTGAGTTTTGATAAGATTTACCTGTCCATAAGCTTGTGAGTGTTGATATGATTTACCTGTCTATAAGCTTGTGAATGTTGATATGATTTACCTGTCCATAAGCTTGGAGTGTTGATATGATTTACCTGTCTATTAACATGCAAGGGTTTATATGATTTACCTGTCCATTAGCATGTGAGTGTTGATACGAATTACCTGTCCATTAGCATGTGAGTTTTGAATGATTTACCTGTCCATTAGCATGTGAGTTTTGAATGATTTACCTGTCCATTAACATATGAGTGTTGATATGATTGACCTATCTTTTAGCATGTGAATGTTGATTTTATTTACCTGTCTATTAACATGTGAGTGTTGATAAAATTGACCTGTCTAATAACATGTGAGTGTTGATATGATTTACCTGTTCATAAACATGTAAATATTGATATGAATTACTTGTCTATTAGCATGTGAGTGTTGATGGTTCATGGTTGACCTGTCTATAACTTATAAGTCTGTGAGTGTTGATATGATTTACCTGTCTTCCCCTTGAAGCAACATAGACAGCCCACACAGCATCTATTCCAAGATTTACCTGTCTATTGATATATGTGAGTTTTGATGTGATTTACCTGTATTTCCCTTGAAGCAACATAGACAGCCCACACAACATCTATTCCAAGATTTACCTGTCTATTAACATGTGAGTTTTGATATGATTTACCTGTCTATTAACATGTGAGTTTTGATATAATATACCTGTATTTCCCTTGAAGCAACAAAGACAGCCCACACAACATCTATTCCTGGTTTTTTTCTTTCTACTGGTTTTCCTAAACTGCTTCAGTTTCTTATATTCCTTACTTTTATTAATTTCACATACATAGTCATTTGATCCCGTTCTCTTTAAAAGTTTATAATTTTGTTTTTCATCTTCATCTTGCGAGCTGATTTCTGATTGGTCAGATGAAGTGACCAGTGGCCAAGTTGCAGATTCTTCTTTATTCATGAATCACATAAATTTAACATCATGTACAAAGTAAACAAACCATATCCAGTGTAAAATTATACTTCACTTAATATCCCATTAAATAAAACCAAGAATATTGGAAAACCTAATAAGCTATTAACTATTGGAAGTAACATATGATATGTGTGTTTCTAATGTTAAACAGAATTAGTGACAAAGCAGGTTTTGTTGTTGTAAGTCAACATTAAGTAATAAATCCACATAAAACAGGTTTTATATTGAACATTTTCTATTCCATGTCATTTGAATTAATCCAGCAAATCCAATATTTATAGAGTAATACAGAGACTGGGAATTGTACACATTTTAAGCATATTGTTTAATTAACTTTTCCTGCATGTATGGGTTGATAAGGGTAAAAAGCATTCCACATTTGAGAATTTATTTCACTTCCCCTAAACTATATTTATAGTAATCTTTTTTGTTTCACATGCATTTTTGAGATATTATGTATCATCTTATAAAACATTATCATATTTTGCTAAACAATTAGCCAAACATTTCATTTACTATAGTGTAGTTTGTTTACCTTATCATATCCTAAAAATGTATAGGTACATGTAAATATATATATATATGACATGTATGCCATTATAAATCACATTTTTCTGATAATCATTCAACTCCACAATAATGTTAATAATAATAAATATCTGCTTTCCAAATATCAAATCATGTTAGTATAAATGTATATAAAGACCACATATTCCATGTGGTGTTATAACACACCATTCCTTATACATGTAGCATGTATGGTTTATGTAACCATAATATAACTTCTTTAGCAGAGTAAAACTTGTTTAACAAACAATTCTACTTGAGACAACTCAAGTTAAATCACAATTCAAATCCTTCTGTTATTCTATTATCTAGAAGAAACAAATTATGTTTCATTCCAATTTGATCATGTTGATCAGCCATCTTTATAAACATGCTGTACCATCACCTTTCAGCATCATTTTATAATTTCTTCCATTTGATGAATTTTAATATCCATTAAAACAACCGCTTTAAAGCATGTAATAGATAGATGTTTGATTATCCTATAAATTCACCTGTTACCTTCTCAGTTTTTATTTCATTTTGTTCATATCATATATTAACTTTTTAATTTTCACTAATATTCTCTGTAGCGTATGCTTATCTTTTGTCTCCAACCTGTTTACACATAATGCTGTGAATTCTTAGTAAATAATAATATCACTACCGGTATTCTTTTCTCAATCATAGTTTCTCCAATATTCACTTTTTTGTTTGCTTTTCTCATGTTTTATACTTCATTATCATGAAAAAATTTCCCCTTCAAATATCACTTAGCAAATTTGATTTATGAATTACCAATAGTACCTACTTGTCTTGTAAATATAGTTATTTTTTAACAGGTTCTGACTTGTATGTTTTATCTATATTCCATTTAACATTATAATCATGTAATTTGAAAATAAGCAATAATTATATTACAATTTGTTCAAAACCACTTTTTTTCACATTCACATATATCTTTTTCTATATAAAAGCAAATTATTTTCACATTTATCCCTTATCTGCATTTTTTCAAGCGTAGAACCCCCTCAGGGCCAATAATCAATATCAAAAAACATTTTTTTCCTCATCAAACTTTTATACGGTAATCAGTATATGCTCCATAAAGAATAATATCCTTTAGCCATCAGAAAATAAAATTAGGTCTGAACAGAGCCTCAGCACAATGAAATCTTTCTTTTAATAACAAACATGTAAGTAACAATGATTATAATTAGTGTGACTGATGTGTGAGAATGGCACAGTAAATTTGACACCATCTATAAGACCAATACAAAGATATAGGATGGTATTAGTGCCAATGAGACAACTCTCCATCCAAGTAACAGTTGACACACTGTGAAAGAACAGCAGTCTATTTTACATTATGAATAATACCAATACAGTCTATTTGACACACTCTGTGTAAGACAATTACAGTCTATTCAACCAACTGTGTAAGACCAATACAGACTATTTACCACCATGTGTAAGACCAATACAGTCTATATGACACCATATGTAAGACCAATACAGTCTATATGACACCATGTGTAAGACCGATACAGTATATTTGATATCATATGTAAGACCAATACAGTCTATTTAAGGAGGCTCGAGGGTATAAAAATTTCAGAAAAAATTAAACATTTGTTTTTCACTACAAATTTTATTTATTACCTTTTGTAGTTGTTACTTTATCATATGGTACAAAAATCATTCAAAACAATCAATTCGTGTTGGCCCCAGATGACATTTAAAATGTGTACATCATTGAAAAAGTTCCAAATTATCTCCCTTTGGTGGAAAAATGCCCTTTTTAGGCTTTAAAATTGAAATATCTTTTTTAACTCATCGGTGACATATATTTTTTAATATAATTTCCATATAAGCTGTACTTAAACTAAATTATTGTAAAATTTGAGGGATTTCTGTAATAAATTTCTTTTTTTATTTCGATATTACCTATATTTCTCCTATTACTTCAACCACCTTTACAAAAATGTATGCTTCTTTCGAAGGCAGATTGTGAGCGCAAATGAACGGTGACCCCACTTTTTTATTTTAATTTTCTATTTACTATAAGATAAAGTTCATTTATAGAAAAATATAGAGAAATTCTATATAAATGATTTAGACCCGCGAACCCCCTTATCATAAAATTGAGAATGGAAATGGGGAATGTGTCAAAGAGACAACAACCCGACCAAATAAAAAACAACAGCAGAAGGTCACCAACAGGTCTTCAATGTAGCGAGAAATTCCCGCACCCGGAGGCGTCCTTCAACTGGCCCCTAAACAAATATATACTAGTTCAGTGATAATGAACGCCATACTAATTTCCAAATTGTACACAAGAAACTAAAATTAAAATAATACAAGACTAACAAAGGCCAGAGGCTCCTGACTTGGGACAGGCGCAAAAATGCGGCGGGGCTAAACATGTTTGTGAGATCTCAACCCTCCCCCTATACCTCTAACCAATGTAGAAAAGTAAACGCATAACAATACGCACATTAAAATTCAGTTCAAGAGAAGTCCGAGTCTGATGTCAGAAGATGTAACCAAAGAAAATAAACAAAATGACAATAATACATAAATAACAACAGACTACTAGCAGTTAACTGACATGCCAGCTCCAGACTTCAATTAAACTGACTGAAAGATTAAGATTTCATCATATGTACATCAGGCACAATCCTTCCCGTTAGGGGTTTAGTATCATACCATCATAACATATATGAGAAGAACATAACCCGTGTCATGCCAACAACTGTTTTTAGAATAAATGTGTTTAGTTCCGACGCAAAGACCTTATCAGTGACTCAATATTAACGCCAAAATATGCAATCTTTAATGACTTGACAACAGTATCGTAATTATATCCCTTCTTAATAAGTCTATTCAAAGGTTTTTTAAGTTTCTGAGGTGAATACTGACACCTTTGTGCTTTATAAAGAATATTTCCATAAAAAATTGGATGTGAAATACCTGAACGTATAAGAAGTCTGCATGTTGAGCTATATTTACGAATGATGTCTTTATACACCATATGTAAGACCAATACAGTCTATATGACACCATGTGTAACACCAATACAGTCTATATGACACCATGTGCAAGACCAATTCAGTCTAATTGACACCATGTGTAAGACCAATACAGTCTATTTAACACCATGTGTAAGACAAATTCAGTCTATATGAAACTATGTATAAGACCAATACAGTCTATATGACACCATGTGTAAGACCAATACATTCTATTTGACACCATGTGTAAGACCAATTCAGTCTATATGAAATCATGTGTAAGACCAATACATTCTATTTGACACCATGTGTAAGACCAATACAGTCTATTTGACACCATATGTAAGACCAATACAGTCTATATGACACCATGTGTAAGACCGATACAGTATATTTGACATCATATGTAAGACCAATACAGTCTATTTAACACCATATGTAAGACCAATACAGTCTATATGACACCATGTGTAACACCAATACAGTCTATATGACACCATGTGCAAGACCAATTCAGTCTAATTGACACCATGTGTAAGACCAATACAGTCTATTTAACACCATGTGTAAGACCAATTCAGTCTATATGAAACCATGTATAAGACCAATACAGTCTATATGACACCATGTGTAAGACCAATACATTCTATTTGACACCATGTGTAAGACCAATTCAGTCTATATGAAATCATGTGTAAGACCAATACATTCTATTTGACACCATGTGTAAGACCAATACAGTCTATTCAACACCATATGTAAGACCAATAGTCTATATGAAACCATGTGTAAGACCAATACAGTCTATATGACACCAATACAGTATATTTGACACCATATGTAAGACCAATACAGTCTATATGACACCATGTGTAAGACCAATACAGTCTATTTGACACCATATGTAAGACCAATACAGTCTAATTGACACCATATGTAAGACCAATACAGTCTACTTGACACCATGTGTAAGACCAATACATTCTATATGACACCATATGTAAGACCAGTACAGTCTACTTGACACCATATGTAAGACCAATACAGTATATTTGAAACCATATGTAAGACCAATACAGTCTATTTAACACCATATGTAAGACCAATACAGTCTATATGACACCATGTGTAACACCAATACAGTCTATATGACACCATGTGCAAGACCAATTCAGTCTAATTGACACCATGTGTAAGACCAATACAGTCTATTTGACACAATGTGTAAGACCAATTCAGTCTATATGAAACCATGTATAAGACCAATACAGTCTATATGACACCATGTGTAAGACCAATACAGTCTATTTAACACCATGTGTAAGACCAATACATTCTATTTGACACCATGTGTAAGACCAATTCAGTCTATATGAAACCATGTGTAAGACCAATACATTCTATTTGACACCATGTGTAAGACCAATTCAGTCTAATTGACACCATGTGTAAGACCAATACAGTCTATTTAACACCATGTGTAAGACCAATTCAGTCTATATGAAACCATGTGTAAGACCAATACATTCTATTTGACACCATGTGTAAGACCAATTCAGTCTATATGAAACCATGTGTAAGATCAATACATTATATTTGACACCATGTGTAAGACCAATACATTCTATTTGACACCATGTGTAAGACCAATACAGTCTATTTGACACCATATGTAAGACCAATACAGTCTATTCAACACCATATGTAAGACCAATAGTCTATATGAAACCATGTGTAAGACCAATACAGTCTATATGACACCAATACATTCTATTTGACACCATATGTAAGACCAATACAGTCTATTTGACACAATGTGTAAGATCAATGCAGTCTATATGACACCATATGTAAGACCAATACAGTCTATGTGACACCATATGTAAGACCAATACAGTCTATATGACACCAATACAGTATATTTGACACCATATGTAAGACCAATACAGTCTATTTGACACACTGTGTCAGACCAAAACAGTCTATATGACACCATGTGTAAGACCAATACAGTCTATGTGACACCATATGTAAGACCAATACAGTCTAATTGACACCATATGTAAGACCAATACAGTCTACTTGACACCATGTGTCAGACCAATACATTCTATTTGACACCATGTGTAAGACCAATACAGTCTATTTGACACCATATGTAAGACCAATACAGTCTATTCAACACCATATGTAAGACCAATAGTCTATATGAAACCATGTGTAAGACCAATACAGTCTATATGACACCAATACAGTCTACTTAACACCAGGTGTAAGACCAATACAGTCTATTTGACAACATTTGTAAGACCAATACAGTCTATTTAACGCCATATGTAAAACCAGTAGTCTATTTGACACCATGTGTAAGACCAATACAGTCTATTTGACACCATGTGTAAGACCAATACAGTCTATTTGACACCATGTGTAAGACCAATAGTCTATTTGACACCAAGTGAAAGACCAATACAGTCTATATGACACCATGTGTAAGACCAATACAGTCTATATGACACCATGTGTAAGACCAATAGTCTACTTGACACCATGTATAAGACCTATACAGTCTATTCAACATATATGTAAGACCAATAAAGTCTATTTGACACCATCTGTAAGACCAATACAGTCTAATTGACACCATATGTAAGACCAATACAGTCTACTTGACACTATGTGTAAGACCAATACAGTCTATTTGACACCATGTGTAAGACCAATACAGTCTATTTGGCACCATTTGTAAGACCAATACAGTCTATTTGAAGCCATATGTAAGACCAAAAGTCTATTTGACACCATGTGAAAGACCAATACAGTCTATATGACACCATGTGTAAGACCAAGTCTATATGACACCATGTGTAAGACCAATACAGTCTACTTGACACCATGTGTAAGACCAATACTGTCTATATGAAACCATGTATAAGACTAGTACAGTCTATTCAACACCATATGTAAGACCAATACAGTCTAATTGACACCATATGTAAGACCAATACAGTCTAATTGACACCATATGCAAGACCAATTCAGTCTATTTGACACCATATGTAAGACCAATACAGTCTAAATGACACCATGTGTAAGACCAATACTGTCTATATGAAACCATGTATAAGACTAGTACAGTCTATTCAACACCATATGTAAGACCAATACAGTCTAATTGACACCATATGTAAGACCAATACAGTCTAATTGACACCATATGCAAGACCAATTCAGTCTATTTGACACCATATGTAAGACCAATACAGTCTAATTGACACCATATGTAAGACCAATACAGTCTAATTGACACCATATGCAAGACCAAGTCAGTCTATTTGACACCATGTGTAAGACCAATACAGTCTATTTGACACCATGTGTAATACCAATAGTCTACTTGACACCATGTGTAAGACCAATACAGTCTATTTGACACCATATGTAAGATCAATACATTCTATTTCACACCATGCTTAAGACCAATACAGTCTATTTGACACCATATGTAAGACAAAATTTGACACCATGTGTAAGACCAATACAGTCTATTTGACACCATATGTAAGACCAATAGTCTACTTGACACCATGTGTTAGACCAATACAGTCTATTTGACACCATATGTAAGATCAATACATTCTATTTGACACCATGCTTAAGACCAATACAGTCTATGTGACAACATATATAAGACCAATACAGTCTTATTGACACCATATGTAAGACCAATACAGTCTACTTGACACCATGTGTAAGACCAATACAGTCTATTTGACACCATATGTAAGACCAATACAGTATATTTAACACCATATGTAAGACCAGTTGTATATTTGACACCATGTGTAAGACCAAAACAGTCTATGTGACACCATGTGTAAGACCAATACAGTCTATTTGACACAATGTGTAAGACCAATGCAGTCTATATGACACCATGTGTAAGACCAATACAGTCTATTTGACACACTGTGTCAGACCAATACAGTCTATATGACACCATGTGTAAGACCAATACAGTCTATTTGACACCATGTGTAAGACCAATACAGTCTATATGACACCATTTGTAAGACCAATACAGTCTACTTGACACCATGTGTAAGACCAATAGTCTATATGACACCATGTGTAAGACCAATACAGTCTATATGACACCATGTGCAAGACCAATGCAGTCTATTTGACACCATGTGTAAGACCAATACAGTCTAATTGACACCATATGTAAGACCAATACAGTCTACTTGACACCATGTGTAAGACCAATACAGTCTATTTGACACCATATGTAAGACCAATACAGTATATGTAACACCATATGTAAGACCAGTAGTATATTTGACACCATGTGTAAGACCAAAACAGTCTATGTGACACCATGTGTAAGACCAATACAGTCTATTTGACACAATGTGTAAGACCAATGCAGTCTATATGACACCATGTGTAAGACCAATACAGTCTATTTGACACACTGTGTCAGACCAATACAGTCTATATGACACCATGTGTAAGACCAATACAGTCTATATGACACTGTGTGTAAGACCAATACAGTCTACTTGACACCATGTGTAAGACCAATACAGTCTATATGACACCATGTTTAAGACCAATAGTCTATATGACACCATGTATAAGACCAATACAGTCTACTTGACGCCATGTATAAGACCAATAGTCTACTTGACACCATGTGCAAGACCAATACAGTCTACTTGACACCTTATGTACATGATGTAAGACCAGTAGTCTATTTGGCACCATGTGTAAGAACTGTACAATTTACCACTAGTAGTTTTCTTTCTTTCACACAAAATTGTGTTTTCCATGAATAACCTTTACAAAATATGATAATTTTGAACAACTTGTAGTTTGAAAAAAGCCCTGTCATCACAGACCCATACTTTTTCGAGAATTCCAAAATATTGACTTCATTTTGACAAATAACAAACAAATTCTAAGAATTTTAATTTAGACCCTCTATTTTATTTATAAAATGTACCTTCAACATTGTATAAAATTATTATAATGAATATCTCATTTGTGTCAACATTTCAACAAAACATTATAAAATATCTTCCTTCCCATCACTATGAACAATCACTCTGTAAATTTCCTATTACACCTTTGAGATGTGAGCAACCATTATCAGCTTTGTCAAATGTCCGAGGAGAATTTATCACATGTATCAGTGATGTCACAATGTGTGAGGACAAGCCATCCATCTTGCTTTCATCAAGGGTAAAACTGTATGTACCTAGTAGATATTATAAAATTATAAAATATCAGTCTTGCGGCACAATGTGAAGCTTTTTAGGTTGTTCATTGAACTCACTCACTTAAAAAGGTTCACTTTGTGGTTCATGGGTGATATTTTACGATATATATATATATACAGTATATTAAAGTGTTGAAAATCTGATAATCTATACCAGTAATTTCTGAATTTAAAATTTTATCAACACCAGTGTTCACTGCAAAATATGGTTGACAAATTTGCTGATCTTAAATGTACAAAACGTGTACAAAAATGTATACTACACATTTACAAATGTACTATACATTGTAGATTTTAATTTTGATATCACCCTCTTGAACATGTTGAAAATTAAACTTTCTCTTTTTTTAATTTTTTAAATCTGATATAACTTAACCCTAAATCAATGCCATATTTATAAAATAAGGGATATGTACATGTGTGCCAATGGGACAACGTTCCATATTTGTACTTTCAGCTAAAGAGCAGTAACTCTTGTCAGACGTTACAAATATAAACAAAAGTACCTCATGTATGTTACATGTATATACTGTAACCAGTTGCTCCGCAGGGCACAGCTATATATACGACCCCAGTGGTCTAATCCTGAACAGCTGGGGCAAATATGGTCACAATATTCAAGCTTGATACTGTCTGAATTTGGATTGTGATCAAATTATGTACATAATATGAGTTTTTGTCACAAAATAATGTGGTCAAAGATCTTACAAATCTATTGCACAATACTGTGCAATTGAATATTTCTTCTTGAAACTTTTCAAAATTTGAAATTTGAAAAATTTTGAAAAAAAAGGAATCCCTTAAAAAATGGTAAACAAAAAATCCCCCCCACTTTTTGAAACCCCCATTGGAGCAATAACCCTTAAACTCAATCCCATGCGTTCTTTTGTAGTATTGAACCTTGTAGTACAATTTCAGAGTGATCCATACACTTAAACACAAGTTATCATCATGATTGTTTAGAAACTAGAAACATGCTTCTTTTTGGCCCTTTTTAGGCCCCTACATGTAAATCCTACATATTTCGGGCAATTAACCCAAAACTTAATCCCAGCCTCCCCTTTGTTATATGGTACGTTGTGGTACAATTTCAGAGAGATCCATACAATTACACACAAGTTGTTGTCTGGAAACTAGAAAAATGCTTGTTTTGACCCCTTTTTGGCCCTTAATTCCTAAACTTTGTCCCCATATCCCTGAAAATGAATCCAAACCTTCTACTTGTGGTTTTAAACATAGCGATATAATTTCAGAGCAATTGAAATACTTGTACACAAGTTATTACCCTGAAACTAGAAACATGCTTGTTTTGGGCCCCTTTAGGTCCCCTAATTCCTAAACGGTTGGGACCATCATCCCCAAAAATAAAATTAATCCCAACCTTCCTTTTGTGGTATTGAACCTTCTGAAAAAATTTCATAAAGATCTATTCACTTAAACTAAAGTTATTATCCGGAAACCAATGTGTCTTCGGACAACGACAACGCAGACGACGACATCATACCATTATACGATCCCAAAATTTTTTTGGGGTCGTATAAAAAGGGAAATTTTCTTGGCAGTTATAATTACTAATTTTGCAGTAAAATTTGAAACAATGAAAGAAAACTTTCATGATTATTTGATAGACAGTTCATAAGATGAAGTGCATACAGTCATGACATTAATGAATCTGAAAGGATGGATGTATAATTCAGGTTTTAAAGACAACAGATCTATATTGTAAATCATGTTTGGGTCTCAAATCAAAAGAAAAAAAATCTTGAATCTGCAAAAATTTCAATCAATTACCTTTTATGAGCTATTGAAATGGGTGTTATGGGGCACAATATTTTACCCTATAATGAATAAAAATACCAAGGAGTCTGAACATCTAAAACAAATTCCTAAACCATACATGCCAACTTTTGAAGATCCCCATGGGGGTTTTATTGTGTGCACCAACTTCCAAGGTTACAATTCTTTGCATTGATTTTTGCAATGTTATTTGTGCATGTTGTTTTGTGGTCTAGAAAAACTATCATATTTGTATGATGAGCTTACAACCTTTTTTCTTTTGTTTATTTGCATGATTTTAGTTATTATATCAGTAGAAAAGATGAACATGTAGCTAATATAACACGATTTATTTTCTTGTGTAAAAATATTGAAAAATTGTTGACTTTTCCTATCTAAAATTATGCATAAAGAAGGACATTTATTTGGACTCACAAACTCGACTTTAACAGTCACAATTCGAACAGAACATTGACTTTAACAATGCTTATTTGTTTTCAAGGGGGGGTTCGTCCGAACCCCCCCCCCCTGGCTACGGGTATGACTAAGTACATTGCTGAAGCAGTAATACTACATGTACAATTGAAGCTTAAATCCTGGTAGTATGAAAACACTGGAAAAGACAAAACCATGTTCATGCATGTTGAATTCCTTTTTAAAATAATTTCTGTTTTTCTAAGTATACTGAAATTTCCATCAAATTAATTCAGCTGATCAATCAGAAAATTACTAAATTCAACTAACAGGAAAAGATCCATGAAAAAATTGTCAAGGTTAGTACGTTCTTACTGGCAAATGAAGGGCATAGGACATTTGAGCGAAAAAGAAAAAAGCACATAGGGTCATTTGAGCGCCGACTTCATAGGACATTTGAGCGCCGGGATATTAACCTTACCTGAGTTTTCAGACAGGACATTTGAGCGAAATTTTCCCTGATAATTTTACACGAATTAAGATTTTTTTTTAAAAGTAAGAAAAAAAAGTAAGATTTAGTTATAAATATTTTTTATTTTATTTCACACCCGAGTAATTCGACCGGTTCTGGCTGGTTTATGTAAGTGAAATCCTTAGTTGATCTCTATTTACCAATCAATTCTACTATAATTCATTGGCTATGCAAATTTTCTTTGTTCTAAAATTCTTATATATATATCTATTAAGTGAAATGTCCCTTGGCACTTGAAATCTTAATACTAATAATACATGTACGTGTTAAAATGGATATTATTTTGACCGAGACTAATAAGGGAAAAAGAAGCCTTGTTTGTGACAGTTTCCGATATAGAGTGGACAAAACACTAAAAGGAGAAGAAATATCCTGGAGATGTACAGTAAGTACCTTTTTTTACAAATTTAATGTTAATGTAAACTACTTGTTCGTCTGTTACGCTTCAACTTCCATAACTTCTTTTAATTTTGATTTATATCTATATCATTATATGTCTATCTTATACCTCCTTTAGATTAATTTTTTAACACATTTGAATATAAGCTACCACATATAGGGTTAGGTATCAAGGCTCCATGTTGAAGGTCGTACTGTAACCTATATAACATTGTTAGGTTGATTTTCTAGGCACTTTACAATATTCATACAATACACTGTAAAAATTGTGCTTAGAGCCTAAACATGTTTAGGAAAATGTTTAGAAGCTAAACACATAAATGTCTGTGGTGTTCCCATTCTAAACATGTTATGAATTTCATTTCATTTCATTTCATACTACATCTTATTTTTATGTCTTGCAATAGCAAATGAAAAAGCATTTAAACACTTCAATTGTATTTGTCCTTTCAATATTTTTCAGGCAAAAGGTTGCAAAGCAAGACTGAGGACGGATTGTACCGGAACCGTTATAATTCAACAGAAAAATACTCATAACCATGATACCAGTGATCGTGACAATGAACGTCACTTGCTGCGGGTACGATAAAAAAAAAAAGCGGATGATGATATTGCTCAACGTCCTTCAAAAATTATCCGTACAGAGTTACAGAACATGGATGAAGCAAATCTAAAGTCTGAAGACATTGGCAGCGTTTCAAAGGCTATATATAGAAAGAGGCGTAAATCTCACCCTGCACTTCCTAAATCTAGAGAGGAAACACACCAATCATTAAAGAAGATTAATATTCAGTCAAATAAATTTGAAAATTTTGTGCAGTTTAATGATGAACAAACTGGTATAATTATTCTTACGTGTCCAACCAATCTTGAATGTTTATGCAGTGTGCCGGAAATTTTTATGGATGGTACTTACAAATATTGCCCAAAGTTCTTTAAACAGTTATATACTATTCATGGCTATAACAAAGGAAATTATGTCCCTCTTGTATTCTGCTTACTTCCTGGAAAGTCTGAAGAAATTTACGTGAATTGCTTTTCCTCAATTGTCAAGCTATGTTCCGATCAAGGTCACACACTTCAACCGAAAGCAGTACACGTCGATTTTGAAGAACGGGTAATGAAAGTTATGAAGGATTTTTTCCCGTCTATAGAGATCAAATGCTGTAGGTTTCACTTAGGCCAAGCCTGGTGGCGAAAAATCCAGAAAGTTGGACTTAGTCAACAATACAAAGAGCTTGATTCAGACATTAGTAAATGGCTTAAAGGGATTTTTGGGATAGCCTTTTTAGCTCCAGACGAAGTAGCCGACTGTTTCGTAGAAGATTTTATGGCCGTTGTACCTAACGACAAGCCTTGTATAGAATTTGCAGATTACCTGACTGATACTTATATAACAGATGAATCGTTATTTCCCCCTCATCTCTGGGCCGAAGTTCCATCCTCGTTAAAACGTACTAACAATGGGCCCGAATCATTTCATGCCCATTATAACGAGCAGTTCTATCACAGTCATCCATCAATTTATATTTTCCTTGACACTATTATCAAATTGCAATCTGTGACTTACATAAAAATTCGGAGTTTGAACATTGATGCACCGCAGAGCCGAACAGAAAAGGAGAAGGAACAGAATCTCCGGGATTTGCATTCGAAATACTGCCAGCAGGAAATTACGAGGGATTTTTATGTCAGAAGCCTGGGATATAAGTTCCAAGCCCGAACAGACTTGTAAATAATGCCGTTGCCGAGTTTTATGTTTTATGACAGTGCTTTGTTTTTAGTGCTTTGTTTACAATTAAAAGATGTTTTAATCTTTTTGTTGGTAAACTCCTGTTTTATGACTGTGCTTTGTTTTTAGTGCTTTGTTTTTTACAATTAAAATATGTTTTAATCTTTTTGTTGGTAAACTCCTCATTTAATGAACTATATTCGTGGTGTGATTGCCAATAAGACAATTCTCTATCCAAGACTTGTTTTCGCTCAAATGTCCTACGCTTATTCTTATTTTGTTGGTAAACTCCTGTTTTATGACTGTGCTTTGTTTTTAGTGCTTTGTTTTTTACAATTAAAATATGTTTTAATCTTTTTGTTGGTAAACTCCTCATTTAATGAACTATATTCGTGGTGTGATTGCCAATAAGACAATTCTCTATCCAAGACTTGTTTTCGCTCAAATGTCCTACGCTTATTCTTATTTTCGCTCAAATGTCCTAAAATTTAGGCGCTCAAATGTCCTATACTTTGGCGCTCAAACGTCCTTTTTTTTTCGCTCAAATGTCCTGTCAATGCGCTCAAATGTCCATTGCCGCAAATGAATGACACTACGACTTGGCTTCAAATGATCCAGTCAATGTATAATAGGTTACCAAACTCTCTTTATTGACCATGCTAAATATAGTTGATGCTTGCAAGTTCGTAAAATGCTTGCAAGTTCTTGACATCTCAGGATTTCCAATTTAATCATGACGTCATGCAAAAATATTTACATCGGCAACGTGCTACTTCAAAAAACTTAGCCGCATATTTTTCATGGCATTTTCACTAGTATCAGCTTCAAAAAGAGACGTTGAGAATGTTCTTGCATATATTATTTGTTTAAACATGTTAAACGTCCATTTCTACTATGACTGTTTTGTTCCTCTCCTAGAATTTGGTTGAATTCTTGGGAAAAGTCTTTCAGAAACGTTATTGACATCGAAACAATGACTTGTCCAGGGTTTTCGCTGGCGGTCGCCATTTTCGCAATTTGCGAAAAAATATTAATTATGGCGTTAAAAATTCGTCATTTGCGAAAGAATTTGACGAAAGAAATATATATAACGATTTATTTTCCTCCATCTTTTTTATTTACTTTTTTTTTCGAGTTTCTCGGACTTTACCCGATCAGACAATACTCGGAATTCACCTTGACCTCATTAAGATATGGACAGAAAATCAATAATCAGCTGATTGCATTTTATAGCTATCGACAACAAAGGACTAATTAATAAAGGTGTTGATTGAATTGTTTGACAAAATGATGTGGTTAAATGGCTTCCGCTATTAAAATGTCACATATAGAATTTATTTTATTTTAGAATTTAGGGATCAATTTCATGTGATAAAAGCTTTTGTTTTGTTGTTAAAACCACTTCTTAGTACAAAAGGGCACATCAGTATTTTTCTTTTAAAGAAACTTTCCCTACGAACTTTACTGGTATTATATGACCAAAACATGTCCATTAATTTTGTTATATTCTAGGACTTATATCTTCTTTATTATTAAAAGTATAGTGGCCCCCTCATTTAGAAAAGTTGTTTAAGATACAATAAATATTTTTCCCTTTTAAGTTAAAAACAATCTTTTGTTTTTAAGTAAATGTTTAGTGTTTATTCATTAACATGTAGACTCTAAAATAAGTTTGAAGGAATAACCATAGACACATGAGACACAATGGGGCAAAATCATCTTATTTAAGGGAGGGGGAGGGGTAGAAAAAAAGTAAATTTTAAACGATAAATATATTTATGTTACTTGGCGAAAAAAATGATAAAGTGGTGAAAAATATATTGTTTTGGCGAAAGAGGTGGCGAAAAAAATAATTGACCCAGGGGAAACCCTGGACTCGTCATATATTTTTAGGTTATGGCGTGCTCTTTTTCCTTTTTAAGGCCATGAGTATTATTTTCTGAAGTCTGGTTGTAAGCAGATTTTTTATGATCAGAAAATGATTTCATATATTTTGATAAAACACAATCTGCCAAGTATTTGCTCGTATTGGATAGTGACATTTGCGCATGTATTGGATAGTGACATTTGTGCATGTGCAACAATATATAGGTCAGGCCTATTGTATTATTTTTTTTTACATTACAGAATAAATTTGAGATCAAATAACAAATGAATATCTGGTTAAAGAGAAATTGGGTGTTATTTGATCTCAAATTTATTCTGTAATGTTAAAATACATAATACAATAGGCCTGACCTATATATATTGTTGCACATGTGCAAATGTCACTATCCAATACAAAGGTCATGAACTTACAAGCATGTCTTCTTATTTTAACGAATCAGGTCACAATACGAAATATAGCCAGATTGGCCATAATTCTGAAACTATTCATCAATTGACTGTATCAGATTGTTTGCAAATAAGTAAAGAATATTTCAATTCATAGTGGATAACATTTGCTCCAAGGTTTTGCTTTTTTCTTCCGTTTTCCGTGAGGGTAACGAACTTCCTATCATCAAGGATACTGGGGATTCATTATTATTCGTACTATACCAATTTTACCAATTTTTGTAGGTTTCTTTTAACAATGAATTAGAATGTTCAACAGATTGCCTATTGTCATGATTGTATATGAAACTTTGGCAAAACCATGAAATTAAATATCTGCTAAAATATTTATAACCTCAATCCACAAAATTAAATAAATCCACAGTCATGACAGTACAGAATGGTGTACAGTCAGGGGACTTACTTAAACAAGTGATTTTCTAAATCACTGATTCAAGTAACATTATTTCCATAAAGGTTGGAAGTTAGAGTTGTCTTTCTTTAATAATCACCTATTTAAGTAGTACAAATTAATCACTAGAAGAAGTGATTTAATATTAGTGTAGCTTTAAATATAGAATACTAATGATCCAGGGACTAATTATGTTTCTAAAATTATCAGAACCAACATCTGTGTTGTCTAGGATGACCAGTTCATTTCAGGTGATGACCTTGTACTGAATCTAGGATAATGACATAAAAATCACTTGTTTAAGTATCAGACCTCAATTTCCTTCCAAAAAATCACTTCTTTAAGTATCATTCTTTTAATAACCCCCACTAATTTCAACACCCCCGAACAGTGAAATTTTTATCGCGAACAGTAGAATTTTATTACATAATCTGAAAGATGAAACCTTGAACTTCACAGGAAAAATACTCCCACTGCTGTGAAAAATCTTTTAAGAAAGTATCAGTTCATTATGTAAAGCCATTATTATAGCATTTTTTCAACTAAAATAGAATTTTCAGGTAAATGATAGCATCAAAGGCATAAACCGTGCTACTTAAAAGAAGCAAAAAGTTCATATTTTTTAATTTTACTCAGGCGCGTAGCTCCCTATACGCTAACACGCAGTTGCGTGCACATCGATTCGGCATGCAAAAAAAATTGGCAAAATCAAAATTTATAGATTGAATGTTAAAGGAAACACCTATGTTGTCACTTTTTTAATTGATGAAATATCATTAAATAACGGCGGCATTTGGTTTCAAAATAAAAGTGTTATTGGAGATTATGACAAAATCGGACAGCAAGTTGTATCTTTTACAAGATTTGAATTTGTAATACTCAGTCTAAGACATGTAGTTTTTGGAGCACATTTTACAGTGTACGGTTCATCAGTTTGGAATGAGATGAACCAATCGGCATTATAAATATCAGAACCCTTCGATATCGTTGAAAATATGCCGAGGCGATGTGGTCGACAGACTACCAGAGCCAATCACCCTGCAAACACGTCAAAACAGTATTGGAAAGTCTCATTATTTTTTGCGTATGTTGAAAACAAATGTACGATCAACAATGAACGACGACAGTTGCTAGCATCACTGCATATTCATCGGCATTTCAGTGTGAATATTGACCACTAAAGTAATAGAGAAGTTTGTTTCTGCCCAGACCCGAAGAGCAGATTTTGGACAATTTTGAGTAAATTCTGTATCACAAATGTGTTGCTTATGTATTACTCTATTTAGAAGATTTATTAATAGTTTTACATTCATAATTTTTTTATAAGTCCTATCTACATGATAGCTGCTCTTTAACCGTTTATGACCGAAAACTGGAAAAGAAAACATTTTTCTGCATAAAAGGGTCCCAAAAATTTTTCGCCTCGCTCCGCTCGGCGGTAGTTGCTTGTACATTGATTCTTTCTACCTACGCCCCTGTTACTAATTAAAAGATGTTATTTAAACTTACGTGTTTAAAATTTTGAAAAAAATACAAAATCCCAATTTGTGACAAAACCTTGAATTTGCTACTCAAATAAGTGATTTAAAAATCACTTATTTCAGTAAGTCCCCTGACTGGTGTAATTTACATGTATGATCAATACCAATCAGTCCAATGTATTTTAGTTATATATAAAGTTGAATTGTTTGATTTATTGTTTTAACATCATGCCAGGTAACAAATTGGACCTCATTATTTAGGCATAGATAAAGTAAATCATATACTTCAAGCAAATGTAACTTGTAAGGCTCAGAAAAAAACATACATTTTTCACATTTATATCAAATAAACACAAGGTTTCTATATCATTGAACATGCTTAGAAATGTAAAAAAAAACGGAATTAACTTATCAAATCTTAATACAATTAATATTTTTTTTGCTGTCTATTGAAAAGTAGGGCGAAGGGACCCATGACGTCAGCTACTGAGACTGAGTTAGTGAGAACATCATCAAGACATCATTTCATGTTTCACATTATATTATTTTCACACAACCTCCAGTGTATTATGTACTGCAGTTTTGGGCTTTTTCGTGCATATCTTAAAGTGGATCATGATGTCATTTTTACCTCTGTTAGCTCTCTGGCTTGCCATTTTACGCTGAAAAGGCCTAGGTCTACCAAAACTTTCACATTTCTTGATTTCTTCGAACTCGGTCACCTGGGCCCTTATCGGTTGTCTAGGTAAAGAGCCTAGTATAAAGAGAAACACCGTGAATTCTGGAAACCAGAAACAAAAAGTTTAGCCGATAACCAACAGGTGTTTTAGTACTATTTAACTTTAAAGTACTCAAAAGGACCTAACTAAAGGATTCGTTTTACTGTACTACGATTTTGTTCGTACCATAATTAACCAGTGTCGGATTTTTAACTTAAATCAGAAGCCTAGACAACATAAGTACAATATACCTTACCTTACCTCTGTAACTTTAACCCCCTTTGTAGAGGAACCAGTACCGTCTAGTATGTATATAGAACTTGACTTGTGATCTCAATTTACAGTGATGCCTCCACCAAATATGTTGCAGTGCTCTATTTACACAGTGAAGTCCTACCCACACACAAATGTTTAAAAAAAATCCTTTGTTATATAATTACATTAATGTTTCTGTGTTGATTAAAAGTCAAGTCACTATAAAATTCCTCTCTTTCTTTATATATATTGTAGCGATTTTAGTTTGACAGTATGATTTGTAATTATGTAGGCTATCTTTCTTTTAAATACATTTGGGATAAATTACATTTCAATAGTGATTTGAATTGAAACTTTGTGTTGTGGTTTGTTTTCTTTGTACCATTCGAACATGGATTTTACGTAATTTACGCTACCTCAAAATAACACATCGACAAACACGAATCCATACAAAAACGACAATGCTACAATATATACACTGGATTTCACATTTGTTCCCCTAACCGATAGATGTATTCTTTAAAAGTTAGTATGACTCATATCTTTAAAATTCAACAGCATTATTCCATAATTGCTTAGTATGTTTCACGGTAAAAAGATAAAAGAATGAGTGCCTCTTCCTCAAGGCTTTAAGCTGTAGTATAAAGTATTATCTAAAAGTCATATTCATTTCTTCTAAAAGGTCCTTTGTGTTATATAATTCATGTATTGCTTAACATTCTGTTAGCCATATATAATCTAAAATATTTTCACTATAAGATCGCATACTTTAATAAAATGTCACTACTAGCATGACTAGTATGTATATATGCTAAAATAGGTTCATTATTTCCGCTCTGTAAAATTGAGTAGTGAATGTATACGAATTTCGTGGCAAAGATATTGTTTCTTCTTTTTAAAATGGAAGCGGTTAGTATTTCCTTTTTAAAGTCATAATTATTAATTATCATCCGCATACTATCTAATATCGGACTATATGTAACTGATATATATATATCAAGCGTCTAGTTAGGCGTTCTACTTTTGCTACACTGGCTGGAGAGAGTTTCCTTGATGTTGCTACCGGTGTGATGTCCAGAATTATTTGTAACTTTTCACTGTCCAATAGTTCATTAAATTGAATTCCAAAACTGTTTAGTACATCAACTGTTTCTAAAAGTATCTTGTTCCTGATATTTCGGAGTTGTACGCAGTGTAATATGAAATGGGTCACAGTTTCATCATCCTTTGAGCATAGTAGCTATATAGGCACTTCGAATCGGTTTCATCCTTATACATTTTTATTCGCTTGCTTTGTAGAATATATGATCCAGTAAGCAGTTTTAGTTTACCTGGTAGTCTTGTCGTATCTATGGCTGAGTGGCAGTTAATTCTGAATAGAGTATGAATTTTACCTTTTTTCAGGTTTCCCGTTGTGAGATGGTCTAGTCCTTTATATAATAGCAACAGTTGCACTAATGATTAACTCCAATAATTATGCACTGTTCTTTTGATGTTTGAGGTCCACAAGGATTTTTTGACGGGGTTGTCCAGGTAACATGTGGCTTCTTGCAGATTGCACTTCCTGAGCATATGCTTTACGTCGACAAACAATATACAGCAGAGGGTCCGGATGGGGTTTTAACAAGGATTTGTATAGTTACTATACTATGATACAAATCTTGGTTTAAAGAATAGATAAAAATGACAAAAATATTGACTATTATAGCAAAAGTCTATTACTAGAAAATTACAGTGGCGGATCCAGGGGGTTCTAGGGGATGGAACCCCTTTTTTTGTACCCATTCAATGCATTTGAATAGGTACATGTAGTTGGAACCCCCCCCCCTTTTTTTCACGGACGATCAATGCATTTGAATGGGTACATGTAGTTGAAACCCCTTTTTTTGGACGATCAATGCACTTGAATGGGTACATGTAGTTGTACCCCCCTTTTTTTGTCCTGGGTAAGGAACCCCCTTTTTAAAATGGCTGGATCCTCCTCTGAATTAGTAATAGACTTCTGCTATTAGGAAAGAAAAATGAGAAAAAAATTAAAGAGAAGAGAAAAATGGGAAAAATTGTCAAAAATTTAAGAATGGGTTATTATAATAATGAGAATGATTACAGAAATCAGAGACATATATGTCTCTGCAGAAATGAACCGTTCATACAAAACAAGAAATCATATATTTGCAGATAAATCAGTTAGATATTTGAAAATATAATTCTTAAGAGATGATTTTGCAAATATTTACCCCACGACCGAATAAAAAAATTACGACCATTTAGCAAAACAATAGCACCGAAAAACTCAGTCACAAGTGTCATTTTTGGGTCCTTTATAGATTGCAGTTCGGTGTGAGCCAAGGCTCCGTACGTGTCGGAAGATCTTACTTTGACCTATAATGGTTTGGTTTACTTTTACAAATTGTTACTTAGATGATAGAGTTGTCTCAATGGCACTCATACCACATCTTCTTACATCTTATTCTATTAAATATAAACAAGAGGCTCTCAAGAGCCTGAATCGCTCACTTGTTGTTATTTGCCTCGAAATCTCTCATCAATGATTATTTTTGCTTATCAATATGTGGCTTTAACATGCCATTTAAATTGTCATTGTATCTGTCATATTTTCTTCAAAAGCAAATAAATTCATTTTACCCATATGTTCCATGTTAGCCAAAATTTATACTAGATTCGTTTGAGAAGATTTTTAAAGTTAAAAAACAGAAACATTTTGTGTTAAATTGTCCTTAAAGGGCAATAACTCCTTAAGAGGTCAATTAACAATTTTGGTCATTGAAATAGTTTACGACGACAGACGACGAAGGACAACGGACGACGGACGACGACGGACGCCAAGGGATAGCATAAGCTCACATGGGACCCTTCGGGCCCCGGTGAGCTAAAAAGAAGATGAGATATGATTGCTGAGACAACTCAGTCTTCACAAGAGACCAAATGACACAGAAATTACCAACTATAGGTCACTGTACGGCCGCCTTCAACAATGAGCAGAGCACATAACGCATAGTCAGCTACAACACGCCCCGAAATCACAAATGTAAAGCAATTAAAACAAGAAAACTAACGGCCTTATTAATGTACAAAACTATCAATGAAAAACAATTATGTAACGCAGCAAAAACCAACAACCACTGAACTACGGGCTCCTGGCTGGGGAGAGGCCTATACACGCATGATGTGGCGGTGTTGAACAATTACATGTTAGCGGGATCACAACGCCCCCTAACCTTA
The DNA here is from genome assembly GCF_965363235.1 of Mytilus galloprovincialis. Taxonomy (NCBI): domain Eukaryota; kingdom Metazoa; phylum Mollusca; class Bivalvia; order Mytilida; family Mytilidae; genus Mytilus; species Mytilus galloprovincialis. Next base: position 129,218,069 of record NC_134838.1, on the reverse strand, counting down.
CACAGTGGTGTAACAGTAAAACACAAGAACGAACTATAAAAATCAGTTTAAAAAGGCTTAACTCATCAGATGGATACAAATATAAATACATCTAAACACAGATTGGACGTGGCGGCTGGGTTCTTTTACATCCAACAACAAAAATACATCAAATTTTGCGGCCTTGGTTTAAAATCTAGACCTATTGTGTTCTGCTATTTTGCAATCCAACATGGCGAAAGATACCCATACTGCCCTCAGTAACTTTAATGAAAAATCACTGTTTCTTTATTATTCTATATGACATATGTTATAGTAAATTCAATCCTGTTTCTCAATCCTGTTTGTGATACTAAATCATCTTTTATTTTGTTTGTTTCTCCCTGGAATTATTTAGTGATGATTCCAAACATGCAAAAGCACAAAGCATCTTCAAATGTGAACACGACACGTTTCTTGAATAACAGTGTAAAAACAGAAAAATACCTAATCAAATGGCAATACCAAAAGCTCAAACACATCAAACGAATGGATAACAAATGTCATATTCCTGACTTGTTACAGAAAATGCAGGATTTAACCTGGTTTTAAAGCTAGCTAAACCTCTCACTTGTACGACAGTCGCATCAAATTCCATATATTGACAACGATGTGTAAACAAAACAAACACAATGAGTACAAATGTCACAAAAAGGGGCACAACAGCAACACGAACCCCACTAAAAACTGGAGGTGATCTCAGGTGTTCCGGAAGTGTAATCAGATCCTGCTCCACATGTGGCACCCGTCGTGTTGCTCATGTTATTACAAAGTCGGTAAATAGTCTAATTCGGTAGGTCACATTCGTGAAAAGGTAACGGGATTGTGGTTACGACTTGAGGATCATATCCGATATCATCTGCGAAACGGATATGCCATAACGGTCAACCAATTGAGAGTACTAACAAACTAATTAATAACAAAACAATTTACGGAGAAGAAATATGACGGACATGAACCAACGACAACCACTGAACTACAGACTCTGGACTATCTACAGGCACATACAGAATGTGGCGGGATTAAACATATTTGTGAACGCTCAATCCTCCCCTAACCTTGGACAGTGGTGTAACAGCACAACACTATAAAAATCAGTTGAAAAGGGATAAATTACTCATCATATCGCTACAAAGCACAACACATAAAACAAAACCACAGACCGGGTATTCATACATCCCTCAACCCTAACAAAAACTAATAACAGATTTGGAAAAAACTCAAGCCAATAACAACTAATAAAAATATCTATTCTGACTTCTCTTAAACTGAGTTTACTGTGCGTATTGCTATGTGTTTCTGTATTCAACATTGGATAGATGTTTAGGGGGAGGGTTCAGACTCACAAAACATGTTAAACCCCGCCTCATTTTTGCGCCTGTCCCAAGTCAGGAGCTTCTGGTCTTTGTTAGTCATTTATTTGTTTTGGAGTTTAGTGAGACGTCCATTTGCACTGAACTAGTAAACAATTTTATTTAGGGGCCAGCTGAGGATTTTCTTGCTGCGTTGAAGACCATTTGGTGGCCTTCGGCTGTTGTCTGCTCTTTGGTCGGATTGTTGTCTCTTTGACATATTCCTCATTTCTATTCTCAATTCTATCGGTAACTGGATAAACAAAAAGGTCTACCGGATAGAACTTAATAGGGTGATATATTGTTAAAGTATATGCATGTTACCAAACAAAAAGGACTGAATTAAAACAATATACAAGGGCATTTATTTGTTGGGTTTACAAAATGTATTAGAAAGAAGAAATATATATGCATAAGCCAAGCTTTTGAAAAAAGCAAATACCGATTAATTTCACACCAACCAGGAAGTTATGTGTTTAAAAAGACTGTACATGTGTAGTTTCGTGAGCATTGTAAGTTTTGATTGTTCAGAACAGCAATAATGGCAGCTATCGATAAGAAAAAAATAGATAATTTTTTATCAGTGGCTCTTGGTTTAAAATTTTGTATATCTGGATTACAAGACTTTATACTGGACACTATGTAAACACTACATCAAAACATTTTACAACAAATACCTATAGGCTTTTGTAATATAAACTGTAGTAGAAAATACGGAAATGGTTTTAGTCTGTGGTGCAACATTTGTAGATCATGGAAAGACGAACTTCATAAGCTTTGTCGGTATAAGAAACAATGGGACAAAATTAACTGGAAGGAGATCGATACCATTGACTTTCCACACTCTACACCAGATTCATATGAAGCTATATCGAAAGTTTTTGTTCGTGATTATGTCTTTGTTTATGAATATGAAAACCTTTTCAATCGATAATCAAATATTGGTAGATATTCAACGACATAGAAACGATAGCTTTGCTCATAATTATAAGGTTAGTGTAGACGTAGAAACGGAGAAAAGATTGTGCGAAACGGAGAAAAGATTGTGCTTACAAAGCTTTATTCGGATTTTAAAAGGGGGGCAAGGGGGGTCCTCATAACAGCAAAACAGTGAATTGATTTGGTGAAAAACAGATAACAAGGAATTGAAAAGGGATAATAACAGATAACAGTAAATGAAATATGAAAATAAATCTGTCCAGGGCCAATCCAGTAGATGACTCGTAGATCTTAGTATATAACTTGTGGTATGAACCTAGAAAATTGTAATTTGTGTAAACAAGACGTTTCGGCCGTTGAGGCAGTTCTGCCTTGGTTGATTTTTTTCCGTAACTTGTACAATAAGTTATAGTATGGATGTTGAATTTTTCTGAACAAAATTACTAGTTTCTGTTTTTGATATAGGGATATTTTTAATCTAGGGCATTTGAGGGATCAATTTTTAATGATTTAGGTTTTTTTATTTAATTTTTAAAAATAGTGCAGCCATTGACACTTTATTATCAATTTGATTTTTCGATTTTTTTTTCTGAAAAGCAATATATATAATACTTTACAAGTAATAAAAAAACATTGATGCACAATATATTTTTTTTATTTAATGACCACATGATAAAACTTACTTATAAAATACAAAAATACCCAGATCAGTGGAGATAGGACATGTAACTGAAACATGCATGCCAGTTATGGATATTCTGATAATAGAAATTGAATCAAGTGACAATTCTGATAGTATAATAGAAATTGGACCTAGTGAAAATTTGGATGACACCAAGTGAAACACCAATCATGTATCTTATGTGAAATTATAGAATATGGAAAATTTGGGTACAGCATTGGAGAAGCTGTAGGATTTTAAAAAGGGTATTTACCGAAAAAAATAAACTGAAGACACATCTGTGTTTGCATCAATGGTTTCTGAGCTTCAATTTTCGCCATGTGAAGCAGTTCAAAAGCATTTAAAAATATGGTGGTCAGGGTTCTCTTTCATGTAAATGAAAAGAGAGGGAGTAGCACTTATAATATAAATACTAAAAGAAAAAGATGTTGTATAGTTCCCAAAGCCATAATTCAAACCCACATCACTTAGTAATGTAAAACAATTTAAAGGAGAAAACTAACTGCCTAATTTATCCACAAAATAGTGAACGAGAAACTTAGTAACACAGTAACAAACTTCAACCACTGAATCCAGGCTCCTGACTTGGAAATAGGCACATACAGAATGTGACTGCGTCAACTTTAGCATGCTAGTTGGTGTCTAATCCTCCCCTAAGCAGGGACAGTGGTGTAATAGTACAACATAAAGATTATTATGTGGTCATTGAATAAAACAATCTATAGGGTGTACCAATGCTTTTTTTTATAACAAAATCCATACTATGAGTTATTGTACAAGTAATAAGTGAATTATAATTTGTACAAAATGCTACATGTTCACAGACAATGGAATTTATTACAAAGGATAATAATAATATATACTGGAATGGTCCTGGGTCCAATTGATTTTATATGTTTATGTGATGTATGTTACTGAAATTCTCCTGCAAATACAGGGCCACCCGATAATACCAGTAGAAAGACCCCAATAGATATACATTGTAAGAAGATGTGGTAAGCGTGTCAATGAGACTATTATCCATTCAAATCACAATTTTCAATTATCTTCAATTTCGACGGAAGATTGGCTGTCAAAATGCTAACATTCCAATTTTCAATAACAGTTAACAGTAAATAGATTCTCACAATAACAGATAACAAAATAGATAATAGTCATATAACAGCTAACAAAGAATAAGACAATAACAGCTAACAGTAAATATATTTTCAGAATAACAGATAACAAAGAATTAAAATGCCCCATAACAGCATAACAGTTAAACCCCTTGCCCCCCCTCTTTAAAAGTCCCGAATATATTTTGTAAAGAAAGTTCAAAAGTTGCTTTAAGGATTATGTACCCTTGTGTTAATTCAATGCTAAACATATGGAAATTTTATAGAAAATCCACAGCCTTTATCCTTGTACTGTGATATTTGGCAATTTGATGACTGATAGATATAGGATAATTGCATGCAGTGCTAGCATCGATTTCCTTAAAACAAGTTTATTAATGAATATAATAATAATAATAATAATAATAATAATTCTTTATTTAAAGAGGGTTACACAGTTAGCTGTAAAGCTAATCTTACCTGAGGCCCTCATAAAATACAATGAAATATAACAAACAATTACAAAATATCAAACAGACACACATACATGAATAATGAAAAAAAAAAAATTGTTATGAAATATACAATTTTCAAAACAGGTAAAAGTTACAAATTCATATATGACATGTATAGTATTGGCATCAACAATATCATAAGTTTGAGTAAGTGTGTGAAAATTATTATGCATATAAAAAACGCACAGCTTCTTAATGTTCCATCAAGTAATTTTTTAAATCTTTTTTTGAATGAGCTTGTACTTGAGGTTGATTTTTCCAGGGATATTGGTAAGTTATTCCATCAAATAGATCCTGAATATATAAAAGATTTCTTATAAAGCTCTGTTTTGGCTTTTGGAACTTGTAAATTTTTGCAAGAGGCATTTCTCAAACAATATTGGTTTCTTTCTGGCATTTGTAACTGATATATATATATCAAGCGTCTAGTTAGGCGTTCTACTTTTGCTACACTGGCTGGAGAGAGTTTCCTTGATGTTGCTACCGGTGTGATGTCCAGAATTATTTGTAACTTTTCACTGTCCAATAGTTCATTAAATTGAATTCCAAAACTGTTTAGTACATCAACTGTTTCTAAAAGTATCTTGTTCCTGATATTTCGGAGTTGTACGCAGTGTAATATGAAATGGGTCACAGTTTCATCATCCTTTGAGCATAGTAGCTATATAGGCACTTCGAATCGGTTTCATCCTTATACATTTTTATTCGCTTGCTTTGTAGAATATATGATCCAGTAAGCAGTTTTAGTTTACCTGGTAGTCTTGTCGTATCTATGGCTGAGTGGCAGTTAATTCTGAATAGAGTATGAATTTTACCTTTTTTCAGGTTTCCCGTTGTGAGATGGTCTAGTCCTTTATATAATAGCAACAGTTGCACTAATGATTAACTCCAATAATTATGCACTGTTCTTTTGATGTTTGAGGTCCACAAGGATTTTTTGACGGGGTTGTCCAGGTAACATGTGGCTTCTTGCAGATTGCACTTCCTGAGCATATGCTTTACGTCGACAAACAATATACAGCAGAGGGTCCGGATGGGGTTTTAACAAGGATTTGTATAGTTACTATACTATGATACAAATCTTGGTTTAAAGAATAGATAAAAATGACAAAAATATTGACTATTATAGCAAAAGTCTATTACTAGAAAATTACAGTGGCGGATCCAGGGGGTTCTAGGGGATGGAACCCCTTTTTTTGTACCCATTCAATGCATTTGAATAGGTACATGTAGTTGGAACCCCCCCCCCCCTTTTTTTCACGGACGATCAATGCATTTGAATGGGTACATGTAGTTGAAACCCCTTTTTTTGGACGATCAATGCACTTGAATGGGTACATGTAGTTGTACCCCCCTTTTTTTGTCCTGGGTAAGGAACCCCCTTTTTAAAATGGCTGGATCCTCCTCTGAATTAGTAATAGACTTCTGCTATTAGGAAAGAAAAATGAGAAAAAAATTAAAGAGAAGAGAAAAATGGGAAAAATTGTCAAAAATTTAAGAATGGGTTATTATAATAATGAGAATGATTACAGAAATCAGAGACATATATGTCTCTGCAGAAATGAACCGTTCATACAAAACAAGAAATCATATATTTGCAGATAAATCAGTTAGATATTTGAAAATATAATTCTTAAGAGATGATTTTGCAAATATTTACCCCACGACCGAATAAAAAAATTACGACCATTTAGCAAAACAATAGCACCGAAAAACTCAGTCACAAGTGTCATTTTTGGGTCCTTTATAGATTGCAGTTCGGTGTGAGCCAAGGCTCCGTACGTGTCGGAAGATCTTACTTTGACCTATAATGGTTTGGTTTACTTTTACAAATTGTTACTTAGATGATAGAGTTGTCTCAATGGCACTCATACCACATCTTCTTACATCTTATTCTATTAAATATAAACAAGAGGCTCTCAAGAGCCTGAATCGCTCACTTGTTGTTATTTGCCTCGAAATCTCTCATCAATGATTATTTTTGCTTATCAATATGTGGCTTTAACATGCCATTTAAATTGTCATTGTATCTGTCATATTTTCTTCAAAAGCAAATAAATTCATTTTACCCATATGTTCCATGTTAGCCAAAATTTATACTAGATTCGTTTGAGAAGATTTTTAAAGTTAAAAAACAGAAACATTTTGTGTTAAATTGTCCTTAAAGGGCAATAACTCCTTAAGAGGTCAATTAACAATTTTGGTCATTGAAATAGTTTACGACGACAGACGACGAAGGACAACGGACGACGGACGACGACGGACGCCAAGGGATAGCATAAGCTCACATGGGACCCTTCGGGCCCCGGTGAGCTAAAAAGAAGATGAGATATGATTGCTGAGACAACTCAGTCTTCACAAGAGACCAAATGACACAGAAATTACCAACTATAGGTCACTGTACGGCCGCCTTCAACAATGAGCAGAGCACATAACGCATAGTCAGCTACAACACGCCCCGAAATCACAAATGTAAAGCAATTAAAACAAGAAAACTAACGGCCTTATTAATGTACAAAACTATCAATGAAAAACAATTATGTAACGCAGCAAAAACCAACAACCACTGAACTACGGGCTCCTGGCTGGGGAGAGGCCTATACACGCATGATGTGGCGGTGTTGAACAATTACATGTTAGCGGGATCACAACGCCCCCTAACCTTACACAGTGGTGTAACAGTAAAACACAAGAACGAACTATAAAAATCAGTTTAAAAAGGCTTAACTCATCAGATGGATACAAATATAAATACATCTAAACACAGATTGGACGTGGCGGCTGGGTTCTTTTACATCCAACAACAAAAATACATCAAATTTTGCGGCCTTGGTTTAAAATCTAGACCTATTGTGTTCTGCTATTTTGCAATCCAACATGGCGAAAGATACCCATACTGCCCTCAGTAACTTTAATGAAAAATCACTGTTTCTTTATTATTCTATATGACATATGTTATAGTAAATTCAATCCTGTTTCTCAATCCTGTTTGTGATACTAAATCATCTTTTATTTTGTTTGTTTCTCCCTGGAATTATTTAGTGATGATTCCAAACATGCAAAAGCACAAAGCATCTTCAAATGTGAACACGACACGTTTCTTGAATAACAGTGTAAAAACAGAAAAATACCTAATCAAATGGCAATACCAAAAGCTCAAACACATCAAACGAATGGATAACAAATGTCATATTCCTGACTTGTTACAGAAAATGCAGGATTTAACCTGGTTTTAAAGCTAGCTAAACCTCTCACTTGTACGACAGTCGCATCAAATTCCATATATTGACAACGATGTGTAAACAAAACAAACACAATGAGTACAAATGTCACAAAAAGGGGCACAACAGCAACACGAACCCCACTAAAAACTGGAGGTGATCTCAGGTGTTCCGGAAGTGTAATCAGATCCTGCTCCACATGTGGCACCCGTCGTGTTGCTCATGTTATTACAAAGTCGGTAAATAGTCTAATTCGGTAGGTCACATTCGTGAAAAGGTAACGGGATTGTGGTTACGACTTGAGGATCATATCCGATATCATCTGCGAAACGGATATGCCATAACGGTCAACCAATTGAGAGTACTAACAAACTAATTAATAACAAAACAATTTACGGAGAAGAAATATGACGGACATGAACCAACGACAACCACTGAACTACAGACTCTGGACTATCTACAGGCACATACAGAATGTGGCGGGATTAAACATATTTGTGAACGCTCAATCCTCCCCTAACCTTGGACAGTGGTGTAACAGCACAACACTATAAAAATCAGTTGAAAAGGGATAAATTACTCATCATATCGCTACAAAGCACAACACATAAAACAAAACCACAGACCGGGTATTCATACATCCCTCAACCCTAACAAAAACTAATAACAGATTTGGAAAAAACTCAAGCCAATAACAACTAATAAAAATATCTATTCTGACTTCTCTTAAACTGAGTTTACTGTGCGTATTGCTATGTGTTTCTGTATTCAACATTGGATAGATGTTTAGGGGGAGGGTTCAGACTCACAAAACATGTTAAACCCCGCCTCATTTTTGCGCCTGTCCCAAGTCAGGAGCTTCTGGTCTTTGTTAGTCATTTATTTGTTTTGGAGTTTAGTGAGACGTCCATTTGCACTGAACTAGTAAACAATTTTATTTAGGGGCCAGCTGAGGATTTTCTTGCTGCGTTGAAGACCATTTGGTGGCCTTCGGCTGTTGTCTGCTCTTTGGTCGGATTGTTGTCTCTTTGACATATTCCTCATTTCTATTCTCAATTCTATCGGTAACTGGATAAACAAAAAGGTCTACCGGATAGAACTTAATAGGGTGATATATTGTTAAAGTATATGCATGTTACCAAACAAAAAGGACTGAATTAAAACAATATACAAGGGCATTTATTTGTTGGGTTTACAAAATGTATTAGAAAGAAGAAATATATATGCATAAGCCAAGCTTTTGAAAAAAGCAAATACCGATTAATTTCACACCAACCAGGAAGTTATGTGTTTAAAAAGACTGTACATGTGTAGTTTCGTGAGCATTGTAAGTTTTGATTGTTCAGAACAGCAATAATGGCAGCTATCGATAAGAAAAAAATAGATAATTTTTTATCAGTGGCTCTTGGTTTAAAATTTTGTATATCTGGATTACAAGACTTTATACTGGACACTATGTAAACACTACATCAAAACATTTTACAACAAATACCTATAGGCTTTTGTAATATAAACTGTAGTAGAAAATACGGAAATGGTTTTAGTCTGTGGTGCAACATTTGTAGATCATGGAAAGACGAACTTCATAAGCTTTGTCGGTATAAGAAACAATGGGACAAAATTAACTGGAAGGAGATCGATACCATTGACTTTCCACACTCTACACCAGATTCATATGAAGCTATATCGAAAGTTTTTGTTCGTGATTATGTCTTTGTTTATGAATATGAAAACCTTTTCAATCGATAATCAAATATTGGTAGATATTCAACGACATAGAAACGATAGCTTTGCTCATAATTATAAGGTTAGTGTAGACGTAGAAACGGAGAAAAGATTGTGCGAAACGGAGAAAAGATTGTGCTTACAAAGCTTTATTCGGATTTTAAAAGGGGGGCAAGGGGGGTCCTCATAACAGCAAAACAGTGAATTGATTTGGTGAAAAACAGATAACAAGGAATTGAAAAGGGATAATAACAGATAACAGTAAATGAAATATGAAAATAAATCTGTCCAGGGCCAATCCAGTAGATGACTCGTAGATCTTAGTATATAACTTGTGGTATGAACCTAGAAAATTGTAATTTGTGTAAACAAGACGTTTCGGCCGTTGAGGCAGTTCTGCCTTGGTTGATTTTTTTCCGTAACTTGTACAATAAGTTATAGTATGGATGTTGAATTTTTCTGAACAAAATTACTAGTTTCTGTTTTTGATATAGGGATATTTTTAATCTAGGGCATTTGAGGGATCAATTTTTAATGATTTAGGTTTTTTTATTTAATTTTTAAAAATAGTGCAGCCATTGACACTTTATTATCAATTTGATTTTTCGATTTTTTTTTCTGAAAAGCAATATATATAATACTTTACAAGTAATAAAAAAACATTGATGCACAATATATTTTTTTTATTTAATGACCACATGATAAAACTTACTTATAAAATACAAAAATACCCAGATCAGTGGAGATAGGACATGTAACTGAAACATGCATGCCAGTTATGGATATTCTGATAATAGAAATTGAATCAAGTGACAATTCTGATAGTATAATAGAAATTGGACCTAGTGAAAATTTGGATGACACCAAGTGAAACACCAATCATGTATCTTATGTGAAATTATAGAATATGGAAAATTTGGGTACAGCATTGGAGAAGCTGTAGGATTTTAAAAAGGGTATTTACCGAAAAAAATAAACTGAAGACACATCTGTGTTTGCATCAATGGTTTCTGAGCTTCAATTTTCGCCATGTGAAGCAGTTCAAAAGCATTTAAAAATATGGTGGTCAGGGTTCTCTTTCATGTAAATGAAAAGAGAGGGAGTAGCACTTATAATATAAATACTAAAAGAAAAAGATGTTGTATAGTTCCCAAAGCCATAATTCAAACCCACATCACTTAGTAATGTAAAACAATTTAAAGGAGAAAACTAACTGCCTAATTTATCCACAAAATAGTGAACGAGAAACTTAGTAACACAGTAACAAACTTCAACCACTGAATCCAGGCTCCTGACTTGGAAATAGGCACATACAGAATGTGACTGCGTCAACTTTAGCATGCTAGTTGGTGTCTAATCCTCCCCTAAGCAGGGACAGTGGTGTAATAGTACAACATAAAGATTATTATGTGGTCATTGAATAAAACAATCTATAGGGTGTACCAATGCTTTTTTTTATAACAAAATCCATACTATGAGTTATTGTACAAGTAATAAGTGAATTATAATTTGTACAAAATGCTACATGTTCACAGACAATGGAATTTATTACAAAGGATAATAATAATATATACTGGAATGGTCCTGGGTCCAATTGATTTTATATGTTTATGTGATGTATGTTACTGAAATTCTCCTGCAAATACAGGGCCACCCGATAATACCAGTAGAAAGACCCCAATAGATATACATTGTAAGAAGATGTGGTAAGCGTGTCAATGAGACTATTATCCATTCAAATCACAATTTTCAATTATCTTCAATTTCGACGGAAGATTGGCTGTCAAAATGCTAACATTCCAATTTTCAATAACAGTTAACAGTAAATAGATTCTCACAATAACAGATAACAAAATAGATAATAGTCATATAACAGCTAACAAAGAATAAGACAATAACAGCTAACAGTAAATATATTTTCAGAATAACAGATAACAAAGAATTAAAATGCCCCATAACAGCATAACAGTTAAACCCCTTGCCCCCCCTCTTTAAAAGTCCCGAATATATTTTGTAAAGAAAGTTCAAAAGTTGCTTTAAGGATTATGTACCCTTGTGTTAATTCAATGCTAAACATATGGAAATTTTATAGAAAATCCACAGCCTTTATCCTTGTACTGTGATATTTGGCAATTTGATGACTGATAGATATAGGATAATTGCATGCAGTGCTAGCATCGATTTCCTTAAAACAAGTTTATTAATGAATATAATAATAATAATAATAATAATAATAATTCTTTATTTAAAGAGGGTTACACAGTTAGCTGTAAAGCTAATCTTACCTGAGGCCCTCATAAAATACAATGAAATATAACAAACAATTACAAAATATCAAACAGACACACATACATGAATAATGAAAAAAAAAAATTGTTATGAAATATACAATTTTCAAAACAGGTAAAAGTTACAAATTCATATATGACATGTATAGTATTGGCATCAACAATATCATAAGTTTGAGTAAGTGTGTGAAAATTATTATGCATATAAAAAACGCACAGCTTCTTAATGTTCCATCAAGTAATTTTTTAAATCTTTTTTTGAATGAGCTTGTACTTGAGGTTGATTTTTCCAGGGATATTGGTAAGTTATTCCATCAAATAGATCCTGAATATATAAAAGATTTCTTATAAAGCTCTGTTTTGGCTTTTGGAACTTGTAAATTTTTGCAAGAGGCATTTCTCAAACAATATTGGTTTCTTTCTGGCATTTCTTTAAACTTTTCAGTGAGATATACAGGGGCTTCATTCTTAAGGTTCATCATAACCTTTTGGCTAAAATGGCCGTATTTACACCCCAAATTTTACTCTGAGTACAGACTAACCTATACACCTGCAACAGTTTTAAGGGATGGCAGGAACTAGATATATAAATTTTAAATGCATTTTATGTTTCAGAAAATTATAAACTTTTCTAGATTTTGCTATCCATTTTTTTTCGTTCCTGCAGAAGGTGCAAAAATTAACTAAGTAGTGAAAACGATTGAGAAGCTCCCCTCATATAATCAATGTTGTGAGTAGTAATGATTTAAATGGACAATAGATGGACAATAGACACCTGTAAACAATAGGTGATTTAACAGGTTTAAACTGTGTAACTGAGTGGACCGTATCAAATGAAACTCGGGTGTTTGTTTTTTTTGCTATCTTCTGCAGACTGGAAAAAAATGAACATCAAAATCCAGGTAAGTTTATAATTTTCTGAAACGTAGACTTCATATAACTTTTATATATCTAGTTCCTGCCATGCCTTAAAACTTTCCGGGATGTACCAGTTTGTCTGTACTTATAGTAATTTTGGAGGTATAAACACGGCCATATTTTTCAATTCCTTATGATGAACCTTAAGGCATTTATGCATCAAAACTGATTTGTGGTATGAGATTCTGTTCTCTACTGTCATCCATCCAAGCTGTTTAAACAGTGGAGCTGATGATGAAAGTGGATCAGCATCTAAAATAAGTCTTGCAGCCCTTTTTTGCAATTTTATTATTCTGACTAGCTCATTTTTAGCACAACCACTCCAAATAATACAACAATGTAGGTTAAAACAAATAAAAATATGGACCAAATCAAATACACCTTTTAAGGTGTGTTCGACTTTAGTGACTCAGCACGAGGTATTTTGAAATTTACAGGTTGGTTAGAACTTTTTTGTAAAAAATAAACACTAGCACATCATAGAAAAGCAAGTGAGTAATCTATATTAAAAATTTTATAACAAAAATCTCTGTATTAAAGGCTGTGGATTTTCTATAAAAATCTTGGTTTATTTGCCACAAAGTACTCTTTTTCTTTTAAAGGCAATGAAACAGTAAATTATAATGCATTCCATCAAGTTTCCCCCTAGTATATGTAAAAAATGGTCTGTCTCTATTATTCATTATATCTGTAGTTTTGATACAATTGATGTTTGAAAAATTTGTACAAAAATCGCTACAGAAGGGGTCATAAACCTTAAGGTTCATCATAAGGAATTGAAAAATATGGCCGTGTTTACACCTCCAAAATTACTATGAGTACAGACAAACTGGTACATCCAGGAAAGTTTTAAGGCATGGCAGGAACTAGATATATAAAAGTTATATGAAGTCTACGTTTCAGAAAATTAAAAACTTACCTGTATTTTGATGTTCATTTTTTTCCAGTCTGCAGAAGATAGCAAAATAAACAAACACCCGAGTTTCATTTGATACGGTCCACTCAGTTATACAGTTTAAACCTGTTAAATCACCTATTGTTTACAGGTGTCTATTGTCCATCTATTGTCCATTTAAATCAATACTACTCACAACATTGATTATATGAGGGGAGCTTCTCAATCGTTTTCACTACTTAGTTAATTTTTGCACCTTCTGCAGGAACGAAAAAAAATGGGTAGCAAAATCTAGAAAAGTTTATAATTTTCTGAAACATAAAATGCATTTAAAATTTATATATCTAGTTCCTGCCATCCCTTAAAACTGTTGCAGGTGTATAGGTTAGTATGTACTCAGAGTAAAATTTGGGGTGTAAATACGGCCATTTTAGCCAAAAGGTTATGATGAACCTTAAGTCTGTTGGAGTCACTTGCGTCATCGGAAGGAGTTCCTACCTGTCTCTTACAACGCCAAGCTGCACGTGAAACACTGATATTAGTAAGAGACGGTATTGATCAACTTTCACCTTGTACTGATTTACAGATAGTAGCATTTGTCTCAGCAAGAGACACCTTCAAAGACAGAATCAACAAAATAATACTGGAATCAACGATTAAACCGAAGATAGTAACAAAAAACCTTATTTCATCAAAGACGAGGACTGTTTTCAAATGTTTAAGTCTTCCCTTACTTTTAATGTATATTACCATTTCATTTATCTCGCTACAGAAGATGGATCCATCGAATGAAGGTATTGATAAAACAGGGTTAGCAAATATATAGTGTAGTGCTAACCAGTTAACAAACAAAATACATAAGACACAAGTAAGAGTCGACCTGAGAGAACTCGCAATTACCGAACGCTATAGTTCAAAGTCAATAACAACTAATAAAAAAAAAATGCATGTACTCAAGACTAAAATGCATGTTTTGGAAAGATATAAATTAAGTTTTATCTAAATTGTTCGAAATTTCTTTAATATTCGGTATTATACTGTAAACTGTAGTATATTATACTCATATCGGTTGGTTGTTTTTGTTGCTTCAAGCAGATGACTTGTTCATTTGGACTTTGGTATCTGTGTTTGAATTTATATGTATTCATTGGTTTTTTGTGTTTTTTTTTTGTTTTTTTTTGTATAATAAATTTGGTTTATCGTAACAAACAGGTTAGCTCAATATGTAAGAACAAAGGTAACTGTATTCACAGAAAATAAGTTTAAAAAAAAACCAAACAGTTAGATATCATGAGACTCACTGGATACCATAGGACAGCTCCAAAATAGATTCAAACTAATCTCATGCAATTCATTCGACGTGTTCACCAGGAATGTTTCAATTGAAAGTTCTCCATACAGGTACACTCCGAGTCTTTTGCATTAGCCGGGTTCTCGAAATAAAATCAATCAAAAATTACATTGAGTGAAAAAGGTAAGCATTATTTGACAGGTTGTTTCATGAAAAAAAATATATACATAAAACCACACTTTTTTCGAATCAACTCAAACTAAGTTATCAACTTCAATCGCTATTGACTTTTGGTAAACTGTTTTCGCCCTTATTTCAGGGAAAAGTGTCTAGTTATCAAATATTATCGAAAATGAACATATAGCACAAGAACGCAGTTATTTGTTAGCATTTTACTTGCAAGTTTTTTTAACCCAAGATGGTATCAGTAATAATCTTGCACTGCCTCTGATTGGCTGATGCAGGATTGGACTTACTTTTAATCTGAAGTTTTTCCAATTCGGTTTAAAAATGCAGAAAATCAAATTCATATTTTACAAAGTATATAAAAATATATTCATTATTTCCTCGTCGGATCATTAAGCGAAAAAAAAGAGACGATGTTTTCAACTGCATTTTAAGTCATCTTTTGCCGTATGACCATATAATTTATATTACCATATAAATATATTGGCTGTTATGCAACGCTGAAATTTCTTATAACAGAAACTGCAATCCATTTTTCAAGTTTCAGAAACAGGAGCGATGAGAGATCGGTTTTTAATTAGATTGAGTTTGTGTAGTCTTCGAGAACAAAATACGGAACACCATTTGAATCCGATTGAAAATGCAATACGGACAATTGCGCTCTTGTGACTTTATAATATCGTCAGCTCACCTCCCTTATTTCTTTGGGTTTTTATGTTGAATTTTTGTATACTGTTGGTCGTCTTTCATCGGTTTTCATTTTTTGCCATGTCATTGTGGTTGTTTTAGTCTAATGAGTTCAAATTATGTCCCTTTGCTATCATACAGGAATATGACAGTTGTTGTCCATTAGTTTGATGTGTTTGAGCTTTTGGTTTTGCCATTGGATTAGGGACTTTCCGTTTTGAATTTTCATCGGAGTTGAGTATTTTTGTGATCTTGTTTTTCACATTTTTTATATTCTAGACGAACATACCATTAGGCAAACCTCGGCAGATTCCGCTACCCATTAACAACATTGTTATTTGTACTTGTTTGGCTTTACAAATATTTTGATCTGAGCATCACGAATGAGTCTTATGTAGACTGGGTCGATGACACTGCTGGTTGACGTTTCGTCCCCGAGGGTATCATCAGCCCAGTAGTCAGCACTTCGGTGTTGACTTGAATATCAATTATATGGTCATTTTAATAAATTTCCTGTTGTCAAAACTTTAATTTTTTCGAAAAACTACGGATTTTCTTATCCCAGGAATAGATAATCTTAGTCGTATTTAACACAACTTTTTGGAATTTTGGGTCCTCAATGCTCTTCAACTTTGTACTTGTTTGGCTCTACAACTATTGATCTGAGCGTTACTGATGAGTCTTGTGTAGATGAAACGCGCGTCTGGCGTATTAAATTATAATCATGGTATCTTTGAGAAAATTACTATTTACGATTCCGAGGATATCACAAGCCTGGAGTAGTCAGCACTTCAGTGTTGAAATGAATACCAATTACTGTCGATTCATTTATTTTCGAGGGTATCAATTTTCGAAGATTGCTGAAAATATAATATTCGTGGATATTTGATTTAGTGGTTTTACCAATCTCTGTTTACTGATAATATGAAATTCGTTGAACATTTAAATTGAATTCGTGGTTCACCTGTATCCACGAAAGCCACGAAAATTGGTATCCAACGAATAACAATGAATCCACGGTATATGGTCATTTTAATAAATTTCCTGTTGTCAAAACTTTTTT
The DNA here is from genome assembly GCF_965363235.1 of Mytilus galloprovincialis. Lineage (NCBI taxonomy): Eukaryota > Metazoa > Mollusca > Bivalvia > Mytilida > Mytilidae > Mytilus > Mytilus galloprovincialis. The sequence continues at coordinate 129,201,195 of NC_134838.1, read as the reverse complement.
CGAAAAACTTAGGATTTTCTTATCCCAGAAATAGATTACCTTAGTCGTATTTGGCATATTTTTTTGGAATTTTGGGTCCTCAATGCTATTCAACTTTGAACTTGTTTGGCTTTACAACTGATATGAGCGTCACTGATGAGCGTCTTCCTTTGCAATGGGTGCGTTTACCTCTGGTTTTGTATGTTACCTCGATTTTTCTCTTCTCTAAATTGACTTGTATTTGTAGTATTTGTATTTTTATCCATCTGATGAGTTAAGCCTTTTGCAACAGATTTTTATAGTTCGTTCTTATATTGTACTGTAATAACAGATACCATGTCCCAGGTAACATGATTAACCCCGCCACATTCTGTATGTATGTGCCTGTCCCAAGTCAGGAGCCTGTAATTCAGTGGTTGTCGTTTGTTTATGTGTTACATATATATTTTTTTTTTCGTTCTTTTTTGTACATAAATTAGGCCACATCTTACCGGATAGCTCGAACGGACGACGAACGGATAACTTTTTTTCAATCCGTTCAAGTCCGTTAGACGTCCGTTGTTATCCGTTAGACGTCCGTCCATATCCGTTGCATGTCCGTTAAGCGTACGTTTTATCCGTCGACGTCCGTTCTGTCCGGTGAATTTTTTTTAGCATGTTCAAAACTTTAAGCCTCTGTCACACCTTACCGGTAAGCACGAACGGACGCCTAACGGATGAAAATAAAAGTTGTCCATTGACAAAATTGTTATCCGTTGGGAGTCCGTTGATATACTGACCGAATAAAACGGACGTGTAACGGATGCCTAACGGACACACACTGGATATGCAACGTACGAGAAACGGAAAGGTACTGGACAGAACGGATGTCGAAGGTAAATCCAACGGACGAGTACCGCATAAAACGGACACCTAACGGAAGCGTACCGGATAAAACGGATGAACAATATATACGGAAAAATTAATGGCGACAATAATAATACATGTACATCGCATAAATATTCAAAATTTTTAGGTGTAACTGGTTTTGGTTTACTCTTCAAAATACCGCAAAAGGTCAGTGTCTGACCTGAATAAGAGCTGCTTGATTGTGAAGAATCGCCCTTACTCTCAGGTCGATTATGAATAATAAGAATTCATGAACCTTAAGAAATCTGACATACCAATAATTGGCATTTCTGACGCGAAATTTTCAATTGGCATTTATCCTTTTCAGATCAGTTCATCATCCGTTTTAGCCGCTATACGTCCGGTAGAAGTCCGTTTCTCATTCGTTCAACATCCGTTTTATCCGTTAAACGTCCGGTAGAAGTTGGTGAATTTATCTTCCAGACCTCAAACGGATGTATATCTGACACGTAACGGATACAAAACGGAAACGAAACGGACGAGTGTTTTACATTGTAATTTCGGGGCCTTTTATATCTGGCTGTGTGGTATGGGCTTTGCTCATTGTTAAAGGTCGTACGGTGACTATAGTTGTTAATTTTTGTGTCATTTGGTCTCTGGTGGAAAAGTTGTCTCATTGGCAATCATACCACATCTTCTTTTTATGCCCCACCTACGATAGTAGAGGGGCATTATGTTTTCTGGTTTATGGCCCCGTTTGTCCGTCTGTGCTTCCGTTCGTCCGTCCGTCCGTCTGTGCGTCCGTTCAGGTTAAAGTTTTTGGTCAAGGTAGTTTTCGATGAAGCTGAAGTCCAATCAACTTGAAACTTAGTACACTTGTTGCTTATGATATGATCTTTTTAATTTTAAAGCCAAATTAGACTTTTGACCCCAATTTCACGGTCCACTGAACATAGAAAATAAGTGGGAGTTTCAGGTTAAAGTTTTTGGTCAAGGTAGTTTTTGATGAAGCTGAAGTCCAATCAACTTGAAACTTAGTACACTTGTTGCTTATGATATGATCTTTCTAATTTTAAGCCAAATTAGACTTTTGACCCCAATTTCACCGTCCACTGAACATAGAAAATGAAAGTGGAAGTTTCAGGTTAAAGTTTTTGGTCAAGGTAGTTTTTTGATAAAATTGAAGTCCAATCAACTTGAAACTTAGAACATATGTTCCCTATAGTATAATCTTTCTAATTTTAATGTCAAATAAGATTATTACCCAATTTCACAGGCCATGGAACATGGTAAAGGATAGTGCGAGTGGGGCATCCGTGTACTTTGGACACATTCTTGTTTATATTGAGACATCGGTAAATAAAGACAACAGTAGTATACCGCTTTTCGAAAGTCATAAATCGAGAGAAAACAAATCCGGGTTACAAACTAAAACCGAGGGGAACAAATCTACCATAAGAGGAAAACAACAGAAACACTGAAGTGCAACAAAAAAAAAAAACAAACGACAATGTAACACACACAGAAACGAATTATAAGATACAACTGCCATTTTCCTGACTTGGTACATGACATTTAAAGAAAAAATGGGTTGAAATTGGTTTTGAGGCTAGCCAAACCTCGCGCATAAATTAGGGTATACTTCTCAGCGTCGCATTTAAAACTCAAGCTATCATTTGACACAACATGTGAATTTTTATAAGTGGAAGTTGCTTATTTGATTGATTTACAGGAAAATACTTCCACATTTTTATTCACTACAAGGTTCATTATCTTCTGACCCTGTAAAGGATATTTTCATCGAGAAATAAAACTATTATATTCTTTTTGAAGCTATAAAACAAATTGCGTATTTTGCTTTATTAAAGTTTATTTTGGGGATCTATATGAAGTCGTTGTGCGGAAAGACTTTAAATTGTCTTGATTAATGAATGTTTCCTTAAATTGTAGGTTGCTATAGTATGCGATTCTCAGAACACTGGAAAACTGATCTTGACTTTGATTTCTATGTCCAAACATTGAATAACGAAAGTTTTGTAGAAAGACACTGGCTTAAGGATATTATTGACAAACAATTACTCGAGGCAAACGGAATTTTATTGACGGCACAAATGGGATACGGGAAGTCCTCCATTATTTCTAATATAGTGTGCGCCAATAGCCTATCGGTGTGGTATGACTTTCGAAAGCAAATTCTAGCTTACCATTTTTGTAGATATGATATGGAAACAACCTTCAATGCAGGCACATTCATTAGAAATATTGCAAGTGCAATCGTCAAACGCTATCCTGAAATGGGAAATGCAATCCTAGCTGATGATGTTGCTTCTAATTTTTTATACGGGACGCGATGCAATAAGGATCCAATTTCGTGCTTTGAAATATCTATTTTAAATCCATTGCGCGGTCATTGGATAAATCAGAAGTTTATAATCCTGATTGATGCACTGGATGAATGCGATACTGCCGGTAGAAATACCTTGTTTCATTTTCGTTTGACTCAAATCCAAAGATTTCCCTCTAACTTTAAATTTATTCTTATTCAAGAAAAATTGAAAATATTAACAGAAATTTCCAGTTCCTAGATGAAAAGGTAAGACAAGTTTATTTAAATGCATCGGACCAATTTAATTTAAATGATGTAAAACAATACGTCTGCATTACCAGTAAGCTTACTGAACCGCAGATCTCAAAACTGACAAAAGCTGCCGATGATAATTTTCTTCATGTTGAACTATATTTACAGTACTGCAAGAAAACAGATACGTTTGACTTTAGGAATGTACCAAACTCTCTTGCACTGTTATATCAATTAAATTTCAACAGAATTTTTAAAGATCCAGAGAGCTTGTTTTATGATTTTTTTACCGGTATTTGAGGTATTGTGCACTATTCAAAATCCTATCGATAAAGATCAGCTTATAGAAGTGTCACAAATGGAGGGAACCAGTAAAAGGAGGCAACTAGAAACGCTACTTGGAAATGAATTGGGTCATTTTCTTAAATTTGAGGATGGAAAAATGTCGTTTTTTCACAAATCTGTTACTGACTTTTTAACTGATGAAAGTAGAAACAAACTGTATATTTTTGTTCATAAAGAAAATAGGCATAAATTATTCGCTGAATATTTGCTTGGAAAATTAAAAATGAATTTGACTTCAAAACATAATTTGATAGAACTTATACATCATGTTGCAATGTGCAGCAATGCTATGTACGAAACTATGTTATCTGTTTGCATCATAGATTTACTGAATAGGGATACAAGCTTACACTTGCAGCTTCTCTATCAAGTTGTTTGGAAATATAATGATTATAATACCACGGAACTGTTAGTTAAATACATTGGTGTGGCTGCAATAAATACAGTCAACACAATGAACCAGTCCCCAGCCTTTATAGCAGCTAGCCAGGGAAATGTGTTGACCTTAAAAAGTTTATTTCGCAGTGGAGCAAACTCTGCTTTTTCTATCGTTTACGACTATTCATCAATAAAAGGTACCTTCTATTCTAGAGATCAAAATATACAGTTTTACTCTAACGTCAGTACTAATCATGATATAGTGAAATTGTGCAATATATATATTTTTGCGGTTATACTCTCTTACATATCGCCACTCAAAACGGACATACATATGTTGCTGAAATGTTGTTACAGCAATATAAAACTCTCATCTATTCAGAAAATGATATGCACCTAAATGCTTTCCATCTTGCGGTAGAAAATGGTCATTTGGATATAGTGCAGCTTTTATTAAACTACAACACAAATTTTGCAGACACCCACTTTTTATACAAGGCAAGTGAAAAAGGTCATACACAGATTTTAAATTTGTTGCTTGATACCGGATTAAAAGATGTATGTTTACCATGCAATGGCACGTTTTACCAGCTACCATTCCTATCTAACAGACAACAACAAACAATGAAATTGGATAAGATTAGATCAGGATTGACATTCCACCAAGATGTCCATATCAAAACATTCTTCTATGACGATTGGCGAATTACGTGCGAAACAGCTCTGAATGCTGCTGTGCGGAATGGTCATCTGGAAATTGTTAAGATACTTATACACGAATCATTCAGTACCATTAATTGTGCAACTTATGACGGAAAAACTCCATTAATGACAGCGGTGAGGTATAATCGTACGGCCATTTTTTCCCATTAGCGCTAATGTATCGCACAAATGTGTGCATGCCTTTGATTTCCTTTTACTGAGATCCAAGTTAGATTTGTCAGAAAAGTTATTTTTAACTGATGAACAGTGTCCCGTTGGTGCAAATGTCGCTCATGTTATAGCAATGCATGGTAATTATGATATGATGGTATTCATGCATAATAATGGATTTTCGGATTGGGAACAACGAGATACCGATCAAGCAACCCCACTTCATTATGCGTTTTGCCATTGTAACTATGACTTCATACAGCGTTTTGTTATTTGATTTTGCCATGTGATTATGGACTTTCCCAATTGATCTTCCTCTAAGTTCAGTATTTTTGTGATTTTACTTTTTTTCATTTTTCTCAGTAATTTGAAAGAACTGAATTTCAATCTAACTGCTGAAACTGTTTACGGTTCAAGCGTATTTCACTCTGCAGCTATATGCCGGTCGCCTGCATTACACTTTTTTTACAACAGAAACGACCGATTTCATTTGAACGTACCTGATAATCTCGACTATAGACATAGAAGCATTTTATATTACAGCATGCTTCTCCCATTGAGACAAAATGATGATGATCTACATGACGGTGTTACAGAAAATTTGATTATAAAGACAATATTTCAGGTTTGTCTAAATTCAAAGCATAACTTTTTCCATGTAATAATAATGAAGGAAGAAATTTTCTACACTAAAAAGCGGAAATTACTATGGTTTTTATAATGCATTTCATACTTACTGTATGAAATGGATAAAACGGAAAAAAGCTGACAAAAAATCTTTGGACTCTTTTTTTAATTCAGTAATGAAGATAGTTGATATACGTATTCAACATTTTAAAGAACATTTTACTATTAACAATAACCACAATAAACCTATTTCTCGTACCAAACATAAACTAAAAGAACTAGCCAAGAAATTTGTTTTTGTCCCGGCCGATAAAGCTGCTAATAATATTATTATTGTTTGACGTTAATTTTACATTGAGGTTCTGAAAAAAGAAATCACCAATTCACCAACATTCCAACTCCATTTTCAGAAAACGACATCTGTATCAAACATAAACTTTTAGCTACCGCTTTACAAGCAGAGCCAAATACAATGAAAGTCCCAACTATTGGCTTCCGAAGCTACACAAAACACCTTACAAATATAGATTTATTTCGTCTTCAAGCCATTGTTCCACTACTAAATTGTCTATTCTTCTTACCAGCACACTTGGTACCATTAAAAACCTGATAATAAATTGTTCAAATAAGGCCTTCGAAGATAGTGGAATTAATTACTTTTGGAGTGTCAAGAACTCTTTGGAAGTACTTGATAAATTGCATGCTTATATTGGTGATTTTGAATCTGTTCAAAGTTTTGATTTTTCTACCCTGTATACCACATTGCCTCACATTCTCATTAAGAAAAAATTCACACACCTAATTAAATGGGCATTTAAAAAATCAGAATGTGAATATATATGTTCAAACTCTTTTAGGTCATTTTTTAGTAGCAATAAACAAAAAAAACTATGTCAATTGGACATGCTTTGATACTATATATGCCCTTGAATTTTTACTAGATATCATTTTTGTTCGCTTTGGGGATTCCGTATATCGTCAGATTATCGGAATTCCAATGGGGACTAACTGTGCACCACTTATTGCGGACCTGTTTTTGTATTGCTATGAGTTACAATTTATGACAAAAATAGGCAAAGACCCATCGAAACAACATCTGATAAACAAATTTAATAGTACTTTTAGATATTTGGATGATATTTTGGCTCTCAATAATGACGACTTCAGTATGAATATTAAAGAAATTTATCCTGTTGAACTTACTTTAAATAAAGCTAATACTAACAATGACCACTGCCCTTTCCTCGATCTTGATATCTATATCACTAACGGAAAGCTGAATACTAAAATTTATGATAAAAGAGATGATATTTCATTTCCTATCGTTAATTATCCATTTTTAGATGGTGACGTTCCCTTGTCACCATCTTACGGTGTTTATATATCTCAACTTGTACGATTCGCTCGTGTATGTAACAATGTTTTAGATTTTAACGAGAGAAATTTATGTATTACTGAAAAATTATTACACCAGGGTTTTCGATATCACAAACTAATCAAAACATTTACTAAATTTTATCATCGGTATAAGGACATCATTCGTAAATATAGCTCAACATGCAGACTTCTTATACGTTCAGGTATTTCACATCCAATTTTTTATGGAAATATTCTTTATAAAGCACAAAGGTGTCAGTATTCACCTCAAAAACTAATAAAACCTTTGAATAGACTTATTGAGAAGGGATATAGTTACGATACTGTTGTCAGGTCATTAAAGATTGCATATTTTGGCGTTAATATTGATTCACTTATAGGGTCTTTGCATCGGAACTAAACACATTTATTCAAAAACCAGTTGTTGGCATGACACGGGTTATGTTCTTCTCATATATGTTATGATGGTATGATACTAAACCCCTAACGGGAAGGATTGTGCCTGATGTTCATATGATGAAATCATAATCTTTCAGTCAGTTTAATTGAAGTCTGGAGCTGGCATGTCAGTTAACTGCTAGTAGTCTGTTGTTATTTATGTATTATTGTCATTTTGTTTATTTTCTTTGGTTACATCTTCGGGCTTCTCTTGAACTGAATTTTAATGTGCGTATTGTTATGCGTTTACTTTTCTACATTGGCTAGAGGTATAGGGGGAGGGTTGAGATCTCACAAACATGTTTAACCCCGCCGCATTTTTGCGCCTGTCCCAAGTCAGGAGCCTCTGGCCTTTGTTAGTCTTGTATTATTTTAATTTTAGTTTCTTGTGTACAATTTGGAAATTAGTATGGCGTTCATTTTCACTGAACTAGTATATATTTGTTTAGGGGCCAGCTGAAGGACGTCTCCGGGTGCGGGAATTTTTCGCTACATTGAAGACCTGTTGGTGACCTTCTGCTGTTGTTTTTTTCTATGGTCGGGTTGTTGTCTCTTTGGCACATTCCCCATTTCCATTCTCAATTTTATTTATCTAGAAATGTTGTATTGAGTCTTTTGACTAAAAAGGACATAAATGGAAAGACGCCTGTTGACAAAATATTTCAGACAATGCAAAAACGCAAGTCCTTTGATCCTGTGCGCATTCCTGAAGGATGTGAAATAACAGATGTTTTCTACACAAAATGTCCAACAAAAATTTTTGACGAATCACGAGATGTGTATTTTGAAAACACTATTATATCTTTATAAAAAAGAAGGGTTTGAACTATTTAATGTAGATCAATTGTTATCAATAGCAATCAACAAATCAAGGATTTACCCAATGTTGATGCTAAAAGTTTATGCTAAACAACAATTTCAACATGATGTGCAGAATAATCCACAATTGCTCCTCTTCATTACAGAATACGAGGGGCCAGATATTGCAGAATTGCTGTTGACGAAAGATAATGCTCTCAAATAAAATTTTAGCCCTCTTCATGAGATCATAATGAATGATCGAAATACCCAGTCAATGTATTATAATCATGGCATTCTAAACAAATACTTGACGGATTACTCCAGCACAATGTTAGATAGGTGTTTCGATAAGGATGGGTATAATTTACTTCACAGAGCTGTCATTGGAGGGAACTTGCTAGGAACACAATTCTTAGTGAACAAGGAATGAAATTATCGCATGTGTCTCATCATGGTAAATCAGCCTTACAAATTTTATTAAGTAAAGCTCCTTTTCTAGAAAACGGTGTTATGCCTTTGTCATATAGAAAAAGATCACCATTTCAGGTACTACAATTTGTTTCGCAGAACAAAACTGAGGAATTGATTATAGATTATAGTACAGCTCTACAGTATGATGAAACAGCAGTATTTGTATTAGAAAACGTATATACATCAAAGTCGTTAAGACGACAAAAAGATGCAGCTCTTTTATGTAAACCCAATAAACGCCGTCTTAGCTTAGTACATTTAGCAGCAGCCAAGGGTTTTATAGGGTTTTTAAAGAAATGTGTTTTGTTGTTTGATTCAGATACCATTATGGAGATCTTGAACTGCTATAATTTTAACAAAATAACACCATATTATTTAGCAAAGATTTACAAACAAGAAAGGGTAATGAAATGGATGGTTAGTATTCGTGTTCCGCAAAACAAACCAAGCGTAGAAATTGAAAGTATGTTGATGTATAATATGCTTTTCAATTACAAAAGACAATATTTATTTGATTGGACTTACCGTCTTCAGTATAGTTATAAACATTATGGTCTCATACAAACGCAATTTTCGAGATGTAAACGTGCAGTTAGAGACCAAGATGACTTCATATTATACAAAAACGTGTTTAGAAACATCTATATACTAGTAACTAATTTCATTTTGAATTCAATAAACAAATTTCATATCAAACCGATTATGGGCTACTGCAATTTCCATGACCCGATGCACATTTGTTCTCTTTTAGTTGACATGAACAATTTATTAATACGTCAGTTAAACTTATTACAAAAACAAGCGTTTATACATTTGAGAAAATATTTAAAGTTTGACGATCATGATTTTATGTTTATATATCAAAGAACATTACGTCACATATTCAATGATCCGGAACTAAAATATGTGAAAGATTTATCATTTGATTCCATTGTCAGTCCTCGGTTTCGATATTTAATACAACTTCGTCAAAAGCATTCAATTCATATACAATGGTTATACAATTTCGTGAAAGTTCTGGTAGAAAAAAATAAAATAAGTGCAAGTGCTTACTTGGAATATGAAAATAAACTATCGTCTTGGTTGAGCCTGAATATTGTGTTTCCTGGAATTGAGCATCAATATGAAGAAAAAGCTACACGCTACAAATTAGAATTAGACGTATATGAAAAAAGGATTACAATCTTTGCAGGTGTGGGAATGTAAAGGATACAATTGGTTTTTTTCCCCGAAATAGATAGTATTTGGGATGTTTTTTCAATAGATCTGGAGTGTACCATAGGGTTGATGATGTATGGTAAAATACACATGTCTACAACTGCGGAAATACAGAAAAACAGACGTAATTTTGTTGTTTCTTTACAAGAGGGAGCCATGAAAGACCCATGTTTGAAGCAAAGCCTCAAACATTTTCAAAGAAAGATGTTGATGTTTTTGTATTTCACGCAGTATATACCAACTGCGAGAAAATCTTCTCTGTGCATGAAAATTTTAATTACACAAGCCAAGTGGAGCAAGTTGGCAAATCTTTATTCAGTGGGGTTTAAACCCTTCTCGTTAATAAGTGAGTTGTCAGACTGATTTTTAAATCTGATTTTACCCTTTTTCAAAAAAGATCGGTAAACCAGAGTGGGGGATTTTTTTTTATAAAATGGCGATCTAGTTTTGGGCGATTTGCGAGTGGGGAGAGTTGACATTGTTTCATATCTACTCATCGTGTTCGGAGGTCATAAAGGGTATACTTTATATAGTAATATATAAATTATATTATAATGGTTGTTTGGCGTTCTAAACTAAAGGAGTAGGTTCAGTAAGACCCCATTTTGGCCCCAAAATATAGCAGTTTTGAAAAATTGTGAAAATGTTATCCTTTAGCTAATTGTTGCAAAGTAGAATGCTTCTGCTACACAAATATAGTCTGTTTTTGACAATACGGTCATCGGGTGATCTTACACTGACACATCAAGTCCTCGTGGGATAACTATTATATCCGAGTATAGGTGAGTTAAAGGTAGTAGCTGAGTGGACCGTGTCAAATGCAATTCAGGTGTTTGCTTATTTTTACACCTTCTGCAGGAAGAAAAAAATGCCTTTCAAAATCCAAAACATTTTTTTCTTTCTGGTATGCAAAATAAATTTAACTTTTATATATCTAGTGGACACCAGGCCTTAAAACTTTCAAAACTGCACAGGTAAGTCCGTACACAGAGTAGTTTTTGAGTTGAAAACACGGCCATATTTATCCATTTGTTATGATGAACCTTTATAACATACTAAACAAGGTTTTTTTAAAGTCAATACGTGAAACTTAGTACTTTTTTGTGCTAATTACTTATTCAACTAAATTCGAAATTACATCTCAGTGTTTCCATGGCCGTGTGTTTGAAGGATAATATTTTCTTATTATTGTAAATCATGACAATTTGGGCATGTTAAGAATGGTGTTAAATATAAAGTAATGAGATAAAGATTATTTTAATTTCAATATTCATTTACAGCTGGTGTTAGCTTTCATTTTTCTTTCAGTATAAATGTTCAAACTACTACCAATGGATGACACTTCTAGGGTTTTTATTGGTACAGTAGTATTTCAATTGGATATCCCATTTATTTTATTTTCGAAAAATTACCCATAGAAGTATTATAATCGAGTCTATTAACATGATTAAGGGCATACGATACAGTTACAGGGGAGGTAATGACGTTGCTAACGTAAATAATTATTTTTCGCGACGTCAAACTATGATTTATCGGGAAAAGATGCAGTTTTTTACTGATTTTTATCATTCAAACCTATTTAACTTGAAAACGAGTTCATGGACCCCTATTTTTAAAAATGCCATTTGATTTGATTTCGCGAGAAGATTATGTGTGCCAATTTTCAGGAAAACGTAAATAGTGCAATTTTTTTTAATTTGATAAATATACAGCAAAAAAATATGTTTTCTTCTACATTCATTAACATTTGATAAATATGAGTTATTTCTGAATAAAAAAATGTATAAATTTTTGAGTTACTTATAAAATAGAAAAATTACAAATTATGTAACAAAAAACTATTTGTGTTTATCTTTTAAAACACAAAAGTTATGCCTTTCTTTCGAAAATGAAAATACGGTTACAAATCCGAATGTTGTGCCAATATACCAAATTTCGACCTCATTTTACTCAAAAAGTAGCACATGAAGGTATATTTTTTATTACATATTTGATTTAATCAGGTAAAAAATAGCCTATAATCAACTTGTTAATACAGGATCAAAACTGTATCATCTGTACTTAATCTGAGGAAAGAGTTTATCATCATAAACAATTATCTCATTAAACTAGTTGTCTGCTCTATCATGGGTGTTATTCGGTTTAACGAGGGAAATGATCGTGAAAGAATATCTAACGGCGGTCATGTATTGCTAGACGATCATGAAAGCTCTGGTACCGGATCGTAAAAGACATTTAATCGAGAAGACATATGAAAGGTCATTAAATAATCCAATTTAATTAATTACACAGACAAATTCACAAAAAAAATAAAACTGTCTGTCAAGATGGTCCAACATTATGATCAGTATGGGAGAAATTAAAGTACATAGTTTTTACAAAACAACAAAAGGCAGATTGCTTCTCGACATTTCAATGACATACAAAATATAAACAAACATGATTTTTTTCCCAAATTCGAATAAAATGAACTGCTTTTCTCCGAATAAGGGCATTCTTTTTAAATGAATCAAATGGTTCTCATAATTAGTTTGTGTAGACATAATCTGAAACTTGGTAAAGCAAAGAAATATTTACACAAAATTTATTTTCCGGATCGTGAAAGATCACGTACCGCATTTTTGAAGATCGTGAAAGATCTGATGCTACGAAGACGTTCAAATTATTCTTTAATTATATGATAATTAATATTTTTATTGGTATTGAGAAAAACTAGATTGGCTAAGATCCTCAATGAATTTGAGCATTTTATAGTACTAATATTTTCAGAAAATGAAAAGAGAGAAATAACAACTACGTCAATAAGAAGAGGCAATGGTCAACAAAACGCCGAAAAAAGATTCCATACAATAGTTTATTCTCTATCTAAAGACTAACAGAATTACTCAAGATATAAATGGGTAACAGGAGATTTTATTTGTACAAGTACAAACAATACAAGCAAATTATTATTTGTGCATTTGTGAACATGTTATTTGTATAATAGTTGACTGATTGTAGGATGAAGGTTTTCATTTTCTTGTGAAGTACTCACTTATCACGAGTTATATGATAACTACATTTTGTATATTGGATCCTATAATCTACATGTCCATCAGGCAGGATTCACCTGACATCGTCTTTGCCTCATTTCATGGATGAAGGTTTAGTGTTGTTGTCAAGTCCGTATCGCGGATTAAATGAGCTATAGGATAACTGTCTGTTGTTATGATTGTAAGGTGTACATTTTTGACTTCTGCAAGGTTTCAAATAACATTGATCTCATAATCATGCATCATTTGACAATGTTCGTTTGATGTTGTTTGGCCTTTGGCTTATATATACCTGTTTGCTATCGCGCCACGGGATTTTGTGTATGGTGTACATGTCTGTCTGCATGTATCATATATGACGTCAATTGAATTTGATATACTGAATGATAGTAAGATTCTATGTCTGGCTGTCGATCATGGTTCAGATACGTTCGGAATTACTTGGCCAAACATAACTTTTACATTTGTCAGTTTTTAAGGTACTGTAAGGATCGGAACACCTATGTTTGGTGTAGGGAATGTTTTAGCGATCTGTATGGCATGGTTCATCTGACCTTGACCTCTTTTTATAAACCATTGACAATTTTAAGCGTATGTGACACTTCTAGTTAACCCTTAATATTACAGACGTTCAACAAATATACTATCTTTATAAGTAAAGCAGAAGAGACATTTCAGCATTTGCGCTCTGTTATTCTTTAGTATGTAGTATATATTTATTATATTGGAAATCAATCCACATCTGCTACGTTGTATATCAAGATACACAGAAATTAAGAAAGTAGTGTTTCACAAAATGTTGGTTATCGTTCAATCTCAAATTGTTCAGGAGTGATGCTGTTTTTGCTATAAGATTTAAGTTGATGGTTAACATTTTGGTTTAAACGTTGCATACCCATATTATTGGCTAAATAGTGGCAGTTTGCCTGAATTGCACACGACCGATTCTTAGAGCTGAATTTTTCACACTGATTTAGATGTTTTTAGTTGTGTTTTTTTTTTAACTTTCGAGGTAAAGAAATGAATTCAAAAAAAGATAGCTTTAATCATTGTTAATATGTACATTATTAACAAAATAGTTACAGGCTTCAACCAGTTGCAGATATATGAAGTGGTAAAAGAAATATTGATTTCTGATTACTAGAATTAAGTCTGGCCACGCATTGTCTATCACGATCAAAATAATGCGTTGCCTGATCTGTCACGATCAAGTTTGATGAAAATTCTACAAAATTCAAGGTTTTCATAAACAAATTAACGGTTTTAAGGGAAGAGCATACTTTTTTTTTACTGTACTATCGGATACACCAAAGATGAAATTTCAAATATTTCATGATATATTGAAATATGACCATTATTATTATAGGTACAAATAGCGTGTTTTTTTTTAAAATAAATCCCAAAGACATGCATTGCGCCTTTGTGTTTGTTCATGAAGTACTGCATATTTTCTCTATCTTATTGCACAGTAATGTTGAGGAAGTTGAATTATTTGACAGACATATTTTTTGTTTTGATTTGTTTCGCGTTTTGGAAAATAAGCGATTTTTTTCACAGATTCTGAACTAGAATTTACATTAAATATCTTTCACGATCCGGTACAAGAGCTTTCACGATCGTCTCGCAATACTTGACCCCCGTTAGATATTCTTTCACGATCATTTCTCTCGTTAAACCGAATTTAACCAGTGTCTATGGTCGGGTTGTTGTCTCTTTGACACATTTCCCATTTCACATCTCAATTTTATTTTGAGATTGCAGCAATGTCCATACGCCTTCTTTATGTATGTAAGAAAAATAACCAACTAGGTAACAGAAGAAAAAAACTTATTGATGTGTAATCTCTTTCAATTCATATCACTTGAAAACTTTACGGTGACACATATTAATTTTAAAGATTAGATATCAACCCAGTAAAGCTTTTGAAATAGCAAATACTTATTGATTTATATCACTAAGGGTACAACGTTTAGAAAGACTGTATACCTGTGTAGATTCTTCGACTTGTTTAGAACAACAGGTTATTTCAATCACGAAGAGAACAACCAGGAAGTTATATGTAAAGAAAGACTGTGCTTGTGTAGTTTTGTGAGCTCGTCAGATAGCAAAGATTATACAAACAACAATAATGGAAGCTATCGATCGGCAAAAATTAGATAATTTTATATCAGTGGCTCTTGGTTTAAAATTTTGTGTATCTGGATTACAAGACTTTATACTGGACACTATGGAAACACTACATCAAAACATTTTACAACAAATACCTAAAGGCTTTTGTAATATAAACTGTAGTAGAAAATACGGAAATGATTTTAGTCGGTGGTGCAACATCTGCAGATCATGGAAAGACGAACTCCATAAACTTTGTCAATATAAGAAACAATGGGACAAAATCAACTGGAAGGAGATCGATACCAGTGACTTTCCACACTCGACACCAGATTCATATGAAGCTATTTCAAAGGTTTTTGTTCGTGATGTTCACCAGTACAGACAAGGAGTTTATCAAGATCTTGGTGCGATTATATCATTGTTAATGAATATGAGAACTTTTTCTGTCGATAAACAAACAATGGCTGAAGTTCAACGGCATAGAAACGATAGTTTTGCACATAACTATAAACTAAGTGTAGACGAAACCGAGAAAAAACTATGCTTACAGAGCTTTATTCGGATATTAAAAGTCCCAAATATATATTGTAAAGAAAGTGCCAAAATAGCTGTAGGACTCGTGGGGGAACTGTTATCTACAGAAGGAATTCCTTCCTGTCTCTTGCACCATCAAGCCGCACGTGAAACACTGATATTAGTTCGAGACAGTATTGACCAACTTTCACCTTCGGCTGATTTACAGACAGTAGCGTGTGGTTCAGCAAGAGATACATTCAAAGACAGAATCAACAATATAATAATGGAATCTAAAATTAAGCAGAAAAGATTAACTAAAGGTCTTAATTTACCAATATCGAGGAATGTTTTAAAATATTTGAGTCTCCCTTTAGTTTTTCTTTTCTTTGCCACTTCATACAACTCGCTAAAAAAGATGGATCCGTCGAATGAAGGTATGTTCTAAATAAATCACGATTATCACATATATATATTATATATATATACAACTCGTCTAAACATCAACCAAACAATGTTAGATCTGTAAATTTGCTTTCGCAAATTTTTGGTTCTTCCCTCGCCAGGATTCAAACCCATGCTACTGTGATATCGTGACACCAAATCGCCTGCACTGCAGCCGTCCCGCTAGACCACACGACCACCTGGGCTCTCAAAAAAAGAGCTTTCGCTGGCCGTGTGTTACCTTTCCTCGTCAGTTTTAATCTAGCGGCGTACTACAGTACATGATATATAAGGCATGAAGATGTTATTGTTACAGATCAGCTAAATCATCTATAGTAGAGGATCCTACAAATTAATGTAATATACAGTCACAGAAAATAATTATATTTATAAGTACGTCTGAGTCAGTGACAACTCTACAACAGATGTATCCATCGGATCGCCATCAATGATGGTGATACATGGCTGTGTACATAATGTATATACAACTCGTCTAAACATCAACCCAACAATGTTAGATCTGTTTGGTTCTTCCCTCGCCGGGATTCCAACCCATGCTACTGTGATATCGTGACACCAAAACAGCCGTCCAGCTAGACCATATATATATATATATATATATATATATATATATATATATATATATATATATTAGAAGATGTGGTATGATCGCCAATGAGACAACTGTCTACAAGAGACCAAAATGACACAGACATTAACAACTTTAGGTCACCGTACGGCCTTCAACAATTAGCAAAGCCCATACTACATAGTTAGCTATAAAAGGCCCCGATATGACAATGTAAAACAATTCAAGCTAGAAAACTAACGGCCTTATTTATATAAAATAAAATGAACGAAAAATATATATATATATACATTTGTATATAAGTGCCTATAAATAGCAGCACATGACACCACGGCGAGAAGTAGAGTAGTAGTAGAGAAAACTTTTGGATCGACCAACTCCACATTTTAGAACACGATGGTCTTAACGAAAAAGACGAGAAAAGACACAGAGATAAAGAATAATTTAATACACAGAATTGTCCTTTTTATCCTGTAATATTGGCCAATGGACGTTGCTAATTTCAACCACCAATTTTGTAAAACTTCATCCAAATTATGTATTATTTTCAAGGCAGCTAAATTCAAGTGCACTATATACATTGAGCTGCAAAAGTTTCTAAACATCTACATCCGATTTCACCTGGATCGATGCACGCTTGATAAAGCTAGTTAGTCGAGCGAAATATTGCATTTATTTTCATCATTTTGTAAATATTTTAAACATTCTTATATTTACATACTGAATAGTGTGTTAAAATTACATTGTTAGGCAATCTACATATATATATATATTGACACCTTGTGTTTGTGGCATAACATCTTAGCCACAAGTTTATCGTTTTCTGTTTAGTATTAAAGGAGTAGGTCCGGTAAGGGCCGCTTTTGGCCTCAAATTTCAGGTTCATCTAACAAACTATTTTGGACACTTTTTAAACACTTTAGTGTCTATTTCAATTGATTCAATGCGTTTGTGTGAAAGATTTTAACTGATAAAGTAATTAAACCCACTCCGATTTAAGCTTAACTTGAAAAATCTATCAAATATGACAAAAAACGTCACTTTTCAGATGTTTTGTCAAAAATGAAGGTGGACGCATCCGTGTTCATCCTCAACCTTTATATATGTTATGTATTATCATCAAATACAACTTACATTTCATTATTATGAATGAACACGAATGCGTTCACTTTCATTTTAGACGGAAACCGTTTAAAATTTAACTAAAATGCTTAAGTTATGAAGATTTCAGTAATTTAGCATAACTTAATGATAGTAGTACCCGATATATGTGCATTGTATTGTCAAAAGCAGCCCATATTTGTGTAGCAGAAAAATTCTACTTTCAAATAAATACCTAAAAGATTACATTGTTACAATTTTGCTATATTTTGGGGCCAAAAAGGGGTCTTACTGAACCTACTCCTTTATATTAAGATCCATTTTGTTACATTTCGTGATCAATTTTATTTGGCAATCGCCAATGGCAGTCAGCAGGGTTTAAGAACATCAGTTGTTCGACCTGTTAGTCAAATGCGTTTTGTTTAAATATACTTTTTCATTTTTTTGGTCATTTGGAAAATGTTGTTTGTGCTGTTTTTAGACCCTTCTACAAAGAAATTGTTTTTACATGCACACGTATAAAAATTGCAGTTTTTATCCAACGCAATCATAGGTTTGAACGTAGTTTTCAATTTAGACTCGTGTATATATATATATATACAACTCGTCTAAACATCAGCCCAAACAATGTTAGATCTGTAAATTTGCTTTCGCAAATTTTTTTTTCTTTCTTCGCTTAAAACTGACGAGGAAAGGTACCATCCGGTCACCGAAAGCTTTATTATTTTGAAGCCAAAGTGGTCCAGTGCTCAGCGCGTCGGATACATTGTAGGCGATTTGGTGTCACGATATCTCAGTTGCATGAGTTCGAATCCCGGCGAGGGTAGAACAAAAATTTGCGAAAGCAAATTTACAGATCTTACATTGTTGTGTTGATGTTTAGACGCGTTGACTGTTAGATCTGTAAACTTCCGGAAGCAAATTTTGTTCTGTTTTTCCCTGACCGGGATTCGTACCCATGCTTCTGAGATATAATGCAATAACATTGCCTTGCACTATACCCCAAGCGCTAGACCACTCGATCACATAGGTTCTAATGTGATCAATGTTTTTTGCAATCGCCAATGACAGTTAGCAGGGTTTAAGAGCTTCCTTTGTTCGACCTGTTAGTCAAATGCGTTTTGTTAAAATATACTTTTTTACTTTTTTTGGTCTTTTGGAAAATGTTGTTTGTAGAGTATTTAGATACCTCTACCAAGAAATTGTTGTACATGCACATCCAATCAATTCCATCTTCATGTCTAATATAATTATATGTACTGTGCTACAACTCTAGACTCTACTTACGAGGAAAGGTAACACTATCCCACCGAAAGCTGAATTCTTTAAAGACAGCGGAGGAGTTAATTTAGCCTTCAAAATAAGCAAATAAAACATCAAGATTATCTTTTACATGTTTTATGGGCGGCCACTTTTCTTTTAGACTATCTCTTTTTTTTCAATTGTTATCCCTCCTTGGGACTGAAATTCTACTTTTGGTCAAGTGTTTTGGAAATATGTGACATCTGTCCCACCTGTTTTGCAATATTTTATTGCAAATACATGCAGGCTGTTGACATGGATACACTTGTAAGAAATTATCTTTAACCATTTTCAACTACATGATATCATATGTATAGGGGTAAATTCATTGAATAAATATACGTCAACAGGGGCAGCCAATTTGGGGGAGACCTTTCTGTATAAAACTGAAGTCCTGCGCTCTCCTAATTGAAAGATAATGTTTATAATAAATATTTTGTGATAGATGAATCAAAACTAGAGTTAAAAAAACAGTAATGGGGGGGGGGGGGGTCAAAAAGGAATTAAGTGCGAATCTACAGTGTTTGTAAACAAGGCCATGTGAATGCCCCAAAATGCCGCGTAACCCTATGCCGGCGAGGGAAATTCATTCTCAAGACTGGTATTTTTCGCAAATACCCCTCAAGAACATGATATATCTGTTTAATTACACCGAATGTTAATGTACTAAAACGCATTGGTGATCGTGACTTGACAAGCGTCCAGTCGGATAAAGTATTTTTTTGCAAATACCACGGCAGAGAGGGTAAAAAAGGCATATCCTTTTAGCAAATACCCCGGCGGCGTTAAAAATGAACTATATTTATTTGATAACAGTAAATTGGTGAAAAATACACTGGCTATCAACCAATCAAAACCCCGGATTCTTACATAAGGTGTAATTAAATTCAAAACATAGATTAGCATTAAAGTCAATGGGCGATATTTTACTGAATTTACCCATATAAATGATACTGATTACTTAAATATATACACATATATATTACACAAACAGGAAGCTTTTATAAACATGTGTATGAAAGCAAAAAATTAATATGGTAAAATTTGTGAGTGTTAAATTTGTAAACTGTATATTAACATCTGAAATATGTATATTGTTAAAAATGATTATTTTTAATTCAGAAGTATATTCGGTTTTTCTGTTCATCGATATTTGTTATGAGGAATTCGTCTTCCGTGATTTTGGAGATTGTTTTCGGAATAATGTGTGTTTTAATCTAGTAAATTATGTGTATTTCCATAAATTGTAGGTTGTTATAGTATGCGATTCTCCGAACACTGGAAAAGTGATTTGGACTTCGATTTTTATGTCCAAACATTGAATAACCAAAGTTTCATTGAAAGACGATGGCTAAAGGATACAGTAAATAAACATTTACTCGAGACAAACGGAATATTATTGACGGCAGATATGGGATATGGGAAGTCGTCCATAATATCTAATATAGTATGTGCCGATAGTTCATCGGTGTGGTATGATATTCGAAAACAAGTCCTCACTTACCATTTTTGTAGATATGACATGGATATGTCCGTCAGTGCAGGCACGTTTATTCGAAATCTTGCAAGTGCGATCGTCAAACTCTATCCTGAAATGGGAAATGCCATCCTAGCTGATTTTGTTGCTTCTGATTTTTTATACGGAACACGATGCTTTAATGACCCGATATCTTGTTTTGAAATGTCTATTCTAAATCCATTGCGAGGTCATTGGACCAATCAGAAATTTGTAATCATTATAGATGCGTTGGATGAATGCGACACGACCGGTAGAAATACTTTGTTTAATTTTCTTTTGACTCAAATTCCAAGATTTCCATCTAATTTTAAATTTATTCTGACTTCAAGAAACATTAATAATATTGACAGATATTTACATTTTCTAGATGTGAAAGTGATGAATGTTTATCTAAATACATCTGATTCACGTAATTTAAATGATGTAAAACAATACGTCCGTGAAACAAGTAAGCTTACTGAACCTCAGATCTCAACACTGACCGGAGCTGCCAATGGAAATTTTCTTCATGTTAAACTATATCTACAGTACTGCAAAAAAACCAGATACATTTGACTTTAGAAATGTACCGAACTCTCTCGCACTGTTTTATCAATTAAATTTTAACAGAATATTTAGAGATTCAGAGAACTTATATATTGATTTTTTACCTGTATTTGAAGTATTATGCACTGTTCAAAATCCTATCGCTAAGGATCAGCTTATAGAAGTATCACAAATTGCGGATAACAGTAAAAAGAGGCAACTGGAAACGTTACTTGGAAAGGAATTGGGACATTTTCTCAAATTCGAGGAAGGGAAAATGTCGTTTTTACATAAATCTATTATCGACTTCCTAACTGATGAAAAGAGAAACAAAATGCAATTCTTTGTTCATAAAGAAAATGGGCACAAGTTGTTCGCTGAATATTTGCTTGGAAAATTAAAAATGAATTTGACTTCAAAACATAATTTGATAGAACTTATACATCATGTTGCTATGAGCAGAAATCCTATGTACGAATCTATGCTACTCGGTTACTTTAAAGATTTATTAACAAAAGATCATATGTTACACAGAAAGCTTCTCTATGAAGTAGTTTGGAAATATAACGATTACCATACAATAGAACTGTTACTTGAATTCATTGGTGTTGCTGCAGTTAATTCGATAAACTCGATGAACCAGTCTCCAGCGTTTATAGCAGCTAGTCAGGGAAATGAGAAGACTTTAAAATGTTTACTACACAATGGAGCAAACTATTCGTTTTCCGTGGTTCATAACTATTCGTCCATACTAGATTCCAGTTATAAAGACCAAAATACACACCTATACACTAGCATAAGCGCCACTCATGATATAGTCAAATTTTGTAAATATGTTTATTTTTGTGGTTATAATATTTTTCATGTTGCTGTACAAAACGGACATCAACATGTTGTTGAAATGTTACTACGACAATATAGAAGTCTTATCCACACAGAAACTGATATGCACTTAAACGCTTTCCATCTTGCAGTAGAAAATGGTCATATGGGCATAGTGAAGCTTTTACTTAACTACAACGAAAGTTTTTCAGACACCCATTCTTTATACAAAGCTAGTGAGAAAGGTTACGAACAGATTTTAAAACTGTTGCTTGGTACTGGTTCGAAAGATGAATGTTTACCATGTAATGGCAAGTTTTACTGGCTACCATTGCTATCTAACAGACAACAACAAACAATAAAATTTGATAAGATCAGATCAGAATTAACATATCATCAGGATGTTCATATCAAAACATTCTTTTATGACGATTGGCGACTAATCACGTGCGAAACTGCATTAAATGCTGCTGTACGAAATGGTCATCTTGAAATTGTGAGGATACTTTTACTTGAAACATTCAGTGCCATTAACTGTACAACTTATGACGGGAAAACGCCATTAATGACAGCCGTGAGGTATAATCGAACAAAGATTTTCTATCATTTATATCTGAATGGTGCCAATTTAAAAACAAAATGTCATCATGTTTTTAATAATGTTAATATCTTTTCGTTGCATTCCAAATTGAATCTTTTAGAATTAGAGTTATTAACTTCTGAACAATGTCCCATAGGGGCAACTGTTGCTCATGTTATAGCGATGCATGGTAATGTTGATATGATGGTATTCATGTATAATAATGGATTTGTTGACTGGGAACAACGAGATGCAGATCATGCTACTCCGCTGCACCATGCATTTTGTCATTACAACTATTTGTTCATAAACCTCAATAATTTTGAAAAGATTAATTTGAACTTTTCCGCTAGCACTATAAACGGTTCCAGTGTATTTCACTCTGCAGCCATATGTCGGTTTCTTACATTGCACGCTATTCACATCAGAAAAGACGTATATCATCATATAAGTATTCCCGATAGTCTTGATTATAGACGTAGAAGTATTTTACATTACAGCATGCTACTTCCTTTGAGAGATAATAATGATCTGCACTATGGTGTCAAAGAAGATGTGTTGGTACAGTGGATATTTCATGCTTGTCTCAACTCTAAGCACAATTTTCGCCATAGGGACAACGAAGGGAAAAATTTCCTGCACTACGCCGCAAAATGTGGAAACTTTTTCGGATTTAATATTGCATTTAATACTTTATCTGTGCAAGATGCTATGAGTCTTTTGACCCAGAGGGACACAACTGAAAAAAGCCCTGTTGACGAAATGTTTCAGGCGATGCAGAAACGTACGTCCGTTGACCATATACGCATTCCTAAAGGGTGTCAGATAACAGATGTTTTCTACACGAAATGTCCAACAAAATTTGAAACTATTTTGACGAATCATGAGATTTGTATACGGGAAACAATGGCGTATCTTAATACAATGGACGGGATTTCAAAATTTAACGTTTCAAAGTTACTATCGATAGCAATCCTCAAATCTAGGATATATCCAATTTTGATGCTTAAAGTTTACGCTGAACAACAGTTCAAACATATTGTGCAGAACAATCCGCCATTGCTTCTATTCATTACAGAATATGTGGGACCAAGTCTTGCAAAATTCTTTTTGACGAAAGATAATTCTCTCAAATGTAATGGCAACTTTAGTCCTCTTCATGTTATTATAATGAACGATCGAAATACCCAATCAATGTATCATAGCAGACACTTTCTAAACAATTATTTGGAAGATTACTCCAGCAAAATGTTAGATAAATGTTTTGATAAGGATGGATATAATTTACTTCATAGAGCTGTTATGGGTGGAAATGTTTTAGGAACACTATTTTTGCTGAATAAAAGGATGAATGTTTCACAATTGTCGCGTCATAAACAATCAGCTTTAAATATTTTGATTTCTAGAAAATGGTGTCGTACCTTTGCGCTATAGTAATAATTCTTCATATCAGGTACTGGAATTCGTTTCGGAGAACAGAACTGAAGAATTAAATATTGCTTGTAGAAACATTCAGAATTATGATGAAACGTCTGGTATTTTGTTGGAACATTTATATTCATCTAGATGATTAAGAAGAAAAGAAATCGCAACTCTATTGTGTAGACAAAATGAAAGTCATCTAAGTCTAGTACATTTAGCAGCAGCAAAGGGTTTTTTAAGTTTTCTGAAGAAAAGTGTTTTGTTGTTTGGTTCAGACATATTGGACTGCTATGATTTTAACAAGATAACGCCTTATTACTTAGCAAAGATTTACAAACAAGAAAGTGTTATGAAGTGGATGGATAGTATCCGTGTTCCTAGAACAAAACCAAACTTGGAAATTGAAAGTTTGTTGATTTATAATATGCTTTTCAATTTAAATCAAAGACAACACTTATTTGATTGGACATGCCGCCTTCAGTATAGTTATAAACATCATGGTCTCATGCAAACGCAATTTTCAAAATGTACGCGTGCAATTGAAGAAAGAGATAGCTTCATATTATATAAAAACGCATTTAGGGATATATATACTTTTTGGTCTTATTCGGTTTTACATTTATTGCGCAACGTTCAAACTGAATCGAAAATAAGGTTCTGTGATTTTGAAGCCCAGATGCATACTTGTTATGCTTTAGTCGACAGGAACAAAGTAATAAGTAAGTCAAAATTGTTAAAAAAAAAGATATATATACTTTTAAGAAAATATATGAAGTATGACGATCATGATTATATGTTTTTATATCAAAGAGCATTACGTCACATATTCAATGAACCGGAACGGAAATATTTGCAAGAGTTATCATCTAATTCCATTTTCAGTCCTCGATTCCGATATTTAGACCAACTTCGACAACAACATTCCATTCATATTCAATGGTTAGTACATTTCATGGAATACCTGGTTGAACATAAAGAAATAAGCTCAAGTGTTTACCATAAGTATGAGCATCATATTGTGTCTTGGTGGAAATTGCCCGGAAATGGACGACAGAATGAAGAAAAGACGAACAATTATAAATCAAAATTAGAAGAACATGAAAAAAATCATAACTGCATTAATGAAGATGAAAATATAAAAAAATGCAATTGAACGTTACAACGACTTATGTTGTATTGAGGATATTTATATGCTAGAAAACTATTGCAGGATTGAATTAAAACTTTCTGGTATAGAACAAATGTCTAATGCAGAGATACATGAGGACAGAATGAACTTTATTATTAAATTAGAAAAAAACAGCAAGGAAAGACGCATATTTCAAGGAAATGCTCAAAATATTCCAGAAAATATGTCGATGGTTTTGTATTTCATGCAATTTGTACAAACAGACAGAAAATCTTCTTTATGCATGAGAATTTTTATAGTACAAGCCAAATATGCAGAGAAAATGAATTTATAATTGGTAAGCCAAATGCTGAGCTGAAATATTATACTTTAAGTTCAACAATTGCAAAACGTTAATACAAAATGACGCATATATCTATAAAAAAAATATATATACAATACTTTGTTAAGGGCATACGTTGATAACGTTGCGACGTCAAACTACGACTTATTACATATCGGGAAAAGATGCATTTTTCGACAGATTTTTATCATTCAAACTGATTTAATTTGAAAACGAGTACATGGACCCCTATTTTTTCAAAACGACATTTGCACGGAGAATATGTGGACCAAATTTTGTAAAACTGTAAATAGTGTAATTTTTTTAGTTTGAAAAATATACAATAAGATAAGATAAGATAATTTTATTAACCAATCATGGTGCCCAAAATTTGAGCTATACAATCAAATGAATTACAAAATAAAGCACAGAAAATGATTAGAATGATTAAAGTACATTTAAACAAAAAACCACATGAATACACATTTACACTAATTAACCTG
Source organism: Mytilus galloprovincialis (assembly GCF_965363235.1). Taxonomy (NCBI): domain Eukaryota; kingdom Metazoa; phylum Mollusca; class Bivalvia; order Mytilida; family Mytilidae; genus Mytilus; species Mytilus galloprovincialis. Next base: position 129,175,346 of record NC_134838.1, on the reverse strand, counting down.
ATATAAACCAAGTTATTGACAAAACATAGTTGTTATGGGTGCCACTGTGACCTGGAGAAATTACATAAATCTTTAGGATAGTTCTAGGTCTATGGGAGACAACTCCTGATCAATTTTAATTCCTATACATATTGTATATATATATCTATATATATTTTTTCTTCTATTTTTTTTCAAACTACAATATTTTCTATAATTTTCTTTCGTTCTTCAAAAAGGGAGTGCAATAAATTAGATAAGTTTGAAGTAACAAACAAATCTTCAGATGAAAGAATCCAAACAAATTTCATTTCATCAGATAATCTTGAAAAATTTTTGAATTTAGAATTTAAATTAGATAGATGTAGAACAGGACATTTTAAAAGAAAATGTAGTTCGTCTTCAACTGCGTTCTTAAATAGCTTACACTTTCTGTCTTCAGCTTTAATTCCAATATACCTCCCTCTTTCGATTTCAAGATCATGACAGCTAGTTCTAAATTTTGTGATTATTTGCCTGTCCTTTTTTGAATTCATTTTTAAATATGGTTCAAACATAAAAATATTTTTAAATTTTCTGTAAGTTCTTAATTTATTGCCAGATTGTAAATTAGTACACTTCCCAGAATTGCTTTCTAAACTAGCTAACCAACTTTCTTTAAATTTAATAGTTAAAAATGTTTTTACTTTTTTTAGAATATGGTTTTGTTTAAAGTTTGACTGGTTAACAAATAGATATTCTAAGTCTAGAAATTTAAATATATGTTTAATGTTTCCTATCCAAGATTCCTGGTTATGCTTGTCTATAGAATGAGATAGATTTATGGCTTCCCTTAGAATAATATTTGAAGGTTCAATATCTTTCATAAGATGGATCCAATATTTTACCATATTCATTATTACATAATACAGTGTAGGGAGTGGACCTAGTTCTCCTCTACATGCCATATTTGATGCTTTTATATTAACTCCTAGTGAAAATTTACAAAGCTTAGTATGAATTTTCTCTAGTACAAGATAATCAGTTTCTTTTGATATAAATTTATCCAAATGTATTTGTTTCTTATGTGGTATATAACCCCAAATTTCAGATCCATACAACAAGATTGGTCGGATTGTATGGTTATAGATGTGTAATAAAGTACTAGGTTTTGGGCTTTCCACTGAAAAGGTCTTCCTTAATTTGAAATATGCTTTCATTCCTTTGTTATAAAGTTCTTTCTTTGCTATTTGGAAACTCCCAGATGATGAAAAATTTATACCTAAGTATGTGTAGTTCTGTACACATTCTAAAGTCTGGTTTCCTAAGGATATATTAATATTTTTAAGTCTTCCTGATTTGTTAAATACAAGGACCTTGGTCTTTTTTATGTTAACTGTCATTCTATAATCAACTGTAAATTTATTTAATTTGTTAACACAATTTTGAAGTCCTTGCTCTGATGATGATAAAAGAACTACATCATCAGCATACATTAAAATATTTAAAGGATGTGTATTTAATGGGATTGGGTCACATGTTTGGTCAAAATAGGTTGGCAGATCATTTAAATATATATTAAAGAGACAGGGACTGAGATTATCCCCTTGTCTTACTCCTATATTTGATTTAAAAAGGTTTGTCCTATGTTGGTCTATTTTTACACAAGTTTCTGTGTTTTCATACATACATTTTATAATGTCATAAAATTTTGTTCCAACACCTATATATTTAAGTTTATAAAAAAGGTGGAGATGTGAAACTGAATCAAATGCACGCTTAAAATCTACAAAGCATGCATACAGAGGCTTCGAATTATTTTTCACAAATTTTTGAATGATGGTCTGTTGTGCGACATCCTTTAGTAAAACCAATTTGCTCACTTCTAATTATATTTCTAGTTTTTAAAATTTTTGTCAACCTGTTATTTAGAATTGAATTAAATAACTTGCCTATGTTATCTGTATAGTGATTTTATAGTAATGCCCCTGTAGTTTGATGGATCATGATTAGATCCAGACTTGTGAAGGGGGTGATAAAGCCTTGGCCCCATAATTTTGGGTAAATACTAATCAAATCATCACTATATTGTTCATTCTTATTTAATTTTTGAAAGTATTCTTGCCATCCAGATGGGTCGATAGTATTCTCAGATTTGTTTTGACTATTATTTGAGATATTTTTAATTTTATCTAGTAGTTGCCAATAGGCTTTGGGATTTTGATCATATAAATTATCGAGTTTATTCATGATGTCTTGTTTGAATTTTCTTATTTTTGCTCTTCTTTGTTTTCGATATGATTTCAGGCATTTAAAAAAGGACCCTCGTACATAAGGATCTGTGTTGTGATTTTGCATTAATTTGTATTTTCCATATAAGTTTTGTTTTAAATTTATTATATCTTGATCTTGCCATTCTCTATTCTTTTTAATTTTCTTCTTCTTGCTTTTTTGGGGTTTTCTAATAATTTTCTTTAGTGATAAATCTGCGGCTTTTAGAAAAATCTTTAAATCTTCTGCGGCATAATTAATTGAATCTTGGTCATAAATTTTATCTTTATACTGTCTAATAAAATTTTTGATTTCATTTGAATTTATGGCATCTTGAAATGCTGAGACTGAGTTATCATCCCATATATATTTATCTGGCATTAAAGCTAGATTTACGTTTCTTTCATAAATTTTTGTGTTGCATTTTAACATGCATGAGATCTGACAATGATCTGAGAAATCAGGTAAAAAATTATGAGTGTGAAAATATGTGAAATTTGGTAAGAGTTCCTCAGATGTTAAAAAATAATCAACAACACTACTTCCTAAAGGTTGGAAGCAAGTGTGTGCACCCATTAAATCACCCATTGTTCTGCCATTAAGGATACGCAATGATGAAGATATACATAGAGATAGGAGTTGTCTGCCCCTAGTGTTAATAGAACTATCTTTACTTTTTCTTTGAATTAGACTAGAATCACATTTGTAATTGTCAAATAATGGAATATGTTTGTCTGAATCCATTTGGATATGATCAATTTCACAAGCAGTTCTTGCATTTAAATCTCCTGCTATCATGATTTTTCCTAATTGGGAATATTTTCAATCATTTCAAGAATATTATAATTCAATTTTCTATAGTAGGAAGAATTTTCAGGTGGATTGTATACAAAACAAATGTATAAATCTTCCTGAAACCCGAAGAATGTTCTGGCTAACTTTATCCATATAAAATCATTTGTGGCATGTTCTAAAAATTTAACACCCAGTCTTATTGTATTAAGTATATATACTGACAAGCCACCATGTCTTTTCCCACTAGGTTTGGTTCTAGGTCTTATAAGATGAACCGGTCTTTGAAAATTTGGAAGTTCTAAACAATTATCCAGATCACAGTGGGTTTCTTGCAACCAAAAAATGTCTTGCTGTAAAAGATTGTCAACAAAAATATCATCTTCAAATTTGTTAAATCCCTTACTAATATAACCATTGATATTCCATGTTGAAATTTTCAAGTTTTTTTTTGTATAAATCATGTGTGCTTACAATGATCAATAAAATAAGCATACACTAAAACCAGTAAATATAAGTCATAAAAATATGAGTTGAATGTAACTGTGTACTACAGAGATTTGTGATGTATAAAAGTACATATATACATTTCTTTATATTCATAAAATTGTACATTTTCTTAGGAAATGTATACATATATCAGTTGTTGCGTGTGTGTACATACATGTATTTCTATAATTTATAGATTCGCACAATATTCATGTCTGAAGATATTGTAGACAGACTCTCTCTGTAGAGGAGAAGAGTTAATAATAAAAATCAAAAATTGTTACTTATGATATACATTTATAATATAATTCTTTTTTTTTTCTTCTTTAAAATCTAGTTCTCATTCATGTATCTTTTAACATGTTTTACTAATAAAAAAAGTCAGTGTCATGATGGTCTTTTTAACTAACTTTATCTGTCCTGATTTTAATATTATTAACTTTTGTATTACCACATATCATTTGCACCAGTGTTTTGAGTCTTTAATTTCACATTAAAAAATTAAATGATAATCCATATACAGATCATAAAAACAGTGACCATGTTACTTAAATTCTTAACTAGAGAAGTACATGTATATGTAGGAAACTATAAGTATATAAACATCTATAATAATGCAAAAATAATAAACAATTTAAAGTCTTGTTACATTTTTACATATATGTGCCTATTCAATCATATTATCTATAGTATGGATAATTCCAGTCATAATTGTTTTGATCTGATATCCAACTACCTTGAGTGTTTCTATTTCTCTTAAAATTAAGTGCTTTATATAACGCATATTTGAGGTTTGTGACAAACACTTTGGTTCCTTCAAAGTTGAGGTGAACCTTGACAAAATTTAGAAATCTATAGTTTGCATTGCCTCTGTACCCCAAGGAAGAATTATCACAAAGGTGTATGTACTTTTTATGCATGAATATGTGCTGCAAGATTATATTGCATTCTTGTATTTTTTGGTTCAAGATATAAGAGTCTCCTCGACATATTCCCAATGAGACTACTATAGAAGCAGATGGCCATTTTACATGTATGCTATCAACTAGGGAAGCGAATTCTCCACAGGCGTTCTCCATGTTTTCTTTGTTTCTTACATCATTTGTGAAGAGGTGCAAGGCTATACAATCAAATACCTCAGTACAAGATTTAATATATGATTTGGTTTTTTTCAATATATATATACAATTCATGACCATTTGATAAATTTGAGTTATTTCTGAATAAAAAATGCATACATTTTAGGATACTTATAAAATACAGAAATTACAAACTATTTAACAAAAACCAATATGTGCTTATCTTTAAAAACAAAAAAGTAATGGCTTTCTTTCGAAAGGGAAAATACGGCCACAAATCCGAATTTTGAGCAAATATACAAAATTTGGACCTCATTTAACTTAAAAAGTAGCACATGAAGGTATATTTTTTATTACATATTTGATTAAATCAGGCAAAAAATAGCCTTTATGGAATTTTTTTTATCAAACTGTAAATACGGAATCAAAACTGTATCGTATGCCCTTAAATAGTTGTTTTAGTGCTTTGTTTGTTTTTGGAAGGTTACACATTTCAGGAAGACCACTAAATTTATTTGACACCTGAACCATTTTCTAAATAGTGTTTCAGTTTCGACATAGTTTAAAATACTAGTATACCTTGGTTTGATTTTGAATGAGACAACTACATACAAATGTCAAATGACAAGAATGTAAACATAGGCAACATCAATCCATTTGAAGGTGTCGGCATTTTAAAATCGTAATTTGATATAATTTTAATAGTTCATATCAACGATAAACATATGAGTTAGTTGATTGCCAATGAGACAAGAGACCAAATGACAGAAAGTAACAACTATAGGTCGACGTACGACCTTCAACAATCAGCAAAGCCCATGCCGCATAGTCAGTAATAAAAGGCCCCGAAATGACTAATGAAAAAAAAAATCAACAAAGAAAACTAACGACTTAATTTATGAACAAAATAATTAACAAAAAAAAACCAAATGCGTTAACAGCAACAAACATACCACTGAATTGCAGGCTCTTGACTTGGAACAGGCACATACAATATGTGGCGGGGTTAAATATGTTATAGCTGGCGCCCAAACCTCCCCATAACTGGGAAAGTGTGGTAACACTACACCATAAGAACAGACTATGAAAATTAGTTGAAAAAGGTTTAACTCATCATATACAAATAGAAACACGAGAAATACATGCATTCTAAATTCTATATTGTGTACTTGATATTATATTGTGTTTATACTTGTATGTATGTGGTGAGACTTTAATAAACTATTGAATCTACATCTAACCAAAACACAGAGACTTTGAGAAGATGTGAACAGGTAGTTATACGTCCCAACAATCAGTCCACAACATCCCAGTTATCTGTTTGATGCAGGTTTTAAAAAACATTTTTAATAGATGCAAAACCTTAAAAATTGAGAATACTGCTATGATGTCAATTTGTTTAAGAAAAACGATTTCTTCTTTAAATCACTTGTTTTTGAAATTAAAAATGATTTGACATATTGCGTGCTTTTTATTTCTAACTAAGAATGATGATAATTATAATCCGATCCGGCGCGTGTCTTGTTTTGAAATAGGTTCTCCGCTTTTGAGAATACATATTTTGTTATTCTTCTTTTTTACCGTCTGCCTTTTGTTTTATTTTTATATTTGAACTTTGAAGTTACAGTAACTGTTTACATTTTGTTTCGTGTCTTTTCGTCCCGTTTGCACTTTGCATGTACCAAACGTGACAATGATACGTACGCATACTATGGACGTTTTCTATTTTTGATCTGTTAAAAATTTAGAAATTTGAGTTAATCTCAAGACTCACCATATAAGGTGTTCAATAATGGAATTAGGCTAGCAGTTAGGGTGGCAATGCCATTCAAAACTATTTTAGAACATAATAATGAAAGTAAATTTATGAAGTTAATATACTTAAATTAACAGTAAAAAAAAATTGACAATTTAGTGTTAAGAATATGCGTTTGTTCCGTATTCTATTGTACATTATAATTGAGCTGGTAAGGGTGAAGTTTAAGGGTTTACGTTAATAGTTAAAGTCATAAGAAATTCTTGAAAGAGGGACGAAAGATACCAAAGGGACAGTCAAACTCATAAATCTAAAACAAACTGACAACGCCATGGCTAAAAATGAAAAAGACAAACAGAAAAACAGAAAAACAATAGTACACATGAAACAACATAGAAAACTAAAGAAGAAACAACACGAACCCCACCAAAAACTAGGGGTGATCTCAGGTGCTCCGGAAGGGTAAGCAGATCCTGCTCCACATGTGGCACCCGTCGTGTTGCTTATGTGATTACAAATCCGATAAATAGTCTAATTCGGTAGGTCGGTAGATTGAACCAATGCATACAAACATCATAAACTTAGTCTTCTGTGGACGATTTTATCATTTTTTTTCGCATAAATTTCGTATAATCGTCGTTTTTTTTTCAATCGGTCATCGGGTCATACTGAGAGGTCACTTAGCATACGGAAAATATGTCGGTAAATTGCGTCCTGGAAGGAAGCAATCAAAGTAAGGTAAATTTCTTCTAAATATGAACAAATTAAATAATTTTCTTCAGAAAAAAGTATATGTAGACCTGTTGTTGACCTTCTGCTGTTGTCTTCTCTATGGTCGGGTTGTTTTCTCTTTGACACATTCCCCATTTCCATTCTCAATTTTATATGTACATAAGTTTTATAATGAAAACTATAAAGTTATAAAAAAACATATGCATTATTTTTTTTTAATTTGAGGTTTCTTATGACTTTATAAGATGTATAATTGAGTTAGATTAGTGAGTAGTAACATTTGTGACTTAAAAATAGTCCAGATGAAAATAGTATCATATGGTGATGGAACAGATCCCTGCACGTATAATTGTGAATCATATTGTAAATTACCTTAATGCTACGTGCATGTACTTGTGCTTCGTGCTTCTAATTGAGCACCATGTTGGGATAGAATCCCAAGCTTATAATTGGATGTAACAATCTGTCGTTGCGATTTTAACTAACTGATGGGTACAGGCGGTGTTTGATATCATGCATAATAGTATTGTAACATTTTTATATGCTAGGTCAAGTGTGTTATCTGATTTATCTGATTGTATCATGTATTTTCACACATATATAGCCATTCGATACAGTTATATCGAGATCATCAGAGATTATATTAATTTAGAGTTATATTTAGACTTCTTTGTTTGACTAGTGAGCCCTATAATGATCTGCATATGGTGCCCTAGTCAATTTATGTAGAGCACGGAACATTAGGAGCCCGGAGCACCCGGATCACCGGAGCACCCGGATTTCCAGAGCACGGACTACACGGAGCCAGGTTGTCATAGTATTCTATATTTGTATACGGGCCTGTAGGAGTCATATAAAAGAGAGAAAGAGCGTGAGATATAAGTGGAGAGAGAATTTATAATGAGGAGAGGACAGTAACGTTTATATAGTATCTATATTATAGAGGAGAGCCATATTGTTGAGCCTAAAGTTAGATCTACATTGTGTTATACGTGTAACTGTGTTATAGTCGTGTGATTTAAATAATACAGTATTAAACTTTTATTCGACTTCGTGTTTATGTTCACTTAATAGACTTCGTTCAGACTACACCAGGTTCCATTTAATATTTGTTTATGTGACCAGGATTACCTTAATCGCGCTAGCAGTAGATTTCAAGGGTAACCCTGTTAAAGAGTATACTTGCCATTTGTCGTTCCGTGTACCAGTGAAACTTAGACATCCAACAGTACAACACAACCACAAGAATATACACACTTTAGTTTAAGTCCCCATACTTAAACATTTTTCGTCACAGTATTTTAACAATTGAGTTATAGGCAAAATTATACTGGTTTTGTGCACCGATTTTTTTTCTCCCTGTAAATTGGTTCCTGTACATATAGATATATGAAGATGTGGATGATGAGTACCAATGAGACCACTCTCCATCCACATCACAATTTATATATAAAAGTAAACAATTATAGGTCTAGGTACAGTCTTCAACACGGAGCCTTGGCTCACACCAAACAGCAAGCTATATAAAGGGCCCCAAAAAATTACTAGTCACGGTAAAACCATTCAAACGGGAAAACCAACGGTCTAATCTATAGATAAATCGAGAAACGAGAAACACTAATTATGAACCACATCAACAAACGACAACTACTGAATATCAAATTCCTGACTTAGGACCGGTGCAAACAATTGCAGCGGGTTTAAGCGTTTCAATGATACACACTTGCTTATAGTAATAGTTGCTAAACCGTAACATGCGTAATACACTACAAAAGTAGTGGTTCTCCAGATAGTGGAGGAAAGAGAGAAGAAGAACGCAGGGGAAATGTGTAAAACGTTTTGATAAATTTATTTTTGTCTCTCGTGTAGAGACATATAGAGACAATATGTCTCCCAGACTCGTGTAGAGACATGCAGATACAATATGTCTCTCAGACTCGTGGAGTTACGCAAGTCTGTCAAAGATAGCCAAGTTGCCATATTGGTATAAAAAGAGGAAATACAAGATGAATGCCTTGACATATCCTTGCACAAAAAGCTTCGTTAGAAAATTATTTATAATTTTTGAACTAAAGTCTACTACTCTAGACGTGAGAGAAATATAAAATGATCATCATCACCGGCTATCTTGTAACGTTTTCTTCAAGAAATTATGTAGTGAGGTGGTATATCTTTCTAGCCAAATTCATGATTTTAAGCAAGTAGAAGTAGAAGTAGAAGTCCGACCGTCATGACACCCTTGATAAAAAAACTTACATAGAAAGAAATCTCAGATTTTTTCATAGTAGCAGTTCCATTATATTAACATGATGAAATTTGTTATTAAAATTTCTAGGATCTTGGACGAATACTGCAGGAGGAATTTATTACACATTGGTAACATCTTTTTAAAAATTTGCTGAAAATTTAAAGGACAAAGTTAAGAATTATTGCAAATGGAACTGAATTCCTCACACAATTTCATAACAAAAGATGCAGAACTTCCACATGTGTGCAATCTGTCTGTGAAGTTCAACATTTATGCATGGGTAAAAACCTATAAGTTGAATATAAAACAAATGGAAATAAGTACCCACTTTTCCCTGCCTGTTTATAGACTTCATCCAACCTGTCCACACATCGTTATAATAAATCCACATTTAAACTTCTTGTGTAAGAAAACTGTAGGGTTCCACTGAACCCAGTGTCTTCCCTACTTCAATGACTTTTGCTGTTACTCGCAGGCTCTATAAAAAAGGAGGAAACATATTAAAAATCCCTGTAGAGTTTATCTTTTGATTGTAAGAAGCTTCTATCCAAGTTTGGTAAAAATGCAGGATGGTTTATGAATGTTTTAAAACCTTTAACTGTTAAAAAAGCTAAGTCCATATTCTATGAACTCTATGAAACTTCTTTCTAAATTATTATAACATCTATTTTATCAAGGCTGATTCAAAGTTATTGTGAAACTACCTATTCCAGATATGGCGTGAATCAGATGTGGATACTAAAAAAGTCCAAAGATCTGTCAAGAGTACATTCAATCAGAGACCCAAATTTCTAGAATTTTTTTTTTACCAGATTTTTTGGATTTATATAACTGTACAAAATTAATTGGTGAAGAAAAAAATCATATGGTGGTGCACTTTTTTTTTACTGCCCTTTGCTAATACCCTATTTTGATGATTTTCCCATTTTTCATCAATTTTAACCTATTTTTGGGCTATTATACAGACAAAAATAACAGTTCCAAAATTAAAACTTTTTTTCATACTTTCAGTAAAGATGATGTGGACCAATATGATTAAATTTAACTTTAAAAAACAACTATAGAGGTAAGTGTTTAAAATATAAGAAAGATTTATCATATTTTGATGCTTTTTGGTGTCAAATTTAGCATTTTGTCAATTTTTCAATTTGTGATTTTTCTCAGTTTTGAAGAACAAAATGCATATAATTTCAACTTTTTTGTTATAAATGATTAAAAAAATACATATCTAAAAATATGAAATGACAAAAAAGATATGGTCTGCACATGAGTCTTGTAAAAAAAAATTTTGTACCACTCACCCATTTTCTCAAATTTTTTGCTAAAAAAACTGCCTTATTGGTTGTAAAATTTGAAAACTGGAATACTCAAATACTCTTCATCGCAAATACAAATTATTTTCACAGTGTTTTGTTTGATTATAATATTTTTAAAATTCATTGATATTTGCCACTTGTATCACGTTTTGGAAAGAAAAAAAAAGATTCTCTGAAACTGACATTATCAATTTGCTTGATTTATTGATTGACGACATATTTAGAGGACCTAGCTGTTTTTCACCAACAATAGGCATTCCCATGGAAACCAACTGTGTCTCCGTCTTGTTAACTTGTTCTTTTATTCTTATGAAGCGGACTTCATGCGAGATATTCTTAGGAAGAAAGAAAAGAAGTTAGTGACATCCTTTAATTTTTATTTCCCACTATATAGATGATGTTCCTAAATTTGGTGACTATGTTGGACGCATCTAGACTATCCCAACAAACTATAGATAAAGGATACAACAGATAGTTAAATCTGCCTCATGTATTGACAATGAGGGTCGATTAAAAACAAAACTTTACGACAGAAGAGATGATTTCAGCCTCCCAATTGTAAACTTTCCATTTCTATGTAGCAACATTCCAGTAGTGCATACATATGGAATATATATCTCCCAATTGAAAAAAACTTCCCAGCTTGTATTTACTATCATGATTTCTTTGATAGAGAGTTGCTGCTCACAGGATAGCTATCAAACCAAGAGTTTCAAATGGTGAGGTTAAAACATCCCTTCGTAAATTTTACAGATGCCATCACGGGTTGGTTGACCGTTACAGAATATTAGTTTCACAGATGATATCAGATATGTTCCTAATGTTGTAACTACAATCCTGTTTCATTTCCAAAATGTGACCTACCGAATTTGACTATTTGTGATGAACATGGTTCACCTGATTTATTTTATTAGGGTTCAACTTATTAATTGTATCACGCTAAAACTTTGTTGTGCGTACTCGTTAAGTTTGAAAATTGAACGGTTGTCTACTATTGGTTTGGTTTTGTTTACATTGCTATCATAATGGATATTTATAATATTTAGAATCCGTAACGGACAGGTAGTGGTTAGCAAACCCGGAAATATTCCGATCGGTAGTTGTAACAGGGTTTAGGAATATATAAACACTCATATGAATAAGACATATGGTATCGTCCAACGTAAATGGTATGGTCCAAAACCTTAGTATATAAGCTGATGCGCTGTCAGAACAAGGGTCAACCGACCGTGCAAGGGCTGTATAGCCAGTCAAGGTCGTTAAAAACTTCCATTTGTTGTAACAAGGGTCAATTCAATCCAATCCAGTCACGTCTCAGTCATTACAGCTGAACGGACGTGCTGGGCCAGCTCTCCTTTACCCGCTATTTTCGATGAGGGTTTACAGTTAGATATCAACGACTTACTACTTGAGATGACAGAAACCAATCCATGCCGTACAGATAGACGTAGTAGTTGGCGTACCCGCGTTAACATGCACTCCAAAACCATTGTATCATGGGGAGTGTTATGCCGATTAACGTCCGAGGGCTGTATCCTAGGCTGTTGGGTGATACGACCTTCATTTCACTGCCTCACGGCTTTGGTCCTGATAATGCTTCCTGTCATCTTTCGAACTACGTCCGAGATCATCTACCAGTACTCCATCATCGAGGCTAGCGGGCTGCCAAGCTGACCAAACTGGTCCTGAAAGCAGCCGTTGTGAAGTAAACCAACATCAAAATAGTCAACAAACCAAAAACAACTCACCAAAACCAAGATGGCGGCCTACATATTGCGACCTCCAATACTTGTTCCTGACCCATGGCATCAAAATATGATAAAGCTCACCAAACGCCTTAGGGCACCGAGCCGACCGTGCGAGGGCTGTATAGCCAGTCAAGGTCGTTACACACCACCATATATAACAAGGGTCATATTCAATCCAGCATTCATCATACAGTCACGTCTCAGTCATTACAGCTGAACGGACGAGCTGGGCCAGCTCTCCTTTACCCGCTATCTTCGATAAGGGTTTACAGTTAGATGATCAACGACATACTACTTAAGATGGCAGAAACCAATCCATGCCGTACAGATAGACGTAGTAGTTGGCGTACCCGCGTTAACATGCACTCCAAAACCATTGTATCATGGAGAGTGTTATGCCGATTAACGTCCGAGGGCTGTATCCTAGGCTGTTGGGTGATACGACCTTCATTTCACTGCCTCACGGCTTTGGTCCTGATAACGCTTCCTGTCATCTTTAGAACTACGTCCACGATTCATCTACCAGTACTCCATCATCGAGGCTAGCGGGTTGCCAAGCTGACCAAACTGGCCCTAAAAGCAGCCGTTAGTGAAGAATAAACAACAAAATAGTCAACAAACCAAAAACAACTCACCAAAACCAAGATGACGGCCTACATATTGCGACCTACACTACTTGTTCCTGACCCACGGAATCAAAATATGTTAAAGCTCACCAAACGTCTTCGGCAACCGAGCCGACCGTGCGAGGGCTGAAAAGCCAGTCAAGGTCGTTAAACACTTCCATATAACAAGGGTCGTATGAACCGACCGTGCGAGGGCTGAAAAGCCAGTCAAGGTCGTTAAACACTTCCATATATAACAAGGGTCGCTTATTGAATAGTAAAGACGTCTAGTAGAAGCAAGAAGGTAATTATCTCATTTATAAAGGATTAAATAGATTCTAAATAAGAATCTATCTGCGTACCTGAATAAGGTTGCAGGAGGATTTATATAAGTGGAACATACGCACCGGGTAATAGGTGCCTAGGCGACTGTGCGGTTAAAGTGTACAAGTAAAGCATAAACCAGAGAGAGAAGTGGTTAAGCAGTGCACAGGCAGACTAGGCCAGATAGTGCACAGGATAGCAGTAATCTGTAATCCGTAATCTGTAATATACATTCTGCCAATGTAGGCACACCTCTTCCGAGTATTGGTTTTTCACATCATGAATAAAAATATCTTCCACCAATATTACTATACACTATATACATTGTACATCATATTCTTGACGATAAAATTGGGCTTAATGTCAATATCATCAAATCATTAAATATTTTAAAATCTAAAATATTTATCTAAAGATATCACTGTTTGAGAGTAGACAACCAATCGACACTTAGGATTTGCAAAGGTTGAATATAGCCAAGGTGTAATAGTGCATAGGTTTGCACTGGTTGTTGCTGGACACACAATGTCTTTTTAGAGACAGAAAAACGTCCCACACATTGTTTTTGTGAGACAGAGACCATAATATAAGTTTAAAAGATAGAAAGCTAAGAAACGGTGCATCTTCCAATATCCAGTGGTAAACTCTGGTACGATACCCAGAAGTCACTACACCGAGTACCTGACATATTTACCAGTTTGTAATATCATGAGCAACATGACAGGTGTCTGTCTACCTTTCCTCAGAGCACCTCAGATCACATCCAGTTTTAGATGGGGTTCGTGTTGCTTAGTTTTTAGTTTTCTATGTTGTGTCTGGGGAACTATCATTTTTCTGTTTGTTGATTTCTTTTTAAGCCATGGCATTGTCATTTTATTTTTAAACGAGTTTAAATGTCCCTCTAGTATCTTTCGCCCCTCTTTTATAAGTAGTATACAGAAAATCAGGAAATAAATTTTCACAAATTTTCCTTCTAGATTCTAGCTTTTTATCATAAACAAGCGTCTGTCCGAGTTTGGTGCAACTTCCAGGATAGTTCAAGAAAAAGTTATTAAAATTTTTAAAACTTACCACACAGTGAATTTAATGTTAACTAAGTCCATTTATAAGTAAAATGCTGATAAACAGTTTTTTTTACAAAATTTAATTCTGGATACCATCTTATTGATACATCATAATCAAGCTTCTGTCCAATAAAATTGGAAATGGAAATGGGAAATGTGTCAAAGAGACAACAACCCATAGAGCACACAACAGCCGAGTGATAATCGACTTCATACCTAACTCCGAATTATACACAAGAAACAAGTTCGGTAGAAATCCAGGATAGTTTAGGAGATTTATTAAAATTTTAAAATCTCTAACCACAGAGAAAATATTTGTGGCCGAGGACAAAATGTAGGATGGCTATGTCTTGCTTTTGCAGGCTCGAAAAAAATGACTTTACTTATTCTTTGAAAAAATAGTAAACTTATCAATTAAGTTACTTCCGTTATGTCATTACCAGACTGATTAGAACAAAATTGCAAAAAATGTAAACAGCTTTTTTTTTCTCAGATTTTATTTGCAAAATAGTCTCTGTATAAACATGTCAAAAGTATAAAGAGCATATTAATGTTAATGTCTGAACACTGCTCATTAGCACTACAGAAATGAAACACACATCATGATTGGTCAGATCTGTCACATGACTTAGTAGAAAACACACTATGATTACTTAGACCTCGGGTCATATACACTGAACTTTTTTTTTGTGAAAATACTTCCATGTAGAAAAGTAACATTTCTACAAAAGATACAGCTTTTTAAACAGAATTAATAAATAAAGTCAGATCATCTTCTGTATCATATAAATTCAATCTAAAATTAAAATGTATAAAAACGTTCAGTTTAGTACAAAAATCTCTATTTCACCCGAGATCTAATGATTAATACATTATAATATCACCAAAGAAACACTATATTACAAAGTGTTAGTTAAATGCAAAAACTAAAAAATACTCATAAACTTATAAGATATATAACAAAAAATACAGTATCACACATACTGCCACCTTTTATTTAACCATTCTCAATCATAACAAATGATATGACAAGTCATGTGACAATAACATGACAAGTCACATGACAATAACATGACAACAACATAATCTGAACTGGTAACTTATTGATTGTCTTATTTCAAATAACAATTTCAACATTAAATCTTGGACTACCAACAGTAACCATCACTATGTCTACTTTAAGGCTGTTTTAGGTGAATTAATTGTTCTTTCGTTCAAAATTGTCAATACTTTTAAGGTACAATATATAACTGGAAAATGAATAAGACTGAAAAAATATAAGCCTGTACAATAAATTTGAAACATTGAGGTTGCCTTTAAACACAAAATTCATGATAGTATAATTAATGGGGTTGTGTTACTGAATCTCTAGTTTTCTGTACTAGATCTCAATCAATTAATAGACAGTTGATGTTAGTACATTCCTTCCCATGATCCCAAAAAATTCAAGTAACAAACCTTGTTTTATTAATTGACCTAATGTACAATTGTATCTTCCAAAAACACTAAAAAATATATTGTTTTTTAGTACACAAAAGAGAACAGACTGATATATTGAACACTTATTTCCCTATGTTTAATATGAAATGTTATTTGATTAATATTTTTGATTTCAAAAGTTCAGGGCACTGATGTGTAACAGAAAAGTTCAGGGCACTGATGTGAAACAGAAAAGTTCAGGGCACTGATGTGTAACAGAAAAGTTCAGGGCACTGATGTGAAACAGAAAACAAGTCATTCTAAGCACCAATTCAATGATGATATTTGATTATGCATAACATTTACAGAATTCATCATACCTATTTGCACTGAATGAAATGTCACAATGTAAGATAATTCTTACAAACCTTGTGGGTTTGGGTGATAAGGATAAAATGAAAAGCCTTCTTTTGGAGAGGAATATTGCATTAAGATGAAAAATGAGTCTGATATTTTAAAACTTGCAAATGTATTAAAGGTTAAACTTTGCATATTTTATTAAAAGTTAAACTTGACATATTTTATTAAAGGTTAAACTTTGCTTATTGCATTAAAGGTTAATATTTGCATATTGTGTTCAAGGTTAAACTTTTCATATTTTATTACTGTACAAAGGTTTAACTTGGCATATTGTATTAAAGGTTCAAGCATTGCATATCATTTTAAGGTTAAACTTGGCATATGTATTTGATTGAAGAGATAAAACATTGCATAATTTATTAAACCCAGCAAATTTTATTTTAAAGATACAGTCAATTTAAAGTTGTTAAACAGTTTTTACCCTGTGCAAAACAGTTTGAACAAGTAGTGATATCATGCTATATGATACCCTAACCTTTTATAAATCTTATAACAACAAAAACATCACTTTAACTTTGTATTTGTTTGGCTTTTTAACTATTTTGATCTGAGCGTCACTGATGAGTCTTATGTAGACGAAACGCGCGTCTGGCGTATAAAATTATAATCCTGGTACTTTTGATAACTATTTACACCACTGGGTCGATGCCACTGCTGGTGGACGTTTCGTCCCCGAGGGTATCACCAGCCCAGTAGTCAGCACTTCGGTGTTGACATGAATATCAATTATATGGTCATTTTTATAAATTTTCTGTTTAAAAAACTTTGTATTTTTCAAAAAAATAAGGATTTTCTTACCCCAGGAGTAGATTACCTTAGCCGTATTTGGCACAACTTTTTGGAATTTTGGGTCCTCAATGCTCTTCAACTTTGTATTTGTTTGGCTTTTTAACTATTTTGATCTGAGCGTCACTGATGAGTCTTATGTAGACGAAACGCGCGTCTGGCGTATAAAATTATAATCCTGGTACTTTTGATAACTATTTACACCACTGGGTCGATGCCACTGCTGGTGGACGTTTCGTCCCCGAGGGTATCACCAGCCCAGTAGTCAGCACTTCGGTGTTGACATGAATATCAATTATATGGTCATTTTTATAAATTTTCTGTTTAAAAAACTTTGTATTTTTCAAAAAAATAAGGATTTTCTTACCCCAGGAGTAGATTACCTTAGCCGTATTTGGCACAACTTTTTGGAATTTTGGGTCCTCAATGCTCTTCAACTTTGTATTTGTTTGGCTTTTTAACTATTTTGATCTGAGCGTCACTGATGAGTCTTATGTAGACGAAACGCGCGTCTGGCGTATAAAATTATAATCCTGGTACTTTTGATAACTATTTACACCACTGGGTCGATGCCACTGCTGGTGGACGTTTCGTCCCCGAGGGTATCACCAGCCCAGTAGTCAGCACTTCGGTGTTGACATGAATATCAATTATATGGTCATTTTTATAAATTTTCTGTTTAAAAAACTTTGTATTTTTCAAAAAAATAAGGATTTTCTTACCCCAGGAGTAGATTACCTTAGCCGTATTTGGCACAACTTTTTGGAATTTTGGGTCCTCAATGCTCTTCAACTTTGTATTTGTTTGGCTTTTTAACTATTTTGATCTGAGCGTCACTGATGAGTCTTATGTAGACGAAACGCGCGTCTGGCGTATAAAATTATAATCCTGGTACTTTTGATAACTATTTACACCACTGGGTCGATGCCACTGCTGGTGGACGTTTCGTCCCCGAGGGTATCACCAGCCCAGTAGTCAGCACTTCGGTGTTGACATGAATATCAATTATATGGTCATTTTTATAAATTTTCTGTTTAAAAAACTTTGTATTTTTCAAAAAAATAAGGATTTTCTTACCCCAGGAGTAGATTACCTTAGCCGTATTTGGCACAACTTTTTGGAATTTTGGGTCCTCAATGCTCTTCAACTTTGTATTTGTTTGGCTTTTTAACTATTTTGATCTGAGCGTCACTGATGAGTCTTATGTAGACGAAACGCGCGTCTGGCGTATAAAATTATAATCCTGGTACTTTTGATAACTATTTACACCACTGGGTCGATGCCACTGCTGGTGGACGTTTCGTCCCCGAGGGTATCACCAGCCCAGTAGTCAGCACTTCGGTGTTGACATGAATATCAATTATATGGTCATTTTTATAAATTTTCTGTTTAAAAAACTTTGTATTTTTCAAAAAAATAAGGATTTTCTTACCCCAGGAGTAGATTACCTTAGCCGTATTTGGCACAACTTTTTGGAATTTTGGGTCCTCAATGCTCTTCAACTTTGTATTTGTTTGGCTTTTTAACTATTTTGATCTGAGCGTCACTGATGAGTCTTATGTAGACGAAACGCGCGTCTGGCGTATAAAATTATAATCCTGGTACTTTTGATAACTATTTACACCACTGGGTCGATGCCACTGCTGGTGGACGTTTCGTCCCCGAGGGTATCACCAGCCCAGTAGTCAGCACTTCGGTGTTGACATGAATATCAATTATATGGTCATTTTTATAAATTTTCTGTTTAAAAAACTTTGTATTTTTCAAAAAAATAAGGATTTTCTTACCCCAGGAGTAGATTACCTTAGCCGTATTTGGCACAACTTTTTGGAATTTTGGGTCCTCAATGCTCTTCAACTTTGTATTTGTTTGGCTTTTTAACTATTTTGATCTGAGCGTCACTGATGAGTCTTATGTAGACGAAACGCGCGTCTGGCGTATAAAATTATAATCCTGGTACTTTTGATAACTATAAGTACTTAAAAACTGGATTGAACAATTGTTTTCAACTCACACAAACTGTATGCAGTGGTAAAGTAGAAGTAAAAAACACACATCTTGATTTTTTACTCATAATTATGAAATGTTAATGTACAATTGTACAAGGTACAGGCCAAAAATTATATAAAAAAAGTGTGTCTGACTATCTGGTCAGTATAACATTTCTTACTTATCTGTTGAAAGATGTTCAAACTTCTTTATAAAATGTTGCATAGAGATACTTTTTACATGAGGAATGCTACCTTTCATTGCAACAAGTTGGATGTCAACCTATAAATATCTCTAAATATATAAATACAAAGCTTTGTTACCCACTTTTAAGCCATAATACAAAGATTCTCATCTCCTGTACCACCAATATTCAAGACCAAAAAAAACCCTTTTATTTTGATTAAAGGCTATTTTCTCAAATTTGCTTCATTTTTACAAAATATGACCAAATAAAGGAGTAGGTCTGGTAAGGACCGATTTTGGCCTCAAATTTAAAGTTCATCTTACGAAAGATTTTGACCACTTTTTAAACACTTAAGTGTCTATTTCATTTGAATCAATTAATTTATGTGAAAGATTTTAACTGATTTAGTCATTAAAAACAACCCGATTCAAGCTCAAATATGGAAAATCTACTAAATATGCCGAAAAATGTCACTTTTCAGATGATTTTTGTCAAAAATGAAAGTGGCCGCATCCGTGTTCATCCTCAACCTTTATATATATTATGTATTATCATAAAATACAACTTACATTTCAATATTAAGGATGAACACGAATGCGGCCAATTTCGTTTCACACAAAAACTGTCTAAAATTTAACTAAAATGCTAGAATTGTGAAGATTTCAGTAATTTAGCATGACTTAATAGTGCTAGTACCCGATATATGTGCATTGTATAGTCAAAAACAGCCCATATTTATGTAGCAGAAGCATTCTACTGTCCAATAAATAACTAAAAATTTACATTTTAACAATTTTGTAAAACTGCTATATTTTGGGGCCAAAAAGGGGTCTTACTGGACCTACTCCTTTATAAGAAATTGCAAATCAACCACATTTGAATACAAGTTTGATGATTTATTTGGGATTTTTTAACAGCCTAACCCTTTATAGTTTTACTTGATTATTTACTGAAAAACAATTCAAAAAGTATACAAAAACATATAGTTTGCTATTATAAGACTCAAGCTACATATTATATGGGTTATAATGATGATGAGATTGATGACAATATTGAACACATTGATATTAGAGTAAAATGCAGACGGCAGTCAGAATTGTTGACTCATAAATTTTCAATAATAAACAATTTTTAACAAGAGTAAATATTTACAATTGGATTTCTATTGTAACAAAGCTATTCAGATAAACAAGTACTCACAAATATATATTTATACAAATTATAACTAAAAGAAATATAAATATGTAAAACATAGTTTGAGTATAAAATACATAAGGAATGTGGAAATTCTATAATATATTTATTGGATTTCATTATAAATTTCTATTCAAAATGTATATTGAATATAATTCATGTAAAGATCACATCTTGGTAGTAAGCAATATTTGGTATCAAATTTGTTCACTTGGAATTTGTAATTATAATTTGTTCAAAAACAATACTTATTATTTGTTCATTATCAACTTTGAGATACATATAATTTCTTACACCAATTAAGATTAGTCATTTCAAAACAGTTAGAAAAAGAAAAAAAATAACATCAACAAAACAAAACAATAAATAGTTAATTTTCTCCTGTGGAAATTTTCATGGGTTATCTCCCCTTTTATGTTACTGTTTTAATCTTCTTTCAACTTTCTATATTACATCTTAAACAAATTTGAAAGTATAAAAAAACAGCAGTTGATCCTGGAATGTTTAAATTCTAATAAAATGGTATGTGTATATAAAATAATGGATTTCAAATAGTAACAATATGGATATCTGTAGATAACAAATGTTGTGGGACTTCTTGGTCTTCAAAATGTTAACAAAAATCAACAACAGTTTCACTCCCAACTGAGAGTAACTCACATATATAGGGTTAATATATGCAAACTTTTATATATAAATAAATGCAGGATATTAATAGATTGATCATGGATTTCAATATCACAAAAGCATGAACTGTGTTGTGTATACATATCACATTATCACCATATTAAGTTCTACAGCAGTTAGAATAAACGCTATATGTATAAAATGTCTAGAAAACTGTACAAACATCTAATTGTCAAATATAATAATATTGAATAAACTTTGAAATAAAAAAATTCAGATCTATTAGGTAAAAATATAATATAAAAATCTGTCTTTTGCATAGACGCTTTTCAGATAGCTAATCTTTTATATTTGATTGAAGGAACGGTTGTACATATCATTTAAAAAATTAATCTATTCAGTGTATAGCTGTCTTGTGAGAAATATTGAAAAAATATAACAATTTTCTTTAAGGAATGAAATATTTTCAACTATGAGCAACTACTTTATCACTCAAGTCTGAAATAATGATCAAATATCATTAGAAGAAGTAAAGGTTTCTTTGGTTTACATTCAATTTTTAAATTTCAAACAGTTCATCCAAAACAAATAAATTTATATAACATGCCCTAAAAATTGAAAACAATGCAACTGTATTTTTGTTCATAATTTCTTTTCAATCATGCATTTATGCAAAAGTGTTAATATAAAATTGTATCTGAATGTCATAGTATAAAAGATCTATAAAACTCTCTCTGGTATAGCCTTGCCCTCTTTTGATTGTCTTTAAGATTCCATGAGATTACTTTACTAAGGCTAAAACAAATATCCATGAGTTATAAAATTGAGAATGGAAATGGGGAATGTGTCAAAGAGACAACAACCCAACCAAATAAAAAACAACAGCAGAGGGTCACCAACAGGTCTTCAATGTAGCGAGAAATTCCCGCACCCGGAGGCGTCCTTCAGCTGGCCCCTAAAAAAATATATACTAGTCCAGTGATAATGAACGCCATACTAATTTCCAAATTGTACACAAGAAACTAAAATTAAAATAATACAAGACTAACAAAGGCCAGAGGCTCCTGACTTGGGACAGGCGCAAAAATGCGGCGGGGTTAAACATGTTTGTGAGATCTCAACCCTCCCCCTATACCTCTAACCAATGTAGTAAAGTAAACGCATAACAATACGCACATTAAAATTCAGTTCAAGAGAAATCCGAGTCTGATGTCAGAAGATGTAACCAAAGAAAATAAACAAAATGACAATAATACATAAATAACAACAGACTACTAGCAGTTAACTGTCATGCCAGCTCCAGACTTCAATTAAACTGACTGAAAGATTATGATTTCATCATATGAACATCAGGCACAATCCTTCCCGTTAGGGGTTTAGTATCATACCATCATAACATATATGAGAAGAACATAACCCGTGTCATGCCAACAACTGTTTTAGAATAAATGTGTTTAGTTCCGATGCAAAGACCTTATCAGTGACTCAATATTAACGCCAAAATATGCAATCTTTAATGACTTGACAACAGTATCGTAATTATATCCCTTCTTAATAAGTCTATTCAAAGGTTTTGTAAGTTTCTGAGGTGAATACTGACACCTTTGTGCTTTATAAAGAATATTACCATAAAAAATTGGATGTGAAATACCTGAACGTATTAGAAGTCTGCATGTTGAGCTATATTTACGAATGATGTCTTTATACCGATGATAAAATTTAGTAAATGTTTTGACTAGTTTGTGATATCGAAAACCCTGGTGTAATAATTTTTCAGTAATACATAAATTTCTCTCGTTAAAATCGAAAACATTGTTACATACACGAGCGAATCGTACAAGTTGAGATATATAAACACCAAAATATCATCCAAATATCTAAAAGTATTATTAAATTTGTTTATCAAATGTTGTTTCGATGGGTCTTTGCTTATTTTTGTCATAAATTGTAACTCATAACAATACAAAAACAGGTCCGCAATAAGTGGTGCACAGTTAGTCCCCATTGGAATTCCGATAATCTGACGATATACGGAATCTCCAAAGCGAACAAAAATGTTATCTAGTAAAAATTCAAGGGCATATATAGTATCAAAGCATGTCCAATTAACATAGTTTTTTTGTTTATTGCTACTAAAAAATGACCTAAAAGAGTTTGAACATATATATTCACATTCTGATTTTTTGAATGCCCATTTAATTAGGTGTGTGAATTTTTTCTTAATGAGAATGTGAGGCAATGTGGTATACAGGGTAGAAAAATCAAAACTTTGAACAGATTCAAAATCACCAATATAAGCATGCAATTTATCAAGTACTTCCAACGAGTTCTTGACACTCCAAAAGTAATTTATTCCACTATTTTCGAAGGCCTTATTTGAACAATTTATTATCAGGTATTAGTCTTTACACTTTATGACTCCATGCCATGAGATAATTCTACCAACGCTAAAGCCGATATCCATTTGTCCGTTTGTTCACTAAGAGTCAGTTCTCTTGGTTCACATTTGATTTCTTCTTCAGGAACATGGAGGCCATAATCTGTATCCATCACAGGTTGATATGTAACAAAGTCACTGATTGGTTGATGTGCATTACAGTCCTCGATTGGTTGAACACCATTGAACATACTGTATCCATTATAAGGATCATAGTGCTGTTGTAGGTTATAGTAATTCTCCTCCATTTGTTGATATCTGTAAGTGTCTTTCATGATATGAGGATTTTCCATTGGTGGACTATAGTCTTTCTGAGTATAATCTTTAGAGAATTCAGTATTATTGTTGTTATGATATAGATAGACAGGATGTGGATAGGCTTGTGGGTAAATTTGTGTATCTATGCTTGGTTCAGGTGAAGTATTGCTATCGTCTAACGATGGTTCAGGGGAGTTACTGTTTTCATTAGGATTTGGACGGAATCGTTCCTGTAAACGTGAGCGCTACTTCCTCTGTCTTGTCGAATGCCTATTTGCCTGAAATTAAACATTGAAACCTTGTAAACTAATCATCATACTATTATCATCCTCATCATTATCAAAGGGTTTATTAACAAAAACAAGTGATCACTAGTGCAAAATGGTGATTAAAACAGCGCCTGCATTAGGAGTATATATATTCCATTTGGAACGGCATTCCAGAGCTTGTCTTTTATATCACGATTTTCTTGATATATAGGGTTAAAATTCAGATTTCAAACATTGAGTCAATGAAATGAGCGAAATCATTTCTGTTAAAAAATAAAATTTGTCCTAAATCCCAATTACTTGTTTAGGACATATAGCAATCAGTTTAGGACATGACTGGTAAATATATCTGTTTCCAGACCCTTGATCCTTAATCCTATGGTCATTGGTAGATGTT
The DNA here is from genome assembly GCF_965363235.1 of Mytilus galloprovincialis. Taxonomy (NCBI): domain Eukaryota; kingdom Metazoa; phylum Mollusca; class Bivalvia; order Mytilida; family Mytilidae; genus Mytilus; species Mytilus galloprovincialis. The sequence goes on along the minus strand of NC_134838.1, from coordinate 129,150,981 downwards.
TGTTTCATTGTCTATCATATAATGTGCCATATCTCTCTATATTTCTATATCACACATATAAACAGCAACAATATTGGAACATTATTGCTCTGCTAAAACTAAGCTATAAATAAATTGTGCTTAAATATCCACCAGCAGTTAACTCATAATACTTAAAGCCTTATAAAAAATAGTTATAAACTTGATGTATCCTGCTAGACAAGTTTTTAGCTGCAAGGTTATCAAGACCAGATGGATCAATGATATAATAATAAAACTTTGAGATCTAAATGTTGTCCTTATTGTTTGTTTCAGGAGCCCATTCATGTATGTAATCACTAAACATACTGATTTTGATATGTGACTACAAAAATTGTATTATTAACTCAATTTATATTTCATGTTTTTTGTCAAACGTATTTCTATTTTTATTTTTGTTTATTGTCTATTGTAATTGTGTGATAAAATAATCAATGTACTAATTATGCCCGTAATGGGTCCACTATAGGAAATAAAATATATCTTGTATGTTAACAAATAATTTTGGTTCCATTTGTGTTGAATTTAGTTTTGTATGCAGTGCTTGTAGATTGTTGCTTGTATCTTTCTTTTTCTTTTAGCCATTTCATTGTCTGTCTTTTTTTATTTGTCATTTTAATATGGTAGATATCTAGGTATACTGTGTTGGTCAGTAAAGGACCACTATTGGTTCTAATGAAATTGACAATAATAACAAAAAAGTTGTCAGTTAAAGGAACCAAGCATCTGGCAATACTAGACTTTATATAACCACATGATTGACATGCAGGTATCAAGATAAACAAGTCTGTTTTATTTGTACATACCTGTCTAGCCAATTTCTGATGTCACAGTTAGCTTCAGGATCCCTCATTTTCTCCAGGTCTTCTATAGCTATTTTGGCAGAGATTCTCTGTAGTGAGGCATGAGGGTGGTCAGGACAATGTCTGTTGGCATGTGTAAATCTCATTAGACATCCTGTAATACAACATGACATTATGAAAAGTGCTGGCTACTTTGGAAGACCTCAGACTCAAATTAGCAAATTAAAAAAAAGAATTCTATATTGTTCAACTTCATTGTTCACCCTAAAGACCCAAATAAGCAAATTACATTGTGAAAAGTGTTGACTAGTACTTTTGTAGTCCTCAGACTCAAATTAGCAAATTTATAAAAACAAGAGTGCACACACTGAAATGTCTCGTCTTCTTTACTTATCATTGATATTATGTTGATAGTCCTAAGTATAAAGCTTTATTAAAATGTCACATAAACTTAACATTAACCAAGAAAACTAAACAAAGACCAAAGAACCATGAAAATGAGGTCAAGGTCAGATGAACCATGCCAAGCAGACATGTACAGCTAACAATGCTTCCATACAACAAATATAGTTGACCTATTACTTATAGTTTAAGAAGAATAGACCAAAACACAAAAACTTAACACTGAGCAATGAACCGTGAAAATGAGGTCGAGGTCAAATAAAACCTGCGCGACTGACATAAAGATCATAAAATATTTCCATACACCAAATATAGTTGACCTATAGCATATAGTATTAGATAAAAAGACCAAAACTCAAAAACTTACATTTGACCATTCAACCATGAAAATGAGGTCAAGGTCAGATGACATCTGCCCGCTAGACATGTACACCTTACAATCATTCCATACAACAAATATTGCATAAAGTATGAGAAAAACAGACCAAAACACAAAAACTTAACTATAACCACTGAACCATGAAAATGAGGTCAAGGTCAGATGACATCTGCCAGTTGGACATGTACACCTTACAGTCTTTCGATACACTTAATATACTAGCCCTATTGCTTATAGTATCTGAGATATGGACTTGACCACCAAAACTTAATCTTGTTCACTGATCCATGAAATGAGGTTGAGGTCAAGTGAAAACTGTCTGACAGACATGAGGACCTTGCAAGGTACGCACATACCAAATATAATTATCCTATTACTTATAATAAGAGAGAATTACAAAAAATCTGAACTTTTTTTTCAAGTGGTCACTGAACCATGAAAATGAGGTCAAGGACATTTGACATGTGACTGACAGAAACTTCGTAACATGAGGCATCTATATACAAAGTATGAAGCATCCAGGTCTTCCACCTTCTAAAATATAAAGCTTTTAAAAAGTTAGCTAACGCCGCCGCCGGATCACTATCCCTATGTCGAGAATTCTGCAACAAAAGTTGCAGGCTCGACAAATCAAAGTGCTGGATAGCACCTCTGGAAAGTTTGCAACTTTAGCTGTGTATTATTTCAAAAAGGTTATAGACGTGTATTATTTTAAATATATATTTCATCACAGCTTTGATGTTCTAAACTAAACCATTGTCTCCTCAGTAATCATAAAAAAAAATCACTTTTTTATGTTTGTCATAAAAAGTTTTGATATTTTTCTCATGATTGCAACCTTAAACTGTCATGACTGTAGATCTAAAATAATGAAATATACATGCAGAAAGCTCTGTTAATTTCTTTAAGTACCCATGCCATGTTAACTTCAAGGGCCTTCATATTTGTTTTAAGTAAATAAAGTTAACACGTAAGTTTTTGTTTGTTTAAATTGTTCCACATGTTTCTGTCGGGGCCTGTTAAAGCTTTCTACATGTATATGGTACAAACATTTCTCATTATTGACGACCTTCATTGTGGCCTATAGTTATTAATACATTTTCATTCTTTGAACTCTTTTGGATAGCATTGGTTCTTTGCAAAAAATACTGCATCCTTACTTATAAATAATACAGTTACAGTAACTTAAATCAATACAACTGTAAAGAAAGTGAATTTATATTAAAGGCTTTTATCAAAAATAGGGAACATGTCCATGGGACTCAAATGATGCCCTCGCTAGCATTAACGTTATAAACTCATGAACTGTAAATGTGACACTACCAAAATTTTTACTTGATCTGAATTGTGGGTTAATAAACATTGTGTATTCATTCTAATTATACAGTATTGTGCAATAGAATTGTAAGATCTTGACATTTGTTTTGTGTCAGAAACCAATATGTTATGTCAACAATTTGATCGCAATCCAAATTCAGAGCTGTATCAAGCTTGAATGTTGTGTCCATACTTGTCCCAACTGTTCAGGGTTCGACTTCTGCGGTCGTATAAAGCTGTGCCCTGCAGAGCATCTGGTTTCATTTGTAACAAAGCACAACCCTAGAGCAGTAAAAATAAATCCACAAATTCAAACTTGATCAGTGTTTGTGGTAATGAGAATTGTGTATAAGTTTCATAACATTTGGTTAAGACAAACTATACTTAGAGAACAGAAACTTAAATTTCCAGCAACTTTTCTTTTTGTAAAGTAGCATTAAACGCTAGAATGGTACAAGTTACGCAACAAAAAATCAAACTTGACTTGTGAATTGTGGTTATAAGCATTGCATATCAGTTTCATACAATTTGGTTCAGGCAAACTAAAGTAAGAGGACAGAAACGAATTTTGGGATATATACGGAGCACATACGGAGGTACTTATAAGTAAGGGAAGAATGTACATACTTACAGAAGAACAAGGATAAAACTCAATACGGTGGGAGCATAATAACAGCAGTATGACCACATGAATAAAAGGTTTATATACGCTAGATTCATAATTTTTTTGTTGTAAGCCATTCGTTTGATATATTATGGTAATCATTGCCTCTATGTTTGTATGACAAAGCAATTGGATTTCTATTTAAATAGGGCATGCTATGCACATGTTTGTCTGTAATCTATATAAATTTTGAGGTGAAATGCAGCCATTTAAGCCAAAGGGTACACATCATCATAATTTCATGAACCTTAATCATTTCTACAGCACTTGTCTTCATACCCTGAGCTATGTTATTCAAGAAGTAGATGCTGACCGTAGGCTGGTTGCTTTTAATATGGATGCTATATTATACGAATTTGCGATAATACACCAGAGGTGGTATGATGTAAATTATTGGAAGAAGACTGAAGAAGAATTGACGTTGGGCCAATGTTTTTCTGCTGTCAGTTTGATCCACTTGAGCATGCTGAACGAGTGAAGGCCCTTATATCCACATTGGAATGTATTTAAATAACAGAATTAAAAGTTTTCAAATGATTTTTGGCATCAAAACATTTCGATCGATGTTTAGACAAAAACAATGCATTTTAAAATTATTCTTTTTTATGAAAGCCGGTACCGTATTTACCTGTACTCGTCCATTACTGAGACATTAGACATTAGACATATAATTATCGAGTATTTTATATTCTATCACCTGTGTTTTGTTATAACAAGTCAAACCATTATCACTTGTCAATTATCCGACGGCTTGCACCTCATTCCCGATTTTTTCGATACTCTCGGGCTTTTACCACGTTTACGTACCTACATAGTAAACAGGTAAAAGTAGAGCGGAAAATGTTCATTCATGAAATTTTCATGAATGAAACTGACGTAATCTGGCGTAGATTTCTTGTGATTTTCTCTTCAGCGTATAGCAGATCAGCGATGTAGTGTTTGAGATACTCATTTTCAAAATGAAGTTAAATTCATATGAATCGTCGGTGAACATTCTTTTTTATTAAAGCTGTCACGAATGAGAAGTTACTCAAAATTTTAAAAGAACCTTCCAAGAATCAGAATTCAAACACTAGTACTAGTACTAAATTATCTCGGATCAGAATAAATGGCGATAATCTGTCACCATAAGTTTGAGGCCGATGGCTATGGAAAGTAGCAATAGCAAGCTATAGCAAACTTTCCAAAAACTGTGTGATATTACATTATTGATCATAATTGATTGAATTCTTATAATTCTTTAAATAAATTCAGTCCTGAACCATCAAAGTAACCATAAGTCTAGAATTGAAAACTTGCTAAATATTTCACATTTTCTCTTATAAATAATGTTAAATTTTCAACAGTGTTTCATATTGATGATACTAATATTTATTCCAGATATATCCAAAGTTTTGAACTCATGAACTGTGAATGAGGTCAATATCAGACAACATCTGTCACCTCTGACTCTACTCTAGTTATATTCAAAACTTTAACTCAAGAACTGTATAATTAAGGTCAAAGCATTAACTCACAAGAGTTGAACCATGTCAGACACACATAGTTATTAAATACACCAATATGATAAGAAGATTTGGATTGCCAAAGAGACCACCATATGGCCTTCAACAATGAGGAAAAACCCATACCATATAGTTGGCAGTTCACAAGGACTTTAACAGTAAGCTAAAACTACAACTTTTCATCAGATGACTTGGAGGTATTATTGATATGAAGTTTATTTATAGTAAAAACCTTGTTAAAATAAAGTGATGTCTTTTTTAACAAGATTATCTATAATATTGCAATCCCCCATATGATATATATATTCTAGTTTTTGTAACCTTTAACATTATGAATAATTAAAATAGTAACACAAAGACACTAACAACCCAAACAACTAGAATACTGTAAAATAGTTCATTTCCATGGAGATTCTAATTCGCAATCTTAATGTCCAAACCTGTTCATGAGGTTTCATTTTCACATTTTTTATGCCCCACCTACGATAGTAGAGGGGCATTATGTTTTCTGGTCTGTGCGTCCGTTTGTCCGTTCGTTCGTCCGTTCGTCCGTTCGTCCGTCTGTCCCGCTTCAGGTTAAAGTTTTTGGTCGAGGTAGTTTTTGATGAAGTTGAAGTCCAATCGACTTCAAACTTGGTACACATGTTCCCTATGATTAGATCTTTCTAATTTTAATGCCAAATTAGAGATTTTACCCCAATTTCACGGTCCACTGAACATAGAAAATGATAGTGCGAGTGGGGCATTCGTGTACTGAGGACACATTCTTGTTTTCTCTTATTTTCCTTTTAATGTTAAAGTTTCTACAAGGGAGTTCTTTATTTATTCTAGATAAAGTTTATTCTAGATAAAGACCTCACTGAGATTTCTACTTTATACTACAGTAGTCTTGTTTTTAACACTTCATAGAAGAGCTGTTCAAATTAGACATAACTGATTTGGAAGAATAAACAACAGTACATTGTACCATAACTAAATTAGGACAACTATGAACAAAATTATATGCATGTCTATACACATATACACATCTTCTTATATCTATCTACATTGATTTAGAGTTGAACAAAGTATAAACAAATTTCAAGTTATATCAAGAGGTTTTACAGATTCTTATGGACACACCATTAGCTTTAGTACATGATCTTTTCAGTCTGATTAAAATCAAACCTCTCAGCGCTCCTGGTTTTTATATGTCGCATCAAACCTCTCAGCGCTCCTGTTTCTGATATGTCACATCAAACATCTCAGCACTCCTGTTTCTGATATGTCGCATCAAACCTCTCAGCGTCCTGTTTCTTATATGTCACATCAAACCTCTCAGCGCTCCTGTTTCTGATATGTAGCATCACACCTCTCAGCGCTCCTGTTTCTAATATGTCGCATCACACCTCTCAGCGCTCCGGATCCTGTTTCTAATATGTTGCATCAAACCTCTCAGCGCTCCTGTTTCTGATATGTAGCATCACACCTTTCAGCGCTCCTGTTTCTAATATGTCGCATCAAACCTCTCAGCGCTCCTGTTTCTGATGTTGCATCAAACCTCTCAGCGCTACAGGAGATTATATCTGTAAAAATATCACACAAATGTCTAATTGTAAGTTATTTTTAATTTTCTAAAACGGTGGGTTGCAGAATAAAATCATACCTACAAACTAAACTGGAAAAAACAAATTCAGATGCAAAACAAGAATGTGTCCTAAGTACACGGATGCCCCACTCGCACTATCAATTTCCAGGTCCAATGGACCGTGAAATTGGATAAAAAATCTAAATTGGCATTAAATTTAGAAAGATCATACCATATGAAACATATTTACTAAGTTTCAAGTTGTTTGGTCTTCAACTTTATCAAAAACTACCTTGACCAAAAACTTTAACCCGAAACTCTCACTTTCATTTTCTATGTTCAGTAGACCATGAAATTGGGGTCAAAAGTCTAATTTGGCATTAACATTTAGAAAGATCATATTATAAGCAACAAGTGTACTAAGTTCCAAGTTGATTAGACTGTAGCTTCGTCAAAAACTACCTTGACCAAAAACTTTAACCTGAAACTTGCACTTTCATTTCTATGTTCAGTGGACCGTGAAATTGGGTCAAAAGTCTAATTTGGCTTTAAAATTAGAAAGATCATATCATAAGCAACAAGTGTACTAAGTTTCAAGTTGATTGGACTTCAGCTTCATCAAAAACTACCTTGACCAAAAACTTTAACCTGAAACTCGCACTTTCATTTCTATGTTCAGTGGACCGTGAAATTTGGGTCAAAAGTCTAATTTGGCTTTAAGATTAGAAAGATCATATCATAAGCAACAAGTGTACTAAGTTTCAAGTTGGTTGGACTTCAGCTTCATCAAAAACTACCTTGACCAAAAACTTTAACCTGAAGCGGGACGAACGAACGGATGAACGAACGAAGGAACGGAGGCACAGACCAGAAAACATAATGCCCCTCTACTATTGTAGGTGGGGCATAAAAAAATATAACCATAAATCAGTGAAAATTTAAATGAATATGATTGCAACCTACTTTTTGAAAAGTAGATACACTGACATAGATCATGCCTACATTAAGTTTTGTAAACATTGATCAGTTCAGAAATGAAGATGTGGCCTTCTACTAGTCATAGTATTTCACCTTTCTGATAATTTACCACGGAATAATAGTCATATAGTCTCATTTTCTATTGCAGAATTGATAAACCTGAATCTAATTTCAATATTACTTTCAACAACAGCTAATGTCAATCAAATAGAATTTCTGTAAGATTTAATAGTATATATGTACTGTCAAATCTGATTTTATAACATCTACATTTCTGCTATGTGGTATGGGCTTTGATCATTGTTGAAGGCTGAACAGCGACTTTTAGATGTTAGTTTTTGTGCCAATTGGTAAATGATATAGAATGTAAAGCAAAGAATCCTGAAGAACTACATTCCCCCTCTACTTTGTTACCATTTAATCATTATTACAACTAAAGCAAATTATTATGTTAATCTTTTTAACAGTGCAATATGAGTGAGATTGTAAAACTGATAACACATTTTCTGTGTGTTACTAGATCTAGCTGACATATAATGATGGGACATATGGCCATTTCACATAGTATCAAAATTTACACTACCCTAATTGTTTGTTAAAGTCAGCAGTTAATTCTCACTATATTGTACAATTCAACAGTTTACTTCATTCTTATTACATAGAGTATAATTTACTTCTCAAAAACTGAGGTCAGAAAAATAACTAGGAAACCTTAATATATCAAGGGAGATAACGTTACAAATTGAAAGGCTGCTTTTCGTATTTTGTAACTAGAGGCTCTAAAGAGCCTGTGTCGCTCACCTTGGTCTATGTGAATATTAAACAAGAATGTGTCCACAGTACACGGATGCCCCACTCACACTATCATTTTCTATGTTTAAAGGACTGTGAAATTGGAATAAATTCTCTAATTTGGCATTAAAATTAGAATGATCTTATCAAAGGAAACATGTATACTAAGTTTCAAGTTGATTGGACTTCTACTTTATCAAAAACTACCTTGACCAAAAACTTTAACCTGAAATTTGCACTATCATTTTCTATGTTCAGTGAACCGTAAAATTGGGGTCAAAACTCTAATTTGGCATTTAAATTAGAAAGATCATATCATAGGGCACATGTATACTAAGTTTCAAGTTGATTGGACTTCAACTTCATCAAAAACTACCTTGACCAAAAACTTTAACCTGAAATTTGCACTATCATTTTCTATGTTCAGTGAACCGTAAAATTGGGGGTCAAAACTCTAATTTGGCATTTAAATTAGAAAGATCATATCATAGGGCACATGTATACTAAGTTTCAAGTTGATTGGACTTCAACTTCATCAAAAACTACCTTGACCAAAAACTTTAACCTGAAATTTGCACTATCATTTTCTATGTTCAGTGAACCGTAAAATTGGGGTCAAAACTCTAATTTGGCATTTAAATTAGAAAGATCATATCATAGGGCACATGTATACTAAGTTTCAAGTTGATTGGACTTCAACTTCATCAAAAACTACCTTGACCAAAAACTTTAACCTGAAGCCAAAAACTTTAACCTGAAATTTGCACTATCATTTTCTATGTTCAGTGAACCGTAAAATTGGGGTCAAAACTCTAATTTGGCATTTAAATTAGAAAGATCATATCATAGGGCACATGTATACTAAGTTTCAAGTTGATTGGACTTCAACTTCATCAAAAACTACCTTGACCAAAAACTTTAACCTGAAGCCAAAAACTTTAACCTGAAATTTGCACTATCATTTTCTATCAGTGAACCGTAAAATTGGGGTCAAAACTCTAATTTGGCATTTAAATTAGAAAGATCATATCATAAGGAACATGTGTACTAAGTTTCAAGTTGATTGGACTTCAACTTCATCAAAAACTACCTCGACCAAAAACTTTAACCTGAAGCGGGACAGACGGACGAACGGACGAACGAACAGACGGACGAACGGACGCACAGACCAGAAAACATAATGCCCCTAAATGGGGCATAAAAATGGACACAGATGGATTCATGACAAAATTGTGTTTTGGTGATGGTGATGTGTTTGTAGATCTTACTTTACTAAACATTCTTGCTGCTTACAATTATCTCTATCTATAACAGTACTTTCTGTGGAAAATGTTATTGAAAATCTTCAAATTTTAAGAAAATTGTTAAAAATTGACTATGAAGGGCAATAACTCCTTAGGGAGTCAATTGACTATTTTGGTCATACTGACTTATTTTTAGTTCTTACTTTGCTGTACATTATTGCTGCATAAAAAACAGCAAAATTTCCTAAAAATTACCAATTCAGGGGCAGAAATCTAACAAACAATTATCCGATTCATCTGAAAATTCCAGGGCAGATAGATCGTGACCTGATCAACAATTTTATTTCCTGTCAGAATTGCTCTAAATGCTTTGGTTTTTGAGTTATCAGCCAAAAACTGCATTTTACCCCTATGTTCTATTTTTAGCCATGGCAGCCATCTTGGTTGGTTGGCCGGGTCACCGGACACATTTTTTTAAACTACATACTCCAATGATGATTATGGCCAAGTTTGGTTAAATTTGGCCCAGTAGTTTCAGAGTAGAAGATTTTTCTAAAAGATTACTAAGATTTACGAAAAATGGTTAAAAATTGACTATAAAGGGCAATAACTCCTAAAGCGGTCAACTGACCATTTTTGACATGTTGACTTATTTGTAGATCTTACTTTGCTGAACATTATTGCTGTTTACAGTTTTTCTCTATCTATAATAATATTCAAGATAATAACCAAAAACAACAAAATTTCCTTAAAATTACCATTTCAGGGGCAGCAACCCAACAACGGAATGTCCCGATTCATCTGAAAATTTCAGGGCAGATAAATCTTGACCTGATGAACAATATTACCCATGTCAGATTTGCTCTAAATGCTTTGGTTTTTGAGTTATAAGCCAAAAACTGCATTTTACCCCTATGATCTATTTTTAGCCATGGCGGCCATCTTGGTTGGTTGGCCAGGTCACCAGACACATTTTAAAAACTAGATACCCCAATGATGATTGTGGCCAAGTTTGGTTAAATTTGGCCCAGTAGTTTCAGAGGAGAAGATTTTTGTAAAAGTTAACGCAGGACGACGACAGACGACGGACGCCAAGTGATGAGAAAAGCTCACTTGGCCTTTCGGCCAGGTGAGCTAATAAAACTACAGGCTGTCAGAGTAACAGTAAACTGGATTTTTAAACATTTAATTGTGTCCTGACATCTTTTAATATCACAAGGACCATAACTCCTGAACGGTAAAAGTAAACAATATCAAACAAGACCTCCATTTTTACATCAGCAACAACAAATTCAAAAAAAATTCAAGGTTATCCAATGAAATGAAATTTGTTTGGATTCTTTCATCTAAAGATTTATTTGTTTCTTCAAACTTATCTAATTTATTGCACTCCCTTTTAGAAGAACAACATAATATCATAGAAAATATCATTGTTGTTTGAAAAAATAGAAGATGAAAAAAAATATATATTATATGTATGTTATAAAATATATCAGGGTTGTCTCCCTTAGACCTAGGACTATAAAAATTTTGTAATTTCTCCAGATCACAGTGGCACCCAAAATAACTTTATGTTTTGTTAATAACATTGTTTATAATCAGGTAACTTATTGTGAATGTGTATTTATGTTTTTTTTTTTATTCAAAGATGCCAAAAGTACATCCCCTAATCAATAACTGATTTTTCCTTTCCCATTAAAAAAGTATGGAATTGAACATATGGTTTGGAGTAGCTAAATGTGTATGCACTGTAATACATTGAATTTGGTCTATCACTATATAATTATATGAATTAATAGTATTCTACAGTTCATGACTATCTTCGTTCTTGTTGTGTATGGATACATGTAAATATGATTAATTAATCATAGATGGCTGAGACACAAACTGACATTTTACATCATCAAAAATAGTCCAAAATGTAAGTTTTGATGACTTTATAAAATATAATTTTATGAAGCAGTGAAATACAGAAAATTTTTACAAACTTTTGCTTTAATGCTATCCCTTGATTATGTAGTATCTTCTATCAAAGCTTTTCAAGGTTCTATGAAGGTCTGATAAATTTCTAAATGTCTTATAAAATCCTGAGGGAATGTAGAATTGTCTCCCATTCCAAACTTTGTCCCAGACTGATAAAAGTTAACATTATAATAGTACTTACAGCATCTTTTGTGTCTGCCGATAGCCTCGCTGCATACCGTGCGATTAGTCTATGTTCATCATCAATACACATAGAGTTCAAACTCTCTGTTAGCTTACTGGGACTGCAAAAAGGCAAATATAATATACAAGCATACCCAAAATTTCAGTGAACTCTTTTTCATATAAATTCGTAAAGAAGGACTACATAATGACAAGAGTGCACACACTGAAATGTCTCGCCTTCTTTACTAATCATTGATATTATGTTGATAGGCCTAAGTATAAAGCTTTATTACAACTGTCACATAAACTTAACATTAACCAAGATAGCTTAACAAAGACCAATGAACCATGAAAATGAGGTCAAGGTCAGATGAACCATGCCAGGCAGACATGTACAGCTAACAAAGCTTCCATACAACAAATATAGTTGACCTACTACTTAGTTTAAGAAAAATAGACCAAAACACAAAAACTTAACACTGTGCAATGAACCGTGCAATTGAGGTCATGGTCAAATAAAACCTGCGGGACTGACATATAAATCATAATATATTCCCATACACCAAATATAGTTGACCTTTGGCATATAATATTAGATAAAAAGACCAAAACTTAAAAACTTAACTTTCATCACTGAACCATGAAAATGAGGTCAAGGTCAGATGACATCTGCCCGCTAGACATGTACACCTTACAATCATTCCATACAACAAATATAGTAAACCTATTGCATAAAGTATGAGAAAAACAGACCAAAACACAAAAACTTAACTATAACCACTGAACCATGAAAATGAGGTCAAGGTCAGATGACACCTGCCAGTTGGACATGTACACCTTCCAGTCCTTCCATACACCAAATATACTAGCCCTATTGCTTATAGTATCTGAGATATGGACTTGACCACCAAAACTTAACCTTGTTCACTGATCCATGAAATGAGGTCGAGGTCAAGTGAAAACTGTCTGACGGGCATGAGGACCTTGCAAGGTACGCACATACCAAATATATTTATCCTATTACTTATAATAAGAGAGAATTCAACATTACAAAAATTCTGAACTTTTTTTTCAAGTGGTCACTGAACCATGAAAATGAGGTCAAGGACATTGGACATGTGACTGACGGAAACTTCGTAACATGAGGCATCTATATACAAAGTATGAAGCATCCAGGTCTTTCACCTTCTTAAATATAAACCTTTTAAGAAGTTAGCTAACGCCGCCGCCATAGCCGCCGCCGTAGCCGCCGCCGGATCACTATCCCTATGTCGAGCTTTCTGCAACAAAAGTTGCAGGCTCGACAAAAACTATAAGTATTCATCATTAATTCACTTAGTAAAATCCTATTGTTTTTTATCATTCCCTCCTTGAGAAATGAACTATTTATTCACTAGATCATTGCTTTTAAATAGATTTTGTAGAGTTAGAAATGGTAGATCTCTCATTTCTGTGTGACTAGTAATTTGAACAATATCTAAATAACTTTTGGTGATTTTGAGAGCAATAATATAGTTATCTCCCCTAGCGCATTTCAACCAAATTATATCTTGAAATTCCAGAACATATTATTATATTTGTGCACCATTATACATTCTGAACTTAAATTAATGTAAAGGTTTTTGTTTGTCCTATTTTCACCACTTCCTGATTCTTAGGATGATATATATGCACTTTAATACTTCAATAGCAATAATGTGATTTATTTCCCCCTACCTTTGAGGACTGTTTCCACTGTCTATTGATAACACATCAGGTGACTGACTTGTAACTATGGATGTTTCATGGTATCCATTCCTCACAGGGACTGGTGTAGGTGGTCTACAAAGAACATACATACTATTACATGTTTTTCAAAAATAAACAGGATTATTATCTGAAATTGTCAAATCAATAGAATGACATTAACTTTAATTATTTTATTTAAAAGTGCCCTGATTTTGTAATCCTTTTTGTAAGTAGAAAAGAACTCCCCTTTAAAATTTTCCTCGTTTCCCATCAAACAGCACAAAGAACGAACAGCTTTTAATAATAATTTGGGTTATTTTGTGGAAATTCTTTTTTTAGATTGTACCCCAAAAAAAAATCAAAAGCTGATTGAAGCAAAATTCTGTAATATTTTCATAGAGTTAATGTTTGTTGACTATCTAATATCTTGCATATCTTCTTTAAGCATTTTTAATAATATGAAAACTGTCTAGTACTGTTGATTCATTATTATTCGTGGGATACCAATTTTCATGGATTTTGTTGGTACAGGCAAACCACGAAATTAGATGTTCAACGAATGACAAACTTTACAAAGGCTTGTATGCAGACTTCAGTAAAACCACGAAATTAAATATCCACGAATATGTAAGTTTCCCTGAATCCAAGAAAATTGGTACCCAGAAAATAAATGAATCCACAGTATCTCAAACATTGCTGCTAAACTTCTTATTCTATTCTGATTAATTTATAATGTTATAATATTCATGCAGATATGTCCATTTCTAACAAAGAGGCATAACACATGTATTCCAACAACAGGTCAAGGGGAGATAACAAATGTATTCAAATAACAGATCAAGGGGAGATAACATCATTCTACAAGGTAATATTGTTAGTATAACAATCAACATCTGACTAATCTTAAAAAAACATGAATCAAGGGGGGGGGGGGGGGGGAGGATAACATCATTCTACCAAGTAATATTGTTAGTGTAAAAATCAACATTTGTCTAACTACTCATCAAAAAAATTACTTCACTTAAAAATTCTTTTACATCAAGACATGAAAAATGAACCAAGATGATATAACTTCATTCTAATATTGTTAGTAGAATAATCAACATCTGAAACATTTCTGCACACAAAACAACTTTTATATAATACCTTGAATCAAGGGTGGATAACTTCATTCATATATTGTTAGTATCATTCACTAGGAATAACTGAACATTTTCCATGATCAGGAATACAGTGAAAATGTCTGTTGACATGTATGATTAACAATCTTTATTTCTCATACTCATGCAGTAATATAAAGAAATCCTACAGAAAGGTAATCAAAATTACCTACAGTTTGATTAACTTATACACTGACAAAAAAAACTGTCAGAGCTGTTATAGAACAAATGTCAAGCATTTTATTGGAAAAAGAAAAATATTGTTGAAAGATTATTGTGAGAGACGAAAGACACAAAAAGTGGATGATCAAACTGTAGGTAAGATAACTGATCAGACATTCCAAACATTCCAGACATTCCAGACATACTTTAATAGCTCCAATATTTCTTCAAATGGTAGATTACTGAAATACATTAATCAACATTAAACTTATTTAATGCTCAATTTTACTCCATTTTGAAAAAGTCTTTTCATTCTTGACTCAGCTTAAGACCAATTTACAGTTAGTCTTTGATTACAGAGTTTCCATTGTGAATTTCCCCAGAGATCAGTATTTTTGTGATTTTACTTTTTACAGCAAGTCTCTGTCAAGAACAAATATTTTGCTGAATAAAATACTTGGCTCCTTGATTAAATATCTATTATAGTAGGGATGGCTACAGTAAATCAGGAGCAAAGAAACTTGTGTTGGGTCATTACCTCATGGTCTTAACATTGAAATGACCTATTCATTTTTAACGCACCCTAAAACGGTTTTTGTTCACCATAGCCTTAAACATTTAATTTCCTTCCACTTAATCTGATTCATATATTTGAATAGAAACAATCCTCAGCTGTATAAGATGTGAATCCACTTACATAATATAAGACAGATCTAGTTTCTTTTCTGGTGTATTTGGGAACTGTATTATAAGATGTGAATCCACTTACATAATATAAGACAGATCTAATTTCTTTTCTGGTGTATTTGGGAACTGTGGAACATGTGCATTAGATTTTGGCACACACTTCAAAGATTTCTTCAATGCATGGCCAATCTGTTTGGCAGGAGATTTCTGTAAGTATAGAAGACAAAAACTAAACATGAATTTCAAAAAATACAATTGTTTGTAAAATAAATGAACAAGAGTGCACACACTGAAATGTCTTGCCTTCTTTACTAATCATTGATATTATGTTGATAGTCCTATTAATAAAGCTTTATTACAACTGTCACATAATCTTAACATAAACCAAGAAAACCAAACATTGACCTTTGAACCATGAAAATGAGGTCAAGGTCAGATGAACCATGCCAGGTAGGCATGTACAGCTAACAATTCTTCCATACAACAAATAAAATTGACTTATTGCTTATAGTTGAAGAAAAACAGACCAAAACACAAAAGCTTAACACGAGCAATGAACCATAAAAAATTAGGTCAAGGTCAAATAAAACCTGCGCGACTGACATGAAGATCATGAAATATTTCCATACACCAAATATAGTGGACCTATTGCATATAGTATTAGAAAAAAAGGTCAAAACTCAAAAACTTAACTTTGACCACTGAACCATGAAAATGAGGTCAAGGTCATATGACACCTGCCAGGTAGACCTGTACACCTTACAACCATTCCATACACAAAATATAGAAGACCTATTGCATACAGTATAAGAAAAACAGACCAAAACACAAAAACTTAATTATAACCACTGAACCATGAAAACGAGGTCAAGGTCAGATGACACCTGCCAGTTGGACATGTACACCTTACAGTGCTTCCATACACTGAATATACTAGACCTATTGCTTATAGTATCTTAGATATGGACTTGACCACCAAAACTTAACCTTGTTTACTGATCCATGAAATGACGTCGAGGTCAAGTGAAAACTGTCGAACGGGCAAGAGGACCTTGCAAGGTACGCACATACCAAATATAGTTATCCTGTTACTTATAATAAGAGAGAATTTAACATTACAAAAAATTTTAACTTTTTTTTTCAAGTAGTCACTGAACCATGAAAATGAGGTCAAGGACATTGGACATGTGACTGACGGAAACTTCGTAACATGAGGCATCCATATACAAAGTATGAAGCATCCAGGTCTCCCACCTTCTAAAATATAAAGCTTTTAAGAAGTGAGCTAACACCGCCGCCGCCGTCACCGTAGACGCCGCCGGATCACTATCCCTATGTCGAGCTTTCTGCGACAAAAGTCGCAGGCTCCACAAAAATGGATGATGCCTATGCTTTCATATAATGTTTTCAAGGGACATAACTCAAGAACAGTAAAAGTGACATTACCTAAATTCATATCCTTGATTTTAGTTTTGTGGTAATTAGCATTGTGCATAACTTTCATAACATTTAGATGAAACAAACTCTAGTTAGAAACAGAAAGCAATTTTGGGGAATACAAATGTACAGATGGATGTTCAGACAGCAAAGGTAAAACTAAATAGTTCAATGTTTGCTTAAATCCCAATTTTGTTGACCTGAATTAAAACCTAATTTAGACCAACCACATGTAATGAAATGATTCAGTTCCTAGATCAGCAATGTGGTCAGTGATTATCATTGTTAATATCATAATGCTTTTGTCCCTTATAGAATTTAATGGCAGATTTTTATCTAGATCCAAAATTTTACATATTGTGCAAACAGTTGTGCCTTGCTGTAAATCATATTTTGTTGTTTTCAATATTCTTTATGTTGTTTAATGTTTACGCTTTTTTTTTTAAAATATAACCCACATCTCCTTAAAT
Source organism: Mytilus galloprovincialis (assembly GCF_965363235.1). NCBI lineage: Eukaryota > Metazoa > Mollusca > Bivalvia > Mytilida > Mytilidae > Mytilus > Mytilus galloprovincialis. Next base: position 129,133,520 of record NC_134838.1, on the reverse strand, counting down.
TCATTCAGCAACAATATCATGTACATGATAGAAGGCAGGTGCTCTATTATCTATATACCCCATTATAAATTTGGTTTTATTAAGATCACTTACATAGGTAGTATACTCTTTCATTTCATGATCATTGCCATGGTTACCTGATGTTCGACCTCTCCAGAAACAATCTTGACATAGTTGATAATTATAGCACCTTTGACATTTATATCTGAACCCCATAAACGATTCCCTATGACAACCTTCACACTGTACAGGATGAAAGACTGAAAAAGATACAGAAGTATAAAATAATATCATGACATGCATATAAAGTATAAATTGAAGTTTAATCCACAAACATTTGATTTTGTCACTATGGTAAGTTCAAAACTTCCTGTAACTTTATTTCATCAGAATTTAAAGTGATTCATTTGCAAACATTATAAACACTGAATTAGGGTTGGTGAATTTTAGAAATTTGTATTAGAAATTCTCTGAAATATCTATACACTCACCATTTTCAACATGAGCCATTTTATTGAGAATTGGTAACCACATCAGACACTGTGGCCCTGGGTCCGCCATTAATGCATTGAGAAAATCATTTACATTTATCTGTGTTCTCTGAAAAAAAACCATGAAAATTCAACACAAGTCTAGCTTTCCATTCTCAATTTTATACTACAGAATACATGGGTTTTGTTCATTGCGAAAGGGTTTACATTGATCTAGCTTACTACAGGACATTTGAGTTTTGTTCATTGTTGAAGGGTTTAAAGTGCTTTAGCTTACTGCAGAATATATGATTTTTTTCATTGTTGAAGGGTGTACAGTGATCTAGCTTACTGCAGAATATATGAGTTTTGTTCATTGTTGAAGGGTGTACTGTGATCTAGCTTACTGCAGAATATATGAGTTTTGTTCATTGTTGAAGGGTGTACAGTGCAGTGATCTAGCTTACTGCAGAATATACGAGTTTTGTTCATTGTTGAAGGCTGTACAGTGATCTAGCTTACTGCAGAATATATGAGTTTTGTTCATTGTTGAAGGGTGTAGTGATCTAGCTTACTGCAGAATATATGAGTTTTGTTCATTGTTGAAAGCTGTTTAGTGATTATACTCACAACAGGTTATACAGGTTCGGTTCATTGTTGAAGTGTGTACTGTATTTGCTCAAAACATCCTTGTTAGTTGGCACATGGTAAATAGTTGTCTCATTTGGTAATTATAAATCATCTTTTCATTCTTATATCAACTTTAGAAAGAACCTTCCCAATTCTACAGTGTTTAAAATTTACATTGTCAAAACAGCTTCTACAGGCAGTGTCGTTGTATCCGAATGAAGGCCCTTCAAATACTGCTGTGGGTAAGGCAAGCAAATCTTTTAAATAATCAATAAATCTGCTACGAATCAGGCAACCGCTTGAATCTGATATCTGTGTGAAAACATCTGGAAAAATCAAGTTATATTGTTACTCAGTTTGCAAGGACAGTTCAAATGAGGTGGATGTAAGCATATATATATGACTATCTAAGACCTAATTCCCTAAAATACTTGTTTAGGCTGTGTCTTGCCTGGGACTGCTGTTAAAAAATGTAATGTTGATTGTGAAAAGTAAGTCCATTTATTAAAATTTCAAAAATCTTTGTTCATCCAATGTTTTTTTCCAAAGTCTTGAAGATTAGCCTATGTCCATGAAGGTTTATAATTTATCTTGTCATAAATATATCCTCCCAGACTGTCTGCAAATGTTAACTGCCAAAGGAGAAGGTTCACGAAAGGTTAAATCAGAAATTATCTCTTAATTACAAAAAACTTTCTTACAAAATCTCATAAAATTCTTCATAGTTTGAAAAAAATTTGATGTCTAACTAACATAAATCACAAATAAGAAGATGTGGTATGAGTGCCAATGAGACGACTCTCGATTCAAGTCACAATGTGTTACCAGGTGCTCCGCAGGGTGCAGCTTTATACAACAGCAGATGTCGAACCCTGAACAATTGGGGCAAGTAAACACACAACATTCAAGCTTGATAAAGCTTTGAACTTGGATTGTGATCAAATTTTTGACATAATATGAGTTTTTGACACAAAACAAATGTCAAAATCTTACAAATCTATAGCGCAATATTGTGCAATTAGAGATTTTTTCTTCAAACTTTTCAAAAATTTGGAATTTGAGAAATTTAAAACAAAATGAAAACTACTACCACCCCCTTTTCTTGCTATTAGTCCAAAACCTGACATTCTTTAATGTAGAATTTACAAGAAGTGTAAGGGAGGTTTATCTGAACAAAACCAACATTGTATGTTAAATGTTTTTGAATTACCTCCCTTACACTGCTCTTAAATTGTCTTAATTGTCCATTGACCAGAAAAAACTAGTTCTCCCCCTTTTTTTGCCCCTAATTCCATATCATTTGGAGCCATAACCCCCCAAAGTCAATACTAACAATCCCTTCATGGCATGGAAACTTGTGGAATAATTTCAGAGAGATTTGTACAATTAAACACAAGTTATTGTTTGAAAACTGCAAAAATGCTAATTTTGAGCTCCCTTTTTGGCCGCTTATTACTTAACTTTTGGGGCCATAACCCCCAAAATCAATCCCAACCTTACTTTAGTGGTATTAAACCTTTTATGTAAAAATTTATAGAGATCCATTCACTAAAACTAAAGCTATTGTCTTGAAATTAAATGTGTCTTCAGACGACTACGACTACGACGACATGATAGCATTATATGACGCAAATTTTTTTTTGTGGTTGTATAAAAAGAAAACAATTATAGGTCAAAGTACAGCCTTCAATACAAAGGCGTCAAAGCCTTTGAACACAAACCAGCCTGCTATAATAGGACCCAACATGACTAGTGTAACACCAGACTGTATATACTTGTTAACTGTAAAAACCATAAAGTCCATTTATAAATAAAATACAGATATAAGAGAAATAAATATCATTTGGCTTTGAATATTGTCTTTTGATCATTGAAAAGCTTCTGTTAAATTTATATAATATTTTTAAAAGGTTTGACATGGAAATTGATGGCAGAAATACTTGGAAAATACAGAAAATGAACATAAAATATTTTTCATATTTTGTACTGGATACTGTCTTTTGGCCATTAAAAAAGCTGCTGTCCAAGTTTTATAAAATTCCATTATGGTTTAAAGAAGTTATTGATGTCTTTAAAGACTTTCACCACAACCAACTCTAATTGTTGATGCCACTTATGTCACAGATGCCAGTCATGGAGATGAAATGAAAAACAGTACAAAACAAAACTTTTTATTTAGATTAGACCCTTGCTTTTCCCGTTTGAATGGTTTTACACTAGTTCTTTTTGTGGCCTTTATAGCTTGCTGTTCGATGTGAGCCAAGGATCCGTGTTGAAGGCTGTACCTCGACCTATAATGTTTTACTTTTATAAATTGTTATTTGGATGACTCATTGGCACTCATACCACATCTTCCTATATCTATTTATCACTTTATCAAAGAATACTGACAATTATGGGCATAAAACTATAAAAAAATTGTTGTCAAGCTGTCCTAAATTCTGGTATTTATGTCTTACCTAATCCAAAAGTTTTTGTGTATATTTATCAAAATTAAAGTACTTTTGAGCACAGAGTGTGAACATGTACAGATTGTTTTTATTTACATTTGTTAAGATTTTATTGTTCCAATATTAATAAGCAAAGAAACAGGAAATGGAAATATTGAGTTATTTCTCTTTGTTCATAAAAAAGAAAAGTTGAGAATGGAAATGTAGCAGATAGACTGATCCAGAAAACCTCCTTCTGAAACTTATTACCCATACCCTTTCAAAGGTAGATAACTTTTGTGTGTTGTCAAATGTATCTGTTGAGAAACTAATATTTCATATTGGTTATTTCATTCATGTGAGAAGCAACCTTTTGAGTACTCTAATTTAAAAAAAAATTTGTAAGGGTTCTGCGGAACCCAGTGTCTCGCCTACTTTTGCTGTTAATTGCAGACTCAACAAAATGAGGAAAAACATCAATAAAAATTTCCCTCTCGATACTGTCTTTTGATTGAAAGAAGCTTCCAAGTTTGGTAAAAAATCCAGGATAGTTTATGAATCTAATAAATGTTGTATAAACTTTAACTGCAGACTGTATGTAATGTTAACTGGAAGAAAAACTAAGTCCATTGATAAGTAAAATACAGAAAAAGTGGATTTTTTTTTTTACAAAATTTACTTCTGAATAATATCTTATGATCAGAAACAAGCTTCTGTCTAAGTTTGGTAGAAATCCAGGATAGTTTAAGAACATTATAAAAATTTTAAAAACTTAAACCACAGAGTGAATGTTTTGTTTCTGGCAAAAAAACTAAGTCCATTTATAAGTAAAATACGGAAAAGTGGAAATTTATTTTTACAAAATTTTCTTCTTGATACTATCTTATGATTATAAACAAGCTTCTGTCCAAGTTTGGTACAAATCAAGGATAGTTTATGAAAGTTATTAAAATTTTAAAAACTTTAACCACAGAGTGAATGTAATGTTTCCTCGCAGAAAAACTAAGTCCATTTATAAGTAAAATACGGAAAAGTGGAAATTTATTTTTACAAAATATTCTTCTTGATACTATCTTATGATCATAAACAAGCTTCTGTCCAAGTTTGGTACAAATCAAGGATAGTTTATGAAAGTTATTAAAATTTTTAAAACTTTAACCACAGAGTGAATGTAATGTTTCCTTGCAGAAAAACAAAGTCCATTTATAAGTAAAATACGGAAAAAATGGAATTTTATTTTTACAAAATTTACTTCTGGATACTTTCTTATGATCATAAACAAGCTTCTGTCCAAGTTTGGTAGAAATTCAGTATAGTTTAAGAAAGTTATTAAAATTTCAACCAGGTGCTCCGCAGGGCGCAGCTTTATACGACCGCAGAGGTCGAACCCTGAACAGTTGGGGCAAGTATGGACAAAACATTCAAGCGTGAAATAGCTCTGCATTTGGATTGTGATCAAATTTTTGACATAACATGGTTTTTTTTTTACACAAAACAAATGTCAAGATTTTACAAATCAATTAAAGATTTCTTCTTCAAACTTTTAAAATCTAAAATTAAATAGTTGACACAGCATAGGTTTCTGACACAGAATGAATGTGGTCTAATGAACTTAAAAGTTTGTTTTTTTTTGGCCTTTGAGCAATTCACTATGCTGTTGAATATTAATCCTCTCAAAAAAATGTTTGAAGAAATTTTCTTTTTATTTATGAAATCTGAAATGAGAAAAATTTAAACCCCCCCCCCCTTTTTTTTTCACATCGCCGTTTCCCTTTTTCCAAAACTGATATCAATTCAAATTTCCAATGGAGTTTGCAACAATAACTACTCTTTTAAATACATCATAAAATATTAAAATGTAAAATAAAGTGCTTGTTATCACTGAATGGTAAAGATTGGTTGGTAGAAAAAGTGAATATACATTGTTTATTGTATAAAACAATAAAAAAAAACTTCATCAGCAACATTTTATATTGGCAAATTTCCAATGAAGTTATTTACATAAAGTTATTGGCAAATAAAAATAGAAAATGACATCATAGTCATGTCTGGCAAATTTCCAACATATATTATCAACTACTATTCTATACAAAGAAAGATAACTCCAATTGAAAATTAATTGCTATTGCACAATATTGTGCAATTAGATATGCCTTGCTATTGTGCAATACTGTGCAATTGAAAATTTCTTGCTATTGCACAATACTTGATATGGAATCCTGATTTGGACCAACTTGAAAACTGGGCCCATAATCAAAAATCAAAGTACATATTTAGATAAAGCATATCAAATAAGCCCAATAATTTAATTTTTGTTAAAATCAAACTTAGTTTAATTTTGGACCCTTTGGACCTTAATGTAGACCAATTTGAAAACTGGACCAAAAATTAAGAATCTACATACACAGTTAGATTTGGCATATCAAAGAACCCATTTATTCAATTTTTGATGAAATCAAACAAAGTTTAATTTTGGACCCCCATTTAGACCAACTTGAAAACTAGGCCAATAATTAAATATCTTAGTACATTTTTAAATTCAGCATATCAAAGAACCCCAAGGATTCAATTTTTGTTAAAATCAAACTAAGTTTAATTTTGGACCCTTTGGACCTTAATGTAGACCAATTTGAAAAAGGGACCAAAAATTAAGAATCTACATACATAGTTAGATTCGGCATATCAAAGAACCCCAATTATTCAATTTTTGATGAAATCACACAAAGTTCAATTTTGGACCCTTTGGGCCCCTTATTCCTAAACTGTTAGGACCAAAACTCCCAAAATCAAACCCAACCTTCCTTTAATGGTCATAAACCTTGTGTTTAAATTTCATAGATTTCTATTTACTTATACTAAAGTTATGGTGCAAAAAACAAAAATAATGCTTATTTGGGCCCCTTTTTGGCCCCTAATTCATAAACTGTTGTGACCTCAACTCCAAAATCAATCCCAACCTTCCTTTTGTGGTCATAAACCTTGTGTTAAAATTTCATTGATTTCTATTTACTTATACTAAAGTTATTGTGCGAAAACCAAGAATAATGCTTATTTGGGCCCTTTTTTGGCCCTTAATTCCTAAACTGTTGGAACCAAAACTCCCAAAATCAATCCCAACCTTCCTTTTGTAGTCATAAACCTTGTGTCATAATTTCATAGATTTCTATTCACTTAAACTAAAGTTATAGTGCGAAAACCAAGAAAATGCTTATTTGGGCCCTTTTTGGCCCCTAATTCCTCAAATGTTGGGACCAAAACTCCCAAAATCAATCCCAACCTTCCTTTTGTGGTCATAAACCTTGTGTTAAAATTTCATTGATTTCTATTCACTTTTACTAAAGTTAGAGTGCGAAAACTAAAAGTATTCGGACGACGACGACGACAACGACGACGACGACGCCAATGTGATAGCAATATACGACCAAAAAATTAAAATTTCAACTAAAGTCGAAGGCTCGACAAAAATGAAAGAATTTAAAAAATTTAGACACCCTGCACAGGAAAACTGTGAAGGGCATTCAGAGGAGATATTTAGGGAAAGATTTTCTTAATGAGTTTGCTTATTCAGTCTTAACTTCATTTTCTTACATCTGAGTTTGTCCACCAGTTTTCCAGCACACATATGAGACAAGGCAACCTTCAGAGAGAACACTTTTATCTTTCCTCTTCCAACACTGAAATACAAAAAAACATGCTAATACATAAAGATTTTGTTCTCAACCTCTAATGAATTATCCTGGTACCTTTGCTTGTTCTTTTCATCATCCTTCCCTGCTTCTTTTTGTTACTTCATTGGAGTGTAAAAGTGTTGAACCAAGTACATTTTGTATGAAACACTTCTGTGCATGGTCAATGCTTTCACAACCCTATAACATGACTAAAAGAAGCATTCAAAACTTATTATTACATTTTTTTGCTAGAATCATGAACACACGATTTCTACCAAGTTTTTCTTTTATTTACCTGTGCACTTTATTGTGGAAGATCGTGTCATCATGAAGTTGCAATTCATTTTGAAATGAATGTTGATTTCAGAATGACGTGAGATTCCTGATAGCCAATCATAATAACGTGTTATAATGAAATATACATGTAACGTAATTATTATACCATATGATCACAGTTTTGTCCTTATCTAAGTGTTCTTCGTTGTGCTATACGAACACAACATTTTGCCCTCTGTTATAACACTATAACATTAACGATTGTTCTTTAGGCCAGGGTTTTCTAATTTGTTGGTTAAGGATCCACCGATCATATCTATCAAATTTGTAGAATACAAATAAAGTTGACTTTTCATGCATTATTATTCCCACCAACCCTAACAAATACATTATCCCTGAAATAAAAATAAAAGTATTCTTTTTTTTATATGTTTTTATATGCATTAAACACTAATAGAATTGATAACACATTGTGTTGTGAAAAATTAAAAATAATTTTAAGTTTGTGGAAGACGTCAAGTTAAAGTAATAGATGAATCAAGAAAATTAGGTCAAGGTCAAGGTCATATAAACCAAACAAGAAATACAATCAAGCTTTTCACAAATAGTTAATGCTGTCAGAATCACAGGATTGATTATAATTCCTATTTCCATAGAATAAAATTGTAAAATTCAATTTCAAACACATTCAACATTTACTGCAAATGATTCAAATTGTAATAAATAGATAAAATTTTCTACAAAAAAAATAGAGTTAATTCATTTCTAACCAAATCAATTTATTGTATATCATTTTTATTACCGTATGTGTCATTTAAATGTTAATTGGTGTTATTTAAATGTTTACTTATGATACCTGGTGGTATAAATATTTTTAAAATGTTAACTGATTATCTAGGTCAAGTATAAACATTTCCTAATTAACTTCCTGGTTGACAAACACATCAGAAAATGGAGGACAAATATTCTCAGAAGTTACTATGAACTAAAAATCAAAAGATATATATGTTAAGGTATGAGGTTGAATAATACTTTAAAATCTATCTAATTAAGCCTTCATTACTTTGATGTCATTGAAAATACTTAATATATTATATATATGCTTTGATACTATATATGCCCTTGAATTTTTACTAGATAACATTTTTGTTCGCTTTGGAGATTCCGTATATCGTCAGGTTATCGGAATTCCAATGGGGACTAACTGTGCACCACTTATTGGGGACCTGTTTTTGTATTACTATGAGTTACAATTTATGACAAAAATCAGCAAAGACCCATCGAAACAACATCTGATAAACAAATTTAATAATACTTTTAGATATTTGGATGATATTTTGGCTCTCAATAATGACGACTTTAGTATTTATACTAAAGAAATTTATCCCGTTGAACTTATTTTAAATAAAGCTAATACCATAGATGGGTATTACATCTATGCTAATACTAACAATGACCACTGCCCTTTCCTCGATCTTGATATCTATAAAACAAACGGAAAGCTTAATACTAAAATTTATGATAAAAGAGATGATTTTTCATTTCCTATCGTTAATTATCCATTTTTAGATGGTGACATTCCCTTGTCACCATCTTACGGTGTTTATATATCTCAACTTGTACGATTCGCTCGTGTATGTAACAATGTTTTAGATTTTAACGAGAGAAATTTATGTATTACTGAAAAATTATTACACCAGGGTTTTCGATATCACAAACTAGTCAAAACATTTACTAAATTTTATCATCGGTATAAGGACATCATTCTTAAACTCTCAACATGCAGACTTCTTATACGTTCAGGTATTTCACATCCAATTTATTATGGAAATATTCTTTATAAAGCACAAAAATGTCAGTATTCACCTCAGAAACTAACAAAACCTTTAAATAGACTTATTAAGAAATCAAATTTCATAGAGATTCATTAACATAAATAGAGGTTATTGTCCTGAAACCAAATGTGTCTACAAACGACCCAGACAAGGATGACATCATACCATTATACAATCCAAAAAAAATGTTTGCGGTCGTATAAAAATGTATACCTATTCATATATTCCATAGGTAATCACTGTTATCACAGAGATATGTCTGGCCTTTGTGTAATTTTGATAATGCAAATGTTGAAATTAAAATAGCAATACTTTCACATGTAAGTAATGCAAATATTCAAAGTCCATGAACCATGACTGAAGGTACATGGTTAAACAATCTCCATGGAATGAGATGTGCCAATGCTAATACAACTGCATACCAATTACCATTGACTTATTATAATTCATCACCTTTATCTAACCTAAACACAAACATTAACTTATAAACTATGTAAAAGTTTCAAAGTCAATGAACCATGATCAGGGGTGGGGCTATATAATCTCCATGGAAACGATACTTTCAAATGCCATTTTCATTGACTTAACATTAGCAGTTCATCTTAAACTGATCTAATCACAAACTAATACATGTAAATTAAGCAAAAGATTCAAAGACCATGACTGAGGGGGCGGGGCCAAATATTCTCAATGGAAATGAGATGGGCTAATGCTTATACAACTGAACACCAATTAACATTGGCCTACCACAAGTGGTTCCCCTTGAACTGACCTAATCACAAACTAATACATGTTAACTTAGCAAAATTTTCAGTCAATAGACCATGACAAAGGGGATGGAGCCAAATAATCTCCATGGAAATGAGATGTGCCAATGCTTATACAACTGCATACCAAATATAATTGACCTACCACTTGTGGTTCCCCATAAATTGACCTAATCACAAACTAATACATGTAAACTATGAAAAGTTTCAAAGTCAATAGACCTTGACTGAGGGGGAGGGGCCAAATAATCTCCATAGTAATGAGATGTGCCAATGCTAATACAACTGCATACATAATACCATTGACCTACCACTAGTGGTTCACCATGAACTAGTCTAGACCTAATCACAAACTAATACATTGTTGACGCCGCCGCAGCTGCCGGAAACAGCATACCTGTCTCGCTTTTTGACTCTGTCAAGACGAGACAAAAATGTTACCTTTTTCTTTATTATTTGAGTTTCATGTGGTGTTTAATGTAAAAGTGGAATACATATCCCAATTTGCTAAATGAGAGAAAATTGGTTGATAAAAACACTGCCAGGAACACCAAGAAAGATGACTGAAAAAGAAGTTATGGACACTCTATTCACCTTATCATATATTTCTGATAGATTTTCGGACCTATTTACATATTTTCAAGCTTGAAAAGGTGATCTATTACAGCATCACTTCCTATCACCTTGTATATAGGAAGTGCCTCCCCCAGGAGATGACATTCATAAATATCCCTCAAATTACTGAGATATTTCACAGATACTTTATTTCACGTTGAACATTTTCTAATAATTTCTGGTTGCATTAATTAAAGCCAAGATCAAAGGAGAAATTCAAAGTTCCCAATGAATGAAACCCAAAGAGAACACTAGTATTTATTCAACTGAACAGTTCAATTTGCAAAATAAACAAGAGGCTCTCAAGAGCCGGAATCGCTCACCTGATATTTCTTTGTTTAAATCTTTCATCAAATGATTATTTTTGCTTTTCAACATATATTAATGAGTGGCTTAAAAATACCATTTATCTGTCATATTTTCTTCAAAATAAATAAATGCATTTTACCCATATGTTCCATTTTAGCCATAGTGTCTATATTTCTTGACGTATAAGGAAATAAAATACAATTGTTCTACTAGATTCTTTTGAGAAGATTTTTTAAAGTTAAAAACCATGAAACATCTTGTATAAAAGTGTGCTTAAGGGGTTAATTGACGATTTTGGTCAAGTTGACTTATTTGTAGAACTTACTTTGCTGAAAATTTTTGCTGTTTACAGTTTATCTTTATCTTCAATAATATTCAAGATAATAACCCAAAACTGCAAAATTTCCTTAAAATAACCAATTCAGTAGGCAACAACACAACAATGGGTTGTTAGCTTTGTCAGAAAATTTCAGGGCTGATAGATTATGACCTTTAACCCATGTCAGATTTGCTCTACAAACTTTAGTTTTTGAGATATAAACCAAAAACTGTATTTGACCCCTATGTTCTATTTTTAGCCATGGCGGCCATGTTTGCCGATGGATCAAAACTTCAGATATAATTTATAAACTATAGGTGTCAGACCACCAATTTAAAGTCCCTATCTGTTCAACCGAATTTTGCAATTTTCACAGCTTTCTAAATATTTTATGTTAAGTTTAACTTCATAGAAACCATGTATATCCTGAATTGTACATGTATCATCTTTCTACATGTCAATTTTCAACATACAGTTAAAATCATATAAGAAAGAAGAGGTTTCCCGAATAGAGGTACCACTAAAAATAACCACTGGTTTTCTGGAAATCTAAAACAAGTATACTATGGAGTGCATTAATCCTCAATGTTAAATGCAAACTCATAAACAAGTAATTTTGGCTCAAAATGGTATTAATATATTTCCCTTTCACCGAAAGTTTTATTAATTTAAACTGACTGTAATGTATGACTTTGATAGAAAATACTTGAAATTTTTATTTTGGGCTACAGGAACATAAACTTTCAATATCAAGATCAGTTTTTGTTGATTTTTCCTTGTTTGTTCTACTGCTTTAGGAAGTACACCACTAATTCATGGTCCCATTACTTTCTATGTTAAATTCCTCCATTTCAACCAGGCACACCTCTTTCATTTTAAGTTCAAATAAAGTGGCAATCATTGCATTTCAAAGCAACACTTTATGGTGTCTTCTACTGAAAAAATCAACATACCTTACATGGCATATAAGAAAGAACTGGTTCCCGGAACTTCGAATGTACCAAAACAGGTACTTCAGATCTGACAAACAGACTAAATGTACCCTCTTTTTAAAATTTGGTGCAGTTTTTTTAATATCTAAAATTAAAAGTCCAAAAGTGTTCTACAATGATCACCAGTCCTTTAGCTTTCATTTGATGCCAAAAATACCTAAATATCCTACATATTTTGAAAGTTACACTCATGCGTAGGAACGATTTTGCGTTAAATATGTACTACTTTCTGGTATGTGCTTTCTGGCCGGGCCCGAATTAGTGGTGTTACACCTTTAATGACTTTCCACAATTTTTGCAATGAGATTAATAATCAAAGAGCTGAAGAGCTCTGAGAGAAAAGACAGCCATTATTTCCATTTTTTTTTTGGGGGGGGGGGGGGTATCTTTTGATAGTCTTCATACAAAGAATGAAAAATGGGAACAGCTAGAACATGTAGAAAGGTTGACAATATTGAAATCAATTGTTGTTTAATGTAATTTCATTTCTTTAGTTAAGAATTCTACATGGAGTTAATTTACACCAATGGAAGAGATCTGCACCTTCTAAATCAAAACATTTGATTAAAGTTGAAAGTTAATTATCTAAAATTCAACTGAATTCTATAATTTAACAACTACATTTTGTACTACAATATTTTTGGAAATTTTAATTGTGTACCATTGAACTGCAGGCTAGGGCCATTCTCCTTTTTTGTGACAGTACTTGTAATATTTTTAATTTTTTCTCAAGAAAGTGAGGACTGAAAAATCTATTCAGTTTTAAATTTCCATTGATGAAGTTCCCAGTTACAACTCTCATCACAGGGATACATGTACTTATAAAAACCAATATGATTGATATAAGCTGTGTGAAGCTTGTTTCCAGATCCTACATTTTGATATATTTGTAAATTTCATGAATAAATAGGTTTAAACTACAAAATGCAACATTTTTATTTTTTTACAATTTTTTTACCTTTACAATGATTATGTTGGTACACAAAAAAAATGTTTAAATGGAAGACTACTTATCATATACTAAATGTCACATTCTAAGTGTTTAGATACATTGACCTTTATTTATAGTGTAATATAAAAAAGAAGATGTGGTATGATTGCTAATGAGACAACTATCCACAAAAGACCAAAATGACACAAACATTAACAACAATAGGTAACCATACGGCCTTCAACAATGAGCAAAGCCCATATCGCATAGTCAGCTATAATTACTCATCAATTGAGGTGCTTCTGTATTGGAGGAAGATTCTCGACACAGAACTTTACAGAAAGAATGAAAACTGTTGTTTCTCTCCCCAATCTCATGTATCCCCATTGCTGATCGCAAAAGTTGCAAGTTGACCTACAAATTAAAGCATTGCATGCTGATGTTTGATTCATCTACAGCAAACAAAAATCATGTTGAAATTAAACAAATACTGATTTTAAATTTGTACAAGAATTCTGAGAATGTTTTTAATAATCAGTAACAGATATCCCTGCTTCTAGGTAGTGTGGTATTCCAACAATGACGTCACTACAATGTAGGTTGTATATATTTAGATATTTCATAATACTGATTTTTCCAAATTGCAAAAGAAACGTAAGTAGTGTAAGGAGAGCTCAAGATAAGATAATTTCTAGAAAAACAGAAGGTAAATGTGTAAAAAAAGTGTTCAAAGTCAATCTGTTCATTTGTGTGTCTCCTTCTCCTCATCAATCTCAGTAAGAAATTTTTAAGGGGTTTTCCAAACTATAAAAACAAAATGATTGACGTGAGGGCTAGGCAGGCAATCTGGCCATCCACATAGGGAATTGACGGCTTAAAAATTACAAGAAATCAAACCTATATGATCTCATTACAACCTCTGAAAATTTCACACCAATTGCTACAGTCATTTTTAAGTTTTATTCATTTAAAATATATAAACATATGTTTTAGATCCTTTTGTTACACTCCTGACATATTTTTTTCAGTACCTATAAGACTGTTTTAAATGGAATGTATAGAAAATCAGTAGTGATATCAATTTTAAATTTACAATCTCACAAAAAAAAAACACTTTTTAGCCACTTGATTGCACATTTTTTTAATTTTTAAGCGAAAAGCAAACTTTTAACATGCTTAACATGTATAACACTTTAATTTTTTAAGAATTTTAGATAAAAAGTGTCAAGAAAAAATACTTTGCAAGACAGATTGACTATTCTCTTACTTTCTCACTACATTGTAAAGATGTAACAATTATTTTTATAAGGAATTATGTTGAATTTTGTTTTAGATAAGCTACATCAGAAACTCAATGTCAGGAGTGTAACAAATGTTACATTCCTGACAAGAATTCATTGCTACCATATTTTACCTAAAACTGACCTGAAATAATGTAGAGTCTTTATATTAAACATATAATGTTAGAGCACGTTTGAGAACAGGTTTGAAATTTTTATATATTTCTTAGTAAACCTATTGACCAATTTTGCTGATGGTATATTTAAAAAAACTAGAGGCTCTAAAGAGCATGTGTCGCTCACCTTGGTCTATGTGAATATTAAAGGAAGCAGATGGATTCATGACAAAATTGTGTTTTGGTGATGGTGATGTGTTTGTACATCTTACTTTACTGAACATTCTTGCTGCTTAAAATTATCTGTATCTATAATGAACTTGGCCCATTAGTTTCAGTGGAAAATGTTAGTAAAAATTTACAAATTTTATGAAAATTGTTAAAAATTGACTATAAAGAACAATAACTCCTAAGGGGGTCAATTGACCATTTCGGTCATGTTGACTTATTTGTAAATCTTACTTTGCTGAACATTATTGTTGTTTACAGTTTATCTCTATCAATAATAATATTCAAGATAATGACCAAAAATAGCAAAATTTCCTTAAAACTAACAATTCAGGGTCAGCAACCCAACAACAGGTTGTCCGATTCATCTAAAAATTTCAGAGCAGATAAATGTTGACCTGATAAACAATTTTACCCCATGTCAGATTTGCTCTAAATGCTTTGGGTTTTGAGTTAGAAGCCAAAAACTGCATTTTACCCCATGTTCTATTTTTAGCCATGGCGGCCATCTTGGTCGGATGGCAGGGTCACCGGACACATTTTTCAAAATACTAACCCAAAAGATGATTGTGGCCAAGTTTGGATTAATTTGGCCAAGTAGTTTCAGAGGAGAAGATTTTTGTAAAAGATTACTAAGATTTACGAAAAATGGTTAAAAATTGACTATAAAGGGCAATAACTCCTAAAGGGGTCAACTGACCATTTCAGTCATGTTGACTTATTTGTAAATCTTACTTTGGTGAACATTATTGCTGTTTATAGTTTATCTCTATCTATAATAATATTCAAGATAATAACCAAAAAGAGCAAAATTTCCTTAAAATTACTAATTCAGGGCCAGCAACCCAACAACGGGTTGTCCGATTCATCTGAAAATTTCAGGGCAGATAGATCTTGAACTGATAAACAATTTTACCCCTTGTCAGATTTGCTCTAAATGCTTTGGGTTTTGAGTTATAAGCCAAAAACTGCATTTTAATATTACTTGTTACACTTACCTGATATCCTTACATTATGATTATCTTTCCGGTATTTGGTCACATCTCGCTCAAAACGCTTGACTGATCAAGAATTCAAACCTCTCGGTGAATCAGTCCAAGCGTGAGAACCCCTTCAGTATTCTTTCCGGCGAAATCCAAAGCGGTCACGTTTCTTTATTCGTCAGAATTAACGTGTCTAAGACACAAGTTTTTGCAAATTAAGTTTTTCGTATGCGTGCAAGGATGATGGAAGCTACCGTTCATCACACGCTCAGTGAAGACGAGGTATTTTCTACTGCCAGCAGTCCAAAATCATCCGTGGCAGGGGATGCTCGGGATAAAATGGCGGAGCCAAAAGCCTCGAGAAAGACCAGTTCCCGTAGGTCCAAGAAAAAGGACGAGGTCGAGGAACTGAATAAGAAATGGGAAAGCCGTTTCTCACAGATAGAAACCAGGTTTGATAAATTTTTTGATTTATTTAGTTCAAACGATGGTATAAATATAAACAAGGATACTGTCACGTCAGGTGAGCAGAGACCTTGTCAGAATCAATCTGAACAAGATAGTGGCTCTTCAGGAGCGCACAGACTTGTTGAGGATTCTAACCATGAACATTTTCCAACAGATTCAGTTCGTGAAAGGGAAAATGATGATGTTGTATCTTTGGCACCAGGCCATAGAGAAAGACATGACATAGGTTTACTATCAGAAGATGAGTCTTCTTTAAAAAGTGAAACTGATAATCCTCAAAAATCTTCATCAAGATTCAGTAAATATGTGAAGGGTAATGAAAGTGACTCAGATGAGAACAATAATGATCACTTAAAATCTTTATTTGGGGATGATGTTAAGACTAAAAAAGAGACAAGCTCTGGAGGTCTTATTCTTGACAAAAGTCAAATTGATATTTTATCTGGTTCTTGGAGGTGTAAAAATCCAGAAAGGTTAACAGCCTATAATGATGAATATAGACACAGTTTTCCTGTTCACGAGAAAACTAGTGATATTTTAGAAGTACCTAGTCTAGATAATATGGTGCCTGATTTATTAGTGAAAAAACATGGTGCTAAAGCTTATTCAGTAAGCCAGAAAAGCAATTTATACAATCCTTGTTTAAAATCCCTTGAAAAGTTGGCGTATCAAGGCCAGGTAGCTGCACGCATGGGGATAATTACTACAGCATACACCCAACAAGCTTTGGGCAATTTGTTAAATACTTTGTCAGAAAATGAAGTTAATCTAGACAAATCTATCCAATTGGTAAGAGACATATTTGCAATGTCTACAAAATCTTTGGACCAAGTGGCACGGGCTGGTGCATTTCACCACTTAATTCGTAGAAAAGCTACTTTAGAGGACACAGGTCTTAATGATATCAAAGAACTTAAGCATCCACTTGTATCATTACCTTTGACAAAGTCAGGTGTCATTGGTGACAATATGGAACAAACTCTTAAAGACAGGGTTGACAAAAATAAACAATTAAAAGAGTTACTGCCTGAATTACATGTGAATAAAACTTTTTCAGTGAAAAGGAAAGCTACAGGCAATCAATTTTCGAATGATTGGTCTAAGAAACCAAAATTTGACAATGCACAAGGTTCTACTTTCACAGGTGCAAAGTCTAATACACAGCGTACAGTGCAAAGAACTAGTACAGTAACAAGACCAGATAAAGACGACAAGAGTTCTGGTACAACGAACAATTTTCGTCGCTTTAACAACCCATTTAATCATGCCAAGGGGCAACAAAAGAAATGACTATCAGATCAAGGTAAGCAACTTTCATGTGCAAATGTTGCTTCCAGAGATACCTGTAGGGGGTCGTTTAAGCCTATTTCTAAAGGAATGGACAAAAATAACAAACGATCAGTGGGTTTTATCAATTATAAAAGAGGGCTACAAACTGGAATTTCAACAGTTTCCTCCAAAAACAGGAGTAAAAATAACTTCTGTTCCTGCAAAAGATTTAGAAATTTTACATTTAGAAGTAAAAGAACTTATGGAAAAAAGCGCTGTAGAATATGTTCCGCAGGCGGACATTTTAAACGGTTTCTACAGCACATTTTTCCTAGTTCCGAAAAAAACAGGGGACATGAGACCCGTTATAAATTTAAAACCCCTCAACAGGTATCTCCGAAAACAACACTTCAAAATGGACTCTCTATCAACAGTTTTGAATGTAGTAAAACAAGGGGATTGGGCAATATCTCTCGATCTAAAGGACGCATATATGCATATCCCTGTATTTCAAAAACACAGACAGTATCTGAGGTTTTGTGTAAAAAACAGCCCTTGCTTACAATTTTCAGCTCTACCGTTTGGTCCAACATCAGCTCCTCGAGTTTTTACCAAAGTAGTATCGGTAGTAGCTGCACATTTACGAGCACAAGGCATCAGACTAGTAGTATACCTGGACGACTGGTTTCTAGTAAATCAATCATCTCTCATGTTAGTCCAGGATCGAGAGATAGTGTTGAATCTTCTGGTAAAGTTGGGTTTCATAATCAATCTAAAAAAATCCTCTTTAACTCCAACACAGAAAATAACATATATAGGTGCATTATTCCATCTGGATTTAGGAATGGTAATGCCAACACAAGAAAGAGTGTTGAAATTACTAAAAACAGTCAAAGTAATGAACTTGAAAAAACATGCAACAGCCAGAGATTTTTTACATCTACTTGGAATTATGGCTTCTTGCATAGAGATGATTCCCTATGCAAGACTTCATATGAGACCAATTCAAATTTATTTGCTGAGTCATTGGCGCCCCACTTCTCAAAATCTGGAACTGAATGTTCCAATTACACAATATCTAAAATCTCATCTGATTTGGTGGTCAGATACAGCCAACATTACAAAGGGCAGATCTTTACAACACTGGGAAACTCATGTGACCATTACAACAGATGCTTCTACATCGAACGGTTGGGGTGGTCACATGGATTCCCAGATAGTCCAAGGGACCTGGTCAGATATACAGAAAACTCAACATATCAATTGTCTAGAGTTAGAAGCTGTACTGAAAACAATACAACATTTTCTTCCTCAGTTGAAAGGGAAAAATGTACTTCTGCGATGCGACAACTCGACTGTTGTACAATACATAAACAAACAGGGGGGCACCAAATCAATTCAGCTTTGTCAAAAAACTTGGGATTTGTTGAAACTCCTAATAGAACACAAAATTCAGATAAAAGCAGCACATATAGCAGGCAAAGCGAATGTGTTAGCAGATCTTCTATCACGGACAAAAATAAGACACACAGAGTGGTCTCTTCAGGAGACTGTAGCTCAACAAATTTTTGTCAGGTTAGGCAGACCAATGATAGATTTGTTTGCGTCAGCGGAAAATCGCAAAGTGAAAATATTTTGTTCATGGTTTCCACACCCGGAAGCATATGCAATAGATGCTCTGTCCATACCGTGGGACAATGTAATCGGGTATGCATTTCCTCCGATCTGTCTAGTACCGAAAGTACTTCAACACATGAATCGGTACAATTGCCAGCTAATTCTAGTAGCTCCTCATTGGCCGAGGAGACACTGGTACCCAGAACTGCTAAAAATGATATCAGATTATCCCATAAAAATACCAGTTCAAAAAAAATCTACTACATCAACCAAGAACAAAAATATACCATCCAAGCCCAGAAATATTCAGTCTGGTTGCATGGCCTCTATCAACAGAATTTTCAAAAAGAGAGGCTTTTCTAAAGAAACTAGACAACTCATGTCAGCTTCTTGGAGAACAGGAACTCAAAAAGACTATTCTAGTAAGTTCAAAAAATTCTGTGGCTGGTGTAGTGAAAGGGAAATTGATCCCTATTCTGCCTCTTTAACAGAAACTGCAGATTTTCTTACAAGTCTGTATACCAGTGGTCTCCAGTATAGTACAATTGGGGGCTACAGATCTATGCTATCAAGTGTTTTACCACCAGTCGAAAAAATACCAGTAGGTCAACACCCATACATTATTCGCTTATTGAAGGGTGTTTTCAATTCAAGGCCTCCCAGGGTCAAACTACTTCCTGAATGGAATTTAGATAAAATACTTGAGATGTTAAAGAAAAAGCCTTTTGAACCAATGAAAAAGGCTGAACTCAAGTTTATCACATGGAAAACTGTATTTTTAATTGCTATCACTACTTTCAGGCGTTGCAGTGATATACAGGCCTTACGTTTGGGAGATGGAAATATATCTGTACATAGCAGAGGAGTTTATTTTATTAGAGAAGGATTGTCAAAACAAGACCGTCCTGGACATTTTGGTGCTAAGATTTTTGTACCTGCCTTTGAGGCAGAAAAGCTTCTTGACCCTAAAAGGGCATTAACTTACTATTTAAAGAGCACTGACAATTTTCGTGGTGAAAACAGACAAGATAGTAAATTGTTTTTAGCAATTAGTAATCCACATAAGCCAATTTCAAGTCAAACAATTTCATCATGGATTGTGAGTACCATTCAGATGGCATATAAGGACAAAAAGAAATCTGTTAAAGCTCATTCGACAAGAGCTATTGGTCCTTCTTGGGCTCTTTATAAAGGTGCATCAATGAAGAACATCATGGAAGCTGCTGATTGGAGCAGGGAATCCACATTCACCAAATTTTATTTACGTCACATAGACCCTCATGTTTTATCGAAGTAAAAAAAAAAAAAAAAGAAAAAAAAGAAAAATACATAAAATTCAAAAAAAAGAAGAAAAATGTGTACAGTTTTTAACTTGTAATATAGTTTGTACAGTGTTGGAACTATTCATATCCGACGAGATGCGATGCAAGTTTTTAAACCTTTGTGTGTGAGATGAAAAAGACATCTATTTAATGTGTTTACAGTCAAACATTTAGACTTTGTATATAGTGTAATATAGTGTACATTATTTGAACAAAAGAATTACAGTCCACCGCTTGAGTTGGGACTGCTTTAGAATCTATGGATATCCATAATGTAAGGATATCAGGTAAGTGTAACAAGTAATATTAAAATTGTACAATTTTGTTCACAAATTGGAATTTTGTGAACGTAGTTACACTTACCTGATATACTACCCACCTCCTCCCCATTAGTAATTCTTTTGGCAATCTGTTTGGATTTCGCCGGAGAATACTGAAGGGGTTCTCACGCTTGGACTGATTCACCGAGAGGTTTGAATTCTTGATCAGTCAAGCGTTTTGAGCGAGATGTGACCAAATACCGGAAAGATAATCATAATGTAAGGATATCAGGTAAGTGTAACTACGTTCACAAAATTCCAATTTGTGAACAAAATTGTACAATTTTACCCCATGTTCTATTTTTAGCCATGGCAGCCATCTTGGTTTGATGGCCCGGTCACCGGACACATTTTTCAAACTACTAACCCAAAAGATGATTGTGGCCAAGTTTGGATTAATTTGGCCCAGTAGTTTTAGAGGAGAAGATTTTTGTAAAATATTACAAAGATTTACGAAAAATGGTTAAAAATTGACTATAAAGGGCAATAACTCCTAAAGGGGTCAACTGATCATTACAGTCATGTTGACTTATTTGTAAATCTTACTTTGTTGAACATTATTGCTGTTACTGTTTATCTCTATCTATAATAATATTCAAGATAATAACCAAAAACAGCAAAATTTCCTTAAAATGACTAATTCAGGGGACTCATTGGAGGGTTGGCCAGGTTTACCGGACACATTTTTTAAACTAGATACCCCAATGATGATTGTGGCCAAGTTTGGTTTAATTTGGCCCAGCAGTTTCAGAGGAGAAGACTTTTGTAAAAGTTAACGACGACGACGGACGACAGACGATGCCGGACTCCAAGTGATGAGAAAAGCTCACTTAGCCTTTTAGACCAGGTGAGCTAAAAAGACAACTATCCTTTAAACCTTGGTCAGTCTCTTGTTTAATACTATAATATATGCTGTTTTTATGTCAAATAATGTACTATGATAAGTTGGTTCTTACTACCAAAGATGGTAATAGTATGTGCTCTGTATAAAAAATACTGTCAAAAAATGTACCCAATGTCAGGAGTGTAACGCTTTTAGAGTGACATTCATGTATTTTTTGTAGAAATAATGTTATTATTGCTGTTTTTCTTTTCTTGAATTTGAGTGTGAACACAACTTGTTGCAGATCACCAGTAACAAACATGCCATTACTATTGCCTTCATTGCTTTTGTATGCTCATTACATAAGGACTGTAACACATTTAAACTAGCTAGTTCAATTGCAATTTTAGTTCAAAAATTTCAAAAGTAATAATGTAGACTTGTCTTCTGTGAAAACTGATGTGTAGTTATGTCATTTTCCAAGAAGGGCTACTTTCACATACGTTCTAAATTGGAGGGAGTAATTGGTGGTGTGACACCTATATATCATAAGGAATATTTAATTTGAGTTTAAAGGTATTTGGCCCAGTAGCTTAAGAGGAGAAGATTTTTTAAATATTTTATGAAGACAGGTGAAGCCCACCTAGACGGACACCACGTGATGGCATAAGCTCACATGGGGCCCTTCTGGCCCTGGTGAGATAAGAATTTCAAAGTAATTACCAACTGATTATGGGGAATGGCAAAGGTTTTATTTCCTTTGAAATAATTGCAAACCAGATGCTCCGCAGGGCACAGCTTTATACAACCGCAGAGGTTGAACCTTGAACGGTTGGGGCAAGTATGGACACAACATTCAAGCTGGATTTAGCTCTAAATTTGGATTGTGATTAAATAGTTGACACAGCATAGGTTTCTGACACAAAATGAATGTGGTCTAATGAACTTAAAATATTTTTTTTGCCTTTGAGCAATTCACTATGCTGTTGAATATTAATCCTCTCAAAAAATGTTTGAAGAAATTTTCTTTTTATTTATGAAATCTGAATTGAGAAATATTTACCCCCCCCCCCCCCCATTTTTTTTTCACATCTCCCTTTCCCTTTTTCCAAAACTGATCTCAATTCAAATTTCTAATGAAGTTTGCAACAATAACTACTCATTTAAATACATCATAAAATATTAAAATGTAAAATGAAGTGCTTGTTATCACTGAATGGTAAAGATTGTTTTGATTTATCAGTTGGTAGTAAAAGTGAATATACATTGTATATTGTATAAAACAATGATTTAAGTTGATTCAACTACTATTCTGGACAAAGAAAGATAACTCCAATTGAAAATTTCTTGCTATTGCACAATATTGTGCAATTAGATATTTCTTGCTATTGCACAATACTGTGCAATTGAAAATATTTGCTATTGCACAATACTGTGCAATTGAAGATTTCTTGCTATTGCGCAATACTGTGCAATTGAAGATTTCTTGCTATTGCTGAATACTGTGCAATTGAAAATTTCTTGCTATTGCACAAAACTTAATATAATAATTTTGGATCCTGATTTGAAACAACTTGAAAACTGGGCCCATAATCAAAAATCTAAGTACATGTTTAGATTCAGCATATCAAAAAGGCCCAAGAATTCAATTTTTGTTATTAAAAAAAAATAAAATCAAACTTAGTTTAATTTTGGACACTTTGGACTTTAATGTAGACTAATTTGAAAATGGGACTAAAAATAAAGAATCTACATACACAGTTAGATTTGGCATATTAAAGAACCCCAATTATTCAATTTTTGATGAAATCAAACAAAGTTTAATTTGACCCCAATTTGGACGAACTTGAAAACTGGACCAATAATCAAAAATCTAAGTACATTTTTAGATTCAGCATATCAAAGAACGAACCCCAATGATTCAAATTTTGTTAAAATCAAACTAAGTTTAATTTTGGACCCTTTGGACCTTAATGTAGACCGATTTGAAAACGGGACCAAAAATTAAGAATCTACATACACAGTTAGATTCGGCGTATCAAAGAACCCCAATTATTCAATTTTTGATGAAATCAAACAAAGATCAATTTTGGACCCTTTGGGCCCCTTATTCCTAAACTGTTGGGATCAAAACTCCCAAAATCAAACCCAACCTTCCTTTTATGGTAATAAACCTTGTGTTTAATTTCATAGATTTCTATTTACTTATACTAAAGTTATGGTGGGAAAACTAAGAATAATGCTTATTTGGGCCCTTTTTTGGTCAATAATTCCTAAACTGTTGGGACCTCAACTTCCAAAATCAATCCCAACCTTCCTTTTGTGGTCATAAACCTTGGGTCAAAATTTCATAGATTTCTATTTACTTAAACTAAAGTTATAGTGCGAAAACCAAGAAAATGCTTATTTGGGCCCTTTTTGGCCCCTAATTCCTAAAATGTTGGGACCAAAACTCCCAAAAACGACGACGATGACGATGACGCAGACGAAGACGCCAACGTGATACCAATATACGACCAAAAC
The DNA here is from genome assembly GCF_965363235.1 of Mytilus galloprovincialis. NCBI lineage: Eukaryota > Metazoa > Mollusca > Bivalvia > Mytilida > Mytilidae > Mytilus > Mytilus galloprovincialis. Next base: position 129,109,330 of record NC_134838.1, on the reverse strand, counting down.
ATTTTCAATTTTTGCGGTCGTATAAAAACTAAGTAAAACACTGTCTCTTATAATAATAAAAAAGCTTCTGGAAAAGTTTCAAAAAATTTCATGAAGGTTTAAAAAAGTAATCAATGTCTAACAAACATTAATATCTGACATAATCTACATGCTGACTGCCCCTCCCTTCCAAAAACAAATTTTATAAGTCAATCTATCATTAAAAAATGTATATAAAATTTTTAAAAAAAATGGGAGAATATGGACACAGATAATGCCCCTGCCTGCAGAAAAAGTGATGCTTCCCAAATTTGTACCAAATCTGAGTTTTGTACTAATGAGCATAGTGTATTGTACTAAATACGCTTCATAAAATTTAGTTAAGGCAAACCAAGTTTTGAGAATGGAAACTAATAAATATTTTTCAATTTGTAAAGGGGCACAACTCTAGAATTTTAAAAGTTACACCACTTAAATTTGAATTTGATCTGTGTTTTGTGGTAGTAAGCATTGTGTATTAGTCTCATAACATTTGGTTGAGGCAAACTAAAGTAAGAAAACATAAAACAAAAATTCAGCAATTTTTCCTTTTTTAAAGGGGCTTAACTTTAGCACGGTATGAGTGACACTTCCATAATTCAATTTTGATCTGTGTTGTGCGCTAGTAAGCAATGTGTATATATAAGTTTCATAACATTTGGTTGAGGCCAACTAAAGTTAGAGAATGGAAACCAATTTTGGGGCGTACAGACTTTAAGTATGTACGTACAGACGAACAAGGGTAATTCTTTGTGCCCCCCTCTCCTACAGGGGGTAGATCAGGCAGATTAATAATTTGAAACCATGTGGATCCTGACCATAAGGCTAAATAACTTACAGGTTATATATGTTTAGATCATGGCTTCCAGTAAGCCTATATCATGAGGACCTGCCTATAAGGCTAAATAACTAACATTTTATATATATGTAGGTAATGGCATCCAGTAAGCCTTTACTATGTGGACCTGCCTATAAGGCTTAAACATTTACATTTTATATATATGTATGTAATGGCATCCAGTAAGCCTATACCATAAGGACCTGCCTTATAAGGCTTAAACATTTACATTTTATATATACATGTATGTATGTAATGGCATCCAGTAAGCCTATACCATAAGGACCTGCCTTATAAGGCTTAAACATTTACATTTTATATATAAGTATGTAATGGCATCCAGTAAGCCTATACCATAAGGACCTGCCTTATAAGGCTTAAACATTTACATTTTATATATATGTAGGTAATGGCATCCAGTAAGCCTATACCATAAGGACCTGCCTTATAAGGCTTAAACATTTACATTTTATATATATGTAGGTAATGGCATCCAGTAAGACTTTACTATGTGGACCTTGTGAAGAAGGAAAAGTAAAGACTAAAGCTGACATCTGGTGTTACAACTGTGATGAAGGATTATGTTCAACATGTTCTGGTCACCACAAAAGAATAAAATCATCTCGTGATCATAAAACTATTGATATCAAAAGCTATAAACCCTCCATTGGAGCTATTAAAACAGAATGTGACAAACATGGTCAACAACTCAACTTGTACTGTCCTAGTCATTTAATGCCTTGCTGTGATGAATGTGTTTCCACCAGTCATTCAAAATGTACAGGAATAAAAAGTTTAGCTAGTGTGGTGGAGAAAACTAAAATTGAAAAGTCCAAAGAATCTGTTGAGAAAGATATCAACTCCATCTTACATCTCTTGGATAAAATGGTAAATAATAAATCAACAAACATCAAAACTGGAGAACAACAATGTGAAGGCATAAAGAAATCAATTCATAAAATTAGGGAGAAAATAAATAAACATTTAGATCACCTGGAGAAAAAGTTATGTCAAGAAACAGGCAACCTCTGGGATCAGGAAACATTGTCAGCAAGAGATTTTATTTCTGAAGTTAAAGGGAAGAAAACAAACTTGAAGGAAATGAAAGAATATTTGTATGCAGTCACAACAAATACTTCTAAACTCCAATCATTTCTAGGTGTGCATCAGATTGAACAACAAGTACATCAATGTCAACGGTATGTGGAAGATCTGGAATACGATGACAGGGCAAAGGAATTTGAGATAAAAATGGAGCAAAATGAGAAGTTAAAAAAGATTCTACAGCAGTTAGGATCACTGGAATCCCTAGGAGAAGTAACAGTTGTTAAAACAGAAATAGCCTTGAATAGAGAAACAAGTGTGAGAAGGAAGGCACAAGTACAGTCAAGAGTACAATCCAACATAAACAACATGACCATGAATATAGAGACAAAGATAAAGATCAACATGAGGAAGTTGATTAGTGACATGATTTGTCTGATGGATGGGAGAGTTATAGTAGTGGAACAGTGTGGTAAAGTTAACCTACTGACTTCTGATGGTACACTACAGAAACAATTACCTATACCTGATGGAGCCTGGAGTGTAACACAGATCAATCAGAACACTATAGCCATAACTTATCCTAATGAGAAAGTCATTAAGATCTTTAATATGGAGAAAGAAACAGTTTCCAAAGTTATCACATTAGACAAAGCATGCTATGGTTTATCATCCTCTAATGATTCTCTGGCTGTAGGTTTGATTGATGATGATGATTATTATGATGATGATTTGGAGGAGGAAATCCGTATTATTGACTTGGAAGGAAATACAATGAAGTCAATACAGGTTGAGAGTGAATCAGACCTGTTTTACCTTGTTTACTGTAATGACAGAGTAATCTATCCTGACTATAATAGTAGAGCAGTATACTGTTATGATGAATCAAGTAAACAGATCTGGAAATATACACAGGATTTATCAGGACCATGGGGACTTTGTACAGATACTTATGATCACATTATTGTAGTAGACAATGATTCTGGTAGAATAATAGTAATATCAAAAGATGGACAGAATAGTAAAGTACTGATTAGTGAAGAGGATGAACTGGTGGGGCTTAAGTGTATTAGTTTTAAACATAATGAGTCTTCAGGTTTTATTTGTGATGACAGGGGCACATACTTGACAAAATTCAATTTATCTTTTGGATAGAATATAAACAACATATACAACATATACATGACATATTTCATGTAGTGCACAGTTAGTCTACAGTTCATTAAACCATGGTTTAGGCAGAATAATATTTATCTAATAATGAATTCTACTAGAGACAACTCAAATAAATCACAATTCTAAACAGTATATCCAAGAAGATCAGGTCATTCCATACACCAAATATAATTAACCAATTGCTTACAGTATAAGCTCTGTGATCCCTCCCACTGTATATCTGACTGTCAACATACATAGAAATTAGAAGACATTTTTCTATAAATTATACCTGTCAAAAGCTCCCACCAGCCAGTTTAATAACATCTGTACACTTTGATTAGAGTTGACCTGTTGTGATAACGGCAATCGTTTGTTTAGGTGGACATATATACTGTTTAACACGGACTCTACCCGGGAGGAATTTAGTTCTGATTCTGGTTCTAAAGTGTTAAGTCCATTCTCTCTAAAAGCTTCTATAATGTTCCATATATCTACTACTCATACTGAAATAACAAAAAAATACTAATAACCCATATATGATTTTTATTTTCTAAAATATGAATATGACTTCAACAATGCACAAGTTTCATTTTCATATTATTTTTTAGTAAATTTATATAATGAATCATTCAAATGAAAACAAGGTCTAAGTCAAATTACTGACTAACAAAGTGGAGAAATATTGTAGTTTACAAGCAATACAAAGAGAATAATTACTTTCTACTAGGGTTAACACAAGGTTGTAAAGATGATGTCCATGATAACACCTGGTCAGTCAGATAACATCAGATCAGAATGGTGTTCTGTAATTTGTAAATGATTTTTTAGATTATCTCTATTTTATTGAATTGTGAATGTATTTTTTGTTTTGTATTGCATTTTGTTTTTTTGTGTTGCATTCTTTTGGTTTTTATTTTATTTTGTGTTTTTATGGATTTATATATATGTTATGTTATGTGTGTACTTCATTGGTCAGAATAAAGTCACTACAATGACCATCTCTTTAATTTGGACTTGTGTATAGTTTGTCCCAAAATGCTAATGGAAAACTAGTATGCATTACTTGTGATGAAGTTGAAGATGTATACCATTACCCCCTTGGTTGTCATTTAGGCTTAAAACAAGTAAGAAATAATCTATTAAAACTCTAAAAACATAATTAGATGTTGACACAAATGGTCTTATTAATTGTACAATGCTTTTCAAGTGGCAATCCTAATTTTCTGTCCTTCAATCACATAATCTACCTTCTAGAACTTACTTAGTCCTACTGTATCAAACGTTAATTTGTTCTCATATTTAACTATGAAATATTTATTAAAAGTTGAGCAGGCCACAAGCATCGAATCAATCAATCAATCAAGTACAAAAACAACTAATTTTGTCTGCATTCTGTAGTTAGTGTGTTTAGTATTGTGTATTCTGCATTCATTTTGTGTTTTGTTTTTAACTACACATTAATTTTGTGTAGTTGTATGGAAGTGTGTTTTCATTTTGTGTTTTGTATTGAATCCTTCATTCATTTTGTGTTTTGTATTGAATCCTTCATTCATTTTGTGTTTTGTATTGAATTCTGCTTTCATTTTGTGTTTTGTATTGAATTCTGCATTCATTTTGTGTTTTGTATTGAATCCTTCATTCATCTTGTGTTTTGTATTGAATCCTTCATTCATTTTGTGTTTTGTTTTGAATCCTTCATTCATTTTGTGTTTTGTATTGAATCCTTCATTAATTTTGTGTTTTGTATTGAATCCTTCATTCATTTTGTGTTTTGTATTGAATTCTGCATTCATTTTGTGTTTTGTATTGAATCCTTCATTCATTTTGTGTTTTGTATTGAATTCTGCATTCATTTTGTGTTTTGTATTGAATTCTGCATTCATCTTGTGTTTTGTATTGAATCCTTCATTCATTTTGTGTTTTGTATTGAATCCTTCATTCATTTTGTGTTTTGTATTGAATTCTGCATTCATCTTGTGTTTTGTATTGAATCCTTCATTCATTTTGTGTTTTGTATTGAATTCTGCATTCATTTTGTGTTTTGTATTGAATCCTGCATTCATTTTGTGTTTTGTTTTGAATCCTTCATTCATTTTGTGTTTTGTTTTGAATCCTTCATTCATTTTGTGTTTTGTTTTGAATCCTTCATACATTTTGTGTTTTGTATTGAATCCTTCATTCATTTTGTGTTTTGTATTGAATTCTGCATTCATTTTGTGTTTTGTATTGAATCCTTCATTCATTTTGTGTTTTGTTTTGAATCCTTCATTCATTTTGTGTTTTGTTTTGAATCCTTCATACATTTTGTGTTTTGTATTGAATTCTGCATTCATTTTGTGTTTTGTATTGAATTCTGCATTCATCTTGTGTTTTGTATTGAATTCTTCATTCATTTTGTGTTTTGTATTGAATCCTTCATTCATCTTGTGTTTTGTATTGAATCCTTCATTCATTTTGTGTTTTGTATTGAATCCTTCATTCATTTTGTGTTTTGTATTGAATTCTGCATTCATTTTGTGTTTTGTATTGAATCCTTCATTCATTTTGTGTTTTGTATTGAATTCTGCATTCATTTTGTGTTTTGTATTGAATCCTTCATTCATCTTGTGTTTTGTATTGAATCCTGCATTCATCTTGTGTTTTGTATTGAATCCTTCATTCATCTTGTGTTTTGTATTGAATTCTTCATTCATTTTGTGTTTTGTATTGAATTCTTCATTCATTTTGTGTTTTGTATTGAATCCTTCATTCATTTTGTGTTTTGTATTGAATTCTGCATTCATTTTGTGTTTTGTATTGAATCCTTCATTCATTTTGTGTTTTGTTTTGAATCCTTCATTCATTTTGTGTTTTGTTTTGAATTCTGCATTCATTTTGTGTTTTGTATTGAATCCTTCATTCATCTTGTGTTTTGTATTGAATCCTGCATTCATCTTGTGTTTTGTATTGAATCCTTCATTCATTTTGTGTTTTGTATTGAATTCTTCATTCATTTTGTGTTTTGTATTGAATCCTTCATTCATTTTGTGTTTTGTATTGAATTCTGCATTCATTTTGTGTTTTGTTTTGAATCCTTCATTCATTTTGTGTTTTGTATTGAATTCTGCATTCATTTTGTGTTTTGTATTGAATTCTGCATTCATTTTGTGTTTTGTATTGAATTCTGCATTCATCTTGTGTTTTGTATTGAATTCTGCATTCATCTTGTGTTTTGTATTGAATTCTGCATTCATCTTGTGTTTTGTATTGAATCCTGCATTCATTTTGTGTTTTGTTTTGAATCCTTCATTCATTTTGTGTTTTGTTTTGAATCCTTCATTCATTTTGTGTTTTGTATTGAATTCTGCATTCATTTTGTGTTTTGTATTGAATTCTGCATTCATCTTGTGTTTTGTATTGAATTCTGCATTCATTTTGTGTTTTGTATTGAATCCTTCATTCATTTTGTGTTTTGTATTGAATCCTTCATTCATTTTGTGTTTTGTATTGAATTCTGCATTCATTTTGTGTTTTGTATTGAATTCTGCATTCATTTTGTGTTTTGTATTGAATCCTTCATTCATTTTGTGTTTTGTATTGAATTCTGCATTTATTTTGTGTTTTGTATTGAATCCTTCATTCATTTTGTGTTTGTATTGAATCCTGCATTCATCTTGTGTTTTGTGTTGAATTCTGCTTTCATTTTGTGTTTTGTATTGAATCCTTCATTCATTTTGTGTTTTGTATTGAATTCTGCATTCATTTTGTGTTTTGTATTGAATCCTTCATTCATTTTGTGTTTTGTATTGAATTCTGCATTCATTTTGTGTTTTGTATTGAATCCTTCATTCATCTTGTGTTTTGTATTGAATCCTGCATTCATCTTGTGTTTTGTATTGAATCCTTCATTCATTTTGTGTTTTGTATTGAATTCTTCATTCATTTTGTGTTTTGTATTGAATTCTTCATTCATTTTGTGTTTTGTATTGAATCCTTCATTCATTTTGTGTTTTGTATTGAATTCTGCATTCATTTTGTGTTTTGTATTGAATCCTTCATTCATTTTGTGTTTTGTTTTGAATCCTTCATTCATTTTGTGTTTTGTTTTGAATCCTTCATTCATTTTGTGTTTTGTATTGAATTCTGCATTCATTTTGTGTTTTGTATTGAATCCTTCATTCATCTTGTGTTTTGTATTGAATCCTGCATTCATCTTGTGTTTTGTATTGAATCCTTCATTCATTTTGTGTTTTGTATTGAATTCTTCATTCATTTTGTGTTTTGTATTGAATTCTTCATTCATTTTGTGTTTTGTATTGAATCCTTCATTCATTTTGTGTTTTGTATTGAATTCTGCATTCATTTTGTGTTTTGTATTGAATCCTTCATTCATTTTGTGTTTTGTTTTGAATCCTTCATTCATTTTGTGTTTTGTTTTGAATCCTTCATTCATTTTGTGTTTTGTATTGAATTCTGCATTCATCTTGTGTTTTGTATTGAATTCTGCATTCATCTTGTGTTTTGTATTGAATTCTGCATTCATCTTGTGTTTTGTATTGAATCCTTCATTCATTTTGTGTTTTGTTTTGAATCCTTCATTCATTTTGTGTTTTGTTTTGAATCCTTCATTCATTTTGTGTTTTGTATTGAATTCTGCATTCATTTTGTGTTTTGTATTGAATTCTGCATTCATCTTGTGTTTTGTATTGAATTCTGCATTCATTTTGTGTTTTGTATTGAATCCTTCATTCATTTTGTGTTTTGTATTGAATTCTGCATTCATTTTGTGTTTTGTATTGAATTCTGCATTCATTTTGTGTTTTGTATTGAATCCTTCATTCATTTTGTGTTTTGTATTGAATTCTGCATTTATTTTGTGTTTTGTATTGAATCCTTCATTCATTTTGTGTTTGTATTGAATCCTGCATTCATCTTGTGTTTTGTGTTGAATTCTGCTTTCATTTTGTGTTTTGTATTGAATCCTTCATTCATTTTGTGTTTTGTATTGAATTCTTCATTCATTTTGTGTTTTGTATTGAATTCTTCATTCATTTTGTGTTTTGTATTGAATCCTTCATTCATTTTGTGTTTTGTTTTGAATCCTTCATTCATTTTGTGTTTTGTATTGAATTCTTCATTCATTTTGTGTTTTGTATTGAATCCTTCATTCATTTTGTGTTTTGTATTGAATCCTTCATTCATTTTGTGTTTTGTATTGAATCCTTCATTCATTTTGTGTTTTGTATTGAATTCTGCATTCATCTTGTGTTTTGTATTGAATTCTTCATTCATTTTGTGTTTTGTATTGAATCCTTCATTCATTTTGTGTTTTGTATTGAATTCTGCATTCATTTTGTGTTTTGTATTGAATCCTTCATTCATTTTGTGTTTTGTATTGAATTCTGCATTCATCTTGTGTTTTGTATTGAATCCTTCATTCATTTTGTGTTTTGTATTGAATCCTTCATTCATTTTGTGTTTTGTTTTGAATCCTTCATTCATTTTGTGTTTTGTATTGAATCCTTCATTCATCTTGTGTTTTGTATTGAATTCTGCATTCATTTTGTGTTTTGTATTGAATCCTTCATTCATTTTGTGTTTTGTATTGAATTCTGCTTTCATTTTGTGTTTTGTATTGAATCCTTCATTCATTTTGTGTTTTGTATTGAATTCTGCATTCATCTTGTGTTTTGTATTGAATCCTTCATTCATTTTGTGTTTTGTATTGAATTCTGCATTCATTTTGTGTTTTGTATTGAATCCTTCATTCATTTTGTGTTTTGTATTGAATCCTTCATTCATCTTGTGTTTTGTATTGAATCCTTCATTCATTTTGTGTTTTGTATTGAATTCTGCATTCATTTTGTGTTTTGTATTGAATCCTTCATTCATTTTGTGTTTTGTATTGAATTCTGCATTCATCTTGTGTTTTGTATTGAATCCTTCATTCATTTTGTGTTTTGTATTGAATTCTGCATTCATTTTGTGTTTTGTATTGAATTCTGCTTTCATTTTGTGTTTTGTATTGAATTCTGCATTCATTTTGTGTTTTGTATTGAATTCTGCATTCATTTTGTGTTTTGTATTGAATTCTGCATTCATCTTGTGTTTTGTATTGAATCCTTCATTCATTTTGTGTTTTGTTTTGAATCCTTCATTCATTTTGTGTTTTGTATTGAATCCTTCATTCATCTTGTGTTTTGTATTGAATTCTGCATTCATTTTGTGTTTTGTATTGAATTCTGCTTTCATTTTGTGTTTTGTATTGAATCCTTCATTCATTTTGTGTTTTGTATTGAATTCTGCATTCATCTTGTGTTTTGTATTGAATCCTTCATTCATTTTGTGTTTTGTATTGAATTCTGCATTCATTTTGTGTTTTGTATTGAATCCTTCATTCATTTTGTGTTTTGTTTTGAATCCTTCATTCATTTTGTGTTTTGTATTGAATCCTTCATTCATCTTGTGTTTTGTATTGAATTCTGCATTCATTTTGTGTTTTGTATTGAATCCTTCATTCATTTTGTGTTTTGTATTGAATTCTGCTTTCATTTTGTGTTTTGTATTGAATCCTTCATTCATTTTGTGTTTTGTATTGAATTCTGCATTCATCTTGTGTTTTGTATTGAATCCTTCATTCATTTTGTGTTTTGTATTGAATTCTGCATTCATTTTGTGTTTTGTATTGAATCCTTCATTCATTTTGTGTTTTGTATTGAATCCTTCATTCATCTTGTGTTTTGTATTGAATCCTTCATTCATTTTGTGTTTTGTATTGAATTCTGCATTCATTTTGTGTTTTGTATTGAATCCTTCATTCATTTTGTGTTTTGTATTGAATCCTTCATTCATTTTGTGTTTTGTATTGAATTCTGCATTCATTTTGTGTTTTGTATTGAATCCTTCATTCATTTTGTGTTTTGTATTGAATCCTTCATTCATCTTGTGTTTTGTATTGAATCCTTCATTCATTTTGTGTTTTGTATTGAATTCTGCATTCATTTTGTGTTTTGTATTGAATTCTTCATTCATTTTGTGTTTTGTATTGAATCCTTCATTCATTTTGTGTTTTGTATTGAATCCTTCATTCATCTTGTGTTTTGTATTGAATTCTGCATTCATTTTGTGTTTTGTATTGAATCCTTCATTCATCTTGTGTTTTGTATTGAATTCTGCATTCATTTTGTGTTTTGTATTGAATCCTTCATTCATTTTGTGTTTTGTATTGAATTCTGCATTCATCTTGTGTTTTGTATTGAATCCTTCATTCATTTTGTGTTTTGTATTGAATTCTGCATTCATTTTGTGTTTTGTATTGAATTCTGCTTTCATTTTGTGTTTTGTATTGAATTCTGCATACATTTTGTGTTTTGTGTTGAATTCTGCTTTCATTTTGTGTTTTGTATTGAGTTCTGCTTTCATTTTGTGTTTTGTTTTGAATCCTTCATTCATTTTGTGTTTTGTATTGAATTCTGCTTTCATTTTGTGTTTTGTTTTGAATCCTTCATTCATTTTGTGTTTTGTATTGAATTCTGCTTTCATTTTGTGTTTTGTTTTGAATCCTTCATTCATTTTGTGTTTTGTATTGAATTCTGCTTTCATTTTGTGTTTTGTTTTGAATCCTTCATTCATTTTGTGTTTTGTATTGAATTCTGCTTTCATTTTGTGTTTTGTTTTGAATCCTTCATTCATTTTGTGTTTTGTATTGAATTCTGCTTTCATTTTGTGTTTTGTTTTGAATCCTTCATACATTTTGTGTTTTGTGTTGAATTCTGCTTTCATTTTGTGTTTTGTATTGAATTCTGCTTTCATTTTGTGTTTTGTTTTGAATCCTTCATTCATTTTGTGTTTTGTATTGAATTCTGCTTTCATTTTGTGTTTTGTTTTGAATCCTTCATTCATTTTGTGTTTTGTATTGAATTCTGCTTTCATTTTGTGTTTTGTTTTGAATCCTTCATTCATTTTGTGTTTTGTATTGAATTCTGCTTTCATTTTGTGTTTGTATTAAATTCTGCATTCATCTTGTGTTTTATGTTGAATTCTGCATACATTTTGTGTTTTGTTTTTAACTACACATTAATTTTGTGTAGTTGTATGGAAGTGTGTTTTCATTTTGTGTTTTGTATTGAATCCTTCATTCATTTTGTGTTTTGTATTGAATTCTGCATACATTTTGTGTTTTGTTTTGAATCCTTCATTCATTTTGTGTTTTGTATTGAATTCTGCTTTCATTTTGTGTTTTGTATTGAATTCTGCTTTCATTTTGTGTTTTGTATTGAATTCTGCTTTCATTTTGTGTTTTGTTTTGAATCCTTCATTCATTTTGTGTTTTGTATTGAATCCTTCATTCATTTTGTGTTTTGTATTGAATTCTGCTTTCATTTTGTGTTTTGTATTGAATTCTGCTTTCATTTTGTGTTTTGTTTTGAATCCTTCATTCATTTTGTGTTTTGTATTGAATCCTTCATTCATTTTGTGTTTTGTATTGAATTCTGCTTTCATTTTGTGTTTTGTATTGAATTCTGCTTTCATTTTGTGTTTTGTATTGAATTCTGCTTTCATTTTGTGTTTTGTATTGAATTCTGCTTTCATTTTGTGTTTTGTATTGAATCCTTCATTCATTTTGTGTTTTGTATTGAATTCTGCATTCATTTTGTGTTTTGTATTGAATCCTTCATTCATTTTGTGTTTTGTATTGAATCCTTCATTCATTTTGTGTTTTGTTTTGAATCCTTCATTCATTTTGTGTTTTGTATTGAATTCTGCTTTCATTTTGTGTTTTGTATTGAATTCTGCATACATTTTGTGTTTTGTGTTGAATTCTGCTTTCATTTTGTGTTTTGTATTGAATTCTGCTTTCATTTTGTGTTTTGTTTTGAATCCTTCATTCATTTTGTGTTTTGTATTGAATTCTGCATACATTTTGTGTTTTGTGTTGAATTCTGCTTTCATTTTGTGTTTTGTTTTGAATCCTTCATTCATTTTGTGTTTTGTATTGAATTCTGCATACATTTTGTGTTTTGTGTTGAATTCTGCTTTCATTTTGTGTTTTGTATTGAATTCTGCTTTCATTTTGTGTTTTGTTTTGAATCCTTCATTCATTTTGTGTTTTGTATTAAATTCTGCTGTCAAATATAATGCCTATCCATGCTAAAACTAGGATAAAGCATGACATCAAGGAATTATTTTGATTCTTATAGGACAAATACAATTATTTTATAGGTTGAACATATTACATATTAGAATTAATGGTTGTAATAAGCTTTGAACAAGCTTTCTGCAACTCCAAATACTCTTATGTCTGTGCTTTGTCTCTATTGTTTTTTATAAAAGTTTTATTTTTTCTTCTTAAAATTTTTAAATTTCTTTTTATGTAATACTGTTACACCTCTGTTGTCAATTAATAGCCTGTGATTCAGTTGCTGTCCAGTTGTTCATGTCTACCATAATTGTTTTTCATAAATTGTATTGTTATAAACTGTACTCATCATTTGAACTCTGGTGGACAGTTAGTTATCCCATTTGGATTAAGTACATCTCCTTTTTTTATATTTCATTTATTTGTGCTAAATTATGTATATAATGTTACTGTGGATTGATTTTTTTTTGTGGGTACAAATTTTTCGTGGTTTGGGAAATTCTTAAATTTTGGTGGATATTTGATTTCCTGGTTTGGTTAAAACCTGTTTTCCACCCAACAGCAAATTTGTGGTATATCAAAATTTAAATTTGTGGTTCACCTGTACTAACGAAAACCAGGAAGATTGGTATCCCACGAATAATAATGAATCCACAGTAGTTTTATTGAATAGTTTTGGATTTTTGTAATGAATTTTGACTGTAGTGTTTATAAAAACTTACGACTAGTATTCTTCTGTATAAATCTAAGTTTACAGGCTGTTCTGTAAGTGGCAAACCGTATAACATCGAAATTCTGTGTCCCTGAAAATAATATCAAAATATATAATCTGAGTTCACAAGATGTTCTTAAAGAGGCAAAAAAAAATTGAATGTTAAAATAGGTCTATGTAAATGTGTAGTAATTAGATGTTTAATGTTATTTTTTTGTTTTCAAACACATTTTAACTCTGAAGTGTATAGTCATTAATTTTTTTATTTTTGATTTGTCATAGTTAATTAAGTAATCATATAATGTATCTGATTTCATAGAGGTTATATAGACTTAAAGTACATGTTAGTATTTACCATGTTTAGATATATAGTTTTACATAAAGAGATTGGTGCATGTTTGGTGGCAATTTAGGACAAAAGAACAATAGTTAGTGGCAATTGATATATATAAAGGCCCTATGTTTTAGCGTTAAGGAGCTGATAGGAGATGATAAGCTCGAATATTAGAGAGATATTTAAGGATTGTGCGCGATGACAGGTAGAAACATTAACTCATGTATTTTTGTTATTCCATTGCTGTAATTGGAAGTTCACAATAATTAAGGGACGGTCATTCAAGTGAGAGGTTTAGCGCTATAAAACCAGATTATTATTCGTGGTATACTTTTATAAATTGTTATTTGGATGGAGAGTTGCCTTGTTGGCACTCACACCACATCTTCCTATATCTATAAATCCACCATTTTCTGCATAAGGAAATGCTTGTACCAAGTTAGAAATGTGACAGTTTTTCCCCCATTCGTTTGATGTGTATATGTCTTTTGATTTCTTTATAGGATAAACAATGATAAACTACTTTCCGTTTTGAAATTTCCTCAGAGTTAGGTATCTTTGGCTTTTTTTTTACTTTATACATATACTGTATAAAATATAACTTGATGTAACTGGAAGTCTATAATTTTAGATCATGTTGAATACATAGATTGTCTTAACTAATGGTTACTAGGTATTATTGTGATTTTTAACATTTTAACTTGGTGTGAACTATTGTATTACATGCTTGTATATAAATGCTTGGATTAAAACTCAAAATAATAAACATTATTTTAGAACTCTTGACTTTTTTTATAATTCTGTAAGTTAATTGGTAACATCTATAAAAGCATCACTACAATCTACATCCATCATACAAACAATCCATCCTGGCCTGGCATCCTTGAACCCCCACCAAAATTGATATAACTCTGTGATGGGTTTGTAGGTGGCCTGTTACTTGGCCGTATTTCTACACCTATCCAACAAAATGTTATTTCCCAGTGACCAAATGTCTTGCCCTTTGTCCCAGCTTACAGAGCATACCTGTTGTATTGATTGTTAAAAGTTGCTAGATCATCCTTCAAATGCATGAAATATTTGCCACTGGACATTACAATCACAATCACAAAATTAATATCCAAATAAATCTTACGAGTACACAGACTTTCTCCCTCTTTCAATCTAAGACTCAAACCTAAGCAAATTTAGATTTAGTTTCACTGTTAACAGGAATTCAAATAAATATGGCACAGATAATGAATCTGATTGATTAAAAATAAATAATTAAATTGAAAAATAAAGAATTCAATTTTAAGTGCTGCACTCCCACACTTTATTTAATCCTTACCATTCAAATTTTAAACCTTTCTTCCTTGATGCTTTAAAATTGAAGCATTAAGATTTCAGCTAAATTAAACATATATCTCCAAAGAATCGATTTTATTTCAATTTTCAATTCTACCACCAAGATTAACCATCATGATTATTTGTTAATTACCATTTCTTTGTGTGACTGGCTAATAAATAATGTACAAGCTAACCCTTATAAATGTTATTTTCTGTATTTAATGGAAGTTCAATAGTATTCTTAGCTGGAGGTACTGTATAAAGGTTGATTCCAGAATGGAGGAGATATCTATCAATAACTAAGATGACTTTGATAACCTTATAGACTAATTAACTTCAATATATCCAGATAATCATCAACATGCAATAGTCTCTTTGGAGAGTCTAAACAGAAATATTCTTGTATATATCAGGTAATCATAGAGTTCCTTAAACCTTTAGAAATGTTACTTGACCCCTGTCTTTGATGAGCTAATGAATCAAGGGTACAATATTTTTGGTAATACATGTAACAAGATTGCTACCTGGGTCCCCATAGCAAAATGTTCCACAAAATGTATGAATGAGGCATTTAAATGTGTGTCACAATGTGCCATTGTGGCACAAGTTTCATATTTACCATAGAAATGACCAAATCATAATGATGCGTCAATATGGTCAACTTGACAATGACACATGACCGCAAACAAAACCACTAAGCATGGGAGAATTCTGTTAAACAAAGTTGAGCTGTCAAATCACTTTGACAAGGTGTCATTCCCTCATTGGTGCAATTTGGGTATGTTTGTGTTACAAGGTTTGGTTACAATGTCACCTCAAATTTCAAATTATTTTATAGAAATAACAAATTAAAAAGAATGGTGCTATGAAACACCCCAGATACATGTATATGACTCCAAAAAATTGCCAGGTAATTTCCATACAACTGCCAAATTCAAATGAATACTATTTTTCTTCACTTTCATACATGAAACAAAATGTGAGGTTCATGTTCTATATATTAGCTGTTGTTTTTCTAGGCATTTAATATCTAGCTATGCAGTATGTGTTTTGCTGATAATGGAATGCGGTGACCTATTGTTTCTAGGTTCTACTTCCTGAAGTATCTGGTGGGTAGTTGTCTCATTAGCAGTCATACCACACCTCCTTATTTTCCTTACTTACTCATTTCTGTTAGTATCTGTTTGTTGTGGTGCTGAACTTTTGAAGTAGGACTCATATCCTCTAATATCTTAATTTCATCTTCTGGACTTCCCACTACATAACCTAGAATAGAAAATTATTACATTTTACATGTATATAGAAAAGGTATAAACCTTCTGCATTTGTATTGAACTGTCGTCAGTCAGAAACCTGTTGCTCAGTGGTTGTCATTTGTTGACAATATAATGGAACTTTATGCCACTTTCATACAAGTGAGAGCTTTAGTTAGCTATAAATTAAGTTTAATCCACCATTTTCTACATGAGAAAAAGCCTGTAACAAGTAAGCAATATGAGCTGTTGTCAATTCGTTTGATGTGTTTGAGCTTTTGATTTTGCCATTTGTTAAGGGACTTTCTATTTTGAATTTTAGAGTTCAGTATTTTTGTTCTTTTACTTTTTTCGCAAGTGTTTTTGTTTTTTTTTGTTTTTCATAAAGATCAGACTGTTGGTTTCATGTTTAAATTGATTTTTTCAATAGTCATTTCGGCCCTTTTATAGCTTGCTGTTCGTGTGAGCCAAGGCTCAGCGTTGAAGGCCTTACTTTGACCCATAGTTTTTTTCTACTTTTTACACATTCAAATTGTGACTTCGATGGATAATTATCTCAATGGCTTTCATATCACTTAGACAAATATTAGTAATATTAGACAAGAAACAAAGAACTCATGTCTCTATTAACTCGTGTAAATATTTCTCATACAGTTGACTGACTTTATTTCTTTGGATTGAGGATGATATAATTTTATGGAGTAACTCAACTTCATGATTTTTTTTTAACAAACTCTAAAACCTTAAATCTATATACAATCAACAAACACTGTCATGTCAGGTCAGGCGCCTATAGTTGTTTGATTTGTTTGATACCAAAAATATATATACCAAAAATAAATACCAAAAAATTGTATCAAACAACTATATATTTTTTGTATAAAACAGGTATACTTTTAGTGCACAAGACCTGAAAATCTTATGAATTGCTATGATATAATGTTACAATGAAAATAAGTTTTGAAGATATGCTATGCATTTAAAATTGGTATTTTAAGAGTACAATGACTTCTATAGAACTATCCAAATATAGCCATCATCAAATAATTTTTTATGGCATCTTGCAAAATTCACTTCAAGGAAAATTCGGTTTCACTTCAATACCAAACAATTTCAAGGCTAAGGCAAAATATTTGTGACAGTTTATAGCTGACAATACGATAGCATACTACATAAACAAGATAAATCAATAAACACTTCCTATTAAAATCAATTATAATCAAATTAATCATTAACTACTTTGAAAGTATATATATAGAATAGTGTTACAAATGTTTGTGTTGATAAAAAAAAGTCTCGACTTCTATAGAACTATCAAAATATACCAGCTATCATCAAATATATTTTTATGACTTCTTGCAAAATTGACTGAAGAAAATTTAGTTCAACTACAATGCTAAACAATCTCAAGGCTAAGTCAGCTTAATTGTACAAAAGCAGAAAGGACTCTGCATGTTGATCCAATTTACCAGCTTGTTACAGTGAATGTATTATTTTTGACATCCTTCATTTAATCTCAAAATTCCCTTTTTTTTCTATTATCATGATTATCATGATTATTATTTCTTTGGTGGAGGATGCTGTTTTTGGAAAAGGGAGCTTTGTGCTAATTAGGTTGTGAAATTATTTTAAACACTGATTATCAATCATCAGTTTAAGAAGTGGATTAAATGGCCAAAATAAAACTGTTCATGACTAAAGTTGCGGAAAACAAAATGTGCATCCAAATGAAAACTTCAAAATTCCATAAACAACCCAAAAATAGATGTAACAACTTCCATTAGAAAAACAAGGTTTAAAACTGGTTAATTAACTGGTCATCAATGTCTTATTTCTTTGTTATTACAACAATAAGATGTGGTATGATCATGATGATTGCCAAGTAAAGACAACTGACTTGACCAGAGACAAACAGAAGTAGAAGTTACAACTGTTTCAACCACAGGTCACATATATTTGCTAGTATTAAAGCTATAAATGGCCAAAAAATAAAGATGGTAAAACATTTAAATGAGAAAACCAACAGTCTAAATTCTGTTTTTGAGGAATTTAAGCATTTTAAAGACATTTGCCATATGATGGTGACCAATTTATATTTGTTGGAGGAAGCTATAGTACTCCATAAATTTATATGTATAAAAAAGAAGATGTGGTATGATTGCCAATGAGACAACTATCCACAAAAGACCAAAATGACACAAACATTAACAACTATAGGTCACCGTACGGCCTTCAACAATGAGCAAAGCCCATACCGCATAGTCAGCTATAATAGGCCTCGATAAGACAATGTAAAACAATTCAAACGAGAAAACTAATCCCAATCAAAATGCATCGATCGTCAAAAAATAGGAGGGATTACAACCACTAGAACCCCCCTCTGGATCCGCCACTGCCATGTGCAATTGGCCACGGGTGTAAATGATATTATCATAGTTACAGATTAACATGATCTGAAAAACAGCAATAATTGCAATCAATGTCTTTGACAGTGTTTCTAGAATGTATGTACATGTATGCTAAATTCTGTCGACATTATGAATCATATTTATCCTTTTCTTTACCCTATGAGAATTACATCATATCTGCAGTCTCAGTGACTCACCTTTGTGTTGCAGTTCTTTATTGATATTCTGAATGACACATGCAAATCTCTGTTGATTATAGGCTAAGCATTCCATGTTTCAACAAGTTATTCCATAAACAATTTAAATGCTTAATCTATTTTTCCTCCTTTATGTTATTCTAGTTCTACTGAATATTACACAGAGCAATCATTTTAACAGAATAAAATTGTCATTAAATTCCTAAAATAGTTCTATCAATTGCACATGGCATGATGTCTTCAGGAATCTAAAATCACTGAATAAAAGTGGTCATGGATCTGGGCACTGTATGACATCTCTAACATCTTTGACATAAGGACACACCAGTTTTGCAGGAATCTTAATTATATAATTCACTTATGACTAGGAATGGCCATCCAACTGTACACTGTGTGACACCTTAGATATCCTTGATATAGAGAGGTACCAGTTCTAATGGAATCTTAAATCACTTATGACTAAAAGTGGCCATATAACATGTATAACAGTACACACTGTGTGACACCTTAGATACATGTATATCCTTGATATAGAGAGACATTAGTTCATTATCATCCATCTCTACGGTTGACCATTATATATTTACTGATATCAAGGGAATAACTTATACCATTACACAAAACACATCAATTCCATGGTCATTTCAATATCACGTACTATATTGACAGTTTTTTTAATCATTTTTGTCTTTCTTCATTTGCCAGTACTTATTATTGGATTAGAAGTAATACATCAGACCAAGGATAATGAAGCCTGGTTTTGGTGTAAGCCAGGTAAATTCCAATCTAAATAGGTCTGATTTTTTTCATTGAATACTTTATGATGTTGATTGCATTCAATGTTATCCAGTCAATACATTGATTTTAGAAGTGGTGTGAATTATTACCTGATTATATTCCATTCTAACAAAATCAATGACAATTTACCAAAAACAAACAAAATAATCATTTTCTCTTGTCTCAAACACTGAAGTCAATACCTACACCAACTACTGAGAGATGTGGTATAAATCGTCAACATTGAAGTACTAATTATCACATTATATAGCCTTGAATGCAGTTCACTCTATCAGAATCTATATCCCATCCTATACCTTCCAATTCTGTCTTTCAAATAAAATTAATGTCGTAATCAAGGGAATTGTTTCGGAAGCTTGCTTCCATAAAAGTCTGTAAACATAGAAAATTTAACGGAAAACTAATTTTCTAAAATTGTTCAAACTAATTGCAATGATCAATTTGTATTTATGACAGGCAGCTTGGTAATGTATGTTGAGGTACAGGGGAAACTATTGATTTTGTTGACCAGACAGAGTGGTAATGGATGTTTTATATGACACTTTAAATACAGGTCACTTAATCTTACATCAATTGATCTTTTAATAGAAAACAACAATGTCATTTATTCTGAAAAGTTATAAAAGGTATGAAAGAATTGCATTAATAAAAAAAAAATAAGAAAAGGGAAAGGTATCTTTTTGTATGAAAATTGGTCACATTAATTTAATGTATAATATAGTTTCATACTCACAAAGATATGAACAGAATACCTCACAGGTTTCTTGCGATCTTCCTTATGCCAAGAATATGTTCAGTGACAAATATCACAAGCAAAATCAAGGCAATCACATGTAGAATATATTCAGTGACAAATATCACAAGCAAATTCAAGGCAATCATATGATAATAATGTTAAGGGACAAATAACACAAGCAAATTCAAGAAAATCACATGTAGAAGTCCAGTGACAAATATCACAAGCAAGTTCTAGGCAATCACATGTAGAAGATGTTCAGTGACAAATATCACAAGCAAATTCAAAGCAATCACATGTAGAAGATGTTCAGTGACAGATATTATAAGCAAATAAACTCAAGACAATCACATGAGGCTCAATGACAAATATTAAAAGCAAATTCAAGGCAATCACATGTAGCTGATGTTCAGAATCAAATATCACAAGCAAATTCAAGATAATCACATGTTTAATATATTCAGTGACAAATATCACAAGCAAATTCAAGACAATCACATGTAGAAGTTCAGTGACAAATATCACAAGTAAATTCAAGACAATCACATGTGGAAGTCCAGTTAATTATCACAAGCAAGTTCAAGACAATCAAATGTAAAAGATGTTCAGTGACAAATATCACAAGTAAATTCATGACAATCACATGTAGATTTTCAGTGAAAAATATCACAAGCAAATCCAAGGCAATCACATATAGAAGTTGTTCAGTGACAAATATCACAAGTAAATTCAAGACAATCACATGAAGAAGGTCAGTGACAAACATCACTAGCCAAATTCAAGACAATCACATGAAGAATATATTCATTTACAAATATCACAAAAACATTCAAGATAATCAGATGTAGAATATATTCAGTGACATATATAACAATCAAATTCAAGATAATCACATGTACAATATATTCAGTGACAAATATCACAAATATTCAAGGCAATCACATGTAGAAGATGTTCAGTGGCAGATATCACAAGCAAATTCAAGACAATCATATGTATAAGTTCAGTGACAAATATCACAAGCAAATTCAAGGCAATCACATGTAGAAGATAATAAGTGACAGTTATCACAAGCAAATTCAAAGCAATTACGTGTAGAAGATGTTAAGGGACAAATATCACAAATAAATTCAAGGCAATTATATGTAGAAGTTCAGTGACAAATATCAAAAGCAAATTCAAGATAATTACATGTAAAATATGTTCAGTAACAAATATCACAAGCAAATTCAAGATAATTACATGTAAAATATGTTCAGTGACAAATATCACAAGCAAATTCAAGACAATAACATGTGGAAGTTCAGTGACAAATATCACAAGCAAATTCAAAGCAACCACATGTAGAAAATGTTCAGTGACAGATATCACAAGCAAATTTAAGACAATCACATGTGAGGCTCAATGAAAAATATCACAAGCAAGTTCAAGATTATTACATGCAGAATATGTTCAGTGACAAATATCACAAGTAAATTCAAGACAATCACATATAGAAGTTCAGTGACAAATATCAAAAGCAAATTCAAGATAATTACATGTAGAAGATGTTCAGTGACAAATATCACAAGTAAATTCAAGACAATCACATGTAGAAGTTCAGTGACAAATATCACAAGCAAATTCAAGACAATCACATGTAGAAGTTCAGTGACAAATATCACAAGCAAATTCAAAGCAATCACATGTAGAAGATGTTCAGTGACAGATATCACAAGCAAATTTAAGACAATCACATGTGAGGCTCAATGACAAATATCACAAGCAAGTTCAAGATAATTACATGTAGAATATGTTCAGTGACAAATATCACAAGCAAATTCAAAGCAATCACATGTAGAAGTTCAGTGACAGATATCAAAAGCAAATTCAAGACAATCACATGTAGAAGTTCAGTGACAAATATCACAAGCAAATTCAAGACAATCACATTTAGAATATGTTCAGTGACAAATATCAAAAGCAAATTCAAGACAATCACATGTAGAAGTCCAGTGACAAATATCACAATCAAGTTCAAGGCAATCACATGTAGAAGATGTTCAGTGACAAATATCACAAGTAAATTCAAGATAATTACATGTAGAATATGTTCAGTGACAAATATCACAAGCAAATTGAATGCAATCATATGTAGAAGATGTTCATTGACAGATATCACAAGCAAATTCAAGACAATCACATGTGAGGCTCAATGACAAGTATCACAAGCAAATGCAATGCAATCACATGTAGAAGATGTTCAGTATCAAATATCACAAGCAAATTCAAGATAATCACAAGTAGAATATATTCAGTGACAAATATCACAAGCAAATTCAAGACAATCACATGTAGAAGTTCAGTGACAAATATCACACGCAAATTCAAGACAATCACATGTAGAAGTTCAGTGAAAAATATCACAGGAAAATTCAAAGATAATCACATGTGGATACTCAATATTAAAGGGGCACTAGCTACGAGATATATAAAAAATCTAAAGTTTGACTTTTTTCTGTTCAATCAATAATGAAAGTGAAATAGTGAAATAACAATTTGCTTTTTGCAGCCAAAAAGGTTCAATTTTATCAAATTACGCTAAGAAACATTGATAATTAGTTATTCACTTGCAAGTGAATGAGTCGAAAGAAAAAGAATGTCAACAATGAAAGTGAAACTACGGTAAATCATTTGATTACTAATTCGATGCACATAAAATCATTCTTATACGGTTAGAAACAATGAGAAACATCTATTTTTAATCTATAAAATAAAATCAAACAGACCTATAAAAATCCAATTGCACGTGCTGGTTTAATCTATTCATATCTTTATTTATGTTTACATCGCTTATATGGTCATCTGAGGTCAAATAGATAGTTAATTAGATGGCGTCTGGACTAAAATACACACGAAACAAATCTATGTATTATCTACCCCATGCTCTGTAAACTGTTTATTTTAGACTTTTGATAGTTTGGATAAATGTTTTACATTGTTATAAATCAAATTTAAATCAAATCGGTGACCATGAATTTGACAGCTAGTGCCCCTTTAATAAAATCTAAATTAATTAATTAAAAGCAATGCAACTAAACAAACATATCAATATAATATATATATATCCTTTTATCTTAATGAAACAAGTAAACTAACAATCAAAAGTTCCCAGTGAGTAAATACATCGTGGAAAATCTACACAATGAAGTCAAACAGATAAATATAATCAGTGCAATTCATTTCTGTAATGATACTACAGTGACTTGACTGTTAGTGTTGCTCTCCACCAATTGCAACTCATTCAAAATTTTGACCAAATTGCAATTTGTTTTATTAAACCAAATTGTTCAACTGGTCAGAATATTGAACAAATTGTTCAGTCAATATGTGAAAGTGCAAGGTGATAAAATAAAATATACTTACATTCCTATAAGACTTTAACTCCACTTTAATGATGTTGGGACAAAATTAGTTTATCAGTTTGTATAGTTATATTATAGTCATTTCCATGCTGAAGAGGAACTGTTTATTTTGAATTGCTATAAAATTGTCCAAACTAAGCTTTCATATAGTTTTTCTTTCTAAAAGTATTGTAAGTATGTTTTATTTTATCACCTTGCACTTTCATGACTTGGCTGTGGTTTTCTACAGCAGTTGGTTCAAATTTCTGACCAGTTGAACAATTTGATTTTATAAAACAAATTGCAATTTGGTCAAAATTTTAAATGAATTGCAATTGGTGGAGAGCAACACTAACAGTCAAGTCACTGTAACAACATGATCTACAGCAAACAACACCTCAGAAAACAATCAACCACAAAGTACAGATAATAACCGAAATATAAATAAAACCATAATTCAAAATCAACCAGGTATCCAAAAATCAATCTTTTATTCATTCCTAATGTACAAAACTTTTTCCTGTAAGATATTTTCAGATGATGCCTCAGTGCATGAGCACTACCTACACAGAAGAAAATTAAATGATTTCATCAAAGTGTATTACAGAACATATGCAGATCTGATTACTGATAATCATCTAATATTTCACTGAAAAGATGCACATTCAATCGATAGTCAAACTTTCCTGTAGTTTTACTATGACATAATTCACTGTAGAATTATCATATTTCAATATTGTACACAAAATATGTTTGCAAATGAAAAACAAATTTAGAATTTAATTAGCCTCCATGAGATGATAATATTTTTGCAGATGCAGATGTGGGTATGCAATTTAAAATGTCTGTACAGTAATTTTTATATTTATCCTACTAAACTTTGCATGACAACTATAATAACTCTTTAAATTATTAAGGACAACCAATCAACTTGGTCCATTTGTTGTGGAAACATCCTGCGCAGCCAAGAAACAACAAAATAATTTAACAGAAGCTTTATGATAACTATTGGCATAATCTCACCAAATATAAAGTTGTTTCTTGGGTGCGCGCATACTTATTCAATCTAATTCCACAGAAGAATATAAAGGTCAAACAGGCTGTGTTAGCCTTCATGATCAAGGCTCAAGTTGATTCTAACAGATCAATATCAAGGTTAAAGTATTCTGGAGGTTCAATGTTCCAGAAAAATGTAAATACATTAACTCATGTGGAACCTAGGACTAGACTGGATCATTTCAACTTTAAAAGTCAATATGATCTTTTCCAACGTGTTTTTTCCCCTTTCGGGTTATATTGTTGCTTTGATATTTACAGACAAGTTTTCATACTCTCAATAATTTATTTCACTAAAGGTTCCATCCATCAATCTGCCTATTTCTACATTAACTATAGCATTATAGATCAATACTGGTCCTGTTCAGATAATTATAAAGTAATATACACTTCACTATAGGTCTGAGGACATAAAACACTAACATATTGTATTATATATAGTACTTCCTTCATCTCAAATGAAATTCAATTACTTTTTCCATTTTTTTTATTTTTTTTCTGAATCAATACAGTTTCATTCAGAGAAAAGTTTTGAAGGTGTTTATATGAAATTAGGATTCGCAATAAAAGCCAGTAAGTGCTTTACAAAAACAAGAACCTGTCCATAGTACACTGATGCGCCACGTGCATTTTCATTTTTCTATGGTCAGTAGACCATGATTTTGGGGTCAAAACTTTAATTTGGCATTAAAATTAGTAAGATCATACCATAGGGAACATGTGTACTAAGTTTCAGGATGATTGAACTTCAGTTTCATCAAAAACTACCTTGACCAAAAACTTTAACCTGAAGCGGGACAGAGGAGGTCACATTAGAAAGACAAAGTTATCTATTATGTTTGGTTTTCTTTCTAGTTCAAAGTATAAACTTCCACACTATATCATTTTCTCATTAAATTGAAAGGTATACATTACGTAGTATCATTTGAGTGTTGATATGATTTACCTGTCTATGAGCATGTGAGTTTTGATATGATTTACCTGTCTATGAGCATGTGAGTTTTGATAAGATTTACCTGTCCATAAGCTTGTGAGTGTTGATATGATTTACCTGTCAATCAGCATGTGAATGTTGATATTATTTACCTGTCCATAAGCTTGTGAGTTTTGATAAGATTTACCTGTCCATAAGTTTGTGAGTGTTGATATGATTTACCTGTCTATGAGCATGTGAATGTTGATATGATTTACCTGTCCATAAGCTAGTGAATGTTGATATGATTTACCTGTCCATAAGCTTGGAGTGTTGATATGATTTACCTGTCTATTAACATGCAAGAGTTTATATGATTTACCTGTCCATTAGCATGTGAGTGTTGATACGAATTACCTGTCCATTAGCATGTGAGTTTTGAATGATATACCTGTCCATTAACATATGAGTGTTGATATGATTGACCTATCTTTTAGCATGTGAATGTTGATTTTATTTACCGGTCTATTAACATGTGAGTGTTGATAAAATTGACCTGTCTAATAACATGTGAGTGTTGATATGATTTACCTGTTCATAAACATGTGAATATATTGATATGAATTACTTGTCTATTAGCATGTGAGTGTTGATGGTTCATGGTTGACCTGTCTATAACTTATAAGTTTGTGAGTTTTAATAAGATTTACAAGTCTATTTGTCTGTGAGTGTTGATATGATTTATCTGTCTTCCCCTTGAAGCAACATAGACAGCCCACACAGCATCTATTCCAAGATTTACCTGTCTATTGATATGTGAGTTTTGATGTGATTTACCTGTATTTCCCTTGAAGCAACATAGACAGCCCACACAACATCTATTCCAAGATTTACCCGTCTATTAACATGTGAGTTTTGATATGATTTACCTGTCTATTAACATGTGAGTTTTGATATGCTTTACCTGTATTTCCCTTGAAGCAACAAAGACAGCCCACACAACATCTACTCCTGGATTTTTTCTTTCTACTGGTTTTCCTAAACTGCTTCAGTTTCTTATATTCCTTACTTTTATTAATTTCACATACATAGTCATTTGATCCCGTTCTCTTTAAAACTTTATAATTTTGTTTTTCATCTTCATCTTGCAAGCTGATTTCTGATTGGTCAGATGAAGTGACCAGTGGCCAAGTTGCTGATTCTTCTTTATTCATGAATCACATAAATTTAACATCATGTACAAACAGTGGCGGATCCAGAACTTTTCCTAAGGGGGGGCCCGCTGACTGACCTAAGAGGGGGCCCGCTCTAGTCATGCTTCAATGATTCCCTATATAAACAACCAAATTTTTCCCACGAAAGGGGGGGCCCGGGCCCCCCAGGGCCCCCCCCCCCCTGGATCCGCCTATGACAAAGTAAACAAACCATATCCAGTGTAAAATTATACTTCACTTAATATCCCATTAAATAAAACCAAGATTATTGGAAAACCTAATAAGCTATTAACTATTGGAAGTAACATATGATCTGTTTGTTTCTATTGTTAAACAGAATTAGTGACAAAGCAGGTTTTTTGTTGTAAGTCAACATTAAGTTGTAAATCCACATAAAACAGGTTTTATATTGAACATTTTCTATTCCATGTCATTTGAATTAATCCAGCAAATCCAATATTTATAGAGTAATACAGAGACTGGGAATTGTACACATTTTAAGCATATTGTTTAATTAACTTTTCCTGCATGTATTGGTTGAGAAGGGTAAAAAGCATTCCACATTTGAGAATTCATTTCATTTCCCCTAAACTATAGTCCTCTTTTTAATTTCATATACATGATATACAACATGTACAAGTTTTTGAGATAACATGTATCATGTTATAAAACAATCATGTTTCACTAAACAATTAGCCAAGCATCTCATCAAATTTGTTTACATAATCCTATCCTAAAAATGCATATTTGCATGTAAATGTATATGACATGTATATAATAAAGTATAATTTTCTGATAATTATTTAAATCCACGTTTATGTAACAAATAATAAAATATCTCCTTTTCAAATATCAAAACATGATTGTATAAATGTATAGAAAGAACATATATTCCATGTGGTCATGGTCGTGTTATAACACAATGTTCCAAATCGTTCTTGTAACCGTTTTCTCTTACTTCTAAGCAGAGTAAAACTTGTTTAACGAAGAATTCTACTTGAGACAACTCAAGTTAAGTCACAATTCAAATCCTCCTGCTATTCTATTATCTAGAAGAAACACAAATTAGGTTTCATTTCAATTTGATCAGCCATCTTTATAAACATGCTGTACCATCACCTTTCAGCATCATGTTATAATTTCTTCCATTTGATGAATTTCAATATCCATTAAAACAAAGCCTTAAAGCATGAAATAGATAGATGTTTGATTATCCTATAAATTCACCTGTTACATTCTCAGTTTTTATTTAATTTTGTTCATATCATATTAAATATATATCTATTAACTTTTTTATTTTTCACTAATATTCTCTGTAGCATATGCTTATCTTTAGTCTCCAACCTGTTTTTACATTATAAAGCTGTGAATGATTAGTAAATCAAAGCGCGAAAGCGCTGTAAAGGCAGTTAATTACAGGTTGTGTGTATATCTAGTCCAGTTATAGCATTATCTTCCATAGAACAGAGGTGGTTTGTAGAATTTAAGATTTAGAGTTCTTTTGTACCTAGTTCACCTATATCTATAGTCTACTGTTTACAGTATATTTTCTGTGCCTCGCCATGAAATGCATTTTTAGCCATGGCCTTGTCAGTTTGCTTTAAATTTATGAGTTTGACTGTCCCTTTGGTGTCTTTCGTCCCTCTTCTTTAGACATATAAGAACTTTTCCTTTTCAATATAAATAGACTATTTTTAATTATTGATTGTATACGCATATTCTATGACTCCCATAAAAAATAGTTCACAAAAATTGACTAGTCTCTGTACTGTGTGTATAGCAAGAACATCAAGTAACATAATGGTAAATGTACATAGTAACATGTCAACTTTTTTGATGACCATACCTGCCAACTGTCAGTATTTGCAGAGTATTTCCCCCATCGAGCTCGAGGCTCCCAAATGGAAATTTTGTA
This sequence comes from Mytilus galloprovincialis, assembly GCF_965363235.1. NCBI lineage: Eukaryota > Metazoa > Mollusca > Bivalvia > Mytilida > Mytilidae > Mytilus > Mytilus galloprovincialis. The sequence goes on along the minus strand of NC_134838.1, from coordinate 129,080,906 downwards.
AGAGCAATTTTGTCGACTATTTAAAGAAAACAATTAATGCAAGAAGAAGCCAAAAACCACATTAGAATATATTTGAAGGGAATCCATGACAATCGCCCCATTAGCAAATAGCCCCACTTTTTCACTAACTCGCCCCACTTTAAAAAAAAACTGCCCCAACCTGGATTACCAAATCGCCCCACTTGTGAACTGTGTTAAATCCCGTTAATATTACTCCTGCCAACTCGCCCCACCTAATAGAAAACGATAATATCTAGATAAATATATTATTAACCAGGAAGAATTTAGTAATGCCAACTCGCCCCACTTATGTAAAAAGATGTTATCCAATTGTATATAAGTTAAATTCTGTTAATATTACTCCTGCCAACTGGTCCCACCTAATGGAAATCGGTGAAATCTAGATAAATATATTATTAACCAGGATGAATTTAGTAATGCCAACTCGCCCCACGTATGGAAAAAGATGTTATCCCATTGAATATAAATTCAATTCCTTATATTGCATTATGATACAATTAACAGGTTTCTTTTCAATTGTTATGCAAAAAACTAAGCTTCAAAACTTACATTTATTCTTCAACAATCAGTTTTTTTTTAGAATTATAATTTCAGTATATATATCAATAATAGTTATTAAATTAATTTTCGGTTTGTTTGTATTCTGTGTAGATTAGTTTTCATTAAAGTGGTGTGAGTTTTTATTTTTAATTATATATATATATATATTAATCTAAAAATTACCGTTTTTTTATAAGTAGGGCGAGTTGGCAGGAGTAATATTAAACAGGGTTCTCGCTAAGGCGAGTCCATGAGTCCTGGACTCATCAAAATCTGTCTGGACTCACCATTTTCAAAACTGGTGAGTCTACAAATACATCAATATTGAAATATTTTGTATAAACTGAACACAGATATGTTTCTAACTCCAGGCTAAATCTACCGGTATGAATGAAAAAGAAGTGTTCAATTAAGGCTCTGTGGCCATAACAGCTGTCTCATTAGCATTTTAACCACTTCCCATATTTGCAATTAAAACAATAGAAGAAAATTATTCAACGCAAAAACAAAACTTACTTGTAAATATGAAATTCTCTTTACGGTAGCACTTCGGTGTTGACATGAATATCAATTTTGTGGTCATTTTTATAAATTTTCTGTATACAAAACTTTGAATTTTTCGAAAAACTAAGGATTTTCTTACCCCAGGAGTAGATTACCTTGGCCGTATTTGGCACAACTTTTTGGAATTTTGGGTCCTCAATGCTCTTCAACTTTGTATTTGTTTGGCTTTTTTTAACTATTTTGATCTGAGCGTCACTGATGAGTCTTATGTAGACGAAACGCGCGTCTGGCGTATAAAATTATAATCCTGGTATTTTTGATAACTATTTCTAATTGTTTGAGATTGTACAGTAGTACCTGTAACTGCTTATACCTATTTCTTATTCACTTTTGCTTGATAAACTCACTAAATATCATATACATTGTACCACATCTCCTTATTTTTATATGCATTCCAATAACATGAACAATTGTAATTCAATTCTATATACCAAAGAAAAATGAACTGCACCACTTTCATTCACTAGTACATTTGTATGCATCTTTTGGCAAAATACAAGTTCTTAGATGACACAATTAATATAATATATATTTATTGATAAAAAAATAAAATTTAGTACACAACTCTTTAACTGGTATAAAAAAAAGCACAGCTGTGTCATAAATTGTGAAATCTGTGCTGAAAACATAGACATTGATGGTATTTGAGTAATTCCATATGTGAAGCTCAACATTAGCTCGTCAGTTGATGGTGGGTAGTTATAGTTCCTTTCTGCAGGCTAGGATGACTGACTTTTCAGGAAAACCAATTTCACAAATCAAAACTTTCCTCTAGATTTCTCCTACAATATTCATCCAGTTTAGTTCTTTTGTTTTAATTGGACACTGTCCTGATTTTTAATTTTGCAAACCATTCAGTCTCTTGCTTGCAAATGGTGCATGAAAATAGGATGGGTATGGCAGTAGACAAGTCTCTTTAAAGTGGGTTTGTGCCCTGAAAAAAAGTTTTATAACTTAAGTTTAATTGAAACTTGTGCAACACATATACCTAAATAACTATATAACATAGAAGAGAGCATCATTCGTGTCAATGTTTTGTTCCTGTTTACATTGTCATTGATATTTTTTCAGAAAGCCTGAGGCATAGCTCATGAATTCCTGTCATTAGACATTACATCCTAAATTAACATAATTACTGCTAGAATAATTATCAGTATGATATACGTACACTATCATTGTACAGCCCAAGTGACGTCTTTAGTATATATAATTGTTGCATTCATTCACTCCTGTGTTCAGTCGTTCAAAAATATTTAAACATCAACAAATGAACTTTAATAAGGACAAGAAAACACTAGAAATGAGTCCTGTAATATTTTGTTTTCATTTCAATGTTATATTTAACTGTGCCATTAAAGTGTGAGGTTTGGCATGCCTTAAAACCAGGTTCAACCCACCACTTTATTCCCCTTTAAAAGTGTCCTGTACCAAGTCAGGAAGATGGTCATTGTTATAATATTGTTCGTTTCTGTGTGTGTGTTGCATTTTAACGTTGAGTCGTTTCTGTTTTCTCTTAATTTTGAGATAAGACGTGGCACGGTACTTGTCTATCCCATATTTATGTATTTGGTTTTGATGTTATATTTGTTATTCTCGTGGTGTATTGTCTGTTGCTTGGTCCGTTTCTGTGTGCTGTTGCGTTTCGGTGTTGTGTCGTTGTTCTCCTCTTATATTTAATGCGTTTCCCTCGGTTTTGGTTTGTTGCCCCGATTTTGTTTTTTGTCCATGGATTTATGAGTTTTGAACGCTTTCGAGACGCGACGGCCATACTTCCATGACGGCCCTAGGATGTGTCGGCCATACCGTCATATCGTCCATGGGACATATCGGCCACACATTGTGAGACGTATCGTCCACACTTTTAATTTTTTTATTGAGTTTATTACATAAAATATAATACAAAAAATAAGTATTTGTTCATAATAATAACATAAATATGATTGTGTAGTACTTTTTTTCTGTACAGAAGATTTTATTTATTCTTGTAAGGGTATTTTGCTTGATCATCATCGCTCGTGTTTACAACTTGTTGCGGCCATATTATGTAAGTATATTGTTTATTTCTTCATTATCAGTTGTAAACAATTTCTGAAGAATAATTTTTATTGTAATGTGATATAAAGGCATCATAATTTATATGAAGTTTAAACTGTAGGAATGTTGACTGTCGCTGTCAATGACGATATATAAATACAAGCACATGTTACAGATCTTTTAATTATATCTGTAAAAAATATAAATTATTCTAAACTATAAAGATCTTCTCAATCTCAGTCTTGGTGAAATTAAAAACAGGACTGTTAACTCTAAGGAAGGCAATTCATCAAGTTCGAGTTATATTTGTCATGATCATCAGACACATTGTTTAATAATTCTGATTTTTTTTTCTTTCTTATAGTTTAGAGTCATTCTATTTGCTGAACATCTTTCCAAGACAGAGACTACTGCAGAATTTTCCAATAACATAAAAAAAATACCCGCTACAACGAATGGGAGTGTTTAACTACTAAGGCATTGACCATAATGTTCTCGTACGATCGTGAAACGTTAAAAAAATGACCCAACTGCTGATTCAGCTGGTAACAAATTTCCGATATTATTAAAGATTCACAATACAAAGGGAACTTCCTATGCTTAATTGAGTCCCTAAATAAATGTGAACAGTTATATTTTATTCAAAATTATCGAAAAGCAAAGTTTAATATGTTTTCTCGTACGAATACTGAATAACAGACGGACGGCCGCACTAACAAAACAAAAAACAAACAAATACTGAAACGTTTCACTATCGATCAAAAATCCGGAAATGACATATATATCACGTATCATGATGACACTGTCAAAACTGTAAACTTGTGTTTCCTATTCTGACATAGGACTTGTATTTCCTTTTCAAGTGCGTTTTACTGTTCGTATTACTGTGTGTTTTTCATTCTTTATTGGCTAGAAGTATAGCGGAGGGTTGTGATCTCACGAAACATGCTTAACCCCGCCGCATTTGGGCGCCTGTCCCAATTCAGGAGCCTCTGTCCTTTAAAGTCTTGTATGATTTTAATTTTAGTTCATTGTTATATTTCGGAGTTTAGTACAACCTTAAAATTTAAGGATACTGTTATCCCATGTGATGTCTTATATATTTCATAAAAAAACGACTTCTTCTTTTCATTTTTTATTTTGTAATTAGAAATGATTTGAAATATTTCGTGCTATATATCTATAACTGAGAATGATTGTTATCAGAGCCGTGTTTACATCAGTGTTTTACAGGTACCCCTCTTTTCGCCCCTTATCTATTTTTGATATTTTAATCAAAAATTTAAAAAATCAAACTTTCAAAAAGTGAAATAATCAAAATTGCACGTTAGGTTTAGTATTTTAGAAGTTTGATCAAATTCCTAAACTATCAAATTTATAAACGATATTTAGAATTTTAATATTTTAATAATTTGGTTAAAATTTCAAAATTTCAAAACTTTTACACAATTTGAAATTTTGATATTTTAAAACTTTGATCAAAATTCCAAAAATCTAAAATTTCAAAACTTTTTAAAACTTTGAATTGATAAGTGTTACACGGACCCATTCAGACTTAATATATTTAAAAAAGACTTAGTAATAATTGGTCGGACTTGCTGGTCACATAGCACAGAAGGGTACATGATGGACAGCAATTTACCAAATGAGTGCCACCGGTTACGGTTACGGTTATATGTTTTTGGTGGACGACTTACCAATTGGTAATTGCGCCCTGGTAACTAAATTTGGAATTAGTCCATTATAGTAATATTTTACTTTATAGATAATTCCATTTAAATAAAAATTTAAGAAAATAAATATATATTCAAGGCGACCCTCTTTGTTTACAGGTGGTGCGCCTTATTAAGCCTGTACTAGTTTAAACTTATTTTATTAAATTTAAATAGAAATAAAACTTATAAAACAAATGAATGTTCTTTTTAAACTTTTATAAGGGGTTAAGAAATTTGGTTTTTGAGACTTCGGGTTTTGCCCTATACTTTTCCATCTATTTTTTAACTAGAAGAAAAATGCTGTATGTTTTTTGTTTTAGTTTTTGTTTTTTGTTGGTTTTTTTTGTTGTTTTTTTTGTTGTTTTTTCTCCATCTGTGGTTGTTAGTGTTATTGTTATAAATAACGTGTTGTGTCACTTAATTATGTTTGTTTTAATTATGATAGTCAGTTGCTTTGTCATATTTCTTGAATACTATAAGTAGACTATGTTTGATCAGTTGCCCCAGCCAGTGGTCCCGTGAGAATCGTGTATACGCACTATCTCACGGAAGATACAAACCATGATAGTGTAGGTTAATTGCAACCTGGAACAAGGCATCGTCGTGTGCTCTGACTGGTGATCAGTCAGGCAGAGAACAAGCCCATGTCTAACTCCCGAAATGCAATAACTGTTTCATGATATACCCCCCCTGAAAATCCAAATTGTATAGATAAGGTAAAAAAATTAAAAATAATTAAATAAATGAAACTATTACTTATTTTTAAAAAAAAAAACGGGCCATTTTACTTCTAAATTAATTACAAGGGTTCCAGTTTGAATTGTACGGGCTTTTTTGTCATTTCAGTACAATCGATGTACTTTGCGCTGACTCCACTGTTTTCTAAGCTTCGTACATGTCAAACTGGATTTAACTTTAACTTAATTTCATGCCCTGTATGTCATGACTACCATGTCTGGGGGCGACCACTGGTTGGCACCGCTAATCTACATACATGTCTACAAGTAATGCTTACGACTTTTTAAATAATTTTGTTTGTTAGTTAGATTTTATATTTTTATATGTTAGTTGTAGCTTTAGCCTTTAAATTGAAATCTAAGTAGAGAAATTTGGTTTGTTTGTTTTTAAACTTAAATGCTAAGGGTACTGTAGCAGTACTACCGATTTGCTTAAAATGTTTGCTAAAAGGCAAGGCACTTATATATTAATTCATCTTTAACCCTTTCTGTGTTCCTTTATTTCACAATTGAACTATTTAATTGACCTTGTAGTGTTGTTGTGTTATACTTATGTAATCAAACAATAAAAATGTGGGTGTGTTTGATAGGATGTTTGGTTTCTAAATCACGTCCTTGTACCTGGGTGTGTATGTACTAGCACTATAGTGTTGTAACACGTGTTTGTGGTGTGGCATTGGTGTTATTGAAGAAGTTGGGTAAGTTTTGTGTTTACATGTTTACTTTTTAACCTGTTATTTCTTCCTATACTTATTTCTTATCTTAGTTTTTTTTTTATATATATACATTTATTACGGATATTATCCTTTCAATGAAAATGTTAAGATATATATATTTGTCTTTGCATTTCATAGCTTACTTGGTCTGCCATTCGTAGAAAATTATCTGAACTTATGTATCCCTACCTAGTTCTGTTGTTTGTTTTTGTTTTTGTTTTTCTTTCTTACTTTTCAGAGTTTAATTGCAATTTACGCATTGTTTTATACAAATGTCATATGTTTATATGTCCCCTTTTGTGGCATGAATAAAATTAATAATGGGTAGGACTGATTGTGCCTTTTCACTAAGCAGACTTTGCATCGAAAAATTAGTAACTCCTTGTGCTATTAATTCTTGGAACATAACATTTCTGTTATCGCTATATGTATTGCACTCTAGCAGAAAGTGTTTTGCTGTTTCTGGTGCTCTACCGCAATTTTCGCACATTTCAGAATTTTTAACTCCTATTTTGAATAGATGTTTATTTAGTTTAGCATATCCAGTTCTAAGTCTGTACATAATAGTTTCTTTGCGCCTTATCATTTTTGGTAAGGACACATTAAATGATATTTTTTCCTTTATTTCATACAAGTGTCTACCCTTTTTGTTAGAATCCCAGCTAGTTTGCCACATAGTTTTAAGTATATTTGTACATAAAGTTTTAATATCTTCTTTATATAGTGGGGTATTTGCATATATAATTTCATAATTCAAAGCATGTTTTGCTTGCATATCAGCTAACTCATTTCCCCAGATACCTACATGGCTAGGAATCCATTCGAGCATGACATTTATACCTGATTTTAGTAGTGTTGTTATACTATAGTATATATCATAAATTATCAAGTTATTGACCTTTGATAGAGGTCCCTGTATTGCCTGTAAAGCTGATAATGAATCAACGAATATTACAACATTTAATGGTAGGACATCTTGTATCCAATTGAGTGCAAGGAATATTGCCATAAGTTCACATGTAAATACTGATAAATTGTTTTGCAGTCTATACCCTTTTTTATTTTGAATTCTGGTATTACATAAGCACAGCTACTTTTTCCACTATCTGGTTCTTTGGATCCGTCAGTATATATTTTTATATAATTTTTATAATTAGTATCAATGAGTGCCACCGACATTTCTGGTTACTTTTATAAAGCAAGGTCGGTACATCAAAAAGACTGCAAACAGCTTGTATTTTTACAAGAATTTCACTACCAAATGTATGTTTTCACTCCGCTTGAACTCAGCTTGGGAGTTGTGTTTTTATAGTGATCTTGAATTGTATTTCCTTTACAATTTCTTGACAAAAGCATACTTAATACTTGTGTTCATCAAAGAAGTAATAATAAGCAATCAACAATCTTCTCAAATTTCCAACTTAATCATTACTTGATTACAGATGATTACCTTGTTTTATATTTCAAAACTTAACTCATTGTTTTAATTATGACAGAAATTAATCTCCCATTCGGATATAGTCATTAATATTTGTTCAATTTGTTCTGTTTGCTATACGCAAGATATCAAACAATCATTTAGAAAACAATATGATATTTTAATATTTTATTAGATTAAACACATTCATTTACGTAAATATATAATGAGTAAACAAATGATATAAAAAAAAAATAAGATGAAAAATATTGTAAAAACAGTATAGTTGATTTAAAAGTTATAATAATCATCTATAAGTATCAAAATAATTCATCTATAACATTAAAAAAAAAAAAAAAAACCATGGACGATACGTCTTTACAAAGTATGGCCGTTTTTGTACTATGGCCGTTTCATCTTTTCGGGGTATGGCCGTTTCATCCTATGGCCGTCATGGTAGTATGGCCGTTACGTCCTGCATCGTTTTGAACAGCGGTATACTACTGTTGCCTTTATTTATATACAACCCGTGTTTAAGTGTATTTGAAATAGAAATCTGGTTAAACGATGTATAAAGGAGAAATATATCTGGTTAAACGATGTATTATAAAGGAGGAAAAAATTGTAGATATTGCATTACGATGCGTTCTACCTAATAGCACGTGGATATGTTTACATATTTAGACTTGACCCAGTATGACCCGTATCTTGTAGGTCACCGCCGTCGTTTAAACACTTGACTACAGTCGTGTATAAGCAAGACAATAAAAAGCTTAAGCCTGTACTATTTGTGTGAAGTAAATGTGTTTGTTCTGAACATCTAAATTGTTTTACCTGATAGCAAGGACGTATATCTATCCGTTTCCTTCTCAATTCACTTTGTCAAATTTTTCCGGTCTTCTTCAAAACATACGTATAACTGCGCCCGGAAGTGAAACAAATATGAGAAATCCTCGTAAAATAATGCTATTTTCAATTTTGTGGAATCCATTTTGTATTATTAATTATACAAAGATAAAAAAAAGTTACGATTAATTATGAATTTGCATATCATTATACGGAACGTTTATGGACTATTTTTTAAGTCGGTCAATTTGGCGGTAATCATGTACACATACACACGTAGATTGGCTGGTACCCGATTGTAATGTTACACATCAAATATATCAAATAGCTAATACCCGGAACGTAGTACCGGGAACCAGGATAATACGTAGACAACATACATAACTAATACCGAAATTGAAAACGCTTTACGGTTTCTCGTTCATAAACCGAATTCTGCTTTGAATTATAGAAGATGCAATATTAATCATGTTCAGTCGACTTTTCATTGTTATATCAACGTCTGAACTAATGAAAGAATCTTTAGATGTCAGATAACACTTGAAATTGACCCGACCTCTTTCCACACGGAATATACAAATAATGATAGTTTGTAGTCAGGTTGACTGCTTATAATGCAAAATACACACTAATAGCAAGTTCTATAAAACGAACAATACACACTGATAGTTTCTTTAGTCCCCAATGTAAATGAAAGAAACAAAAACCATATCATACCATAAAAAGAAGAGGAGAAATTCGAACATTTCCGGATCTATTTCTGGCCAAAAGACCCCCAGCATAGATTGCGTATGAAAAGATGAACCTCATGACTTAAAAGTCAGGCCTTAAAGCACTGCCTTTAAAAATAATATTACTATTATTTTCTCAATCATAATTTCTCCAATATTCACTTTTTTGTTTACTTTTCTCATGTTTTTATACTTCATTATCATGAAAATATTTTCCCCTTCAAATATCACTTAGCAAATTTGATTTATGAATTTCCAATAGTACCTACTTGTCTTGTAAATGTAGTTTTTACTTTAACAGGTTGTGACTTGTATGTTTTGTCTATATTCCGTTAACATTATAATCATGTTAATAAACAATAATCATATTACAATTTGTTCAAAACCACTTTTTTTCACATTCACATATATCTTTTTCTATATAAAAGCAAATTATTTGAACATTTATCCCTTATCTGCATTTTTTCAAACATAGAACCCCCTCAGGACCAACAATCAATATGAAAAAACATGTTTTTCCTCATCAAATTTTTATACGGTAATTAGTATGCTCAATAAAGAATAATATCCTTTAGCCATCAGCAAATAAAATAAGTTCTGAACAGAGCTTCGGCACAATGGAATCTCTTCTACATGTTCTAATAACATACATTTAAGTAACAATGATTGCAATTTGTGTGACTGATTTGTGAGAATGGCACAGTATATTTGACACCATCTATAAGACCAATACATAGATATAGGAAGATATGGTATAAGTGTCAATGAGACAACTCTCTGTCCTTGTAACAGTTGACACACTGTGTAAGACAGTCTATTTGACACCATGTGTAAGACCAATACAGTCTATTTGACACACTGTGCAAGAACAGTAAAGTCTATTTCATGTATTTGACACCATATGTAAGACCAAAACAGTCTATTTGACAAACTGTGTAAGACCAATAGTCTACTTGACACTATATGTAAGACCAAAACAGTCTATTTGACACACAGTGTAAGACCAATACAGTCTATTTGACACCATATGTACATTTTTAAGACCAATACAGTCTATTTGACACACTGTGTAAGACCAATAGTCTACTTGACACTATATTTAAGACCAATAGTCTTTTTGACACACTGTGTAAGACCAATAGTCTATTTGACACACTGTGTAAGACCAATACAGTCTACTTGACACCATGTGTAAGACCAATACAGTCTATTTGACACACTGTGTGAGACCAGTACATTCTATTTGACACACTTACATAATGTAAGACCAATAGGGACTATTTGACACCATATGTAAGAACAGCACAGTCTATTTGACAACATGCATGTGTAAGTCCAATCCAGTCTATTTGACACACTATGTAAGACAAATACAGTCTGTTTGACACACTGTGTAAGAACAGTAAAGTCTATTTCATGTATTTGACACTATATGCAAGACCAATATAGCCTATTTGACAAACTGTGCAAGACCAATAGTCTACTTGACACTATATGTAAGACCAATACAGTCTATTTGACACACTGTGAAAGAACAGTAAAGTCTATTTGACACCATACATGTATGTAAGACCAATAGTCTATTTGACACACTGAAAAACCAGCAGTCTATTTGACACCATATGCAAGACCAATAGTCTATTTGACACCATATGTAAGTCCAATAGTCTATTTGACACCATTTGTAAGAAGAGCCCAGTCAATTTGACACCATGTGTAAGACAAATACCGTCTATTTGACACACTGTAAGACCAAAACAGTTTATTTGACACACTGTGTAAGACCAATAGGTCTATTTGACACCATATGTGAAAGAACAGCATACAATGTAGTCTGTTTGACACCATGTGTAAGAACAATACAGACAATTTGACACCATATTTGAAAGAACAGTACAGTCTATTTGACACCATGTGTAAGAACTGTACAATTTTCCACTAGCATGACTAGTAATTTTCTTTCTTTCACACAAAATTGTGTTTTCCATGAATAACCATTTATACAAAATATGATAATTTTGAACAACCTGCAGTTTGAAAAAAATCCCTGTGACCCATACTTTTTATAACATATTCGAGAAGTCAAAAGTATTGACTTCGTTTTGACAAATAATAAACAAATTCTATTAAAGGGATAATTCGCGATTTTTCACTTTTCATCTTATTATGTTCATAATACCATAAAAAACATATTCACCAAGTTTTATTTCGATATGAAAAGTAATAAAGAAGAAAATTGGGAATTATTAATTTTATTTTATCAAACTTCCTGACTTATGTGACGTAGTTTAAGTCTTTGAGCATGCCGGGAGTGAAATGAATCTCATTTAAGTCTTGTTTGTTAACCATCTAATGACGCTATTTAAAGCGCATCGACGACTTTTGGTGTAGCTATTAACCAACGAAAAGTAAGTGATAGCCATGCAACTTTTTAAATTAGATTGTAGGATTCATGTGTGAATTTTTTATACGAATTCTAGTAATTAAAGTAAATATTACAATAGAACATTTTTATGATTTTTTTTCTTCAAATACTTTAAACAAACATATGAAACTGACACGATCGATAGTGTATTGAAAAATACATGTTTGTATTCTGAACTTTTTGCTTCATTCCAGAAAACATTTTCACTTGCTTGTACTGTGGAAATTAAATGTGTATTAATTTGTGACACTTAGTGAATGTTGAATGCCTAGTTAAACTCAAGGTAATTAAAAGATTAGCATTATGTAATTCTAATCTTTTGATCTTCATTCAGTGACACCTAGGCGTCACGGTTCAGCATTTCAGGTGTGAATAACATTTCGTATGAATGATATACTGGAGTCAGTTATAGTTTTAGACACAGAAATGTAAGAAAAAGAATTAAAATGAATTTATGGGAGAAATAAGGTCGCATAATAACTGGATAGCTGTTGTATATTTTTATATATTTTGCATAAGCTCACTTTTAAATGAATTATGACTTCTGATTAGTTTTGTAACGATAAAATACTGAATTATTTTAATTGAATAAATTTATAAATAAAAATAGCCTTCTTAACACGAGTGTATGAACTAATCAAAGCGCTGTAAGCGCTGAAGGCAGTTAACCAAAAACCAAAGCAACCGTAGTTATGAAAACTGTGGCAATGTTGCCTCAACATTAAACATTCATATATAGTACATGCATGTTTATCTAATGATTTCTTTATTAAGGCAAATAATTAATATGTTATCAAGGTTTCAAAAGCAATGCATATATCAATGTATATTTGTTTATGGTGAGTCTGCAGTGGTACAAGTTCCCAATGATTGCAGTTGTTCTACTTGGTAGTTAACCTTGGTTTTATTTGACTGCTAAAAGTTAAAGTTGACTTAGTATGAACATGTAATAGTATGAATGAACTGGTTTCCCTGGAAAGAAAACTGAATTTGTGTTATATAGTACAAAAGTTACGAGACATGAATCAGACAAATGTTCACTACAACAGGGATCAAAAATGAGGTCTGACTGACCTGTCCATAGTAAATGTAAATGATTTGTTATTTTGTCCCATACATATGAATATATATGATTTAGGGGTGGGGATCTAAACGGTTTTCAAGTTCTCAAACAGGTAGGGGTAGGCAGAGGATTTAGGGGGCAGGAGGCCCGGCCCCCTCCCCCTTTTTGGGAAAAAAATTGGTTGCTTATATATGGAATCACTGAAGCGTGACTGGAGCGGGGCCCCCTCTTAGGTCAATCAGCGGGCCCCCACTTATGAACATTTCTGGATCCGCCACTGGGGGTAGGGTGACCCTAGGGACTTCCCCTACATTTCATTTTATTTGTTATATTGTCCCATACATGAATATATATGGTTTAGGGGTGGGGATCTCATTGGTTTCCAAGTTCTCAAACAGGAGGGGTAGGGTGACCCCAGGGACTCCACCTATATTTCATTTAACTAGTTATATTGGCCCATACATGAATATATTTTGTTTTGGTGTGGGGATCTCAACCGTTACCAAGTTCTCAAACAGGAGGGTTGGGGTGACCACAGGGACTTCCCCTATATTTTATTTGATTTGTTATATTGTCCCATACATGAGTATATATGGTTTAGGGGTAAGGATCTTGACCATTTCCAAGTTCTCAAACAGAAGGGTGTACAGTGACCTCAGGGACTCCCCCTAGCTTTCATTTGAATTGTTATATTGTCCCGTACATGAATATATGGTTAAGGGGTGGCGATCTCAACGGGTTTCAAATTCTCAAACAGGAGGGGGTGGGGTGACGCAAGGGACTCCCCTATATCTCATCTGATTGGTTATATTGTCCCATACATGAATATATATGGTTTAGGGGTGGGGATCTGGACTTTTTTTAAATTCTAAAACAGGAAGGGTGGGGTGACCCCCAGCGACTCTTCCTATATTTCATTTTCTTCCACCTTAAATTTGCAAAGCATGGGTTGTTCTCAGCTTAATACGAGCATCACTGAAGAGACATGTATTGTTGAAATGCGCATCTGGTGCAGGAAAATTGGTACCGTTAATGTTATTAATAAAGAATATTCCGATAATTTTACCTCAATTTTTTTTTAGCCTCGCTCTGCTCGTCGAAAATTTAAGTTTGCGCCCCTCCTAACCTAAAATCCTGGATCTGCCCCTCATATGGTTTAGGGGTGGGGAGCTCGACCGTTATCAAGTTATCAAACAGGAGGGGGTAGAGTGGCCCAAAGAATACCACCTATATATCATATGATTTACTTACATTTAGTTATATATAATATAGTTGCATTATTTGTGAAAATAAAGAAAGAAACTTTCAGCTACTTCAATTGACCCTTCAAAATTGAGAAAAACAAATAACCCTTCGAAATTGCAGTAATATGTTTACACTTTAAAAGCATCTCCCATGCATTATCATTTATCACTGATAAAGAAAATTTAGACTGTGACCATGAACATGTTTATTGTTAGATATATTGTTCCCAACTGTCAGGCACGTTGTATTGGATTCAGTTTAAATTAAAATTTGTCAAAAAGTAATTTTGAGTTTCTGTATAAAATATTTTTCTGCTTTTTCTTTCTTTTACATATATATCTTTTGGTTTACAATACTAGTGTTTATATTCATTTACCATGCATAGCTTTATTTTTTCACCTGCTTTGATTTATTTTGTAATTGATCGCCAAACCCGGAATTATCCTTATCCGCTTCCGGAATCGGATTCGATATTGTAAAATTTGGCCGCCATTGTTATGTGTTTACAATGTTGTTTTCGTCAATCAGATACGATTTTACTCGAATTTATACAATATTTGTCGGCGATTTTCTGTATAAAGCTAGCGGTTGAACAAAATGAACATCGCTGTCATGAATAATAATGATAAAAATAAGATTTTAGCTCGTTTAATTGGAGACTTTGGTGACTTGCATGGAAGGTTTGCAAAGTAATTTCTTATTTTCTTTCAAGTGGAAGGTGACTACGTCGGGCGTAGCTAGAAACCAACTATCCTAGTCGAAATTCCGCTTGCAAAAGTGGAAGGTCGCGGACCTTGGACCACCACTAATTTGCACACCTGCCTCCAAATTGAAAAGCTACGAAAATTTCACAATTTGAAATTGCCGCCAACAGAATGAACAGTTGAACTTATTATATAATAGACTACTGACGTAGTTGTGCTACGTATTGATGACAAACTATATCCCTACGACTTTTGCCATTTGGGAAATCTAAACTACTTGTCTTAAGAGATTTTCGGCGATTAAATATTTCATACAATTGTTCTTTGACATCTTGGCTAAAAGCACAAGTTATAATGAACTACACAATGATTCTTGATAAGCACTACTTCCTATGTGTAACTTCAAAACTTTTGGATAAATCGACGATCATTTAAGGTTTTTCTGGTCATATTTTTTGTAATCCAGAATAAAAAGTATTAAAAAAGTGTTCAATTAGTTATATATAACATAGTAGCGAGCTAGATAATAACAATGGCAAGTATTTCAGCATTTATTGGGTAGAACACAAAACTAGGGTGCTCGCATAATGCAGCTTAACTGCATAAAAATTGTACTTTTTTAAATTAAAATCGCCAACCTTTAATATTTCAAACAGTATGCAATTATATAATTTAGTCCATCAAAAGCGATCTTTATTTACCTATTTAGGAATTAATGTTCTCATCAAAATATTTTAAATCTCACAACGCATGAATACTTCAGCTATTTGAAAAAAAAAGATGTTTTAAAAAATTGACAGGAAATTTAAGGATCCTCTTGGAATGGAATCGAAAAATTACGAATAGATATTCTTTTAAAGTGTGAAAAACGTCAACCAAATTTATTCATAATCGGGAGCGTCCTTATTAAAATAGTCTTCTTCTCACAACGAATAATACTTTAGCTATTTGACCAACGATGTTTTAAAAAAAAAGACAACAAATTTAATGTCATCTTAATTTCCCTATTTTTGAATGTAATTATAAGTCTGTTCAACTGGCAAGAATACCCCTAAAGCGGACAAGCAGTTTATTCTTTAAATTGCTGTCATTGAATATCAAGAAAGAAAATAAATCCCGAAATCAATTTGAAACTTTAATACTCAAAAGTTTTCCTGGAAAATATTCACATCCCTTGGGGTTTATTAGTGTACGTCCAGTTGCATATGTTTTACATGAATGTCGGAACAATTGTGATGATGTCGAATTTCTTCCTTTATTGGAGAACGATCTAATTGATATATAAATTTGTGATTTTACTATGTTCATAACTTCGATGAACCGAAGCAAGTTATTATATCGACCTGTATTTAAATCAAATTGGTCCTCTTCTTCTTCTTCTTCTTCTTTTGGTATACAATAGTCTATCGAATTCGATGATTACATACTGTTGGCATACGTGGACTAGTCTATTTACAAAACTGTTACCCCAATTTACACAAAATGTATGTTTCTTTCTTATGTTCAATGTATACATGTATATATTTTAAATTGCATTATAGCTCCGTAACTTTCTATCCAGGCGTAGAAACGAATCGTCGACAAGTGCGTAAATTTTTTTAAATCAATATTTCTGGTATGTTCCAATCTGTCCTTTACTATTGACAACGAGTATATATTACATTTTCCCAAATTAAACCTTGGAAAAAAAATGTCAATAGATTTTTATTTCATCAAATCTTTTTTTTTTGTTGGTATTATTTATATTTTTATAAATA
Source organism: Mytilus galloprovincialis (assembly GCF_965363235.1). Lineage (NCBI taxonomy): Eukaryota > Metazoa > Mollusca > Bivalvia > Mytilida > Mytilidae > Mytilus > Mytilus galloprovincialis. The sequence continues at coordinate 129,064,391 of NC_134838.1, read as the reverse complement.
ATATTCTTTACACCAGTAATGTTATTTATAATCAAGCGTATGGGTTTAGTAATGACTAGTATATTATATCACTTTCGGACACGCAAGACAGAGATGTATATTATACACCTGATAGTTCAAAATGGAGAGTTATAAGTTATCGGCCGTGTACACTGATCAATACCTACAGAAGTGAAACGATGCATGAACTTGCAAGTCCGACAGGAAATCGCTTGAATACCTGGACGTGTCACCTCACACCCCTCACAATACCTTTGGGAGTAATACCTTTAGTCATGCTGGTGATCAGATGAGGGAAGATCCGAATTTATTTGAATAAAATTTATTACTTTAAAGAATTATAAACGAATTAGATTTACGAAAACAGTTTTCACGGAACACTTATTTATGATTTAAACTTTGACTTTTTAACTAATTCCAATATTAACAGTTTAAAAATAACAGACTATGGTTATTTAAAAAAAATAAGAACATTTTCCGTATCAAGTTAGTTTGTCAGATAAAACAACCGTACGATTGACAAATTATCGACACGCAATTACGACTACATCGGTTACTGTAGTTTTGGTCCTTTGTGGTTTATAGACATATCGTGATTTTTAATCGGGGAAGACGACAAAATGGCGGAACGCAGAGAATTGATACTCTAAATTTAAAATCGATGGTGATCTCTTATCTAGCGGAATAAAACTTTAATATCTATAAATTTGAGCATTTCTATACAGAATGGACATAATATCAATTTTTGATTTTTTTGCAAAGTTTCCCTTTAACAAATGTTGAATTTTAATTTAGACCCCCTATTCTATTTATAAAATGTACCTTCAACATTGCATAAAATTATTATAACGAATATCTCATTTGTGTCAACATTTCAACAAAACATTATAAAATATCTTCTTCCCATTACTATGAACAATCACTCTGTATTTCCTTTTACACCTTTGAGATGTGAGCAAGCATTATCAGCTTTGTCAAATGTCCGAGGAGAATTTATCAGTGATGTCACAATGTGTGAGGACAAGCCATCCATCTCGCTTTCATCAATGGTAAAACTGTATGTACCTAGTAGATATTATAAAATATCAGTCTTGCGGCACAATGTGAAGCTTTTTAGGTTGTTCATTGAACTCACTCACTTAAAAAGGTTCACTTTGTGGTTCATGGGTGATATTTTAGGATATATATATACAGTATATCAAAGTGTTGAAAATCTGATAATCTATACCAGTAATTTTTGAATTTAAAATTATATCAACACCAGTGTTCACTGCAAAATATGGTTGACAAATTTGTTGATCTTAAATGTACAATATGTGGTCAAAAATGTTTACTACACATTTACAAATGTACGATACATTGTAGATTTTAATTTTGATATCACCCTCTTGAACATGTTGAAAATTAAACTTTCTCTTTTTTTTAAATTTCTAAATCTGATATAACTTAACCCTAAATTAATGCCATATTTATAAAATAAGGATATGTGTGCCAATGGGACAACGTTCCATATTTGTACTTTCAGCTAAAGAGCAGTAACTCTTGTCAGACGTTACAAAAATAAACAAAAGTACCTCATGTACATGTATGTCACATCAATGCACATGTATATACTATAAAAAGGGAAATTTTCTTAGCAGTTATAATTATAATTGCTATTTTTGCAGTAAAATTTGAAACAATGAAAGAAAACCTTCATGATTATTTGATAGACAGTTCATAAGATGAAGTTCATACATTAATGAATCTGAAAGGATGGATGTATAATTCAGGTTTTAAAGACAACAGATCTATATTGTAAATCATGTTTGGGTCTCAAATCAAAAGAAAAAAAATCTTGAATCTGCGAAAATTTCAATCAATTACCTTTTATGAGCTATTGAAATGGGTGTTATGGGGCACAATATTTTACCCTATAATGAATGAAAATACCAAGGAGTCTGAACATCTAAAACAAATTCCTAAACCATACATGCCAACTTTTGAAGATCCCCATATTGTGTGCACCAACTTCCAAGGTTACAATTCTTTGCATTGATTTTTGCAATGTTTTTTGTGCATGTTGTTTTGTGGTCAAGAAAAAGTTCTGAAAAACTGTCATATTTGTATGATGAGCTTACAACCTTTTTTCTTCTGTTTATTTGCATGATTCTAGTTATTATTTCAGTAGAAAAGATGAACATGTAGCTAATATAACACGATTTATTTTCTTGTGTAAAAATATTGAATAATTGTTGACTTTTCCTATCTAAAATTATGCATAAAGAAGGACATTTATTTGGACTCACAAAGTCGACTTTAACACTAAACAGTCACAATTCGAACAGAACATTGACTTTAACAATGCTTATTTGTTTTCAAGGGGGTGTTCGTCCGAACCCCCCGAACCCCCCCCTGTCTACGGGTATGACTAAGTACATTGCTGACGCAGTAATACTACATGTACAATTGAAGCTTAAATCCTGGTTGTATGAAAACACTGGAAAAGACAAAACCATGTTGAATTCCTTTTTAAAACAATTTCTGTTTTTCTAAGTATACTGAAATTTCCATCAAATTAATTCAGCTGATCAATCAGAAAATTACTAAATTCAACTAACAGGAAAAGATCCATGAAAAAATTGTCAAGGTTCTTACTGGCAAATCTGCAAATGAATGACACTATGACTTGGCTTCAAATGATCCAGTCAATGTATAATAGGTTACCCAACTCTCTTTATTGACCATGCTAAATATAGTTGATGCTTGCAAGTTCGTAAAATGCTTGCAAGTTCATGACATCTCAGGATTTCCAATTTAATCATGACGTCATGCAAAAATATTTATCATCGGCAACGTGCTACTTCAAAAACCTTAGCCGCATATTTTTCATTGCATTTTCACTAGTATCAGCTAAGAGAAGCTGAGAATGTTCTTGCATATTATTTGTTTAAACATGTTAAACGTCCATTTCTATTATGACTATTTTGTTCCTCTCCTAGAATTTGGTTGAATTCTTGGGAAAAGTCTTTCAGAAACGTTATTGACATCGAAACAATGACTCGTCATATATTTTTAGGTTATGGCGTGCTTTTTTTCCTTTTTAAGGCCAAGAGTATTATTTTCTGAAGTCTGGTTGTAAGCAGATTTTTTATGATCAGGCCAAATAAAAATATATGTGTGGTTCCAGTAACCCTACCGTCCCTACTTTTTTGTCTTAAAAATAGCCTACCCTAAAGATTCTATTGTCATTTTTCATTAAGCACTGTTAAAGTCAGAATGTTGCTTCCATAGACTCAATGTAAAAAAAAAATTAAAAATAAAAAAAAAATCCCTACCTAGCTACCCTAACTTTTTTTCAGATGTAACTGGAACCACATACTTTTTTATTTGGCCTCAGAAAATGATTTCATATATTTTGATAAAACACAATCTGCCAAGTATTTTGCTCGTATTGGATAGTGACATTTGCGCATGTGCAACAATATATAGGTCAGGCCTATTGTATTAATTTTTTTAATTTACAGAATAAATTTGAGATCAAATAACAAATGAATATCTGGTTAAAGAGAAATCAATTGGGTATGTTATTTGATCTCAAATTTATTCTGTAATGTTAAAATACATAATACAATAGGCCTGACCTATATATATTGTTGCACATGTGCAAATGTCACTATCCAATACAAAGGTCATGAACTTACAAGCATGTCTTCTTATTTTACGGAATCAGGTCACAATAGGTCACAATACGAAATATAGCCAGATTGGCCATAATTCTGTCAATTCTGAAACTATTTATCAATTGACTGTATCAGATTGTTTGCAAATAAGTAAAGAATATTTCAATTCATAGTGGATAACATTTGCTCCAAGGTTTTGCTTTTTTCTTCCGTTTTCCGTGAGGGTAAAGAACTTCCAATCATCAAGGATACTGGGGATTCATTATTATTCGTACGATACCAATTCTACCAATTTTTGTAGGTTTCTTTTAACAATGAATTAGAATGTTCAACAGATTGCCTATTGTTATGATTGTATATGAAACTTTGGCAAAACCATGAAATTAAATATCAGCTAAAATATTTATAACCTCAATCCACAAAATTAAATAAATCCACAGTATAGAATGGTATAATTCACTGGTATTAAAGAGATAATAGTAACTGCAATTACGATTATCCCAATATGGCGACGGTGGATATAGGTAAAATCTTTACATTCATTTTTCTTAAATGTAGCATGCTTTTGTCAATAGTTACTCAGCTGCAAGGTTTATCTATACCATTACATCATATTTGAATCGTAACGGTGCACTGGAATCGTCTGAGCGCTTTGAAAATTGCCGTTATAAAATTCGGTATGATAATCGTAACTCTATGGTATTTTTCTTCTTTGATAATCGTAATTTTCTTTATCGGATAATAGTAACTGAAACATAATAAATGTGTCTTTCAGCATTTCAATGGTATTTTGTGTGTTAAAAATGCAAATGTCAAGTTTAACGATGACATAAACGCATATAAAAATAAATGAAGAAACTTACAGGTTAATATCTAGGACAAATTTACCTATATATATATATATATACAGTCATGGGACTAAAGTGAGTCAGTGTTCTCCCCAGAAATTTTGGATAGCATCACATTTTGCCTAAAAAAAATTAACTATATTTTTTTTAATGTCATTTGTCGCGTCGTGTTAATGCTCTATTTCCTTTTTATGTTTTAGTTTATATTGTTCAATTCATAACTGAGAATACAATTAATTATATTATAACCACAAAAACAGTTGTGTTCAGTTTATGTTTTCTTTATTCATTTAATTTATAGTTACAGAATTATTGTTTTCCTCTTGTGCCAAATAAAAATAAATGTGTGGTTTCAGTTACCCAACAATAAGTCAAATGAATGAATGGTTCTTTAAGTGCAACCTGTATATATACAAAACTAAATATCTAGTACACAAAATTAACTATTTTTATATTATATTAAGTAAAGATAAAGCAGCAAAAGTAGCAAAAAAACAATCAATTTAAAAACTTTTTTTTATCATGTTTATGAAATTCATTGTTTCATGGCACTCAATGAATTAGTCCCAATTGTTTCTAATCTTTACATCAAAATGATATGTATTTTTAACAAAGTTATCTAACAAATAGTCTGTTAATGCGTAGTTTTCTAATGATATATTTTTTCTGTCTACTGTCACTCTGTTGTCATTATCGTGAAAATGCGGATTTTTGTCATATCTGGTCCGGTTCCGATCCGTAGTTAACACAAAAGTGTGCAATGGCGGCCGTAGAAAAAAATACGAAAATGAGTCCGAGAATAAACATTGTTTGACAAGAGATTGAGAATGAACAAGACGCTTTTAATGCATTAAATGGATTAAACATAAACTTAAGCCAATTATGATTACTTTTTAAAGACGTATAAAACTTATTTTAGCTCAAAACCAAAGTTCTCCCTCTCGTATTACCGGAAGAGAAAGAAAATATTTTTTGGAGAGTTGCACAAATAAACGACCTTTTAAAAAAAAAAATCGTTTCAATCTTTGAAATTTCGTAATACAAAACGTAGATTTCGAATTGTTTTGTGATTGCATTTTTCCATGTCGAAATTGGTGATTGCAGACACGTGGTATTAGTTATGTCACAAGTGTCAGCTTGGGATCGGCGTTTTGCATTTGCGCCGATCTGCATTTCATTTGCGCCGATTTTTTCTTTCATTTGCGCCGATTTTTGTTTTCATTTGCGCCGATTTTTTTACAGGTAAATTACAGGTTAATAACTGGTGAATAGATATAAGAAGATGTGGTATGAGTGCAAATGAGACAAATCTCCATCCAAGTCATGTTTTTTGTTATATTTATCATTATAGACCTCTTCCGTCATCCAGTTGTACACTATATTTACATACTTTAAAATCAAGAAGTAAAACCCTTAGATAAAAACACTCCGGTTTATACTAAAATGACTTTTTAAAATCTATTTACAGCATTCAAATCCATAAAAACGGAAGACATTAAAATCATAAATCTGTTCTTGCTGAGTATTTATAGGCAACATATCTAATATGTTCCTTTCATGTGATTTCGTCTCTTCTATATTTGTTGTAATTGTCAATAACGTAATCAATCTTTTCTTTGTCTTGCTATAACGTACTTATGTGTGTGGCCGCCGATGGTTAAAAAAATTGACTCCTCGGCTCGTTGCAGTGTGCAATATGTCCATCAATTACAGCAAAGTTCAGAACAATATGAATCAAAATTAACTAAAACCTATGTTTATAAACAGATTTTACCAATATACCTGCACGGTATAGTACATGTACAAGTATTAACTTACCTGTAAATCCAATTAGGAGCAAATAAGAAATCGGCGCAAATGAAAAAATGAAATCGGCGCAAATGAAAGAATGAAAATTTTAAAAATCGGCGCAAATGTCATACGCCCCTTGGGATATTCGCATCGAAACAGTTATCAGGGCAATTAACACCTAGCTATTTAATCTCTTAATTGCCTTTAGTGTCCGACTTAAAGGGATTACAATTAAAGGTGATATAATTTTTATGATCATAATCGATAATAGATGAAAGTTCGAAATTGAGGACAAGTAAAATAGCATCTTCAAAATAATTATAGCGTCGCGGGAATTATTATAGCATCACGGTGAAAAATTATAGCGTCGCGGTACCGCGACGCTAAAACGGCCTGGGGAGAACACTGAGTGAGTTCCCAGTAAAAAAAAGTCCTATCATTTCAACTTGTATATCTATTTATAACTGACAACAATATGCATAACCTTTTAGTTTAAACATATTTTACTTGCAAAAGTAGCAAAAGGGATTGGACACAAGTTATAACAACATTAGAGACGTCCTCTCCCAATATAAATATAAACACAAATTACATTAGATAATGGCGAAAAAAAAACACAACATATTAGTAATGCATGTAATACATACTTCAAAAAAAAATAAGAAATAAAAAGAAAAAAGAAAAAAAAATACAATATAATAAGGAATAATAATGAAACAACTAGACTGAAGTGAAAGGTTGTAAAGTAGAAATTTAGAATGTTAATTGACTGCTTTAAATCTTTGTGTTATTCTGATATAAGATTGTACGGACTCAAAATGTCTTTGTTTTGCTGAAAAGAAAGGTCACCGTCACCAGCTAAAAGAAGCTCAATGGATATAGCATAACTTTCTAATTTTGAAAACAGTATTTCTCTGGCTTCGTTGTGAAGAGCGCACTGTAAAAAATAGTGTATACTATCCTCAACAGGGTGGCCACAGCTGCATGCGGGACTGGGTTTAATATTAACACGATGTAAATCTGAATTTAAATAACTGCACATATTTCTCAAACGTGTATGAATGATATTAATTTTCTATCCCCACAACTAAAATAGGAAGGTGGCTGTATCAATTTGGACTTCATCTTTCGTTTAAAAATATTTATGTTTTGGACGTACGTATGTCGGGGGGAAGGCTATTCCATTCAAAAGTAGTGGATGGGAAAAAGGATTTTCTAGTTATGTCTAGTCTATAACCGAGTACTACATAATTATTACTGTTTCGCAAATCGTAGTTAGATACTTGACCAACAAGCGGGGGCATTAAATCACAGAGATAATCAGGGGCAGTCTCATTATGTATAGAATAGAACATATTGAGCATTCTGGATTTTCTTCTGTTCACAAGCAATTGCCAGCCAGTTTCAAAATATATAGCTTCCCGACTAGCAAACACGGGCAACCCAGTTACTAACCTCCCTGCTTCTAACTGAACATGTTCTAAATTGTCGGCTTCTTGTTGAGTACAACCATCCCATAACTCACATGCATATTCCATAACGGGTCTTATAAAAGTTAAATATATACGAGCAAGATAATTTCTATTCAATACATATTTCAATTTTTTAAAAACATTAAATCTCGTGCTTGCACACTTTAAAATATTTATCATTGGAATGTAAAGTAATCCCTAAGTAGATATAGGAAGATGTGGTGTGAGTGTTTATGACAGGAGACAAATTCTACTAATTGGTTTTGAAATTCTATTTCAATATCATCTGGGGAAGTATGGCAGGAGAATATCATAGCCTTTGTCTTATTAGGGTTAAAGTTAATAAGCCAATCTTTAGACCATACTGAAATTTGTTCTAAATCGCTGTTTAAGACATCCTCTATAGTGTAAGGGTTATTGCTGGAATAAGAAAGAGATGTATCATCAGCAAACAATCGAATTAGACTTGTCAAATTATCAGCTATGTCATTTACATAAATAAGAAATAGTAGGGGACCTAATACAGAGCCTTGCGGAACTCCTGCATTAGTATTATCAAAAGGCGAATAGGCATTTGAAACGAAAACGCTTTGTTTTCTATTTGAAATATAACTTTCAAACCATTTATACAGATTTCCATCAATACCATACGCTTTTAGTTTTATTAAGAGGCCACTATGCCATACCCTATCAAAAGCTTTCGAGGTATCACATAATATAAGAGATGTTATACAGCGATCATCAAGTGACATGCATATCCTATAATAAATTTCTATTAGCTGGTGAACCTTTTGATATATACATGTACCTGTTAAAGATACGGAAAATGAAGCAGCTGTCGAGACAGATATTGTGGTAAGTAGATATTTTGATTTTTTTCAAAGTTTCAATGTTGTGTGCGCGTTTAAGTCCGTTTTTGTTTGGTTTTTTTTAGGGGGGGAGGGGAGGGGGATTAGCTATATTCCATATCCCAAAAGTGCAATCCTTTCAATTCATTGCTCAAAATGAAAGTCACGTATACCACATTTTCATATGTCATATATATGTTTTCCCTCCAATATCACGTTTATATTAAAATTCTGCGCGAAATGAACAAAAGTTTCCGTCAATAACTTTATAACTGCATTATCGGATTTAACAGTTGATACCTTTATCGGTAGATATGAGTGTTCATATTTCCCTTTTCCTTATAATTCAATAAATATAGCCGTCCATTTTTTCCCCTTTGATTCCCTTTTTTCTATTTTATACTGATATAATATATGATTTTAAAAATTTACTTCAAATGTTTTGATCAAATACCCATGTATTTTAGGACGTTTCTTTAAACAGTGTGTATGGTAAAGGATCTAAAATAGTTACAGTTTATTGTTACTATTGTTTATTGTTACTTTTGTTTATTGTTACTTTTGTTTATAGTTACTTTTGTTTTTTGTTTTTTTTAGCCTTACCTATAGTCTTAATACGAAGCACTTGACGGACTGAAAAAAACACACACAAATATGTATATTGATAAATTACATCAGAAGGCATAACATGTACATCATCACAGTCAGCACTTGTTTAATTACAAAGATTTTTATAGATTTTACAACAAATATTTTGTGCTTCAGAAAAATACATGACAATAGGTTAGGCTAATTTTTGTTTTCATTTAATAGAAAATAACTTATTGTATGGCAAGTATGCAAATACAAAAATGTTCCTTGTTTAGTACCTTCAATATTTGTCTCTACAATATCTTCCATGCATATGTATGCATCATACTTTTCATATACCGAGTATTTATGAATTTTTGAATTAGTTTGTTTCTAATATTGCTGAATATGCGTTATTTTATTCTCCACATTGCAGTCATTCTTTGAATAAGTATTTCTTGTAAGACAATTTAAAGCCACATCAACTTTAATTCTTCATTTTCGGGCTTTTGGCCAAACTATAAGAGAACACAAATCCATGTTTGTCAAAGAACTCCACGTTACTTAATTTCATAATACACAAAAAATCCCAACCTTTCTCTATTCTTATATAGCATTAACTGTTTAAAGGATGTCATATTGTTATAATTCAAAATTAAATTTGTGTTGCTTATAGTTATTTTCTGAGATATCGAAATTTCAGTGACAGTCATGAAGTAGCTAAAATGCCAAAAAAATATGGTATGATTAACAACGGGACAACTTTCCACAAGAGACCAACATGACTCAGATATTAACAAAAATAGGTCACCGTACGGCCTTCAACAATGAGCAAAGCCCATACGGCATAGACAGCTATAAAAGGCTCCGAAATGACAATGTAAAACACTTTAGACGAGAAAACTAACGGCATTATTTATTAAAAAAACTAAGTTTTATGATATACTAGTATGTAGATATAGGAAGATGTGGTGTGAGTGCCAATGAGACATGCAACTCTCTATCCAAATAACAATTTATAAAAAGGTAAACCATTATAGGTCAATGTACGGCCTTCAACACGGAGCCTTGGCTCACACCGAACAACAAGCTATAAAGGGCCCCAAAATTACTAGAGTAAAAAAACAATAGCATAACATCACAACATAGAAAAACACACGTTAAAATATCAATTGGCAGACTTAACTCAATCAAAAAACATAAATTAATACACATATGTAGCTGTTTTCCTAAGAACTGTTCATAATATATGCATAAAAAGTAATGTCATAAGATGTTGGAACGTTTCGTAAATAATTCATCGACATAACTTCATTATATGCTATTAGATATATGTTTTAAGTGTCAATATCAATAAAACACTTTCCAGTTACGATTATCTTTCCATTTTTAAATACCATAATTACGATTATCTTTTTTTCCGAGTTACGATTATCATCCCGAATTTTTCGACGGCAATTTTCAAAGCGCTTAGACTAATCCAGTGCACCTTTACGATTCAAATATGATGTACTGGTATAGATAAACCTTGCAGCTGAGTAACTATTGACAAAAGCATGCTACATTTAAGAAAAATGAGTGTAAAGATTTTACCTATATCTACCGTCGCCATATTGGGATAATCGTAATTGCAGTTACTATTATCTCTTTAATACCAGTGATAATTTACATGTATTCATATCAATACCAATCGGTCCAATGTATTTTAGTTATATATAAAGTTGAATTGTTTGATTTATTGTTTTAACATCATGTCAGCTAACAAATTGGACCTCAATTTTTAGGCATAGATAAAGTAAATCATATAATTCAAGAAAATGTAAGGCTCAGAAAAAACATACATTTTTCACATTTATATCAAATAAACACAAGGTTTCTATATCATTTTGTATATCAGCCTCACCGGACACAATTACGAACGATTTTTGAACTGTGATTAATATTTTTTTTATGTAGACTACTTTTCTTGAATTTTTTATACCATAGAATTTAAGATGTATGAAGGCTTTCCATTTTGCATCATATCCCACATAAATTTTTATGCACGTTGGGATACTTTAGTAAGATTTGCGTGACCTCGTTTTACGGGTCAAGAGAGCCACATATGGACGCAATTCCGAACAGCACTATATTGATATATCTTACAGAAGAAATCGATGACAACAGTCTATATTGATAAAGCATATATTAATCTTTATCTCAAACATATTTTCATAGGAAAATAAAAAGCACAAGTTTGTTTTTTACTTCAATTACCTCAGCAGTGGTTGCAGACGAAATGTCGGTCATGTGTAAAGGAAAGATTTCTGATTTTTTTTGTTTTTGTTTAAGTTCCTCCTTTAAAGGAGCACTAAATTCAAGTTTATCCATTTCAGTGGTGTACTTATCATTCATCTATAATTTTTTTTTATATTGGTCAACATTTCTTTCGGAGTTCTCTGGACTTTTCAATAAAATTAACATATTTTCTTTTGGCCATAAATAGGTTCACAAGAGTCTTAAAAACGTCAATTGTGGGGTTATTTGGGCATGATAAAAGGCGTCACGCATATGAACAGAATCAGGAGATATTTTTCTTTCTATATATTAACAAAAGAAGGCAATATGCACTTACCTTTATGTATTTTTTTATATAACTTCCAGGTCAGATTACCGTTCTTATAATATTTTCAGAATGATTTTGTCATCGTCATCAACATTCACCAAGTGCACATAAATTGTATTATCATGAAAACAAGGGATTTTTAATAGGGTTTTTATTTATAAAAACATTTATTGATAAATATAAACAAATATGATCTCAGAGGGCAAACATTGGAAATCGTTCGTAATTGTGTCCAGTCGTAATTGCGTCCTGTGAGGCTAGAAATGTAAAAAAAAAACTGAATTAACTTATCAAATCTTAATACCATTAATATTTTTTTTTGCTTTCTATTGAAAAGTAGGGCGAAGGGACCCATGACGTCAGCTACTGAGACTGAGTTAGTGAGAACATCATCAAGACATCATTTCATGTTTCACATTATATTATTCTCACACAACCTCCAGTGTATTATTTACTGCAGTTTTGGGGCTTTTTCGTGCATATCTTAAAGTGGATCGTGATGTCATTTTTACCTCTGTTAGCTCTCTGGCTTGCCATTTTACGCTGAAAAGGTCTACCAAAACTTTCACATTTCTTGATTTCTTCAAACTCGGTCACCTGGGCCCTTATCGGTTGTCTAGGTAAAGAGCCTAGTATAAAGAGAAACACCGTGAATTCTGGAAACCAGAAACAAAAAGTTTAGCCGATAACCAACAGGTGTTTTAGTACTATAACTTTAAAGTACTCCATCTTTGAAACTGTCAGGGTACCGCCCGGTAGCCCACCTTTAGAACCGTTGAGGTACCGCCCGGTATCTACAGAACCGCCCGGTACCCTATCTTTGGAACCGTCGGGGTACTGCCTGTAATTATGTATATAAGAGGATGCGAGAGAGATCAGAAAGAGAGAAATATATATAGAATTGAGATTGTTAGTTAGAAGTGTTGAGTGTAATATTGTGTTAGTGAATTAGGATTATTGTTCAACTGTTTTATTATGTCAAACTGATATACATTTAACAGATTACATAGTGATTTGAATTGAAACTTTGTGTTGGGGTTTGTTTTCTTTGTACCATTCGAACATGGATTTTACGTAATGTCCGTAATTTACGCTACCTCAAAATAACACATCGACAAACACGAATCCATACAAAAACGACAATACTACAATATATACACTGGATTTCACATTTGCTCCCCTAACCGATAGATGTATTCTTTAAAAGTTAGTATGACTCATATCTTTAAAATGTCAACAGCATTATTCCATAATAATGCTTATGTTTCACGGTAAAAAGATAAAAGAATGAGTGCCTCTTCCTCAAGAATTAAAAGCTGTATTGGGGGGGGGGGGGGGGCCTCTGTATTATAAAGTATTATCTAAAAGTCATATTCATTTCTTCTAAAAGGTCCTTTGTGTTATAATTCATGTATTGCTTAACATTCTGTTAGCCATATAATTATAATCTAAAATATTTTCACTATAAGATCGCATACTTTAATAAAATGTCACGACTAGCATGACTAGTATGTATATATATCGTGTACAAGTTGCGATTTTGTACAGGTTATAACATGTACAAAAATATTGTACATGTTATAACTTGTATAATGCAAAAATACAAGTTATAACATGTACAAAAGTACATCATACATGTTATAACCTGTACAGAATATTGCTTTAAAATGGTTTTAACTTGTACAAAATCGAAAAATAAGGATATGTTCTATTATCGCAACAGATGATATTGACCTCAATAACATTTTCATAACTGTTTTATTATTCCTTCATGTTAGTGTGTTTTGTCCTTTTTTGATACAGCTAATGTCCAGGGGTCGGTATTACGATGCATTCCTTAGACCTGTCATACGATATATCTTAGATCTCTTATGACTATCTGTATGAACATATCTTTATTTGATGAATTATAGTTGTGAGTGTCCACTTTGAAGGCCAATAGTAAAATACTTTTATTCTAGTTGACACTAAAAGACATACAAGGATAGCCAGGATAGATGTGTCTACAAATTAAATTGGGAATTGAAATGGGGTATGTGTTTAAAAGACAACAACCCGCCCATGGAGCAGACAACATCCAAAGGCCACAAATACATGCTTTCAAAGTAGAGGATATATATTTAAAACATCAAAATGACATTCGCCTCATGCAATGATCCTATAGTTAATAAAAAAGATTTAGTTATAAGACATATATTTCTGAATCTTTTTGATCATTGTCCTCTACAGAAAAAGACACGTTCTGGCCTATTTAGTGTTGTTTTTTATGCATTGGTGAATTTAAATGTATATTTTACTTCATTAAGATTTATTTTTAATTTTGTACAAGTTAAAACCATTTTTAAGCAATATTTTGTACAGGTTATAACATGTATGAGGTACTTTTGTACATGTTATAACTTGTATTTTTGCATTATACAAGTTATAACACATACAATATTTTTGTACATGTTATAACCTGTACAAAATCGCAACTTGTACACGACATATATATGCTAAAATAGGTTCATTATTTCCGCTCTGTAAAATTGAGTAGTGAATGTATACGAATTTCGTGGCAAAGATATTGTTTCTTCTTTTTAAAATGGAAGCGGTTAGTCTTTCCTTTTTAAAGTCATAATTATTAATTATCATCCGCATACTATCTAATATCGGGCTATATGTAACTGATATATATCAAGCGTCTAGTTAGGCGTTCTACTTTTGCTACATTGGCTGGAGAGAGTTTCCTTGATGTTGCTACCGGTGTGATGTCCATAATTATTTGTAACTTTTCACTGTCCAATGGTTCATTAAATTGAATTCCAAAACTGTTTAGTACATCAACTGTTTCTAGAAGTATATTGTTCCTGATATTTCGGAGTTGTACGCAGTGTAATATGAAATGGGTCACAGTTTCATCATCCTTTGAGCATAGTAGCTATATAGGCACTTCGGATCGGTTTCATCCTTATACATTTTTATTCGCTTGCTTTGTAGAATATATGATCCAGTAAGCAGTTTTAGTTAACCTGGTAGTCTTGTCGTATCTATGGCTGAGTGGCAGTTAATTCTGAATAGAGTATGAATTTTACCTTTTTTCAGGTTTCCCGTTGTGAGATGGTCTAGTCCTTTATATAATAGCAGCAGTTGCACTAATGATTTACTCCAATAATTATGCACTGTTCTTTTGATGTTTGAGGTCCACAAGTATTTTTTGACGGGGTTGTCCAGGTACCATGTGGCTTCTTGCAGATTGCACTTCCTGAGCATATGCTTTACGTCGACAAACAATATACAGCAGAGGGTCCGGATGGGGTTTTAACAAGGATTTGTATAGTTACTATACTATGATACAAATCTTGGTTTAAAGAATAGATAAAAATGACAAAAACATTGACTATTATAGCAAAAGTCTATTACTAGAAAATTACAGTGGCGGATCCAGGGGGTTCTAGGGGATGGAACCCCCCTTTTTTGTACCCATTCAATGCATTTGAATAGGTACATGTAGTTGGAACCCCCCCTTTTTTCACGGACGATCAATTCATTCGAATGGGTACATGTAGTTGGAACCCCTTTTTTTGGACGATCAATGCATTTGAATAGGTACATGTAGTTGTACCCCCCTTTTTTTTGTCCTGGGTAAGGAACTCCCTTTTTAAAATGGCTGGATCCGCCTCTGAATTAGTAATAGACATCTGCTATTAGGAAAGAACAATGAGAAAAAAATTAAAGAGAAGAAAAAAATGGGAAAAATTGTCAAAAATTTAAGAATGGGTTATTATAATAATGAGAATGATTACAGAAATCAGAGACATAT
The DNA here is from genome assembly GCF_965363235.1 of Mytilus galloprovincialis. Taxonomy (NCBI): domain Eukaryota; kingdom Metazoa; phylum Mollusca; class Bivalvia; order Mytilida; family Mytilidae; genus Mytilus; species Mytilus galloprovincialis. Next base: position 129,048,793 of record NC_134838.1, on the reverse strand, counting down.
ATGTCTCTGCAGAAATGAACCGTTCATACAAAACAAGAAATCATATATTTGCAGATAAATAAGTTAGATATTTGAAAATATAATTCTTAAGAGATGATTTTGCAAATATTTACCCCACGACCGAATAAAAAAATTACGACCATTTAGCAAAACAATAGCACCGAAAAACTCAGTCACAAGTGTCATTTTTGGGTCCTTTATAGATTGCAGTTCGGTGTGAGCCAAGGCTCCGTACGTGTCGGAAGACCTTACTTTGACCTATAATGGTTTACTTTTACAAATTGTTACTTAGATGATAGAGTTGTCTCAATGGCACTCATACCAAATCTTCTTACATCTTATTCTATTAAATATAAACAAGAGACTCTCAAGAGCCTGAATCGCTCACTTGTTATTATTTGCCTCGAAATCTCTCATCAATGATTATTTTTGCTTTTCAATATGTGGCTTTAAAATGCCAATTAAATTGTCATTGTATCTGTCATATTTTCTTCAAAAGCAAATAAATTCATTTTACCCATATGTTCCATGTTAGCCAAAATTTATACTAGATTCGTTTGAGAAGATTTTTAAAGTTAAAAAAAACATAAAAAACTTGTGTTAAATTGTCCTTAAAGGGCAATAACTCCTTAAGAGGTCAATTGACAATTTTGGTCATTGAAATAGTTTACGACGACAGACGACGAAGGACAACGGACGACGGACGACGACGGACGCCAAGGGATAGCATAAGCTCACATGGGACCCGTCGGGCCCCGGTGAGCTAAAAAGAAGATGAGATATGATTGCTAATGAGACAACTCAGTCTTCACAAGAGACCACAGAAATTACCAACTATAGGTCACTGTACGGCCGCCTTCAACAATGAGCAGAGCACATAACGCATAGTCAGCTACAACAGGCCCCGAAATCACAAATGTAAAACAATTAAAACAAGAAAACTAACGGCCTTATTAATGTACAAAAATATCAATGAAAAACAATTATGTAACGCAGCAAAATCAACAACCACTGAACTACGGGTACCTGGCTGGGGAGAGGCTTATACACGCATGATGTGGCGGTGTTGAACAATTACATGTTAGCGAGATCACAACGCCCCCTAACCTTACACAGTGGTGTAACAGTAAAACACAAGAACGAACTATAAAAATCAGTTAAAAAAGGCTTAACTCATCAGATGGATACAAATAGAAATACATCTAAACACAGATTGGACGTGGCTGGGTTCTTTTACATCCAACAACAAAAATACACTTATTACAGATCTGAGAATATCGCAGTTACTGAGTTCAAAATAAATATGAAATTAACATTTTTGCATTAAATCTTGCGGCCTTGATTTAAAATCTAGACCTATTGTGTTCTGCTATTTTGCAATCCAACATGGCGAAAGATACCCATACTGCCCTCAGTAACTTTAATGAAAAATCACTACATTTCTTTATTATTCTATATGACATATGTTATAGTAAATTCAATCCTGTTTCTCAATCCTGTTTATGATACTAAATCATTTTTTATTTTGTTTGTTTCTCCCTGGAATTATTTAGTGATGATTCCAAACATGCAAAAGCACAAAGCATCTTCAAATGTGAACACGACACGTTTCTTGAATAACAGTGTAAAAACAGAAAAATACCTAATCAAATGGCAATATCAAAAGCTGAAACACATCAAACGAATGGATAACAAATGTCATATTCCTGACTTGTTACAGAAAATGCAGGATTTAACCTGGTTTTAAAGCTAGCTAAACCTCTCACTTGTAGGACAGTCGCATCAAATTCCATATATTGACAACGATGTGTAAACAAAACAAACACAATGAGTACAAATGTCACAAAAAGGGGCACAACAGCAACACGAACCCCACTAAAAACTGGAGGTGATCTCAGGTGTTCCGGAAGTGTAAGCAGATCCTGCTCCAGCACCCGTCGTGTTGCTCATGTTATTACAAAGTCGGTAAATAGTCTAATTCGGTAGGTCACATTCGTGAAAAGGTAACGGGATTGTGGTTACGACTTGAGGATCATATCCGATATCATCTGCGAAACGGATATGCCATAACGGTCAACCAATTGAGAGTACTAACAAACTACTTAATAACAAAACAATTTACGGAGAAGAAATATGACGGACATGAACCAACGACAACCACTGAACTATAGACTCTGGACTTGCTACAGACACATACAGAATGTGGCGGGATTAAACATATTTGTGAACGCTCAATCCTCCCCCAACCTTGGACAGTGGTGTAACAGCACAACACTATAAAAATCAGTTTAAAAGGGCTAAATTACTCATCATATCGCTACAAAGCACAACACATACCGGGTATTCATACATCCCTCAACCCTAACAAAAACTAATGACAGATTTGGAAAAAACTCAAGCCAATAACAACTAATAAAAATATCTATTCTGACTTCTCTTAAACTGAGTTTACTGTGCGTATTGCTATGTGTTTCTGTATTCAACATTGGATAGATGTATAGGGGGAGGGTTCAGACTCACAAAACATATTAAACCCCGCCGCATTTTTGCGCCTGTCCCAAGTCTTTGTTAGTCATTTATTTGTTTTGGAGTTTAGTGAGACGTCCATTTGCACTGAACTAGTAAACAGTTTTATTTAGGGGCCAGCTGAGGATTTTCTTGCTGCGTTGAAGACCAGTTGGTGGCCTTCGGCTGTTGTCTGCTCTTTGGTCGGATTGTTGTCTCTTTGACATATTCTCCATTTCTATTCTCAAAATTTATCGGTAACAGGATAAACAAAAAGGTCTACTTTAATAGGGTGATATATTGTTAAAGTATATGCATGTTACCAAACAAAAATGACTGAATTAAAACAATATACAAGGGCATTTATTTGTTGGGTTTACAAAATGTATTAGAAAGAAGAAATATATATGCATAAGTCAAGCTTTTGAAAAAAGCTAATACCTATTAATTTCACACCAACCAGGAAGTTATGTGTTTAAAAAGACTGTACATGTGTAGTTTCGTGAGCATTGTAAGTTTTGATTGTTCGGAACAGCAATAATGGCAGCTATCGATAAGAAAAAAATAGATAATTTTTTATCAGTGGCTCTTGGTTTAAAATTTTGTATATCTGGATTACAAGACTTTATACTGGACACTATGTAAACACTACATCAAAACATTTTACAACAAATACCTATAGGCTTTTGTAATATAAACTGTAGTAGAAAATACGGAAATGGTTTTAGTCGGTGGTGCAACATTTGTAGATCATGGAAAGACGAACTTCATAAGCTTTGTCGGTATAAGAAACAATGGGACAAAATTAACTGGAAGGAGATCGATACCATTGATTTTCCACACTCGACACCAGATTCATATGAAGCTATATCGAAAGTTTTTGTTCGTGATGTTCACCAGTTCAGACAAGGAATATATCAAGATCTTGGTGCGATTATGTCTTTGTTTATGAATATGAAAACCTTTTCAATCGATAATCAAATATTGATAGATATTCAACGACACAGAAACGATAGCTTTGCTCATAATTATAAGGTTAGTGTAGGCGAAACGGAGAAAAGATTGTGCTTACAAAGCTTTATTCGGATTTTAAAAGTCCCGAATATATTTTGTAAAGAAAGTTCAAAAGTTGCTTTAAGTCTGTTGGAGTCACTTGCATCATCGGAAGGAGTTCCTACCTGTCTCTTACAACGCCAAGCTGCACGTGAAACACTGATATTAGTAAGAGACGGTATTGACCAACTTTCACCTTGTACTGATTTACAGATAGTAGCATTTGTCTCAGCAAGAGACACCTTCAAAGACAGAATCAACAAAATAATACTGGAATCAACGATTAAACCGAAGATAGTAACAAAAAACCTTATTTCATCAAAGACGAGGACTGTTTTCAAATGTTTAAGTCTTCCCTTACTTTTAATGTATATTACCATTTCATTTATCTCGCTACAGAAGATGGATCCATCGAATGAAGGTATTGATAAAACAGGGTTAGCAAATATATAGTGTAGTGTTAACTAACAAAATACATAAGACACAAAGTAAGAGTCGACCTGAGAGAACTCGCAATTACCGAACGCTATAGTTCAAAGTCAATAACAACTAATAAAAAAAAATGCATGTTTTGGAAAGATATAAATTAAGTTTTATCTAAATTGGTCGAAATTTCTTTAATATTCGGTATTATACTGTAAACTGTAGTATATACTCATATCGGTTGGTTGGTTTTGTTGCTTCAAGCAGATGACTTGTTCATTTGGACTTTGGTATCTGTGTTTGAAATTATATGTATTCATTGGGTTTTTTTGTGTGTTTTTTTTTTTTTTTTTTTTGTATAATGAATTTGGTTTATCGTAACAAACAGGTTACCTCAATATGTAAGAACAAAGGTAACTGTGTTCACAGAAAATAAGTTTTAAAAAAAACCAAACAGTTAAATATCATGAGACTCACTGGAGACCATAGGACAGCTCCAAAATAGATCCAAACTAATCTCATGCAATTCATTCGACGTGTTCACCAGGAATGTTTCAATTGAAAGTTCTCCATACAGGTACACTCCGAGTCTTTTGCATTAGCCGGGTTCTCGAAATAAAATCAATCAAAAATTACATTGAGTGAAAAAGGTAAGCATTATTTGACAGGTTGTTTCATGAAAAAAAAATATATACATAAAACCACACTTTTTTCGAATCAACTCAAACTAAGTTATCAACTTCAATCGCTATTGACTTTGTACTTGTTTGGCTTTACAACTATTGATCTGAGCGTTACTGATGAGTCTTGTGTAGATGAAACGCGCGTCTGGCGTATTAAATTATAATCATGGTATCTTTGAGAACTATTTACACCACTGGGTCGATGCCACTGCTGGTGGACGTTTCGATTCCGAGGATATCACAAGCCTGGAGTAATCAGCACTTCAGTGTTGAAATGAATATCAATTACTGTCGATTCATTTATTTTCGAGGGTATCAATATTCGAAGATTGCTGAAAACATAATATTCGTGGATATTTGATTTAGTGGTTTTACCAATCTCTGTTTACTGATAATATGAAATTCGTTGAACATTTAAATTGAATTCGTGGTTCACCTGTATCCACGAAAGCCACGAAAATTGGTATCCAACGAATAACAATGAATCCACGGTATATGGTCATTTTAATAAATTTCCTGTTGTCAAAACTTTTTTCGAAAAACTGAGGATTTTCTTATCCCAGAAATAGATTACCTTAGTCGTATTTGGCATATTTTTTTGGAATTTTGGGTCCTCAATGCTATTCAACTTTGAACTTGTTTGGCTTTACAACTGATCTGAGCGTCACTGATGAGCGTCTTCCTTTGCAATGGGTGCGTTTACCTCTGGTTTTGTATGTTACCTCGATTTTTCTCTTCTCTAAATTGACTTGTATTTGTAGTATTTGTATTTTTATCCATCTGATGAGTTAAGCCTTTTGCAACAGATTTTTATAGTTCGTTCTTATATTGTACTGTAATAACAGATACCATGTCCCAGGTAACATGTTTAACCCCGCCACATGCTGTATGTATGTGCCTGTCCCAAGTCAGGAGCCTGTAATTCAGTGGTTGTCGTTTGTTTATTTGTTACATATATTTTTTTTTTTTCGTTCTTTTTTTACATAAATTAGGCCACATCTTACCGGATAGCTCGAACGGACGACGAACGGATAACTTTTTTTCAATCCGTTCAAGTCCGTTAGACGTCCGTCCATATCCGTTGCATGTCCGTTAAGCGTACATTTTATCCGTCGACGTCCGTTCTGTCCATTGACAAAATTGTTATCCGTTGGGAGTCCGTTGATATACTGACCGAATAAAACGGACGTGTAACGGATGCCTAACGGACACACACCGGATATGCAACGTACGAGAAACGGAAAGGTACTGGACAGAACGGATGTCGAAGGTAAATCCAACGGACGAGTACCGCATAAAACGGACACCTAACGGAAGCGTACCGGATAAAACGGATGAACAATATATACGGAAAAATTAATGGCGACAATAATAATACATGTACATCGCATAAATATTCAAAATTTTTAGGTGTAACTGGTTTTGGTTTACTCTTCAAAATACCGCAAAAGGTCAGTGTCTGACCTGAATAAGAGCTGCTTGATTGTGAAGAATCGCCCTTACTCTCAGGTCGATTATGAATAATAAGAATTCATGAACCTTAAGAAATCTGACATACCAATAATTGGCATTTCTGACGCGAAATTTTCAATTGGCATTTCTGACGCGAAATTTTCAATTGGCATTTATCCTTTTCAGATCAGTTCATCATCCGTTTTATCCGCTATACGTCCGGTAGAAGTCCGTTTCTCATTCGTTCAACATCCGTTTTATCCGTTAAACGTCCGGTAGAAGTCCGTTGGTGAATTTATCTTCCAGACCTCCAACGGATGTATATCTGACACGTAACGGATACAAAACGGAAACGAAACGGACGAGTGTTTTACATTTGCTCATTGTTAAAGGTCGTACGGTAACTATAGTTGTTAATTTTTGTGTCATTTGGTCTCTGGTGGAAAAGTTGTCTCATTGGCAATCATACCACATCTTCTTTTTATGCCCCACCTACGATAGTAGAGGGGCATTATGTTTTCTGGTTTATGGCTCCGTTCGTCCGTCTGTGATTCCGTTCGTCCGTCTGTGATTCCGTTCGTCCGTCCGTCCGTCTGTGCGTCCGTTCAGGTTAAAGTTTTTGGTCAAGGTAGTTTTCGATGAAGCTGAAGTCCAATCAACTTGAAACTTAGTACACTTGTTGCTTATGATATGATCTTTTTAATTTTAAAGCCAGATTAGACTTTTGACCCCAATTTCACGCTCCACTGAACATAGAAAATAAGTGGGAGTTTCAGGTTAAAGTTTTTGGTCAAGGTAGTTTTAGATGAAGCTGAAGTTCAATCAACTTGAAACTTAGTACACTTGTTGCTTATGATATGATCTTTCTAATTTTAAAGCCAAATTAGACTTTTGACCCCAATTTCAAGGTCCACTGAACATAGAAAATGAAAGTGGGAGTTTCAGGTTAAAGTTTTTGGTCAAGGTAGTTTTTGTTGATGAAGCTGAAGTCCAATCAACTTGAAACTTAGTACACTTGTTGCTTATGATATGATCTTTCTAATTTTAAAGCCAAATTAGACTTTTGATCCCAATTTCACGCTCCACTGAACATAGAAAATGAAAGTGGGAGTTTCAGGTTAAAGTTTTTGGTCAAGGTAGTTTTTGATGAAGCTGGATTCCAATCAACTTGAAACTTAGTACACTTGTTGCTTATGATATGATCTTTCTAATTTTAAAAGCCAAATTAGACTTTTGACCCCAATTTTACGGTCCACTGAACATAGAAAATGAAAGTGGGAGTTTCAGGTTAAAGTTTTTGGTCAAGGTAGTTTTTGATGAAGCTGAAGTCCAATCAACTTGAAACTTAGTAAACTTGTTGCTTATGAAATGATCTTTCTAATTTTAAAGCCAAATTAGACTTTTGACCCCAATTTTACGGTCCACTGAACATAGAAAATGAAAGTGGGAGTTTTAGGTTAAAGTTTTTGGTCAAGGTAGTTTTTGATGATGCTGAAGTTTAATCAACTTGAAACTTAGTACACTTGTTGCTTATGATATGATCTTTCTAATTTTAAGCCAAATTAGACTTTTGACCCCAATTTCACCGTCCACTGAACATAGAAAATGAAAGTGGGAGTTTCAGGTTAAAGTTTTTGGTCAAGGTAGTTTTTGTTGATGAAGCTGAAGTCCAATCAACTTGAAACTTAGTACACTTGTTGCTTATGATATGATCTTTCTAATTTTAAAGCCAAATTAGACTTTTGATCCCAATTTCACGCTCCACTGAACATAGAAAATGAAAGTGGGAGTTTCAGGTTAAAGTTTTTGGTCAAGGTAGTTTTTGATGAAGCTGGATTCCAATCAACTTGAAACTTAGTACACTTGTTGCTTATGATATGATCTTTCTAATTTTAAAAGCCAAATTAGACTTTTGACCCCAATTTCACGGTCCACTGAACATAGAAAATGAAAGTGGGAGTTTCAGGTTAAAGTTTTTGGTCAAGGTAGTTTTTGATGAAGCTGAAGTCCAATCAACTTGAAACTTAGTAAACTTGTTGCTTATGAAATGATCTTTCTAATTTTAAAGCCAAATTAGACTTTTGACCCCAATTTTACGGTCCACTGAACATAGAAAATGAAAGTGGGAGTTTTAGGTTAAAGTTTTTGGTCAAGGTAGTTTTTGATGATGCTGAAGTTTAATCAACTTGAAACTTAGTACACTTGTTGCTTATGATATGATCTTTCTAATTTTAAGCCAAATTAGACTTTTGACCCCAATTTCACCGTCCACTGAACATAGAAAATGAAAGTGGGAGTTTCAGGTTAAAGTTTTTGGTCAAGGTAGTTTTTGATAAAATTGAAGTCCAATCAACTTGAAACTTAGAACATATGTTCCCTATAGTATAATCTTTCTAATTTTAATGCCAAATAAGATTATTACCCAATTTCACAGTCCATGGAACATGGTAAAGGATAGTGCGAGTGGGGCATCTATGTACTTTGGACACATTCTTGTTTATATTGAAATTTGAACATCGGTAAATAAAGACAACAGTAGTATACCGCTTTTCGAAAGTCATAAATCGAGAGAAAACAAATCCGGGTTACAAACTAAAACCGAGGGGAACAAATCTACCATAAGAGGAAAACAACAGAAACACTGAAGTGCAACAAAAAAAAAACAAACGACAATGTAACACACACAGAAACGAATTATAAGATACAACTGCCATTTTCCTGACTTGGTACATGACATTTAAAGAAAAAATGGGTTGAAATTGGTTTTGAGGCTAGCCAAACCTCGCGCATAAATTAGGGTATACTTCTCAGGGTCGCATTTAAAACTCAAGCTATCATTTGACACAACATGTGAATTTTTATAAGTGGAAGTTGCTTATTTGATTGATTTACAGGAAAATGCTACCACATTTTTATTCACTACAAGGTTCATTATCTTCTGACCCTGTAAAGGATATTTTCATCGAGAAATAAAACTATTATATTCTTTTTGAAGTTATAAAACAAATTGCGTATTTTGCTTTATTAAAGTTTATTTTGGGGATCTATATGAAGTCGTTGTGCGGAAAGACTTTAAATTGTCTTGATTAATGAATGTTTCCTTAAATTGTAGGTTGCTATAGTATGCGATTCTCAGAACACTGGAAAACTGATCTTGACTTTGATTTCTATGTCCAAACATTGAATAACGAAAGTTTTGTAGAAAGACGCTGGCTTAAGGATATTATTGACAAACAATTACTCGAGGCAAACGGAATTTTATTGACGGCACAAATGGGATACGGGAAGTCCTCCATTATTTCTAATATAGTGTGCGCCAATAGCCTATCGGTGTGGTATGACTTTCGAAAGCAAATTCTAGCTTACCATTTTTGTAGATATGATATGTAAACAACCGTCAATGCAGGCACATTCATTAGAAATATTGCAAGTGCAATCGTCAAACGCTATCCTGAAATGGGAAATGCAATCCTAGCTGATGATGTTGCTTCTAATTTTTTATACGGGACGCGATGCAATAAGGATCCAATTTCGTGCTTTGAAATATCTATTTTAAATCCATTGCGCGGTCATTGGATAAATCAGAAGTTTATAATCCTGATTGATGCACTGGATGAATGCGATACTGCCGGTAGAAATACCTTGTTTCATTTTCGTTTGACTCAAATCCAAAGATTTCCCTCTAACTTTAAATTTATTCTTATTCAAGAAAAATTGAAAATATTAACAGAAATTTCCAGTTCCTAGATGAAAAGGTAAGACAAGTTTATTTAAATGCATCGGACCAATTTAATTTAAATGATGTAAAACAATACGTCCGCATTACCAGTAAGCTTACTGAACCGCAGATCTCAAAACTGACAAAAGCTGCCGATGATAATTTTCTTCATGTTGAACTATATTTACAGTACTGCAAGAAAACAGATACGTTTGACTTTAGGAATGTACCAAACTCTCTTGCACTGTTATATCAATTAAATTTCAACAGAATTTTTAAAGATCCTGAGAGCGCTTGTTTTATGATTTTTTACCGGTATTTGAGGTATTGTGCACTATTCAAAATCCTATCGATAAAGATCAGCTTATAGAAGTGTCACAAATGGAGGGAACCAGTAAAAGGAGGCAACTAGAAACGCTACTTGGAAATGAATTGGGTCATTTTCTTAAATTTGAGGATGGAAAAATGTCGTTTTTTCACAAATCTGTTATTGACTTTTTAACTGATGAAAGTAGAAACAAACTGCATATTTTTGTTCATAAAGAAAATGGGCATAAATTATTCGCTGAATATTTGCTTGGAAATTTAAAAATGAATTTGACTTCAAAACATAATTTGATAGAACTTATACATCATGTTGCAATGTGCAGGAATGCTATGTACGAAACTATGTTATCTGTTTACATCATAGATTTACTGAATAGGGATAAAAGCTTACACTTGCAGCTTCTCTATCAAGTTGTTTGGAAATACAATGATTATAATACCACGGAACTGTTACTTAAATACATTGGTGTGGCTGCAATAAATACAGTCAACACAATGAACCAGTCCCCAGCGTTTATAGCAGCTAGCCAGGGAAATGTGTTGACCTTAAAAAGTTTATTTCGCAGTGGAGCAAACTCTGCTTTTTCTATCGTTTACGACTATTCATCAATAAAAGGTACCTTCTATTTTAGAGATCAAAATATACAGTTTTACTCTAACGTCAGTACTAATCATGATATAGTGAAATTGTGCAATATATATATTTTTGCGGTTATACTCTCTTACATATCGCCACTCAAAACGGACATACATATGTTGCTGAAATGTTGTTACGGCAATATAAAACTCTCATCTATTCAGAAAATGATATGCACCTAAATGCTTTCCATCTTGCGGTAGAAAATGGTCATTTTGGATATAGTGCAGCTTTTATTAAACTACAACACAAATTTTGCAGACACCCACTCTTTATACAAGGCAAGTGAAAAAGGTCATACACAGATTTTAAATTTGTTGCTTGATACCGGATTAAAAGATGTATGTTAACCATGCAATGGCACGTTTTACTGGCTACTATTCCTATCTAACAGACAACAACAAACAATGAAATTGGATAAAATTAGATCAGGATTGACATTCCATCAAGATGTCCATATCAAAACATTCTTCTATGACGATTGGCGATTAATTACGTGCGAAACAGCTCTGAATGCTGCTGTGCGGAATGGTCATCTGGAAATTGTTAAGATACTTATACAAGAATCATTCAGTACCATTAATTGTGCAACTTATGACGGAAAAACTCCATTAATGACAGCGGTGAGGTATAATCGTACGGCCATTTTTCCCAGTTATATTAATAGAGGTTTCTCAACATCTTACGAACGGACGAAACTCTACGAACGTATCGTTATGGAGCAGTAGTTTTGTTATAATAAAATCCATAATAAATCTCTTCCGATACTGCAGTGTGTTTAAAAGACAACAGTAAACAACTCAATATCCTTTTTTGCAACCTTGCATTTTATTGTTATCATTAAACATCCGTGTTCCAATTTATTTTCTGTTGTTGACTGATTCGTTTTCTTACGTCGAGTTCCGTTTGTTGACATGTCGTGTATATGCGTTCGATTTATCTCCCTTATTTATTCAAAAAGAACATTTTTTTATAATGTCCTTGATTCTAATATAACGTCCTTATTATGCTTTGTAAACAAAGCCGTGTTCTAATGAGCACAAAATATGTTTGACACATGCGCACGAACTTACTGTTTATATTAACGTTATTTCCATCGTTATCCTTTAAAATATATATATTTAAGCAGCTAACATAAACTTTTATTATATTTTTTTCATGAAAACAACATATATTTACCCTGCTCGTTGCTTTTAAACTTATCAAATATGAAATGCAATGCACAGACTCGTCCAGGAGGAAACGGGAACAGCCAAACATGTTTACGGTAATTTCGTACGCTTCAACCTATAAAAGTACTGTATTTGTCCTATTAGAATCGAAATAATTCCTTCATATCATGCTCTATGTTCATTTTAACATGGGTAGGCATTATATTTGACCACATTTTACACCTCGCTAACGCTCAGTGTAAAATATCGACAAATATAATGCCTACCCATGTTAAAATGAGCATAGAGCATGACATGAAGGAATTATTTCTTAATTAAAAAAATCAAAACATCTAGTTTGCAATTGGTTGATTGATTGTTTGGTGTTTAAAGTTCATTGGCTAATATTCCATTCACTTCATTGCGAATTTAGCATTTGATAAAGGATTTATAAGTGATTGAGTATTTCTGAGTAACACAATCCACACGTCCCTGCTATGGGTCCAATTGGTTTGAGTTACTATGAGTTTCATTCTTTCGTGTCGGAGAGTATCTTGGATAGATACGTCGTAACATAGCTTTTTTATTTCTGATATTTATTGGGAATCAGTTTAAGAAATTTAAAGGTGCACTCTATCTATCGTTAGAAATAGAGTTCAAGTTATTGGAATTCCAATGGGGACTAACTGTGCACCACTTATTGCGGACCTGTTTTTGTATTGTTATGAGTTACAATTTATGACTAAAATTAGCAAAGACCCATCAAAACAACATTTGATACAAAAATTTAACAATACTTTTAGATATTTGGATGATATTGGCTCTAAATAATGACGACTTCAGTATGTATACTAAAGAAATTTATCCTGTAGAACTTACTTTAGATAAAGCTAATGATAACAATGACCACTGCCCTTTCCTCGATCTTGATATCTATATCATAAACGGGAAGCTTAATACAAAAATTTATGATAAAAGAGATGATTTTTCATTTCCTATTGTTAATTATCCATTTTTAGATGGTGACGTTCCCTTGTCACCATCTTATGGTGTTTATATATCTCAACTTGTACGATTCGCTCGTGTATGTAACAATGTATTAGATTTTAGCGAGAGAAATTTATGTATTACTGAAAAATTATTACACCAGGGTTTTCGATATCACAAACTGGTCAAAACATTTACTAAATTTTATCACCGGTATAAGGAAATAATTCGTAAATATAACTCAACATGCAGACATCTTATACGTTCAGGTATTTCACATCCAAAATTTTATGGAAATATTCTTTATAAAGCACAAAAATGTCAGTATTCTCCTCAGAAACTAACAAAACCTTTAAATAGACTTATTAAAAGGGGATATAGTTACGATACTGTTGTCAGGTCATTAAAGATTGCATATTTTGGCTTTAACATTGATTCACTGATAGGGTCTTTGCATCGGAACTAAACACATTTATTTCTAAAAAAACAGTTGTTGGCATGACACGGGTTATGTTCTTCTCATATATTTTATGATAGTATGATACTAAACCCCTAGCGGGAGGGATTGTACCTGATATTCATATGATGAAGACATAATCTTTCAATCAGTTTAATTGAGGTCTGGAGCTGGCATGTCAGTTAACTGCTAGTAGTCTGTTGTTATTTATGTATTATTGTCATTTTATTTATTTTCTTTTGTTACATCTTTTGACATCAGACTCGGACTTCTCTTGAACTGAATTTTAATGTGCGTATTGTTATTGTTTTACTTTTCTACATTGGCTAGAGGTATAGGGGGAGGGTTGAGATCTCATAAACATGTTTAACCCCGCCGCAATTTTGCGCCTGTCCCAAGTCAGGAGCCTCTGGCCTTTGTTAGTCTTGTATGATTTTAAATTTTAGTTTCTTGTGTATAATTCGGAGTTTAGTATGACGTCCATTATCACTGTACTATTAGGTCCGAGACCACCATTGTCGTCCCTTGATTTTCGTTGTTCACAAATATAGTCCCTAGTGTTGACAGTGGGTTACTTGCCATTAATTTTTATACCCCTTCCAAATTTATTTCTCCATGTTCACTGCCTCAAATTGCAAGAAGGGGGTTGAAATTACACTGTAAAAAAATTTGGGTCCAGAATTTTAAAGGAAAGTAGTGATTTGGTCCAGCTGAAAAAGGTTGAAAATGAGCACTTCGGAAGCTGTCAAAAGATTTCAAGACGCCCTAAACATAAAATTGGCCATATTTTGAGTTAGAGGCGATGAAGTTTTCTATAAATTTGATATAATTTGTCCCAAAAGTAGTACAACACACTGTAAAAGTTTCTTTGAGAAAGCGCAGGTGGGATTTTTTTTATTTTCATTTATGTTCTAAAAGAAATGCACTACGAATTAATTGTGTTCTCGGACCATTATGCATATTTTAGGGGCCAGCTGAAGGACACCTACGGGTGCGGGAATTCTCGCTACATTGAAGACCCATTGGTTGCCTTCGGCTGTTGTTTGCTCTATGGTCGGGTGGTTGTCGCTTTGACATATTCACCATTTCCTTTCTCAATTTTATTTTGTGTGTTTTTGTTGAAATTATGAGTGCTACAGACCTAACAAAACTAGTAGTCGCATAGTTATCAAAATATATATATTTATATATTACACCCCTAACTAATAGAAAATGAGAAATATGAAAAACAGAGGAAATATGCACAGTATGCCATAGAAGCTTAACGAAAACAATAAACAAGAAAAAAAATATGTATATACTTATAATTATACTATAAAGGAAACTTACACACATATAATAAGAAAGGCCATGATAACCAAAAAAAAAGACACAATATATAAGTTTAAATATGTATTTCAATATTTTCCTTTATTTTTCTTGTTAAGTCTACCAATTTATAACAATATATCAATAAGAAGAGATCATTTGGATTTTAGTGGTTGGGGCAAAGAAGTTATCCCGGAACTTATTGTGATGTTTTCTTTTCAAATTTAAATCGAAAGGCGTTCACTTCTAGATTTATTTTACCTCATGTCCACGAAAGAAATGTTACCGTTAATCAACTTCTATCTAAGATTCAAAAAGATTCTTATCCCTTTCCATCCATAGATCTATATTTACCTTTTTCACATATACTAAATAGTGATGTTGTCATCATGTTTATTAAAATCTCTTGTTCGATTACTGTCCTTTGATTAAATATTATATATTCTTCGTTTAAATTTATAGATCAGTAAGACTTTCAACTGTGTTGATTGAACAGTAACTTGTATATTATGTATTTATATATAATATCAAATAAATATAATATGTATTTGATTCAAAATGTTTTTAAAAGATCAAGCATGTATATTTTACATATAAAAGACATTTCAAAGGGAAGAAGAGCACAGGTGATAATCAAATATTTTAAGATAAATTACTGCTCCCTCTTTTCTCGTTACGGCAAGTTACGTCAAGTTAGGGCGATTTTCGTTCGTTCGTAAGATGTTGAGAAACCTCTAATAGAGCTTTCTTACAAATTGACGAAAGGTACGAACGAACGTAAAGGGAGCACGTATTTCATGTGTACAATGACAGTTAAAAGAGTCTTTGTTTTAGTAAAACATCATTCTTTTCTAAATCAAGTAAAAAAAAAGAAATAATATCGCAAATAATACACGATTTTAGTATAATCAAACAGAGAAAAAATAGTGTCAAATAAACCTACGTCCTGTATACGTTACTTACGTAAACCACGAGTACACACATTTCCGCGGGAATTTTTTAAGCACGAGTTTCACGATTAACATTTCAATGACATTATTGAAGTACGTTAGTTTAAAAACGACAAGATTCACATTTAATTTTATTTGTTACAGTACACTTTCATCAAATTGTCAAAGTGGAATATTGAGATTTGCTAAAAAATGATGCTACAATGTTTTTAAAAAGTAATGTTGAATAAATCTGGAAAAAAGACTTTGTATATAAGGAAAATAAATCTACAATTTTGCACGATATATATTGTGGATTTTTTAATGACGATTTAACAGTACACATGTTTGGAAGATAGACGCGAAGTTGTCACTTATCGTCCAGTGGCTAATATTTCATGAATGTTCAGGACTATAGGCAAAACGCAGTTATACGCTAAAATAACCGTTCCAATGCTCTGGTGTATCATACATGCACATTTAGGGGGGGGGGGGGGCAATGAATATTACCAGGGTAGAGGCAATGATTCAAAAGTCATGAAACGAGCACCAGTATATGGCATAGTATGAAGATCATCTTTTTTTCTTCATTTTCATTTTATTATTTTGAGCGTTGCAAATTTTGAATCAAGGAAGTATTTGTGTATCTGTTAGGGAAAAAGACAATGTATTTGCTTTCATATTTTCTTAGGTTAAACAATGCAACATGGTAATATTGAAGAGTTGGGAGGCCGGTTTTTAGACTTCTAGGGGCATTTTTTTCGATTGACTACTCTATATTTTGAATATTTCGTAGTGTTTTCTCCTCCGACCTGTTGCTATCAATAATCATACACTAACCTTTCGTACGTCCCGAAATCCTAAATACAATTCAATAAGTGTCGTTGCATGCACGATAATTGTCCGAAGTTCCACGGCTATTATTCAAATATGTCAAAATAAAGGATCCCGAAAAAGAGTCTTACGTATGATTCGTCAAGCATACGTACCTTTCGTCAATTTGTAAGAAAGCTCTATTTAAACGGCGCTAATGTATCGCACAAATGTGTGCATGCCTTTGATTTCTTTTTACTGAGATGCAAGTTAGATTTGTCAGAAAAGTTATTTTTAACTGATGAACAGTGTCCCGTTGGTGCAAATGTCGCTCATGTTATAGCAATGCATGGTAATTATGATATGATGGTATTCATGCATAATAATGGATTTTCGGATTGGGAACAACGAGATACCGATCAAGCAACCCCACTTCATTATGCGTTTTGCCATTGTAACTATGACTTCATATTTCTCAGTAATTTGAAAGAACTGAATTTCAATCTAACTGCTGAAACTGTTAACGGTTCAAGCGTATTTCACTCTGCAGCTATATGCCGGTCGCCTGCATTACACTTTTTTTACAACAGAAACGACCGATTTCATTTGAACGTACCTGATAATCTCGACTATAAACATAGAAGCATGTTACATTACAGCATGCTTCTCCCATTGAGACAAAATGATGATGATCTACATGACGGTGTTACAGAAAATTTGATTAAAAAGACAATATTTCAGGTTTGTCTAAATTCAAAGCATAACTTTTTCCATATTATAATAATGAAGGAAGAAATTTTCTACACTATGCTGCTAAAAGCGGAAATTACTTTTGGTTTTTATAATGCATTTCATACTTACTGTATGAAATGGATAAAACGGAAAAAAGCTGACAAAAAATCTTTGGACTCTTTTTTTTAATTCAGTAATGAAGATAGTTGATATACGTATTCAACATTTTAAAGAACATTTTACTATTAACAATAACCATAATAAACCTATTTCTCGTATCAGACATAAACTAAAAGAACTAGCCAAGACATTTGTTTTTGTCCCGGCCGATAAAGCTGCTAATAATATTATTATTGTTTGACGTAAATTTTACATTGAGGTTCTGAAAAAAGAAATCACCAATTCACCAACATTCCAACTCCATTTTCAGAAAACGACATCTGTAACAAACATAAACTTTTAGCTACCGCTTTACAAGCAGAGCCAAATACAATGAAAGTCCCAACTATTGGCTTCCGAAGCTACACAAAACACCTTACACATATAGATTTATTTCGTCTTCAAGCCATTGTTCCACTACTAAATTGTCTATTCTTCTTACCAGCACACTTGGTACCATTAAAAACCTGATAATAAATTGTTCAAATAAGGCCTTCGAAAATAGTGGAATTAATTACTTTTGGAGTGTCAAGAACTCGTTGGAAGTACTTGATAAATTGCATGCTTATATTGGTGATTTTGAATCTGTTCAAAGTTTTGATTTTTCTACCCTGTATACCACATTGCCTCACATTCTCATTAAGAAAAAATTCACACACCTAATCAAATGGGCATTTAAAAAATCAGAATGCATGTGAATATATATGTTCAAACTCTTTTAGGTATTTTTTTAGTAGCAATAAACAAAAAAACTATGTCAATTGGACATGCTTTGATACTATATATGCCCTTGAATTTTTTCTAGATATCATTTTTGTTCGCCTTGGGGATTCCGTATATCGTCAGATTATCGGAATTCCAATGGGGACTAACTGTGCACCACTTATTGCGGACCTGTTTTTGTATTGCTATGAGTTACAATTTATGACAAAAATAAGCCAAGACCCATCGAAACAACATCTGATAAACAAATTTAATTGTACTTTTAGATATTTGGATGATATTTTGGCTCTCAATAATGACGACTTCAGTATGTATATTAAAGAAATTTATCCTGTTGAACTTACTTTAAATAAATCTAATACTAACAATGACCACTGCCCCTTCCTCGATCTTGATATCTATATCACTAACGGAAAGCTGAATACTAAAATTTATAATAAAAGAGATGATTTTTCATTTCCTATCGTTAATTATCCATTTTTAGATGGTGACGTTCCCTTGTCACCATCTTACGGTGTTTATATATCTCAACTTGTACGATTCGCTCGTGTATGTAACAATGTTTTAGATTTTAAAGAGAGAAATTTATGTATTACTGAAAAATTATTACACCAGGGTTTTCGATATCACAAACTAATCAAAACATTTACTAAATTTTATCATCGGTATAAGGACATCATTCGTAAATATAGCTCAACATGCAGACTTCTTATACGTTCAGGTATTTCACATCCAATTTTTTATGGAAATATTCTTTATAAAGCACAAAGGTGTCAGTATTCACCTCAAAAACTAACAAAACCTTTGAATAGACTTATTAAGAAGGGATATAGTTACGATACTGTTGTCAGGTCATTAAAGATTGCATATTTTGGCGTTAATATTGATTCACTTATAGGGTCTTTGCATCGGAACCAAACATTTATTCAAAAACCAGTTGTTGGCATGACACGGGTTATGTTCTTCTCATATATGTTATGATGGTATGATACTAAACCCCTAACGGGAAGGATTGTGCCTGATGTTCATATGATGAAATCATAATCTTTCAGTCAGTTTAATTGAAGTCTGGAGCTGGCATGTCAGTTAACTGCTAGTAGTCTGTTGTTATTTAAAATATGTATTATTGTCATTTTGTTTATTTTCTTTGGTTACATCTTCTGACATCAGATTCGGGCTTCTCTTGAACTGAATTTTAATGTGCGTATTGTTATGCGTTTACTTTTCTACATTGGCTAGAGGTATAGGGGGAGGGTTGAGATCTCACAAACTTGTTTAACCCCGCCGCATTTTTGCGCCTGTCCAAAGTCAGGAGCCTCTGGCCTTTGTTAGTCTTGTATTATTTTTATTTTAGTTTCTTGTGTACAATTTGGAAATTAGTATGGCGTTCATTATCACTGAACTAGTATATATTTGTTTAGGGGCCAGCTGAAGGACGCCTCCGGGTGCGGGAATTTTTCGCTACATTGAAGACCTGTTGGTGACCTTCTGCTGTTTTTTTTTCTATGGTCGGGTTGTTGTCTCTTTGGCACATTCCCCATTTCCATTCTCAATTTTATTTATCTAGAAATGTTGTATTGAGTCTTTTGACTCAAAAGGACATAAATGGAAAGACGCCTGTTGACAAAATATTTCAGACAATGCAAAAATAAGTCCTTTGATCCTGTGCGCATTCCTGAAGGATGTGAAATAACAGATGTTTTCTACACAAAATGTCCAACAAAAATTGAAACGATTTTTACGAATCTCGAGATGTGTATTTTGAAAACACTATTATATCTTTATAAAAAAGAAGGGTTTGAACTATTTAATGTAGACCAATTGTTATCAATAGCAATCAACAAATCAAGGATTTACCCAATTTTGATGCTAAAAGTTTATGCTAAACAACAATTTCAACATGTTGTGCAGAATAATCCACAATTGCTCCTCTTCATTACAGAATACGAGGGGCCAGATATTGCAGAATTGCTGTTGACGAAAGATAATGCTCTCAAATGTAATGTCAATTTTAGCCCTCTTCATGAGATCATAATGAATGATCGAAATACCCAGTCAATGTATTATAATCATGGCATTCTAAACAAATACTTGACGGATTACTCCAGCACAATGTTAGATAGGTGTTTCGATAAGGATGGGTATAATTTACTTCACAGAGCTGTCATTGGAGGGAACTTGCTAGGAACACAATTCTTAGTGAACAAGGGAATGAAATTATCGCATGTGTCTCATCATGGTAAATCAGCCTTACAAATTGTATTGAGTAAAGCTCCTTTTCTAGAAAACGGTGTTATGCCTTTGTCATATAGAAAAAGATCACCATTTCAGGTACTACAATTTGTTTCGCAGAACAAAACTGAGGAATTGATTATAGATTATAGTACAGCTCTACAGTATGATGAAACAGCAGTATTTGTATTAGAAAACGTATATACATCAAAGTCGTTAAGACGACAAAAAGATGCAGCTCTTTTATGTAAACCCAATAAACGCCGTCTTAGCTTAGTACATTTAGCAGCAGCCAAGGGTTTTATAGGGTTTTTAAAGAAATGTGTTTTGTTGTTTGAGTCGGATGCCATTATGGAGATCTTGAACTGCTATAATTTTAACAAAATAACACCATATTATTTAGCAAAGATTTACAAACAAGAAAGGGTAATGAAATGGATGGTTAGTATTCGTGTTCCGCAAAACAAACCAAGCGTAGAAATTGAAAGTATATAATATGCTTTTCAATTACAAAAGACAATATTTATTTGATTGGACTTGCCGTCTTCAGTATAGTTATAAACATTATCGTCTCATACAAACGCAATTTTCGAGATGTAAACGTGCAGTTAGAGACCAAGATGACTTCATATTATACAAAAACGTGTTTAGAAACATCTATATACTAGTAATTAATTTCATTTTGAATTCAATAAACAAATTTCATATCAAACCGATTATGGGCTACTGCAATTCCCATGACACGATGCACATTTGTT
Source organism: Mytilus galloprovincialis (assembly GCF_965363235.1). NCBI lineage: Eukaryota > Metazoa > Mollusca > Bivalvia > Mytilida > Mytilidae > Mytilus > Mytilus galloprovincialis. Next base: position 129,027,746 of record NC_134838.1, on the reverse strand, counting down.
CTCTTTTAGTTGACATGAACAATTTATTAATACATCAGTTAAACTTATTACAAAAACAAGCGTTTATACATTTGAGAAAATATTTAAAGTTTGACGATCATGATTTTATGTTTATATATCAAAGAACATTACGTCACATATTCAATGAGCCGGAACTAAAATATGTGAAAGATTTATCATTTGATTCCATTGTCAGTCCTCGGTTTCGATATTTAATACAACTTCGTCAAAAGCATTCAATTCATATACAATGGTTAGACAATTTCGTGAAAGTTCTGGAAGAAAAAAATAAAATAAGTGCAAGTGCTTACTTTGAATATGAAAATAAACTATCGTCTTGGTTGAGCCTGAATATTGTATTTCCCGAAATTGAGCATCAATATGAAGAAAAAGCTACACGCTACAAATTAGAATTAGACGTATATGAAAAAAAGGATTACAATCTTTGCAGGTGTGGGAATGTAAGGGATGCAATTGTTTTTTTTCCCGAAATAGATAGTATTTGGGATGTTTTTTCAATAGATCTAGAGTGTACCATAGGGTTGATGATGTATGGTAAAATACACATGTCTACAACTGCGGAAATACAGAAAAACAGACGTAATTTTGTTGTTTCTTTACAAGAGGGAGCCATGAAAGACCCATGTTTGAAGCAAAGCCTCAAACATTTTCAAAGAAAGATGTTGATGTTTTTGTATTTCACGCAGTATATACCAACTGCGAGAAAATCTTTTCTGTGCATGAAAATTTTAATTACACAAGCCAAGTGGAGCAAGTTGGCAAATCTTTATTCAGTGGGGTTTAAACCCTTCTCGTTAATAAGTGAGTTGTCAGACTGATTTTTAAATCTGATTTTACCCTTTTTCAAAAAAGATCGGTAAACCAGATTGGGGGATTTTTTTTATAAAATGGCGATCTAGTTTGGGGCGATTTGCGAGTGGGGCGAGTTGACATTGTTTCATATCTACTCATCGTGTTCGGGGGTCATAAAGGGTATACTTATATTAGTAATATATAAAGTATATTATAATGGTTGTGTGGCGTTCTAAACTAAATTTTATGAATTGTAAATGGTTTTTCGTCTAATCTAAAACAGCTGGGATGTAAAATAGTTATCCCATTCGGACTTAGTGTGTCAGCGAAAGATCACCTTATGGCCTCCGGTCATCGGGTGATCTTACACTGACACATCAAGTCCTCGTGGGATAACTATTATATCCGAGTATAGGTGAGTTAAAGGTAGTAGCTAAGTGGACCGTGTCAAATGCAATTCAGGTGTTTGCTTATTTTTACACCTTCTGCAGGAAGAAAAAAATGCCTTTCAAAATCCAAAACATTTTTTTCTGGTATGCAAAATAAATTTTATATATCTAGTGGACACCAGGCCTTAAAATTTTCAAAACTGCACAGGTAAGTCCGTACACAGAGTAGTTTTTGAGTTGAAAACACGGCCATATTTATCCATTTGTTATGATGAACCTTAATAACATATTAAACAAGTTTTTTTTAAAGTCAATACGTGAAACTTAGTACTTTTTTGTGCTAATTATTTATTCAACTAAATTCGAAATTACATCTCAGTGTTTCCATGGCCGTGTGTTTGAAGGATAATATTTTCTTATTATTGTAAATCATGACAATTTGGGCATGTTAAGAATGGTGTTAAATATAAAGTAATGAGATAAAGATTATTTTAATTTCAATATTCATTTACAGCTGGTGTTAGCTTTCATTTTTCTTTCAGTATAAATGTTCAAACTACTACCAATGGATGACACTTCTAGGGTTTTTATTGGTACAGTAGTATTTCAATTGGATATCCCATTTATTTTATTTTTGAAAAATTACCCATAGAAGTATTATAATCGAGTCAAGGGCATACGATACAGTTACAGGGGAGGTAATGACGTTGCTAACGTAAATAATTATTTTTCGCGACGTCAAACTATGATTTATCGGGAAAAGATGCAGTTTTTTACTGATTTTTATCATTCAAACTTATTTAACTTGAAAACGAGTTCATGGACCCCTATTTTTTAAAATGCCATTTGATTTGATTTCGCGAGAAGATTATGTGTGCCAATTTTCAGGAAAACGTAAATAGTGCAATTTTTTTTAATTTGATAAATATACAGCAAAAAATTATGTTTTCTTCTACATTCATTAACATTTGATAAATATGAGTTATTTCTGAATGAAAAAATGTATAAATTTTTGAGTTACTTATAAAATAGAGAAATTACAAATTATGTAACAAAAAACTATTTTTGTTTATCTTTTAAAACACAAAAGTTATGCCTTTCTTTCGAAAATGAAAATACGGCTACAAATCCGAATTTTGTGCCAATATACCAAATTTCGACCTCATTTTACTCAAAAAGTAGCACATGAAGGTATATTTTTTTTTTATTACATATTTGATTTAATCAGGTAAAAAATAGCCTATAATCAACTTGTAAATACAGGATCAAAACTGTATCGTCTGTACTTAATCTGAGGAAAGAGTTTATCATCATAAACAATTATCTCATTAAACTAGTTGTCTGCTCTATCATGGGTGTCATTCGGTTTAACGAGGGAAATGATCGTGAAAGAATATCTAACGGCGGTCAAGTATTGCTAGACGATCGTGAAAGCTCTGGTACCGGATCGTAAAAGACATTTAATCGAGAAGACATACGAAAGGTCATTAAATAATCCAATTTAATTAATTACACGGACAAATTCACAAAAAAAATAACACTGTCTGTCAAGATGGTCCAACATTATGATCAGTATGGGAGAAATTAAAGTACATAGTTTTTACAAAACAACAAAAGGCAGATTGCTTCTCGACATTTCAATGACATGCAAAATATAAACAAACATGATTTTTCCCTCAAATTCGAATAAAATGAACTGCTTTTCTCCGAATAAGGGCATTCTTTTTAAATGAATCAAATGGTTCTCATAATTAGTTTGTGTTAACATAATCTGAAACTTGGTAAAGCAAAGAAATATTTACACAAAATTTATTTTCCGGATCGTGAAAGATCACGTACCGCATTTTTGAAGATCGTGAAAAGGATCGTGAAAGATCTGATGCTACGAAGACGTTCAAATTATTCTTTAATTATATGATAATTAATATTTTTATTGGTATTGAGAAAAACTAGATTGGCTAAGATCCTCAATGAATTTGAGCATTTTATAGTACTAATATTTTCAGAAAATGAATAGAGAGAAATAACAACTACGTCAATAAGAAGAGGCAATGGTCAACAAAACGCCGAAAAAAGATTCCATACAATAGTTTATTCTCTATCTAAAGACTAACAGAATTGCTCAAGATATAAATGGGTAACAGGAGATTTTATTTGTACAAGTACAAACAATACAAGCAAATTATTATTTGTGCATTTGTGAACATGTTATTTGTATAATAGTTGACTGATTGTAGGATGAAGGTTTTCATTTTCTTGTGAAGTACTCACTTATCATGAGTTATATGATAACTACATTTTGTATATTGGATCCTATAATCTACATGTCCATCAGGCAGGATTCACCTGACATCGTCTTTGCCTCATTTCATGGATGAAGGTTTAGTGTTGTTGTCAAGTCCGTATCGCGGATTAAATGAGCTATAGGATAACTGTCTGTTGTTATGATTGTAAGGTGTACATTTTTTACTTCTGCAAGGTTTGAAATAACATTGATCTCATTATCATGCATCATTTGACAATGTTCGTTTTATGTTGTTTGGCCTTTGGCTTATATATACCTGTTTGCTATCGCGCCACGGTATTTTGTGTATGGTGTACATGTCTGTCTGCATGTATCATATATGACGTCAATTGAATTTGATATATTGAATGATAGTAAGATTCTATGTCTGGTTGTCGATCATGGTTCAGATACTTTCGACCTTATGTTCGGAATTACTTGGCCAAACATAACTTTTACATTTGTCAGTTTCTAAGGTACTGTAAGGATCAAAACACCTATGTTTGGTGTAGGGGATGTTTTAGCGATCTGTATGGCATAGTTTATCTGACCGTGACCTCTTTTTATAAACCATTGACAATTTTAAGCGTATGTGACACTTCTAGTTAAACCCTTAATATTACAGACGTTCAACAAATATACTATCTTTATAAGTTAAGCAGAAGAGACACTCCAGCATTTGCGCTCTGGTATTCTTTAGTATGTAGTATATAGTTATAACATTGCAAATCAATCCACATCTGCTACGTTGTATATCAAGATATATAGAAATTAAGAAAGAAGTGTTTCACAAAATGTTGGTTATCGTTCAATCTCAAATTGTTCAGGAAAGATGCTGTTTTTGCTATAAGATTTAAGTTGATGGTTAACATTTTGGTTTAAACGTTAGATACCCAAATTATTGGCTAAATAGTGGCAGTTTGCCTGAATTGCACACGACCGATTCTTAGAGCTGAATTTTTCACACTGATCTAGACACGTTTTTAGTTGTGTTTTTTTTTAACTTTCGGGGTAAAGTATTGAATTAAAACAAATGATAGCTTTAATATGTTCATTCTTATCAAAATAGTTACAGGCTTCAACCAGTTGCAGGTATATGAAATGGTAAAAGAAATATTGATTTCTGATTACTAGTATTAAGTCTGGTCACGCATTATCCATCACGATCAAAATAATGCTTTGCCTAATCTTTCACGATCAAGTTTGATGAAAATTCTACAAAATTCAAGGTTTTCATGAACAAATTAACGGTTTTAAGGGAAGAGCATACTGTTTTTTACTGTACTATCGGATACACCAAAGATGAAATTTCAAATATTTCATGATATATTGAAATATGACCATTATTATTATAGGTACAAATAGCGTGTTTTTTTCAACTAATTCCAAAGACATGCATTGCGCCTTTTGTGTTTTTTCATGAAGTACTGCATATTTTCTCTATCTTATTGCACAGCAATGTTGAGGAAGTTGGACTATTTTGACAGACATATTTTTTGTTTGGATTTGTTCCGTGTTTTGGAAATTAAGAGATTTTTTCAGATTCTGAACTAGAATTTACATGAAATATCTTTCACGACCCGGTACCAGAGCTTTCATGATCGTCTCGTAATACTTGACCACCGTTAGATATTCTTTCACGATCATTTCTCTCGTTAAACCGAATGTAACCAGTGTCTATGGTCAGGTTGTTGTCTCTTTGACACATTCCCCATTTCACATCTCAATTTTATTTTGAGATTGCAGCAGTGTCCATACGCATTTATATTTATGTAAGAAAAATAACCAACTAGGTAAATCTTATTGATGTGTAATCTCTTTCAATTCATATCACTTGAAAACTTTACGGTGACACATATTAATTTTAAAGATTAGATATCAACCCAGTCAAGCTTTTGAAATAGCAAATACTTATTGATTTCTATCACTAAGGGTACAACGTTTAGGAAGACTATATACCTATGTAGATTCTTCGGCTTGTTTAGAACAACAGGTATTGATTTCAATCACGAAGGTTACCCAGGACATTATATGTAAAGAAAGACTGTGCTTGTGTAGTTTCGTGAGCTCGTCAGATAGCAAAGATTATACAAACAACAATAATGGAAGCTATCGATCGGCAAAAATTAGATAATTTTATATCAGTGGCTCTTGGTTTAAAATTTTGTGTATCTGGATTACAAGACTTTATACTGGACGCTATGGAAACAACACATAAAAACATTTCACAGCAAATACCTGCAGGCTTAAAATGTACTATAGACTGTAGTAGAAAATACGGAAATGGTTTTAGTCGGTGGTGCAACATTTGTAGATCATGGAAAAACGAACTTCATAAGCTTTGTCGGTATAAGAAACAATGGGACAAAATCAATTGGAAAGAGATCGACACCATTGACTTTCCACACTCGACACCAGATTCATATGAAGCTATATCGAAAGTTTTTGTTCGTGATGTTCACCAGTTCAGACACGGAGTTTATCAAGATCTTGGTGCGATTATATCTTTGTTTATGAATATGAAAGCCTTTTCGATCGATAACCAAATATTAGTAGATATTCAACGACACAGAAACGACAGTTTTGCTCATAACTATAAACTTAGTGTAGAAGAAACTGAGAAACAAATGTGCTTACAGAGCTTAATCCGAATTCTAAAAGACCGAAATATATATTGCAAAGAAAGTGCAAAAGTTGCCGTAGGCCTGTTGGGAGAGCTTGTATCATCGGAAGGAATTCCTACCTGCCTCTTACAACAACAAGCCGCATGTGCAACACTGATATTAGTTAGAGACAGCATTGACAAACTTTCTCCTTCTGCTGATTTACATATCGTAGCATTTGATTCAGCAAGAGACACCTTCAAAGACAGAATCAACAAAATAATACTGGAATCAACTATAAAACCGAAACGAGTAACTTCAAACCTTATTTCACCGAAGACGAGGAAAGTTTTAAAATATTTAAGTTTTCCCTTACTTTTACTGTACATTACCATTTCATTTATCTCGCTTAAGAAGATGGATCCATCGAATGAAGGTATATATATAAAAACAGGGTTATCATAGATATAGGAAGATTTGGTGTAAGTGCCAATGAGACAACTCTCCATCCAAATAACAATTAATAAAAGTAAACCATTATAGGTCAATGTACGGCCTTCAACAAAGTGACCAAGTTCTCAATACCGTTAGCATTTAGAACCTTCTTCCATTACAAAAGAAACAAATGCCAACACTAACTGTTATCTGTAATCTGTTATATATATTCTGCCAATGTAGTACCTGCACATCTCTTCCGAGTATTTGATTTCACAACATGAATAAAAATATCTTCCACCAATATCACTATACACTATTTACATTGTACATCATATTCTTGACGATAAAATTGGGCTTAATGTCAATATCATCAACTCATTAAATATTTTAAATTCTAAAATATTTATCTAAAAATATCACTGTTTAAGAGTAGACAACCAATCGACACTTAGGATTCATAAAATGTTATTATCTACTTTCTTTTCTTTTTCTTTATATCATCTAATTGCAACAGTCTATACCTTTCACAATGGAGATTGTAACATAATCATCTACATTTTGGATCTATAATGTTCTGTATCACTTTAAAAACTTTTTCATTTCTTACAGCACATTTCAGTCAGTATGTAGCTTATGGTAATATCTTTGGTTAGCTTGCTTGTTAGCTGAACCGTGAAGTCATTGTTAGGTAAGGTAAACTTCCCTCCTTTAATAGTAGCTTAGTCCTACAGAGAGATAGATTTTTTATCTGTTGGGCTAGTCTACTATTAAAGGAGGGAAGTTTACCTTACATAACAATGACTTCACGGTTCAGCTAACAAGCAAGCTAACCAACGATATTACCATTAGCTACATACTGACTGAAATGTGCTGTAACATTGTCATGTAAGTAAAGGGATCTATGATCAGTTGTAAAATGTCAAAATGTTCATCTTTCATATTAAAAGCAGCTAACTCTTCACTACAGGAATTAATTAAATCTTCCAAAATTGGTTTTCTGATATCTACTAAACTTTTACACGTTAATAAAAAATGTGGTAAAGTTTCTTCAGTTTGCATATAGACAGTTCTGGATTACTTATAAACTTGGCTCTAACTGTTTGCAGGATGTAACTCCCAGTAGCTATTTTCAATTTTGTAAGAATTCTAATAATTTCCCTTGAATTCATAGTATTTGTATTTACAATAGGATGACATTGTCCTGGTTTACATATCAACGATAAGTATTTTAAACTGGTATAAAGCTTTGCTTGATTCAGTATCTTCTCAATCCAGTATTTTTGAACTTTGGAAGTTATTTCCCTTTTCCATTCGTATTTACTAATTGGATTAACTAAGTATTGTGCAGTATCATTAAGTTCATATTTCAAAAATATTTTCCTTAGTAAACTAAACCAACTATTACTATTAATAGATTTAACATTTAATTGCTTTTCCGGTAGTTGAAAATAGATAGATTCAATAGAATTTTTTCCTTGTCTAGTAATATTTCCATAAAAAGTTAAATTTTTTACATCTATTTGAGCTTCTACAGGTAACATCCCAGAAATCATATATATAGCAGGATCTGCTACTGTTTTTGGTAAAGATAACAACTGTTTCAAGAACTTTTTTAAATTGGATATTTAAAGTTTCTAAACATCTTCCTCTAGGGATTACTATTTCCAATCAATAAAACATTATTGGTTTAATATAAGTATTCATAATTGACATTGAGGTTTGTGGATCTAGTCCATTTTCGCCATAAAGTCCAACCCCCATTAAACTATAAAGTGTCCTTCTTGCTTTCTTTAAATTCTCATCTATTGTTGCTTTACATGTCGTCTGTACGACATATTCCTATATGTGTTGCTTTATTAGAAGTTGGAAGAACTGAATTGCCTAAATTCCAAAAATTTCCATTTACTTTCTCATGGTGACGTGATTTAGACTTTTTGCTGGTTGTAGTAAGTATGCCTCACGTTTACTAAAATCAAAGGCCATATCAATTAAAATTTGCGTTTCATACGGACAATTACTAAGAATGGCTAAATCATCTGCGCGAGTAGGAGCACAACAAGAAATCGATCCAATTTTGCTTCCATATCCTGAATCAGCTGAAATGTCTAAAAGTGTATTTATATAGATTTTGTACAAGTCTGCACTAAGAGTCCCTCCTTGTCTTACGCCTTGTTCTATTCTAAAAGTGTCTGATATTTGATTATTCCATTTAACACAAGAAACAGCATTTTTATATAGATTATCAATAATTAAAATAGATACATTCCTTGTGATATTCTTCTATAATAAAAGAGCAGTTTAATGGTGCTGTTCTTTTAGTAAAACCACGTTGTAATGGATTTTGATATTTTATAATGTCCGGATTAATTCTGATCTTTAAAACAGCCTCAATGAGTTTGGATAATGTTGGAGTAATTATTAATCCACGATAATTTTTACTGTCTTTACAACTTCCTTAATTCTTAAAGAGCGGAATTACTATCCCTAATTTCTGTTCGTCTGGTATATAACAAAGTCTAAAAGTACTATCCAAGAATGCTTTAAGGTGATAAATAAGAGATTGTCCTCCATATAATAAATTTTCAGTTGAAACTCCAAATATATCTGGTGATTTATTTAAATTTAATAACTTCAAAGCTTCTACTTTTTCATTTTCAGTAATACTTTGGTGCTGAAACATAGCTCTACAAATGTCAATTATACCAATATATTCTTGTTCGATCTTTTGTTGATATTTGTTATCAAAATGTTCATGAATAGAATTTTTTAAAATTTTCAAAATGATGTTTCCATCCACTTAGAATGTTGTTTTCTGTACTATACACTGTGTCTCCTACAGATAGTTCATCTATATGATTACTTAATTTTCCCCTCTGTTTTTTAATAAGTCTATAAAATGGATTTTTGTTTTTGATATTTGCTTCCATTATTTTTTCTCTTTCATCAATTCTATTCATCGCAACTGCCTTGCGACAGTGTTTACGTAAATTATAAGTTGTCTCTTTTTTCTAAATATAAAGTCTTTCCTTGGATCTTCCGACCGCCCATTAATCTTCCATTGATAAAAAGTCTTTTTTTTTCATTGCAATTGTGCCAGAAATGTCTTCATTCATTACTTTTAATTTTGGTTTTCTATATCTTTTTCGAGGAGTTGGACAACAACTTTTTGCTGAATTGAAGAGTAAACTGTTCATATTTTGAAAAGCAATATCCAATTCATATTTGTTTTCTAAAGATGATGAAAAATTATCTAAACCATTTTCAACTAAAGTTTTATGTGCGTCTTTATCTATTTTTTTCCATGGACTTTTTCCAGAGGGTAAAATATTTGAATTTGAACATTTCAGTTTTTCTTTAGCATTGATGATATATTTCACTTTCGCTTTAACAGGAAAATGATCAGATACATTAGTAGCCACATTGTCCATTGTTTCCATACTGACCACATTCTCTTTAAAATCTTGTTTAAAAAGTGAGAAGTCAATAGTTGAAGTTCCTTTACCACTTCAATTTACAAAAGTAATACCATTTTCTTCAGTATATAAACTATTTTCATTCAAAAAGTCTACTCAATATTTGTTTCTTCTCGTATCAATTTTACTTAAAATATTTTCGTTAAAATCGCCACCAGTTATAATAGAGTAAGAGTCGCTATAACTTTGAACAATTTCATGTAGTTGGTCTATACAGTTATAAAATTCTAATGAATCAGATGGTGTTCCTTTACATGGTAAATAAACAGATGTACAGTAGTTGTCGTTTGTTTATGTAATATATACGTGTTTCTCGTTTCTCGTTTTGTTTATATAGATTAGACCGTTGGTTTTCCCGTTTGAATGGTTTTACACTAGTAATTTTGGGGCCCTTTATAGCTTGTTGTTCGGTGTGAGCTAAGGCTCCGTGTTGAAGGCCGTACTTTAACCTATAATGGTTTACTTTTTAAATTGTTATTTGTATGGAGAGTTGTCTCATTGGCACTCACACCACATCTTCCTATATCTAGATACTAGGAGTAGCTTTGAATATCCTAAAAGTTCAACACAGCAAATTCTATCATTTCCTATATCTAATGGATTAATAAAATTGTCAAGGTCTTTTCTCCATAAAATTCCTGTTCCCCCATAACCACGAGGTAAATTGGTTGGATTTATTGGATCTTTATCATCGACCGCTTTTCCAATTCCAAAGATATTTTGATGGAGTTCATTAAGTAAATTCAGTTGAAAATTAAACAGCCAATGTTCATTCTCTCTACTTTCATGATTTAATTGTTCCATTATGTCGGTTGGACACTGAGGCTTGTTTTCCATAAAAAAATATTTCCATGTAAAGTTTTGGCAATGTAATTACTTTGGAAATAAAAGTTTTGTCCCAAATAGTTCCTAGGTCGATTACTTTGGGAATCACAATTTGTCCTTACTTGGTTGTTTAACGGTAATACATCAATAAGATTCGCATGAGTAACGGTTTCAGTATTGTCCGGCGACGTATCTTGATGCCATTGATTTTCATAATCACATCTACTTTCTGAATCACTATGACTCTCATTTTCAGTTCCATAATTGTTTATATAATATTAGTTCTGATGATCATAATAATATGGATATTGTTGATAATAATTTTGATAACCCCAATTATGTTGAGAATATTGATTTTCTGGATTATCGTTCACATTTTGTTGATTAACATGATCTTGTGTATCCTTTGATTTATCATTATTTTCAGTAATATTGTCAGATAATTTATCCAATTCATTTTCAATCCTGTCCACAATAAATTTTTGTGACTTTATTCCTTACTTGTACCAGTAATTCTTCACTATTATCCCTATGACTATTAAATTTCCAGATTCTGATTTTTCATTACGCTGAGAGGAGTTATTTTGATTTTTTTTCCAATATAATAATTTTCCTATTCATCGTTTTTATGGTTTGTTCTAACTCTATATTTCGGGCTTCAAGTTGGTGAAGATAATCAAGAAGCTTGGTTTTCTCTTTAAATTTTTCATTCACTGACAACTCTTTTAATTTCAGACTTTCTTCTTTTCTCTTTAATTTTAGTTCTAATTGACGCAATTCTTTTTGTTTCAACACACTATTTTCATCATCCTTATCTTGATTTTCTTTAGATTTATCAGAAATGTTTTTGTCTACACAGACTGAAGTTGGACGAGGTGAATTAACCTTCTTTACTGAAGTTTCAATATTCAAATGTCAATTTTCAGAATTTTGACTATGTGTTGCTTCACATCCTAGACATATTTTCTTTTCTTTTCTCATACATTTTATGTGATATGATTGATTACAAAATTCACAAATTTGTTCATCATTGTTTAACAACTCTAAACATAAGGCACAAGACCTTGGAAATTCCTCCAGTAAAAGAGATTGAGCTAAAGTTACTTTGGGTATTACTTGATCTTTATCTATATGTTTTACTAAAGTATCGGATTCTATTTCATTTCCTTCTAAAAAGATTCTTCATTAATCATGTTGACCAAAGGTAAGTTGATACTATCAAATACTTGAGTATCAGTAGGAGAATTCACAGATAATACTTGCTTATCATCTATGGAGTCTATATCACAACTTGCACATATATAATGGTTTGTATCTTAATTATTTTCTAAAATGTTAATCATTTCACTTTTTAATTTTTCGCAATTATAGTGTATCCAGTGTTCGCCCCTATTACACCAGACACTTCTAGATAAGCAATTTCTATTACATTTTAGGCATACTTCAGGGTTCCTAATGTCATTACTACCAGCGGCAGCATTTGTAACAGCTTTAGATTGACTAATCTTTGTATTATTCACTACAACTGACGAATTATGACCATTGTTAATTGATGATAATAAAAAATCACATTGCTCTTTAATTTTGGTATTGAGATGTTTATAGTCTACATCATTACTCATCTGCGATGCAATTTTAGTAAGTTCATCTATGAATGACATAAATTGTTTACCATTCACTTCAATACGACATGTTGTATTAAAATGTTCACCCTATACAATTGCTTTGACAGATTACTAACGTCAGCAAATGAAATTGACCTCTCTGATAATTTCTTTGATAAATCGAACCTTTCATGTACTGTTAGTTTTAAACTTTGGTTTGACTGGTCGAAGCATGTATTGAATTGTAAAAATGCAGCCGATGAAAACTGTATGATTAAATTCCCCTTTTTCAAAGTTGCTTGAATATCAATATCTCTATTTGCAGCTTCCTTAATTTTATTCAAAGTTCTTTTCTCATTTAATACATAATTCTTAGTAGTTTGAATACTCTTGCTGGGTGTATATATTTTGGTTGGAACTAATTCTCTACTTGACCTTCTCAGCATTTTGAGTATAGTGTATACTATTACTGTTGGTTGTATCTACTCAGAAACAGTGATTTGGAGGGGGAAAAAATTGAATAAAACAAATGTCTTTCATAAAACTATTCACTATATATTAAAAATGTTCTTTGTTTAAAAGGTAAAAGGACTGTTAAATAAAAACTTCTTTAAAATTTCTTCATAAAACCAAGATGGCGACTATGAGTCGGCTATTTCTTTGTCTCTTGTATCTCATTTTTTCGAAAAATGGCAGTAAATGTATTTTCACTTTGCTAAAACATCATTCAGGGTTCTCATTGGCAATACAGGAAATTAAAGTTTACATTAAAACACTATTAAGTCTGTAAAAATCTGTAAACTCTGTAAAACTGTCTTTTCAACAAATTGCACAACCTCCACCTTCAAATTACAATACATTAGATCTAACAACTAATTAGCCTAAAATGTGTTAAATTTGTGTCAATCGGTCATCATCAATTTCTTCGTCTGTTGAAACTTTCCTCAACACCATGTTGTTTTAGTACAATTACACCACTTTTAACCGTGTATCGAAACAAGACCGCCTTCTAACTTCTTACCGCCTATACATTAATACACGGTAAGTAGTGGAGTTACGTCCCTTTATATCCAATATAAGGCAAGAAGGGAGGCGGGGCTTATTTCATACACGGTTAGACAAATGGAAGTGTTTAACGACCTTGACTGGCTATACTGCCCTCGAACAGTCGGTTGGTGCCCGAAGGCGTTTGGTGAGCATTTCAATAATTTTTGCCATCGGTCAGGAACGAGTGTTGGTCGCCATTTTGGAGGTCGCCATCTTGGTGTTGTGATTTCTGTTTGGTTTGTTTACTATTTTTGTTGTTATTTCTTCACAACGGCTGCTTTCAGGGCCAGTTTGGTCAGCTTGGCAGCCCGCTAACCTCGATGATGGAGTACTGGTAGATAAGTCGTGGACGTAGTGCTAAATGTGAATGTCAATCATATAACACCTAGTATACAACCCTCGGACGTTAATCGGCATATCACTCCCCCATGATACAATGGGCTTTGGAGTGCATGTTAACGCGGGTACGCCTACTACTACGTTTACTGTACGGCATTGGATTGGTTTCTGTCATTTAAGTAGCATAGTAAGTCGTTGACCATATAACTGTAAACCCTCGTCGCAGATAGCGGGTAAAGGAAAGCTGGCCCAGCACGCCCGTTCAGCTGTAATGACTGAGACGTGAACGGATTGTAATGCAATGTAATTGTGATGATTGTGACGGTTAGTAATGGCGGTACGTCCCTTTATAAAAAACAAAACGGTACTGAGAAAAATCTCAAAAGGTTTCAACAGACGAAGAAATTGATGATTACGATGGAAATAAATTCATAAAACACATTTAAACCTTACAAGTTGTTCTTGTTGGTATCTGTTTTTGTAGGATCAGTGGAAGAAGTTTCTTGATAGTAACAGTATTGAAGACTTGCTTATTTTGATAGATCGCTAGTCTAAATTCCACAAGTTAAGATAGTCGGTAAGATACATTCGTTACATAGTGTGCTAGTGACGTCATACGGTATATATGGGGTCAGTAAATTCCATATGGGGATTCGAGCTTTGCTATTACCCCATATGGAATGTATTGACCCCATATATACCGTATTAGATCACTAGCACACTATGTTACTAATAATACAAGGTATCCGCGTAGTTGCTTTTAACCAATCGCATTCCAAGAAAAAGTATAAAATATAACTCGAATACAATACATATTAGAGATCTTGATCTTTTCAGATCCTTGCTTGAAGAACTTATACGTCAGATCGAGGTCATTTTTTTTAATGTATTGTTGTAATTGTTTGTTCGTTTGCTTGTTATCTCTAATTCTCTGAAACGATGATCATGAGAGATGGAAAAAGAAAGAAACACAGTTTTTGTGACATGGTAAAGATTTGATACATTGGATTCAAAGTAATCTGATGAAATTTATTTGATATTTTTACGAGGAATGTCATATTTCCATTTATTTATTCCATATATTAGCTGTTACATTTTGGGTCTTTTGCATTAAGTTTTCGAACTACCGAGAACGACCTTGAGCGAAAAGCAGAAACATTAGGTTTAAAAATTGTATGCATAAAACCACAAATATTAGGAATCACCTTAACGTACATTATTAAGTTACAAACGCAATTGACTTTTGGTAAATTGTAAGTTTTTTTCGCGCTATATAGATATATATTTTTTAATGTGCTCATTTCTATATTGACTTTATACAACGTCATATAACCGTAGTAGGATAATCTCTCTTATGTCTTTGGATGTTTATGTTGTACTTTGTATACTGTTGTTGGTCTATTATCGTTTCTCGTTTTTTGCCATAGCATTGTGAGTATTTTCTACCACTAAGTTTGAATGTCCAGTTGATATTATTTGCGTCTCTTTTATGTCGGGCTAAGATATCAATAATAATCAAAGTACTAAAGTACTATATACCTGAACCCGAGGTTAATGTACAGAGGGATTTTCACTGAGACAAGTTCGTGCGTGGATGATGAATAAATGACAGAAAATTCACAATCACCGTAACTCTTATATAAGTGATACAAATCAGTATACACTGGTTTGTTGTTATATATTAAATTCATATAACAGTTACATGTATTTATAATTTTCATCCATTTGTATATCATTCTATTTTACTTTTGTAATAATAGTGCTGTGCATACACTCTTCTGTAAAAATTCGATGGATATGAGAAGCCATTCATATTTTCACGCAAAAAAAACCAATCTTACATGCAGAATTACCGGTCCCTACCGGGAGTCTCGCAAAACGTTCTTTGAAATATTTTTCCGCATGCTCGGACACAAGTTTTTGGTACGTGTGCATAGACATTGTCAATGATTTTTTTTACTAATATAAAACGACAAAACATTTACATATTAATTATTTGTGTTGTAAACAAAAATACTTTTATCAGTATTTATTGAAGAGATGTATTTATAACACCGATAAGGAATGCTATTTGAACTCGTTAATTTCCGCGTAGTTATCATGTTTATAGATCGGATATAAACCCAAAACGAATATTACGTAATAGAAATCTAGGCGATAGCAATACACCGGAATACCCTCTCGGTCATCCGCTGTAAAAATCAATATGACAAAACAAAAACTTCATGTAAAAATGATTTAAATAAAAATAAGTGGAATAATATAAAAAGAAATCTGATGAAGCCGCACTATAACTTTTGGTCAAGTACTTAATAGGAAATTGTCCAATGGACAAACCAGGCAGTGGATGGCACATGACATATATTGGGTTTTTTTTATGGTTTTTTCATATCACAAATTCATTCTTTCTCAAAGTTAATTTTTTTTTTTTTATTAACTGCAACAAATTAAAGAGAAAGAAAAGTACATTGAAAGCACTGAAAATTCATAGAAAAGGGGAGATGACTCTTCATGTTGTACAAAATTTAGTTGCGTTGTTAGTGAACTTTAAAATCATTTTCTGAGCCATCCACTGTTGATTCATAAATATCTTTGACATATATATCCTTTGTATGATAAAATATTGCATTGGAACCAAAAATTCAGTGGGAAAAAAGTATGTTGTGCCGCTCATATCATAGGATTTGCCTGATATTTACTTGGACGGCCTCTTAATAATTTAAGTTTGGATGTAACACATCTATTAATTGGATGAAAGTGTTTTGTCTATCAGCTCATAGACATAGTTTTGTCTTGTTAGCGTGAAGTCATCGACGTTTTTTTTCATGATTTCCATTCCGGCTTAAATGAAGAAATAATTCTTTCATGCTATTTTTTATACTCATTTTAACATGGGTTGGCATTATATTTGTCAATATCTTAATACCGAGCGTTAGAATATAATGCCTACCCATGTTAAAATGAGTATAGAGCATGGTTAGCGGGGTATTAAATGTTGACAAATAAAGTTCCTTCCCATCTTAAAATGAGCAAAAGGGCATGGCATGATAAAAATTATTTCAATTCTAATAGGTTTTTTTTCAACTTTTATACATCGAAGCGGACCAATAATGCACGCTCGAAATGTCGCCATTCTGATTTGAAAAACGTTATAAAAAACCGACAGTTTAATAATAATAAAAGAACAGACACAATTAAACTTACTTTTCCAATGTTTTTGTTAAAACTAACGAGCAACACCAACGAAAATGTCAATTTTGATCTCCAGCGTTGTTCAAAATTCATCTGACGTTGCAATTTCAATGTCGACGTCAATCACGTGCAGCCCATGTTTTATTGGAATTAGAACATGGCTTCGTATTAAAGGTTAAAGAAGAACGTCTTATTAGAATGGAATTTAGAATTAAATTATAAGGAATGACTGTAATATGTTTTCTGTCTTTTCGAAATAACATCAAAAATGTGGTGCCCACGTTAAAATATCCTACTACGCAGTTTATTCAGTGTGCATCACATTTTTTATGTTATTTCTATATAGACAGTCCGCCAAAAGTTAAGTACCATCTTCTTTCATTGCATCGATTTTTATTTTTTTATAAGAAAAATAAGTTTATCCTCGAAAAGAAGAAAATATTCATGTAGCAATATTGCTAACATATACCATAAGTTTGAAAACTTATGCAAGTTCTATGCATTTGAATTTTGCGTTCATACAAATAGTAAAAATTCCACAAATCAGACACGGAATTTAAGTTTCACTGTGATTTTATGTTTTTACGACAATTTTAAAATCACCCAATATCATTAAAAGTCTCTAAAAATAATCTTATGTATGTACGTCAAATTTAATATCAATATTTGGGTCAATAGGATGTGTAATCATCTCTCTTCAAGTACAGATACATAACAAGGCGTCTCACACTCTGTACAAGCCTTCTGAACTAACGTTGAGCAAACAAAAAAATGTTTTTTTTTTGCAGTAGTTAAAAAAATATTACGATTTATATTTAGGTGGTGCTTAACTTTTGGCGGACTGTATAGAATAATATTTCAGTCATTCCTTACATAGACAAACCTCAGCAGATTTCGCTGCCTATTATATACAGTGATATTTCTGCCGTGGTGTGTCGAAACTTATTTGTTTAATCAGTGTTAGAACTCAAATTAATTGATCAAATCAATGTGATGGTGTCTCAACTCACCAATGACATGTTTTTGCCATCTAGAATCTTGCACCAATAAATTGTCTTATTTTACCAATTGTCACATTCCAGATTGTAACATTTCATTGAGCGTGGTTTTTTACGGCGGGCGTCGCATGCATAGCAGTAGACACGTATCGCATGCGTTTCCCTCCGGTTTTGTATGTTACCTAGATGTATCTCTTCTAAATTACTAGTAACGTACGAGATTAGAAAATTGGTAAACTTATTTTTTAATTATTTCATGACAAATTATCTTCTGACATTAGAATGGATATTTCAACTAGAATCAGCATTATTGCTTTTTTTGTGCATTTTTCCTTTGATCTTTATTTGTGATATTTTTTTCGTATCATGCTACTTGCTTGAGATGGAAAATTATCGCTTGAATCTAAGGAGGCACGTGGCGTTGCTAATGAAATTGACAACCTCGTTAATGTAAAATAGCGTCATCTCAACTGGATTGTTTTTCTCGCTTTCGCCGTACCGGCTGAAGTCTTTTTGAATAGTTTTCTAATATTGTTTTTTAAATTGTAGGTTGTTATAGTATGCGATTCTCAGAACACTGGAAAAGTGATCTGGACTTTGATTTCTATGTCCAAACATTGAATAAAGAAAGTTTTATAGAAAGACGCTGGCTAAAGGATATTATTGACAAACAATTACTAGACGCAAACGGAGTTTTATTGACAGCACAAATGGGATATGGGAAATCCTCAATCATTTCAAATATAGTGTGTGCCAATAGGCTATCGGCGTGGTATGACTTTCGGAAAAACTTTCTAGCTTACCATTTCTGCAGATATGATATGGACATGTCCGTAAGTGCTGGCACATTCATTCGAAATCTTGCAAGCGCAATCGTCAAACTCTATCCTGAAATGGGAAATGCCATCTTAGCTGATGAAGTTGCTTCTGATTTTTTATACGGGACACGATGTTATAAAGACCCAATTTCATGTTTTGAAATGTCAATTTTAAATCCATTACGGGATCATTGGATAAATGAGAATTTTATAATCCTTATTGATGCTTTGGATGAATGCGATACTGCCGGTAGAAATACTTTGTTTCATTTTCTTTTGACTCAAATCCAAAGATTTCCCTCTAATTTCAAATTTATTCTAACTTCAAGAAAAATTGAAAATATTAACAGACATTTTCAGTTCCTAGATGAAAAGATAAGACAAGTTTATTTGAATACATCGGACCCATTTAATTTAAATGATGTAAAACAATACGTCCGTAAGACAAGTAAGCTTACTGAACCTCAGATCTCAAAACTGACCGGAGCTGCTGATGGTAATTTTCTTCATGTTAAACTATATTTACAGTACTGCAAGCAAACAGATACGTTTGACTTAAGGAATGTACCAAACTCTCTTGCACTGTTATATCAATTAAATTTCAACAGAATGTTTAAAGATTCAGGGAGTTTGTTTTATGATTTCTTACCGGTATTTGAAGTTCTATGCACAATTCAAAATCCAATCGACAAGGATCAGCTTATAGAAGTATCACAAATTAAGGAAAATAGTAAAAGAAGGCAACTAGAAACGCTACTTGGAAATGAGTTGGGACATTTTCTTAAATTTGAGGATGGAAAAATGTCGTTTTTTCACAAATCTATCATTGACTTTTTAACTGATGAAAGTAGAAACAAACTGCATATTTTTGTTCATAAAGAAAATGGGCATAAGTTGTTTGCGGAATATTTGCTAGGACAATTAAAGATGAACTTGACTTCAAAACTCAATATATTAGAACTTATACATCATGTTGCTATGTGCAGCAATGCCAAGTATGAATCTATGCTATCTGGGTACGTCAGAGATTTACTGAGAATGGATAAAAGTCTACACTTACAACTTCTCCATCAAGTTGTCTGGAAATATAATGATTATAATACGACGGAACTGTTACTTAAATACATTGGTGTGGCTGCAATAAATACAGTCAACACAATGAACCAGTCCCCAGCGTTTATAGCAGCTAGTCAGGGAAATGAGAAAACTTTAAAATGTTTGTTACACTATGGAGCAAACCAAACCTTTTCCGTCGTTTACGACTACTCATCGGTAGTAGGTTCCTATTATGCTAGAGGTCAAAATATGCAGATTTACTCTCACGTTAGCTTTAATCATAATATAGTTAAATTGTGCAAATATATATACTTCTGTGGTTATACTGTCTTTCATATTGCTGCACAAAATGGACATAAATATGTTGCTGAAATGTTGTTACGCCAATATAAAAATCTCGTCTATTCAGAAACTGATATGCACTTAAATGCTTTCCATCTTGCTGTAGAACACGGTCATTTGGACATAGTAAAGCTTTTAAAAAACTATAACAAGAGTTTTGCAGACACGCACTCTTTATACAAGGCAAGTGAGATGGGTCATGCAAGTATTTTGAATTTGTTGCTTGATACCGGATTAAAGGATGAATGCTTACCATGTAATGGTGCATTTTACTGGATACCACTACTGTCTAACAGACAACAACAAACAATAAAGGTTGATAAAATTAGACCAGGATTAACATCCGATCAAGATATTTATATAAAAACATTTTTTTATGACGATTGGCGGTTAATTACTTGCGAAACGGCCTTGAATACTGCTATACGGAATGGTCATTTTGAAATAGTTATGATGCTTATGAATGAATCATCCAATACCATTGATTGTACAACTTATGACGGGAAAACGCCATTAATGACAGCCGTGAGGTATAATCGTACGGATGTTTTTTACCATTTGTACCTAAATGGAGCTAATGTATCACAAACATGTGATCATGCCTTTGATTTCCATTTACTGACATCTAAGTTAGATTTATTAGAATTAGGTTTTTTAACTGATGAACAGTGTCCCGTTGGTGCAACCGTTGCTCACATTATAGCAATGCATGGTAATGTTGATATGATGTCATTCATGTATAATAATGGATTTGTTGACTGGGAACAACAAGATGCTGATCAAGCAACCCCACTTCATTATGCGTTTTGTCATTTTAACTATCTTTTCGTAGTTTTCAATTATGTGAAAAGGTTGAATTTAAATTTTTCAGCTAGTACTTTGAACGGTTCTAGTGTATTTCACTCAGCAGCCATATGTCGGTCTTTCACATTGTATTTCTTTCATAACAGTAACGACGTATATCATCTTAGTATTCCTGATAGCTTTGATTATAAAAATAGAAGCATTTTGCATTACAGTATGATTCTCCCATTGAGTCCAAATGATGATGATCTAAAGACCATCGTAACCGAGACTACACTCGTATTGTCAATATTCGAGGTTTGTCTCAAGTCCAAGCATAACTTTAAGCATACTGATAACAAAGGAAAGAATTTTCTGCACTACGCTGCTAAAAGTGGAAATTACTTTGGATTTGAACATGCATATAATACTTTATCTAGACATGATGTTATGAGTATTTTGACTCAAAGGGATATTACTGGGAAAACGCCTGTTGACGAAATATTCCAGGCAATGCAAAAACGCAAAACCTTTGACCCTATACGAATTCCTGAAGGGTGTGAGATTACAGATGTTTTCTACACGAAATGTCCAAAAAAATTTGAAACTATTTTGACGAATCACGAGATGTGTATTTTAAAAACACTATTTTATCTTTATCAAAAAGAAGGGTTTGAAAAATTTAATGTTTCAGAACTGCTATCAGTAGCAATCATAAAATCTAGGATTTACCCAATCTTAATGCTTAAAGTTTATGCTAAACAACAATTCCAATATGTTGTGCAGAATAATCCACAATTGCTTTACTTCATTACAGAATATCAGGGCCCGCATATTGCTGAACTGCTTTTGACTAAAGATAATGCACTCAAATGTGATGGCAGTTTTAGCCCTCTTCACGAGATCATAATGAACGATCGAAATACCCAGTCAATGTATTATAATCATGACATTCTAAACAAATACTTGACGGATTATTCGTGCACAATGTTAGATAGGTGTTTTGATAAGGATGGGTATAATTTACTTCACAGAGCCGTCATGGGTGGAAACTTGCTAGGGACACAATTCTTGATGATTAAAGGAATGAAATTATTACACTCATCTCGTCATGGACATTCAGCTTTACAAATTTTATTTGATAAAGCTCCTTTTCTAGAAAATGGTGTCATGCCTTTACGATACAGTGATAGCTCTCCATATCAAGTACTACAATTTGTTTCGAAGAACAGTACTGAAGAATTGATTATTGATTATAGTAGCGCTCTACAGTTTGACGTAACAGCGGTATTTTTATTAGAAAATGCATATAGATCTGGACCATCAAGACGGCGAAAAATTGAAGCTCTTTTGTGTAGACCCAATAAACGACATCTTAGTCTTGTACATTTAGCAGCAGCCAAGGGTTTTATAGGTTTTCTAAAGAAATGTGTTTTGTTGTTTGATTCCGATACCATTATGAAGATCTTGGACTGTTCGGATTTTAACAAGATAACGCCTTATTATTTAGCAAGAATATACAAACAAGAAAGTGTAATGAAATGGATGATTAGCATTCGTGTTCCCCGAACCAAACCAAACTTGGAAATTGAAAGTTTGTTGATATATAATATGCTGTTTAATTACAATAGACCATATGTATTTGATTGGACATGCCGCCTTCAGTATAGTTCTAAACATTCTGGTCTTATACAAACACAAGTTTCGAGATGTAGACGTGTAGTTAGAGATCAGGATAACTTCATATTATATAAAAACGTATTTATAGACACCAATTTAAAAGTTTTCCATTCGGTAATAAATGCCATGTTCAACTTTCAGATTAAACAGAATATGGATATCTGCGATTTCAATGATGCAATTCATATTTGTACTATTGCAGTTGACATAAACAATTTAAGATTACGTCAGTTAAAAATATTACAAAAACAAGCATATATACATTTAAGAAAATGGATGAAATTCAATGATCATGATCACATGTTTTTATATCAGAGAACATTACGTTATATATTCAATGAGCCGGAACGGAAATATTTGAGAGAGTTATCATATAACTCCATTGTCAGTTTTCGCCTCCGTTATTTAGAACCACTTCGACAAAAAAGTTCCCTTTATAGTCAATGGTTAGATAATTTTATGAAAGTCCTAGAAGGGAAAAAAGACGTAAGTTCAAGTATTTACTTTCAGTATGAATACAAAATAGTGTCGTGGTTGAATTTAAATATTATGCTGCCTGAACTTAAAAGTAAGTTGGATGAAAAACGCAAAATATTTGAGTTTGAGTCAGAGGTATATGTTGATAAGCGAAATAAAATTTGCAAACATTGTAAAAATAAAGAAGATTTTGTCGAAAATATCCCCGTAGTATGTAGTGTTGTTGATGTTTATTTGTTGGAAAAAGAATGTTTTGTTTACATGATGTTTATGAAATACTATAATATGCCAATGTCTTATGCAGAGTTGCAAAGGAAAATACAACATTTTATTGTATATATTGAAAAGGAATCCAGGAAAAGCCCACATCTTAAAAAAAGGGTCAAATTTTTCCAAAAAAATATGTCTTTGTTTTTGTATTTTATGCAATTTATACCAAAAGGCAGAAAATCTTCTCTCTGTATGAGATATCTGGTAACACTTGCTACATATGCTGAGAAAATGAATTTATAATCAATAAAATGTTGGAAAAAATATTAATTGACTATATTTATATATGCCGTATGCATGTTATTATTTTGTACAAGTTATTACTTGTATAATGATAGTATACAAGTAATTGTCACGAACTCTATGTAGTGACTAATGGGTATCGTTGAAAGTTTACCCGTGGATATTAGAAGATGCATCGTTTCTTATATACTAGTATTTATCTTTAATTTCTTAACTTGGCCTCTTTCAACCACTAGTAATATGGGGGGGGGGGGGGGGGCGTGTTGCTGTCTCTGAATAGACCTTGTATGTCGTCCAGTAACAACCAGTGCTAATGTGATGAGGAATATAATGTATTATAATTTCAGTAATTGTTTAATCGCTTACCTTTTCTATGAAACATTTTCGTTCTTGGTAAGATATAATGTATCCATAATATTGTATAGCTTATCCAAGCCTGCACTGAAGATTGGTAATGGACACTCTTTGTTTTTTTCCCAATTATTAGAGGTTTAAGACAAGGGGACAGCTTAAGTCCTAACTTGTTTAATTGTTATATTAATGATTTACATTCAACTTTTGATGAAACTTGTAACCCTCCAGTTCTTGATACTTCAAGTGTCCAAACTCTCAGTTACGCAGATGATTTAGTGTTAATGTCTTAGACACACCAATGGTTTCAAAATGCAGTTGACAAAGTAAATAAATATTGCATTAAATGGCAGTTGAGTGTAAATACAAACAAGACTAAAGTTCTAGTTTTTCAGAACATTTATAAACACTCCACACCCATCTTGTTCAATGATAAATTTTTTACTGAAGTTAAGGACTTTAAATTTCTAGGAAATATTATTAACTATAGGGGAAATTTTACAAAAACTATTTATATTGAGAAAATATATTTCAAATTCAAATTTTGTTACCACTAATTTGTCATGTAAATTATTTGATGCTCTTTGTAAGGGAAGGCGATAAATGTTGACTGTATTGTTTACTATAGTGACAAAAATTTAAAAGTTAATAGAATCAAACAAAATTACAATTTTCTTCTCAATTACGAGGTGTTTTGTTTTAAAAACACCATTTGCATAAGTTTTTGATTTATCTAGTACATAGTTAAGCAGAACAATTAGATAGCAAGGTTGACTTTATAACACTAAAAGATCACAGTACTAAAAGATTAAACGTATGGGTCAAGTGAAATACCTTATCAATGAGTCACAAAAACATAGAAGGTGTGTTCGAATAGCTATTTTTTTACTGAAAGTACTTGACGACAGTCTTTCAAGTTGGATGATGAAAATGCATATCTTCGAAAAATTATATTTTTTTGTGTGTGATAACTAGGGTTTATAGTCTCCATACACTAAAAAAATTTAGTCTGCCCTTCCACGAAATATTTAATTAGATTTTTTTTAAATGTTTATGAATTTTCGAAAATTCCATCTGACTTGAACCGATCAGACAATAGTTTTAAGTTGAATCAATGCAGACAAGATCATTAACTGATGCTCACTAGATAGTTGATACATTTGTCTTTTAAAATACAACTGACATATAAGAATCGTAATGGTGCAATGTGGATAAATTTATCGTTTTCCAAGAGCAAAATTGGTAGCGCGTCATCCCTACAATGGCTTCCATTTCTACGATTGTGAAAATGAACTGGCGTAATGGGGAGATAATTTTGACGAAGTAGAGTCCTGACTGAAAACAACTTGGAGAAGAACAGTTTAAGCTATAAAATGAAAGAACACGGAATCAGCTAGGGTGTAATAGAAAGGAAAGCACAGAAAAGAGATGAGTGGAAAGAACTAGTCCTTGCCCTATGTGCCCCGGGCATAATAAGGACTAGGTAGGTAGTAGTTGTTTTAGGGGTATGTTTTAGTTGACGCATTTTGGTGAAACCGCTCTAAGCAGCCATCACAAACGAGCTAGTGATGCAGCAATGTGCTCGTCTGTATTGCATACTGTACCATTCAATGTAGTCTGCACTATTCCTATTCGAAATTAAAGAAACTTTCAATGTATGCCATGCTTCAGGTGAAATTTTTTTTAAATCTAACAATGTTTATATTTCGTTCTATCTTTTAGTTGGAAGCATGATGTGAGATGTGACGTTGTTTCATGTTGTCTTTTGATATGATTTCATCACCGTCCATTGCTGATTTTATGTTCACCTCCGATTTCAATACCGGTAACCCAGCTTAGTATAGCTGAAGAACACTGATGTTAACATTAGCCGATAGGTTGAACTGGTGGACACATGGATTTCCATTTTCAGTCCAGATATTTCGTTCTTATTGGTGAAAAAATAAGCAACAAAATTGTACAGAAAAATACATGGTTTTATCGAAATCATCCGTAGCAATCCAATTATGTGAAAGATTTTAACTGAATACATATTTTGATTTTATGAATGACTATTTTAGATTTTAAGAATCTCTATTTACATTTCATGAACACATATTTTGATTTAATGAAAATACATTATAATTTTATGAGCAAATATTCGTTTTGGTTTTCGACAATTGACATAGACATGGTGAATTAGTTTATTCAAGGATTAGTTGGATATAAATCCTTGGTTTATTCTAATTTGTCTCTAAACAGATTTTCGGAACACCTTATGATCTATGGAGTTGGGGTGCTGGGATAGGATTTGACAACGGATCCTGTCCTCAAGCACCTATTCAAAAAGTATGACAGTCCAATTTGCGGAATTTAGGGTCTTTTTAGGTGTGAAAAACAGGGAATCCTCCGAGTCTGTTCTGGTCTGTGCGTCCGTTCGTCCGTCTGTCTGTCTGTCTGTCCGTTCGTTCGTCCGTCTGTCCCGCTTCAGGTTAAAGTTTTGTTGGTCAAGGTAGTTTTTGATGAAGTTGAAGTCCAATCAACTTGAAACTTAGTATACATGTGCCCTATGATATGATCTTTCTAATTTTAATGCCAAATTAGAGAATTTATTCCAATTTCACGGTCCACTAAACATAGAAAATGATAGTGCGAGTGGGGCATCCGTGTACTGTGGACACATTCTTGTTTGTTATTGTTGTAATTTATACAACTTTTTCCCTCAAAAATTAAATTGGTTCAGTGTGTCCTTAATACCTAAAAAAACCAACTTTCTTATGAAAAAGTGGGAAATCGCTTATTTGTACCTATATAGCTCATTAATAACAGAATCATGTACAGTCATCGTCGTGGTCCATGAAATGAGAAAGATGCTGATCTAAAATATGATGATGTCTGCAAATTTTATAAAAATGTGCTCGTCAGTCTGCCTCCAGTTTCAAAGAATTTTGAGATAAATGCAGATTATTTTTCTTTTTATGTTGAAGATAAAGAAGTTTCTATGCCTCAAAGTACTCGAACTATTTATAATCTCTTAATACAACTTGTTGGAAAATCGCCTGTTTCAGAATCTTATTGAATCGAAAAGTATCCAGAATTAGAACTTTCAAAATGTTATATTTTTTCAAATTTATATAGCTTGCCTGGTGAATGCAGGGAACTAAATTTTCAAGTACTTCATAGAACTTTGTTAACTAAAGTTAAACTTTTAAAATGTAACATGTCTGATAATGACCTACACTTGTCTAGTGTGTGCACATTCTAGAGAAGATCTTAATGGCCCTAGATCTTTTCTATTTTCTATTAACCATGCACAACATGATCGAGAGTGAAGTAGGTAGTAGGTTCAGTAAGAGCCCTTTTGGTCCCAAAACATAGCAGTTTTACAAAATTGTGAAAATGTAATCATTTAGCTATTTATTGGAAAGCAGAATGCTTCTGCTACACAAATATGGGCTGTTTTTGACAATAAAATGCACACATATCGGGTACTTTTATCATTAAGTCATGCTAAATTACTGAAATCTTCACAATTTTAGCATTTTAGTTAAATTTTAGAAGGTTTCCGTCTTAAATGAAAGTGGCCGTATTCGTGTTCAATCCTAATATTGAAATGCAAGTTGTATTTGATGATAATGCATATGAACCTATATAAAGGTTGAGGATGAACACGGATGCGGCCACTTTCATTTTTGACAAAAACCATCTGAAAAGTGACGATTGTTTGCATATTTGATAGATTTTTCATTTTGAAGCTTGAATCGGAGCGTTTTTAATGACTTAATCAGTTAAAATCTTTCACATAAACTAATTGAACCAATTGAAATGTGTCCAAAATATTTCGTTAAATGAACCTGAAATTTGAGGAAATGTGCGGCCAAAATCAGCCCTTACCGGACCTACTCCTTTGGAAATTTAAAGCGTTTTATTTAACTAGAATACACAAAATAGTTACTGGTAAAACAATACAAAAATTTCAAAAATTATAAATACAAAAAAGCAACATTTAAACCTAAGACAAGAGCAACACAGACCCATTTATAAGACTAGAGTGCACACATTGAAATGTCTCGCCTTCTTTACTAATCATTGATATTATGTTGATAGTCCCAAATATAAAGCTTTTATTACAACTGTTGCATAAACTTAACATCAACCAAGAAATCTTAACATTGACCAATGAACCATGAAAAAGATGTCAAATTCAGATGAACATGTACAGCTAACAATTCGTCCATACAACAAATATAGTTGACATATTGCTTTTAGTTTAAGAAAAATCCACCAAAACACAAAAACCTAACACCTAGTAATGAACCATGAAAATGAGATTAAGGTCAAATAAAACCTGCGCTACTGACATAAAGATCATAAAATATTTCCATACACCAAATAAAGTTGACCTATTGCACCATGAAAGTGAGGTCAAGGTCAGATGACAACTGCCAGCAAGACATGGATGCTTCAAACTTTATAAATAGATGCCTCATGTATCGAACTTTCCGTCAGTCACATGTCCAATGACAATGTCCTTGACCTCATTTACATGATTTAGTGACTACTTGAAAAGAAAAGATTTTTTGTAATGTTAAATTCTCCCTTATTATAAGTATTAGGATAACTATATCTGTATATGTATGTACATACCTTGCAAGGTCCTCATGGCTGTAAGACAGTTTTCACTTGACCTCGACCTCATTTCATGGATCAGTGAAAAAGGTTAAGTTTTTGGTAGTCAAGTCAATATCTCAGATACTATAAGCAATAGGTCTAGTATATTTGGTGTATGGAAGGACTGTTAGGTGTACATGCCCAACTGGCAGGTGTCATATGACCATGACCTCATTTTCATGGTACAGTGGTTATAGTTAAGTTTTTGAGTTTTGGTCCGTTTTTCTTATACTATATGCAATAGGTGAACTATATTTGGTGTATGGAATGATTGTATGATCTATATGTCAGTCGCACAGGTTTTATTTGACCTTGATCTCATTTTCACATTTCATTGCTAATTAAGTATTTGTATTTTGGTCTGTTTTTCTTAATTTATAAGCAACAGGTCAACTATATTTGTTGTATGGAAAAATTGTTAGCTGTACATGTCTGCCTAGCATGGTTCATCTGACCTTGACCTCATTTTCATAGTTCATTGGTCAATATTTAGTTTTCTTGGTTTATGTTAGGTTTATGTGACAGTTGT
Source organism: Mytilus galloprovincialis (assembly GCF_965363235.1). Lineage (NCBI taxonomy): Eukaryota > Metazoa > Mollusca > Bivalvia > Mytilida > Mytilidae > Mytilus > Mytilus galloprovincialis. The sequence continues at coordinate 128,998,542 of NC_134838.1, read as the reverse complement.
AATAAAGCTTTATATTTAGGACTATCAACATAATATCAATGTTAAGTAAAGAAGGCGAGACATTTCAGCGTGTGCACTCTTGTTTCCTAATTTATCTATAATGGGGTCATTTTTATAAATTTCCTGTTTCCAAAACTTTGAATTTTTCGAAAAACTAAGGATTTTCGTTAATTATAATACTGGTACCTTTGATAACTATTATCATATAATTATTGTCATTCTTCGATCACCACATGTGTATATTACATAAGTTATATTGCTTTTAACATATTATTAAAATACATGTATATAATTTAAAACTTGTATAAATTGAGAATATCATTTGGCTTTTTTCAAATGACATCCATATAAACCAGAGACACTAATATAATACCATAGGCTCTGGTTTGATGTGGGGTGTAATATTGAAAAGGCCGAGAGAACAAATGGATTGAGGATTAATACAGGGTGTGATAATGAATAAGTGCTGTCACATATACTTCATTATATACCTCTAGCATATGTTTTCAGCAGGATGATGTAATAAGTTACAACTAAGGGATCTTATAAAGCCTGTACAACCATGACTGTTATTGGTGAAGTGACGTCATACAGCTTAAGGATTTGATAAAGCCTTTGCAATCATTACAAATAGATTGCCATTCATTGTATTTCACATTCAGTTTACATCTATTTTCTTTTAATAAATTCATTTCTTTTCTATGATTTTCATAAGAACTCTCATTAAATACTTTTAAAATCATTAAAAACAAGAATTTCTCCTGTCCATAGTACACAGATGCCCCACATGAACTTAAAAATTTAAAATTAGAAAGATCATCTAATAGGAACTAAGTATGAAGTCAGACTTCAACTTTATCAAAAATCTTTAACCTGAGGCAGGACAGACATACAGACAAAGGAACAAACACTCAGACCAAATCAAAGAGCTGAAAGCTCTGAAAAAAATGACGCCACTGTCTCTAATATTGGGATAGTTTTTATGCAAGTCTTGATTTTCACATACCGTAATTAGTTTAACAATGCAACATGTCTCGTAAGCATATAATTGATATTCGTATATGTGTGTGTGTGTGAAGTGAAGGTGACAACTGGCTGTTTTTAAAGACAAATGAATAGGTCAAGACTACCTGAATTGTACAAATAAATACCGTAGAAAGGCTTGTATATTTCTCACTGGTACATAGTCTGAATCCGGGTCCGTTCGCCCCTTTCACTTTCACACCCTACATGTTCGCACCCAATCTTAATTGGTTTTGTGTTTAATAACTCTGTAAGCAAGTGTTTTCTTATAAGTATAATTGTTGTCATTGTCTCAAAATAAAGTGAGACAGCCTTTTTTTTTGTGTTGAATAAATCTTAATCATGTTTTAGATAGCGTATTGTTAAAAATTATAATAATTCTTTCTAAATAAAGTGGTATTTTGTCAACGTTTTATTTTGTGTTGAATATCTCTTAATCATGTTTTGGTTAGTGTATTGCTATAACTTTGTTTCATTGACTTCTTTCAAAATGAAGTGAGATTCTGACTATGTTTTTTTCTGTGTGTTGAATAGATTTTATCATGTTTTGGTTATAATAGTGGATTGCTATATTTTGGTTCCTATATTTTATTGTTTCGTTGTTTCAGATCAAAGGGACCAAGCTGTTAAAAACAATTATCTTTTGTGTTTTTCCTTTAAAATCTTCAATGTTTTACTCATACCAAGCTATAAATACATTCAGTATTTACACCAAAGCAATTTAAAACAACAATCATGATTTTCCAATTATTCAACTTGAATTTGAATTAAAATTGGGCTCGAATGAGTAGAGTGCAAACGGACCTTGGGTGCGAACGTGCGAGGTGCGTACGTGTAGGGTGCGAAAGTGTATTGGGCGCGAACAGACCTGATACCACATAGTCTGAACCCCCTTCTCCCACAAAATATTAGGTAAATAATCTTTTTGTTACTGTTATCAAAGGTCTAATGAAACTCAGGTAATTTCAAACCTTTGTCAAAGAATTCTAGTCAAACCGGCACCTGGTTATATTGGCACCTGGTCAAATCAGCTCCTGGTTAAATCGACACCTGATATAGGCAATTCGTCACCCATGTTATATATAAATTTTAACAGTATTTTAAGCAAAAAGAGTAAAAATAAGTAAGGGGTTGCCAGAATTTTTTTCAGTATTTAAGCAAAAAGAGTTAAATACTAACTTTCACATTTTTGGGTGTTCATGTACATTTTGTATATATTTATTTTTCTCAACTTAATGACTTTTTTTGTGTTTTTTTAATGATATATGTATGAGTAGCAAAATAATTATTACGTCTGGCAAGGCTTTTTTAATTTTATTCTGGGACACCTTTCTATGACCGCAAGGCTATGTTAATTTTTTTCTGGAACGCCTTCATAGAAAGCCTTCCTACGAACTTCGTAGGAAGACATCACAGAAAAAAAATAAAATAGCCTTGCCAGACGTCATAATTATTTGGACTAATACATGAGATATTGGATATTTTTATGCATTATTTAAACCAGTAGAGCATTTTACAGGATTGTTTGTTTAATGCTTTTTAAACTTTACTGAAAAAAAAAACACCTTAAATTTGCTTATTATTTGGCATGAAAGTTTGATTTATTGAAAGGGACTAATAATTGTCTAATTGTTAAAACAACAGCTTGGGTAAGGGCCTCGTTGTTTACCTTTATACACAACAACATAATTTCACTTTGGTTTCGTTGTTTACCTAAATACACAACAACATATTCACTATGTACTTGGTAACAGTTATTAATTAATTGAATAGAAAACATTATAACAAATATTATTGGATGACGAATTGACGTCAAATAGGTGCCGATTTGACTAGATGCCAATTTAATCAGGTGCCGACTTGACTTGTACAATTCAATTCCTCTGCGATCGTTTGCGGTATTTTCTTGAGAAAAAACTATTTTCCATCATCAAAGAGAAGAAGAAACTGCTTGAAAATAATGCTGGAACGCTTCATGATTGTTAAAATAAGTTAAATTCACTCAAAAATAATTTTAAAACTTGCGATGTTTTAACAGGAAGTTTTAAAAAGCACGTGTAAAAGAAGAAATTAACCGGTGAGAGTGGAAATCCGTACATAACAGATATCACTATAGTACGACTTTGAAAGCAAAACAGTTCCATCCTTTTGTAAAACAGTCTTTAATATACCTATCACATTAATGTTTGAAGGGTCTTAAGCTTATTCAAACCATAAAAGTCGGTATGAAACACCAAAACGGAATGAACAATAACCGATTACGTTTTGTAGTTTACAAATTCTAAACTGGTTCCCATCAAACTACAACACTTTGTTCGAGTGTAGTGATATACAAGCAGAAACCAGTTAGTTGTAAACTGGTTCCTGGCTGATTACTACACAATGACCTCTCATGCATAATGATGGAACACAAGCAAATTCCAGTTTGTATAGAAAATAGTAAATACGAAACCAAGCGCGGTAGGCAGAGAAATGTAATGAAGTTCAGGTCGCCAGTAATGGAACAATGACTGGGTCATTTTCCAAAAACAAAATGTCAATCAATGGGACATAAAACAGGAAATTCAGGTACATATTCTCTTTAAGTTACTCCCCCTTGGTTCCCACTAGAGAGGTCACTAGACATAGGAACAGTTTCTTTTACATCAATATAAGACTGACTGGAACAAATTGGCAATAAAAAGGTAAGCTCAGGATATTTTCTCAAGATTTTATTTGCAAAATAGTCTCTGTATAAACATGTCAAAAGTATAAAGAGCATATTAATGTTAATGTCTGAACACTGCTCATTAGCACTACAGAAATGAAACACACATCATGATTTGTCAGATCTGTCACATGACTTAGTAGAAAACACACTATGATTACTTAGACCTCGGGTCATATACACTGAACTTTTTTGTGAAAATACTCTTTACATCCATTTAGAAAAGTAGCATTTTTACAAAAGATGTAGCTTTTTAAACAATATTAATAATAAAGTCAGATCATCTTCTGTATCATATAAATTCAATCTAAAAATTAATATGTATAAAAACGTTCAGTTTAGTACAAAAATCTCTATTTCACCCCGAGATCTAATGATTAATACATTATAATATCACCAAAGAAACACTATATTACAAAGTGTTAGTTAAATGCAAAAACTAAAATATTCTAAAAGATGAAAACACTACTCATAAACTTATAAGATATATAACAAACAATACAGTATCACACATACTGCCACCTTTTATTTAACCATTCTCAATCATAACAAATCACATGACAAGTCATGTGACAATAACATGACAATAACATGACAAGTCACATGACAATAACATGACAATAACATAATCTGAACTGGTAACTTATTGATTGTCTTATTTCAAATAACAATTTTAACATTAAATCTGGGACTACCAACAGTAACCATCACTTTGTCTATTTTAAGGCTGTTTTTGGTGAATTGTTCTTTCGTTCAAAATTGTCAATACTTTTAAGGTACAATATATAACTGGAAAATGAATAAGACTGAAAAAATATAAGCCTGTACAATAAATTTGAAACACTGAGGTTGCCTTTAAACACATAATTCATGATAGCATAGTTAATGGGGTTGTGTTACTGAATCTCTAGTTTTCTGTACTAGATCTCAATCAATTAATAGACAGTTGATGTTAGTACATTCCTTCCCATGATCCCAAAAAATTCAAGTAACAAACCTTGTTTTATTAATTGACCTAATGTACAATTGTATCTTCCAAAAACACTGAAAATATATAGTTATTTAGTACACAAAAGAGAACAGATATATGAACACTTATTTCCCTATGTTTAATATGAAAGGTTATTTGATTAATATTTTTGATTACAAAAGTTCAGGGCACTGATGTGAAACAGAAAACAAGTCATTCAAAGCACCATTTCAATGATTTGATTATGCATAACATTTACAGAATTCATCATACCTATTTGCACTGAATGAAATGTCACAATGTAAGATAATTCTTACAAACCTTGTGGGTTTGGGTGATAAGGATAAAATGACAAGCCTTTTTTGGGAGAGGAATATTGCATTAAGATGAAATATGAGTCTGATATTTTAAAACTTGCAAATGTATTAAAGGTTAAACTTTGCATATTTTATTGAAAGTTAAACTTGACATATTTTATCAAAGGTTAAACTTCTCTTATTTTATTAAAGGTTAAACTTTGCTTATTTCATGAAAGGTTAATATTTGCATATTTTGTTCAAGGTTAAACTTTTCATATTTTATTACTGTACAAAGGTTTAACTTGGCATATTGTATTAAAAAGGTTCAAGCATTGCATATCATTTTAAGGTTAAACTTGGCATATATTTGATTGAAGAAATAAAACCTTGCATAATTCATTAAACCCAGCATATTTTATTTTAAAGGTACAGTCAATTTAATAAAGTTGTTAAACAGTTTTTACCCTGTGCAAAACAGTTTGAACAAGTAGTGATATCATGCTATGTGATACCCTAACCTTTTATAAATCTTATAACAATAAAAACATCACTTTAAGGATGTACTTAGGTTTGTGTCAAATGTTCGGACTCCTTGGTGTTTTTCCATACAATACAATGTAAAATATTTTGCCCCATAACACCCATCTATTTTTTCATATAAGTCTTAATAGCTTATGAAAGGTCATTTACCAAAATTTTAGAAGATTCTTAATTTTCTTTCTTTTGTTTTGAGACCTAATAATACCAATGCAAATATAAGGTAAAAGTCCGAGTCAGCCTTTTCCCGCCATATTTTAAATCTCAAATATCTCGAAATGGAGGTCCATGACCTATCCATATTTTTAGCTTTTTTTTATCCTTAATTGATGCTCTACCAGCTTATAGTATCAATTTTAACTTCTTAATTTATTAATTTTCACCTAACCTCACCTAAGTACATCCTTAAACTCACCAAAACTGTATGCAGTGGTAAAGTAGAAGTAAAAAAGACACATCTTGATTTTTTACTCATAATTATGAAATTTTAATGTACAATTGTACAAGCTACAAGCCAAAAAATCAAATAAAAAAAGTGTGTCTGACTATCTGGTCAGTATAACATTTCTTACTTATCTGTTGAAAGATGTTCAAACTTCTTTATAAAATGTTGCATAGAGATACTTTTTACATGAGGAATGCTACATTTCATTGCAACAAGTTGAATGTCAACCTATAAATACCTCTAAATATATAAATACAAAGCTTTGTTACCCACTTTAAAGCCATAATACAAAGATTCTCATCTCCTGTACCACCAATATTCAAGACAAAAAAAAAAACCTTCTATTTTGATTAAATGCTATTTTCTAAAATTTGCTTCATTTTCACAAAATATGACCAAATAAATTTATAAGAAATTGCAAATCAACCACATTTAAATAAAAGTTTGATGATTTTGGGGGATTTTTTTAACAGCCTAACCCTTTATCGTTTTACTTGATTATTTACTGAAAAACAATTCAAAAAGTATACAAAATATATAGTTTGCTATTATAAGACTCAAGCTAAATATTTTATGGGTTATAATGATGATGAAATTGATGACAATATTGAACACATTGATATTAGAGTAAAATGCAGAATTTGTGACTAATATTATATAAGATCAACAGAATGAATGGACGGCAGTCAGAATTGTTGACTCATAAATTTTCAATAATAAACAACTTTTAACAAGAGTAAATATTTACAATTGGATTTCTATGGTAACAAAGCTATTCAGATAAACAAGTACTCACAAATATATATTTATACAAATTATAACTAAAAGAAATATAAATATGTAAAACATAGTTTGAGTATAAAATACATAAGGAATGTGGAAATTCTATAATATATTTATTGGATTTCATTATAAATTTCTATTCAAAATGTATATTGAATATAATTCATGTAAAGATCACATCTTGGTAGTAAGCAATATTTGGTATCAAATTTGTTCGCTTGGAATTTGTAATTATAATTTGTTCAAAAACAATACTTATTATTTGTTCATTATCAACTTTGAGATATGTATAATTTCTTATACCAATTAAGATTAGTCATTTCAAAACAATTAGAAAAAGAAAAAAATAACAGCAACAAAATAAAACAATAAATAGTTAATTTTCTCCAGTGGAAATTTTCATGGGTTATCTCCCCTTTTATGTTATTTTTTTAATCTTCTTGAAACTTTCTATATTACATCTTAAACAAATTTTAAAGTATAAAAAACAGCAGTTGATCCTGGAATGTTTAAATTTTAATAAAATGGTATGTGTATATAAAATAATGGATTTCAAATAGTAACAATATGGATATCTGTAGATAACAAATGTTGTGGGACTTCTTGGTCTTCAAAATGTTAACAAAAATCAACAACAGTTTCACTCCCAACTGAGAGTAACTCACATATATAGGGTTAGTAAATGCAAACTTTTATATATAAATAAATGCAGGATATTAATAGATTGATCATGGATTTCAATATCACAAAAGCATGAACTGTGTTGTGTATACATATCACATTATCACCATATTAAGTTCTACAGCAGTTAGAATAAACGCTATATGTATAAAATGTCTAGAAAACTGTACAAACATCTAATTGTCAAATATAATAATATTGAATAAACTTTGAAATAAAAAAATTCAGATCTATTAGGTAAAAATATAGTATAAAAATCTGTCTTTTGCATAGAAACTTTTCAGATAGCTAATCTTTTATATTTGATTGAAGGAACGGTTGTACATATCATTTTAAAAAATAATCTATTCAGTGTATAGCTGTTTAGTGAGAAATATAGAAAAAATATAACAATTTTCTTGAGGGAATGAAATTCTTTTCAACTATGAGTGACTGCTTTGTCACTCAAGTCTGAAATAATGATCAAATGTCATTAGAAGAAGTAAAGGTTTCTTTGGTTTACATTCAATTTTTAAATTTCAAACAGTTCATCCAAAACAAATAAATTTATATAGCATGCCCTAATAATTGAAAACAATGCAACTGTATTTTTGTTCATTTTGAGCTTATAGCCATCATTTCTTTTCAATCATGCATTTATGCAAAAGTGTTAATATAAAATTGTATCTGAATGTCATAGTATAAAAGATCTATAAAACTCTCTCTAGTATAGCCTTCCCCTCTTTTGATTGTCTTTAAGATTCCATGAGATTACTTTACTAAGGCTACAACAAATATCCATGAGTTAAGTCTTTACACTTTATGACTCCATGCCATGAGATAATTCTACCAACGCTAAAGCCGATATCCATTTGTCCGTTTGTTCACTAAGAGTCAGTTCTCTTGGTTCACATTTGATTTCTTCTTCAGGAACATGGAGGCCATAATCTGTATCCATCACAGGTTGGTATGTAACAAAGTCACTGATTGGTTGATGTGTACTACAGTCTTCTATTGGTTGAACACCATTGAACATACTGTATCCATTATAAGGATCATAGTGCTGTTGTAGGTTATAGTAATTCTCCTCCATTTGTTGATATCTGTAAGTGTCTTTCATGATATGAGGATTTTCCATTGGTGGACTATAGTCTTTCTGAGTATAATCTTTAGAGAATTCAGTATTATTGTTGTTATGATATAGATAGACAGGATGTGGATAGGCTTGTGGGTAAATTTGTGTATCTATGCTTGGTTCAGGTGAAGTATTGCTATCGTCTAACGATGGTTCAGGGGAGTTACTGTTTTCATTAGGATTTGGACGGAATCGTTTCTGTAAACGTGAGCGGTAACTTCCTCTGTCTTGTCGAATGCCTATTTGCCTGAAATTAAACATTTAAACCTTGTAAACTAATCATCATACTATTATCATCCTCATCATTATCAAAATGTTTATTAACAAAAACAAGTGATCACTAGTGCAAAATGCTGATTAAAACAGCGCCTGCATTAGGAGTATATATATTCCATTTGGAACGGCATTCCAGAGCTTGTGTTTTATATCACGATTTTCTTGATATGTAGGGTTAAAATTCAGATTTCAAACATTGAGTCAATGAAATGAGCGAAATCATTTCTGTTCAAAAATAAAATTTGTCCTAAATCCCAATTACTTGTTTAGGACATATAGCAATCAGTTTAGGACATGACTGGTAAATATGACTGTTTCCAGACCCTTGAACCTTAATCCTATGGTCATTGGTGGATGTTTGTTTCATTGTCTATCATATAATGTGCCATATCTCTCTATATTTCTATATCACACATATAAACAGCAACAATATTGGAACATAATTGCTCTGCTAAAACTAAGCTATAAATCAATTGTGCTTAAATATCCACCAGCAGTTAACTCATAATACTTAAAGCCTTTTAAAAAATAGTTATAAACCTGATGTATCCTGCTAGACAAGTTTTTAGCTGGAAGGTTATCAAGACCAGTTGGACCAATGATATAATAATAAAACTTTGAGATCTAATTGTTGTCCTTATTGTTTGTTTCAGGAGCCCATACATGTATGTAATCACTAAACATACAGGTTTTGATATGTGACTACATGTATTATTAACTCAATTTATATTTCATGTTTTTTGTCAAACGTATTTCTATTTTTATTTTTGTTTATTGTCTATTGCAAATGTGTGATAAAAAAATCAATGTACTGATTATGCCCGTAATGGGTCCACTATTGGAAATAAAATATATCTTGTATGTTTACAAATAATTTTGGTTCCATTTGTGTTGAATTTAGTTTTGTATGCAGTGCTTGTAGATTGTTGCTTGTATCTTTCTTTTTCTTTTGGCCATTTCATTGTCTGTCTTTTTTTATTTGTCATTTTAGTATGGTAGATATCTAGGTATACTGTGTTGGTCAGTAGAGGACCACTATTTGTTCTAATGGACTTGACAATAATAAAAAAAAAGTTGTCAATTAAAAAAACCAAGTATTTGTCAATATGGTTTGATCTTTATATAACCACATGATTGACATGCAGGTAACAAGATTATCTTTGTACATACCTGTCTAGCCAATCTCTGATGTCACAGTTAGCTTCAGCATCCCTCATTTTCTCAAGGTCTTCTATAGCTATTTTGGCTGAGATTCTCTGTAGTGAGGCATGAGGGTGATCAGGACAGTGTCTGTTGGCATGTGTAAATCTCATTAGACATCCTGCAATACAACAAGACATTGTGAAAAGTGCTGGCTACTTTGGAAGTCCTCAGACTCAAATTAGCAAATTAATAAAAGAATTCTATATTGTTCAACTTCATTGTTCACCCTAAAGACCCAAATAAGCAAATAACATTGTGAAAAGTGTTGACTAGTACTTTTGTAGTCCTCAGACTCAAATTAGCAAATTTATAAAAAAAAATCATATTGCTCAACTTCATTGTTTATCGTTTAATAATAACTTTCAAAAAAGTAAAAAAATAATAAGCAAATAAATAAAAATTTAAAACAATGTATATATAAGAAAAAACAATGTGCTGATTTCAATCAAACTGTGTGTCAGTTTTAGAATTACTGTTAACTGATTCTAGATCATGAGGGTTTGGATGGGGTTAAATGAATAATAAATAATGCCCTTAAAAAATGAAAAGTAGAGAATAACAAATAAATGAAGATTAAAGAAAAAAAAGGGGTTCATTTTTTTAAGATTAGAGAAAAAAGGGGTGAAAATTAAATGTTTACAGAATAAGGGACCCCACCCCCTATCCAAACCCTCGATCATGGAGCTTAGAATACCACTTACCTTCTCCCGTACACAGAAATGGTTTTTCTCCTGTATGGAGCCTCTGGTGGGTTTTAAGTTGTCCACTTTGACAGAAGGATTTGTTGCATCCTGGATAATCACACAAGTATGGACGCTCACCTAAAAAAATAATCACACAATTTACCAATATGTATAATTAAACATTCTCATTATTTATTTTACTTTTCTCGATCACTAGAAAAATCAAAAACCAAAAAGACAGGTGTACAAATAATAAGACCTGTGTACCTTAAATTTGTCTGGTCTTTATTTGTATCAAACTATTTTTTGAATAAAAACTTTTTACTATTTTTTGTAATGATCTGTCTATTTTACTGGGAAAGCCTGTATTTTTACTTTAAGGTTTTAGTTTTTTTAAATTGAGTTAAATTGAAAAAAAAGCGATTATTTTTTTCCCTGAATTTCTGACTATGTCCAGTTTAAAAAAGGAGAAATTGTCAGTAAAATAATATTAACCTCGAATCTAGAATGTATTTACATTTCATCTTTGTATACGAACATCCAGTAACCATCTAACTTTGAGATTATGTTAACCGAACCATGCATGAGTCAGTTGTATCGAACTAACTTCGCACAGATACGAAAAGCTCAAAAAGGTAAAATGAAAAGAAAGCCGAAAAACTGAACAGAATGTGAAATTGTTCAGTATTATCAGTACAACAAAATAACGGAGTTTTGTTTGCTTTCCAGTTGACTGGGCTATGACCTCTTCACACACTGTTGTGTTTATTCAACAATCCGAGTTTTTCCAAATAAAAAAATGCATGCAATCATTGTCAATACTTTGAGTGAACATATTTCACGATGTTTCAAGCCAAAAAGTATAAACCTACCCACCTTATTTAAGCCAAACAATCACTTCCTTTTAGTTTTGATAGTGAATCCTTACAAAATTATAATTATCACCGAATGCTCAAGGTACAAAACGACTGGGACAAATGCTCAAGGTACAACACGACTGCATGGAACAAATGCCCAAAGCACAGCATGACTGGGACAAATATTCAAGGTACAAAACGACTGGGACAACTGTTCAAGGTACAAAACGCCGTGGACAAATGCTTAGGGTACAAACCAAATGTCACAATAGTTATCAAAGTTTTCAGGAATAAATATAAAATAGTTATAAAGCCAAACAAGTACAAAATTGAAGAGCATTAAGGATCCAAAATTCCAAAAAGTTGTGCCCAATACGGCTAAGGTAATATATGCTTTGGATAAAAAAAAATCCTTAGTTTTCAAAAAAAATCAAAGTTTTGTAAACAGGAAATTTATAAAAATGACCAAGTGATTGATATTCATGTCAACATCGACGTGCTGACTACTGGACTGTGATACCCTCGGGCACAAAATTCAGGGTTCAAACCGAATGTCACAAATGCTCAGGGTACAAACCAACTGCATGAAACAAAGGCTCAAAGCACAGCATGACTGGGACAAATGTTCGAGGTACATTCAAGGTACAAAACGACTGGGACAAATGTTCAGGATACAGACCGAATGTCACAATGTTCAGGGTACAAACCAAATGTCACAAATGCTTATGGAACAAAACGACTGGGACAAATGCTAAAGGTACAAAACGACTGCATGGAACAAATGCTCAAAGCAAGCATGACTGGGACAAATATTCAAGGTACAAAACAACTAGGACAAAAGCTCAGGGTACAAAACGACTGGAACGAATGGTCAAGGTACATAAATTTAAGACTAGAACCAATACTTTATGTACAATTGCTGAAGGTACAACACGACTTGGACAAATGCTCGGTGTACAAAACGACTGGAACAAATGTTCAAGGTATAAACTGGCACAAATGTTCCAAGTACAAAACGACTTGGTACTACATTCGATCAATGTATTAGTCCCAAAAAATGAGGATAACAAAAAAACACTGACCTACCCTATAATCATTTGTTTAACGGTTTTAATATGTTTCTGATATAAGACTGTGTGGTGTTATATAAAAAAAAAAAGGAGATGTGGTTTAATATGAAATTAAGGAAGGTGGTGTGATATACAAACAGGAGAAGTGGTAGGATGGCCTATGTGACAACTATATCCAACAGAGTACAACAAAGTGTATTTAAGCATGCATTCAAATATGAATATGTAGGTCACCATAGTTGATGCGACCTTCAAAACCATGTTGTAAAGTCTGCTATAAAAGGCCCCGACATGACAAAATGTGAATAATTTCAAACGGGGGGAAAACGAACAGATTTATAACCAAACTAATAAACGAAAAAATATTTTCTTTGGTATTTATTTTTAGCTTTTCTGATCGGATCCTATGAAGCCCTATGAAAGGTGGTGTTGTAAGTTTTATATCCTTTTTTAATGCAAGCATGTATATTGTGTAATCGTGATGCTAAAAATAATTTTAGTGAGCCTAATGTTTGTGTGTGTGCAATAACGGGCATGTAATTGTTAACATTTCAGAATTTTGTAATCTTTTGTTAGTAATCCGAACAGATACCCTGCGAACTGCGTGTTCAAAGGAATAAATGTACACCACACACTTGACAAAAAACTCCAGAACAATAACGGTTCAGCTAACTATATCTTCCATTGTCCTTGGCCTATCCTGCTTAATCACTCGTAAACCTTACTTAGTCATACAAAGGCCATTCAAAAATACACAAATATTACTTGATATTTTACTTCAATATTTTAGTTAGTAAAATATCATAAACCTCCAGCCTAAAATCAATTCAATGTTCTTCCATTTCAACTTTTTATACGAACATCCAGTAAACCAACTAACTTTAAGATTCTGTTTACCGAACCATGAGTCATTAGAATTGAACTAAATCTGCACAATTATAAATATAAAAAGATCAAATAAAAAGGTAAACTAAAAAGAAAGCCGAAAAACTAAACAGAATGTGAAATTGCAGTAATATCAGTTCAACAAAATAACGGAGTTTTGTTTGCTTTCCAGTTGACTGGGCTACGACCTATTTATAAATTGGTTTATTAAACAATCCAACTTTTCAAACTTCAATAAATATTGACCAACAGTATTGCATAACATCTTGTCGAGAACAAATTCTGTAATACAGGTAGTTATATTCCACGAAACTACGTCACCTGTAAAACATTTCCACGAAATTACGGTTCATTTCGCAAGAAGAAATGGCTCATACAATAGCCCTGATGAAATTAAAATTATTTTCATACTTTATTTACCTATTAGTGTTGTAACAGTATAGACACATTTTAATTGATTGCTAACAGTAAAATCATGTATCCCGTTAAGAGTACAATTATACGCTATTATAAAGAGCTTCGGGGCTATACACATAAGCTATCTATTTAGGGGGGAAAGATAGAAAGTCCACGACTCCGAATACATGAAAATAGTTTTTAAAAACCAACAACACAAGAATACAAACTTATGTTGTCTTCGTCTTAGTCCGGTGTTTTAGGTGTCCGTTTTATATACGTTTAAGACGTTTTGCTACCTAAAGCATCAAAACCAGAATACACTGAAATGGTTAATGGATGCAAAAATATACTTTAGAATCCCAAAGGGAGAGCAGGGATACAATGTAAGCTTTCGTGGTGGTTTTTTTCACATCTCTTGAATGAAAATAAAATGTATCTTGAAAATGTTCGACTGTCTAAAGTATAATAAATGGACATTTCATATGACATTTTGTACCTATTAAAGAGACAATGTTTTGTAGTTTGGGCAACCTCAAAGACTAAAGATACATGTACAGTGTACCTACGGTTTCTTATATCAAGTTATTAGTCTTTCAAAATGCCTAATGGGTCTCAATAACACAAGAGGCAAATATCGAAGGCATTGTCATATGCTGATTTTGTTCTGTTTAATTATTTAGGGTAATGTAATTTTTTTTTCTTCACTGGATCAAACTTTTGAAAGTTACAATAAAAAATAACAAGGTCCTAGTATTGCCCACTTTCAAATTCGTTTTTCATCGGCAATAAATAAAACAGACGGTCAGATGAGGAAAACACATAGTATAAAAATGTTCACCCCTCCCCCTTTCCCGTCGACATCTGTTATTTTATATATAGTATATAGTATAAAACATCGTGTGGGACTAGTGATCACGGGTTAAAACTGACGAAATGGAACAAGTTTTGACAATCAAAAAGTATAACATGCTCGGTATGTTTAAAATATGCTGACAACATACGGATCTTATTTGTGTATTGGTCTGTGACCAGCCTTCCGGGTATATATGATGTAGAATTTATAAATAGCTTGATGAGGGAATACCCTTTTACTCCAATAAAAACTTTTAAATGGACCTTCTCGGCTGCTGAAAACAAAATTAAAAGGTATAATAATAGGATTTAAATGTCTTTACACGTGCTCTAAAATTTAAATGTCTCTGAAAGTGCAACTTTCGGTTTAAAAAGATATTGAGCATTTAAATTTTTATTTGTACCTCAAAACATACGGTGATAAATTTAAATGTCCCAAATGATGAATTTAAAGGCTTGAAATATTGAAAATTTCTAACATTTGTTGGGTAGAATTTGGTGAAAGAAAGACTAAGTACGGGAGTGAAAAATAACACCACTAAAATCAGGTAAGACGATTTACACAGGTAAAATCCGTGATCAATATAGGTGTAATACTGGGACGCGTTCAAACACATCTCTTGTCTTTGTAAATAGGTATTTTGTGTTGTGTTTGTTTATTTCGTTGTTGCTAAAGAAACCCGTTACAAATGGATTGAGACAAAGTGCTCTTTAGTGGTTTAACATGCGTGTAACGGGACCTCGACCATGACGAAAAGAAAGGGGCGGGACTTTGTTAAAAAGCCAGGTAGCATGTTAAAGCTTGAAGATAATGGTGTACTGTTTGATCTCCTATTACCTGTCTGCTTGACGACACAGTGGATCAACGATTGATCGATCGGCCATTTAAATATCACCCCAATTAAATTTTGATTGGAAATATTCGTACATGTAGTAGATTTAAATTGGAGGTTTAAATGTCTGCAACAAATATAGATGTAAACAAAGATTAATATTAATAACATTACAACGTGGTTTGCACTTCACAAATATTATATTCCTGATTCTACTTTTCATTTCATTACCTGTCAACCTTTTACCGTATTAAATTACATTTGTTACATAACTTCAACTGTACATGTTTATACTTAAATGGTCGATCAATGTACCGTAACTATTCCAACTGTAGCAATTGAATAATTTCCAATCAGTACCCTCTTCTGAAAACATTGATGTTTATGGTAACAATAAATTTAAATTCCATGAAACTGTCAAATAGTTGCTTTGAAAGTCAAGATTTTTTCTGATTTCAAAAGTTTGACACTTTTTGGTTAGTATATAAATAGTCAATTATCAACATATAGGATACAAATTTTTTTTTCAATGAGTAAAATAAAATAAATACTGACCTGTATGCGTTCTCATATGAGCTTGGAGAGATTTTTCTCGAGGAAAAACCCGATTACACACATGACAACGTATTCCACTATGGGACACTGCACCTTTGAAGATCAATGAAGTGATTAGCTCGGCCCTCGGACGTCCTCTCTTCATATAATCTTCCAAATCAGCTGAATCTTCATCAGGGGAATTCCTATCCATATTTGATGCTGGTTCAATTATAGATTCTGGTTTACTTTCATCTTTAAATCCCCACGACGGCATGGTTAAATCACTTCTTTACCTTTCGTTGTGTCACCCTTGTTCATAGGTATTTAATTCTTACCTGTATAAACCCGTTATCGTGCCAACTGAACTCCACCAATCGGGTATGTGGTATAAAAATAGATTTAAAAAAAGGATTTCGTGGTTTCCCCGTCGTTGCTATGCATTGTGGGATATAAATTACAATTTCTTAAAAACACTTTAGTTATAGGCTGAATTATAATATGCATGAAGACTTTAGTTATTCAATGTACTCTTAAATGTTTAAACTGCGAGAAAACTAGTGGCAAAACAGAGGCTATAAAATTTCTATGACTTACTCCCGCCAAATTTCTAAATATGGAACTTGAAAACAACCTTGAACTGTCGAGACTCTCGGGTTTTTATGTTACAACTAAGGAAGGATTTTTCCTCCGAATATTCTAATTCCAAAGCATGCTCATACTGTCTGGAGAGAAACACGCCATTTTGTAGCACCTTAAAAAGTAAGGCCGTAAAAATCCATTGCCATCCTCAGCATCAAGAGGAACAATGGACTCGCAATACGGCATAGCAGTGACTAATAAGTTCTGTCTTTTTGACGACGATGATGATGTCGATCCATATGAAATCCTGAAGCAAGAGGAACAGAAGAGAACCGAGGCTTTAGCGAAGGAGAAAGCTGACAAGTCCAAACCAACTAAAAAGACAAAAAAGACAGCACCACAAACTGATAACAAGACTAAATTGACAGAGCAAAACACACAAAAGAAAGAAGGTAATAATTCTATCGTGCAGAAATGATTATTTGCATTGTCTTGATTGTTTATTAGGTAACCCGTTTGACATTTGTTCACAGATAACACGCTTGAAGTCCAAAATACTTCGTTATATTTGTTTCCCCCCTCCACATTCACGTGTATATGTATGAAAACTGGTTACCATCTGTACCAGATGATAAATATATATTTTGCAATGATGTTGAAGTTATGTTTATCATGTGGTCTTGACCATGTTTGGTTATGTAGTTTACTAGTTATGTTCCACCATGTTTTCTGATCCTGAACCTACTTCTATTATATTAAGGACAGTCTTGCAGGGAAATACGGTTGTATGCAACTTAAGGTGGGGTACAAAACAAATGAAGGTTTTTGTAGTTTTTGGTTGTAAATACTGTGACGCAACATGGTAAAAAAATATTGCAATTGGTTATTATTGATTAAACATGCAACTCTTCTGATCAGCTGCTTCTGATGCAGATATAGATTTTATAAATTTAGCTATTTTTGATTGTCTAAATTGCTAAATCACTGTTAAATGAACTGATGGACAAGAAACCAGCTTGTGCGAAAGACAACAAAAAAAATGAAATTTTTATAAGAACTGCCAGAAAACTGCACTTACATTACCAGCTTTTCAGTCACACAAACAAAAATTAGTTGAGTGAGATCAAATTATAATTTGTTGCACATGATATCCAGTATAAATATACTTGAGAGCATATACATTTGTAAGTAAATTTGCATTATACTACAACAAAACCATTATAGTTGTGGGCTAAACTGTTTAAAAACAAAAATGAGAGTAAAGTAAAAAAAAAACAATTCTTTTCCAAATTGCATTTTTATGCCTCATTTATGGGCATTATGTTTTCTGGTCTGCGTCCGTTTGTCACGTTTCAGGTTAAGTTTTTTGGTCGAGGTAGTTTTTGATGAAGTTGAAGAGAAATCAACTTGAAACTTAGTACACATGTTCCCTATGATATTATCTTTCTAATTTTAATGCCTAAATGGGGATTCCCATTTTCACGGTCCACTGAACATAGAAAATGATGGTGCGATCCGTGTACTGGGGACAGTTTAAGGAAGAATTTTAGTAATTTTGTTTCCACTCTACCACACATGTATCCAGTACTATTCATGCAATGTGTAAGCTAAGAGGAAGTTTTTTGTTGATTTGAATTTGAGCTTTAGACCCATAGTTATGAAAGAGGGACGAAAGATACCAAAGGGACAGTCAAACTCATAAATCTAAAACTGACAACGCCATGGCTAAAAAAAGCCAACTTTTTTTATGGTATTGGTGGGCACATAAACAAAAGAAAGTAAATATGTAGGAATACCTTTAATAGATAATTCATTTCAACCAGGCCTAATAAAAAAAATTGAGCCTTATAATGGAAAAAATTTACAAGATCCCCTATTCTTGGGATTGTTCATTTTGGAATTTCAGAATTTATCATTTTATGTTTTATAAGACAGTATTTATTACAATTACAGAAAAGGTGGTCCCATCCCAAGCGAGGACTCAGCAAAATGAAAGGCCTCCAAGGAGTGCTAGACAGAACAGAGAAAATAGAGAACCAAGGGAAGACAGACGGCCAAGAAGACCTGAAGAAAACTCATCTATGACTAATGAACCAAGGTATAAGAAATATAGATTATTATCGTTGATCATCTCATCATCGAGATTGATTTTCTCACTTAAGTCTGTATAGCGAAATTTAGAAAATCAATCGAGTTGAGATGACCAATTATAATCTGTTAGTCGCTATTTAACCTATGAGGTCAGAGGATGTTGTTAATTTCGTTGACAACAGGCATATATACTCCCTTAAATTCTAGCCATAATTTTTCATATCGCTCGACTCATTGGAAGGAAATTATCAGTCAGTAAGATAAAAGAATATTTAGTATTATTGTATAGCAATATAATATTTCCCACAGAAAGTAACCAAAAGTTAGCGTGCAATAAATTCTAATATTGCCTTAGGGCAATAAATCTTCAAAATTTGTGACGTCATCAATGACAAAATCTTAGTTTAAACCAATTTTTACTTTAAATATTATATTGCTATACAATAAAAGGGTTATTGCATGAATATTGGGGAATATCGTCCCTCGTTGAACATATATTACAATCTCGCAAGCTCGTGCAATATAAAATTCTACTCGGGACAATATTCCCCATTATTCATGCAATAACCCTATAAAATAGCAATAATCAATTTTATTATAAATTCAAATGGGGATAAAAATCATCCAGACAGAATAAATATCATTTTTCACATTAATCATTGACTGATGATCAAATATTTGACAAAATACCAACATGTAAGATGATGTAAACACTCGGGAAATATTTCTTGACACGATGCCCACTGTTGTATCCGAGAACAATATTTTTACAAGTTTCCTGATTTGGGACATATATATTTCAATTGTACCAATCAGCAATTCTGTCCTTTTTTTTTTCTTCTGATATGCCACATGTGGAGCTAGTTTTACTTACCCATCCTGAGACCCGATATCACCCCTGTTTTTTGCTGGGATTCATGTTGTGCAGTCTTTTAGTTTCCCAAGTGTATTGTAGACTTGTTAGTCTTATATTTTTATTTTTTTTGCCTTTTGCGTAGTCGGTTTGTTTTCCAAAGAGTTTGATAAGGCATCCACAGACGAGGCTCAAGATTGACTTAATGTTTCTTGATAAGTTATAGACATCAGAATGAGACATTGACAAACTAGATTTTGAAATCTCAAACTCTCCACTTTCAATTTCGATCAGCAGACAAACAAAAGATTTAAGTAAATTATTGCCAGAAAAAGCACTTGCATGTTAAGACCACAAAAACATGACAACCTCCATGGATTGTTCCAAAAAAATTGTATAATTCTTAAATAAACAGTATTATCAAAGAATACTCACGGCCGATACTGAAAGATTTCATTATTTTACTGTGCTAATATGAGATAACTGTTATGTATGCTCATGCTAAAACTACACATAGGAAACATTTTGTATAACAATTATGTTTCTTTGATTTTAGAGACAAGCCAGAAGGTGGGTTTGGTAACAGGATGGAATCTAGAGGAGGATTTTCTGGCCGACCAAGAGGACGAGGTGGTCCTAGAGGCCGGGGGCGAGGTGGTTTTGATAGAGGAGGATTTGGTGGAAAACGTGAATTTGAAAGACACAGTGGAAGTGATAGAACGTAAGAATTGATATATCTTTCTGTTTGGAGTAATTATATTAGTATCAGTAACTTGGTAATCTGCAATATTATTAGTATTCCAGCGTTTGAAGTTCCTTAATTTTTTACATTATCACATACAGATTATACCTGTATTTAATACTTCCAAGGCCAAAACAAATTTACGGTTAAGAGTTAATTTTGTATCCATGACGTGCAAAAAATTTGGGTTGTCTCATCAACATCTCAATATTGTTTTAATTTCCTTGTATTGATCAATCGGGTAACTCAATCATCACACAACAATTGGCAGCATTTTCTGCGGTTCAAAGACAGGAATATTGCAGAAAGAGGAAATTATCTTGATTTATTGGTGGAAACATATCACATTCTCTATATACCAATAGCATTTACCAGTATTTTAAATTTTGATTTATTTTATTGCGACTCTGAACAGCCTTCTGCAACACATTGCATTGCATTTATTTTTGTACTGTTGTACTGAAGAGTTTTTGTACTAGTTTGCAAATAAAACCTTTTTTCTTCCATGTTTTGACATAGCAGTGGTGTGAAGTCCATGGAGAAGAGAGAAGGAAGTGGAGCACACAACTGGGGAACCTTTAAAGATGATCTGGATGAGTAAGTCGAGGACAATGGAAACAAAGCAGGGGCTTTTCTCTGTTCACGAACTATTTCTCCTGGGCATTAAAGTCAGGCTTTTGATACTTGATTTTGTATAGAATTTGGAATATATAAATTTGATTTATGATAGGACATAGTGTATATTGATAAGCTGACTGGTATGTCAATTGATAATTTTATAAACCTTGATGACCATACTGTAAGGGTCAATCATATGATGAAGGCATGTTTATGCAGGTGGTATCCAGGGGGAAATGCAGTAAACCAGAATTAGAATACTTTTAACACTTAAGTTGGTTGAGTTCATTTATCTATGGTTTTATTGTACTGAAATTAAACCAGAACTTGGAAGTTTTATACAGTCATACTTCTTTTTAATTTGGAATGATAAAGGGTAGTATTTCAATTGCATTCAAACCTACATTAAATATTCATCTGGATAATGGATAGAGCAATATGCAAGTTCTCATCAACTCTCCCTCGATACTTGTACACGAGGTTTGAAAACTTTGAATCTGAGGATTTGTATGTGGTTGTTAATATTGTAGAGCTGATTTTCATTTCAGCAACCTCATTTTCATATTCAAAGTTTGAAAAACTTAGATATGTCAATCCTCTGACCTCTCCACTTTCACATATTGTCATCTGCTTTATATTTTAACAACAGTCTTAATACAGTGATAGTAATGGTTACATCTCGTTTTGCTCTTGAAGCAAAGGGGGGGGGAGAGAACTAGGTGGCTATTTTTTAGTTCTCTACAATAGTTGGAAATTTCTTTACCTTTTTCCATCCAATTCATCATTGATTCGATATGTAAAAATCATTTACACAGAACCAACTTTAATTTTTGTGAATTGAATTATATTTTATTAGAGAGGCAAGCAAAGAAAATGAAGAACCCAAAGAATCATGGAACCAAGGAGAAGATGCAGAAAACCAAGACCCTAAGTATGACTAAATGAGCGCCAATTAAAGTAATTTACAAAATCTACCCATGGGGACGATTGTCATCACTAAGCAATATTCTATCATTCAGAACAAGAACTTGTTCTTGTAAATGTTAAAGGCAACTTTTCAGTTTCTTAAACTAGTCTAAATGATTGAACAAAAATAAAGTTCTAATAATAGTCAGGGGGGGGGGGATTGTTTGCCTACATGACCACAATTTTAGAGCATTTTTAGTTTTTTATACGACCGCAAATTTTGAAAAAATTTTCGTCGTATATTGCTATCACGTTGGCGTCTGCGTCGTCGTCGTCGTCGTCGTCGTCCGGCGTCCGAATACTTTTAGTTTTCGCACTCTAACTTTAGTAAAAGTGAATAGAAATCTATGAAATTTTAACACAAGGTTTATGACCATAAAAGGAAGGTTGGTATTGATTTTGGGAGTTTTGGTCCCAACATTTTAGGAATAAGGGGCCAAAAAGGGCCCAAATAAGCATTTTCTTGGTTTTCGCACCATAACTTTAGTTTAAGTTAATAGAAATCTATGAAATTTTGACACAAGGTTTATGACCACAAAAGAAAGATTGGGATTGATTTTGGGAGTTTTGGTTTCAATAGTTTAGGAATAAGGGGCCAATAAAGGGCCCAAATAAGCATTTTTCTTGGTTTTTGCACAATAACCTTAGGTTAAGTAAATGGAAATCTATGAAATTTAAACACAATGTTTATGACCACAAAAGGAAGGTTGGTATTTATTTTGGGAGTTTAGGACCCAACAGATTAGGAATTAGGGGCCAAAAAGGGACCCAAATAAGCATTTTTCTTGGTTTTCGCCCTATAATGTTAGTATAAGTAAATACAAATCTATGAAATTTAAACACAAGGCTTATGACCATAAAAGGAAGGTTGGTATTGATTTTGGGAGTTTTGGTCCCAACAGTTTAGGAAAAAGGGGCCCAAAGGGTCCAAAATTAAACTTTGTTTGATTTCATCAAAATTGAATAATTGGGGTTCTTTGATATGCCGAATCTAACTGTATATGTAGATTCTCAACTTTTGGTCCCGTTTTCAAATTGGTCTACATTAAGGTCCAAAGGGTCCAAAATTAAACTTAAGTTTGATTTTGACAAAAAATGAATCGGTTGGGTTCTTTGATATGTTGAATCTAAAAATGTACTTAGATTCTTCATTATTGAAGTTTTTTTGGTCCAGTTTTCAAATTGGTCTACATTAACCCTTTCCTCCATAATGACGCCTTTTGACGCCACCCCCTTAACTCCATAATGACGCCTTTCGACGCCTGTGTAGTGCCTCAGTTGAAAGGTATTGCCTATGAAAAAACTTTATCAGACTTTAAGAAAATTGTATCTAATATAAAAAGGATATTCATAAGAATATCTGATTGGAATTTCACTCATGAAATTTTTGTTTTAGCAATGCATTAATACTTTAAACCTGATAATTTTTTTTTATTGAAAAATTCCCATGCAAATCAAGTACGTCAAAAAAATATTTCCATGGAGGAAAGGGTTAAGGTCCAAAGGGTCCAAAATTAAACTTTGTTTGATTTCATCAAAAATTGAATCCTTGGGGTTCTTTGATATGCCAAATCTAACTGTGTATGTAGATTCTTCATTTTTGGTCCTGTTTTCAAATTTCAAATTCTACATTAAAGTCCAAAGGGTCCAAAATTAAACTAAGTTTGATTTTAACAAAAATTGAATTCTTGGGCCTCTTTGATATGCTGAATCTAAACATGTACTTAGATTTTTGATTATGGGCCCAGTTTTCAAGTTGGTCCAAATCAGGATCTAAAATTATTATATTAAGTATTGTGCAATAGCAAGTCTTTTCAATTGCACAGTATTGTGCAATGGCAAGAAATATCTAATTGCACAATATTGTGAAATAGCAAATTTTTTTTTTAATTAGAGTTATCTTTCTTTGTCCAGAATAGTAAGCAAGAAATATCCTATTTGTGCAATAGCAAGAATTTTTTTTAATTGGAGTTATCTTTCTTTGTCCAGAATCAACTTAAATCTTTGTTATATACAATATACAATGTATATACACTTTTTACTACCAACTGATAAATTTAAATAATCTTTACCATTCAGTGATAACAAGCAGTTTTTTTACATCTTAATATTTTATGATGTATTTAAATGAGTAGTTATTGTTGCAAACTCCATTAGAAATTTGAATTGATATCAGTTTTGAAAAAGGGAAACGGGGATGTGAAAAAAAGTGGGGGGGGGGGGGGGGGGGGGGGGGGTTAAATTTTTCTCATTTCAGATTTCATAAATAAAAAGAAAATTTCTTCAAACATTTTTTTGAGAGGATTAATATTCAACAGCACAGTGATTTGCTCAAAGGCAAAAAAAACCTTTTAAGTTCATTAGACCACATTCATTCTGTGTCAGAAACCTATGCTGTGTCAACTATTTAATTTTAGATTTAAAAAGTTTGAAGAAGAAATCTTTAATTGATTTGTAAAATCTTGGCATTTGTTTTGTGTAAAAAAAAACCATGTAATGTCAAAAATTTGATCACAATCCAAATTCAGAGCTGTATCATGCTTGAATGTTTTGTCCATACTTGCCCCAACTGTTCAGGGTTCGACCTCTGCGGTCGTATAAAGCTGCGCCCTGCGGAGCACCTGGTTCTGCACTAACTTAAGTTTTACCTGTCCAAATTTAATAAAACATACACAATGCTAAGAATCAAAACTAGCAGACCGTTCAAATTTGGGCAGTTGTGTCACTTCATAGCTTGAAACTTTTTTCAGTTTCAAACTCGACAAGTTTGTCTAGTTCAAATTGAATGCAATTGTACAAAATCTTTAAAACCACAACACACAAAAGTTTGAATTTGGTTTTTTAGTCATTAAAGGTTCTAGAGTTATGCTTTGTTTTAATTGCTTAATTTCAAAGCTTGAGTGGAGGCAATTGTATCCTCCCAATACATTCTTTTTTTATTATTACTTTGAATATTAATTATAATCCACATAATAAAGTTGTATGATTTGGAACTATCCATTCATCATCACTGTGTTGTAGCCAGAACAGTGCCTTCTAACATTTCTACACATAACTATGAATGACTTAAATATATAAAAAAAAATCTGAATATCTTATATTGATAAGCATTGTTATAATAGGACAATCTTGTTTTTTCCTACACTTTGTCCTGAAAAAAAATATAAACTTTCCTTATTGAATAATAAGATCAGTAAGAAAATCATTTGCAATTCAAAAGTTTAACTGATGCAGATTTGATTTATCTGATGTCCACAAATGTCTTTTAAAGTAAAAACAAGAGATTCTATTAAGGAAAAACCAGAGATTTCTTTTCATTTGTGGGTTGACTGATCTGCAAACGAATTTATTATTTTTCGGATAAGAAAAAATAACTTAACATTTTCCCCACTGACCACACAAAACAAAATTATCCTTGAAATGTTATAAAAAAATAAAAAAATATGGGCAGCATGATTTCCCAGAAAATTGTCAAAAACAATTACACACTGTGTTCTAAAAAGACTAAACTCTTACAATAATCAGAAGTGTTTTCGTGTCAAGATCAAAACTGACTTAGAAATGTTGTTTTAACAAAACCAATTTAAAAAACCAATACAAAGATATGTTTTCTCAATTTGTCAAGATTCAATACCTGGGATGAGTTCAATGATGAAAACAAAATGAAATGTGGAGTGGAGGTCATCACCATAAATCACGTAATGTTACAAAAGGAATCTGTTTATTTTGGATAATGAAGGAAAACTTTATTTTATGAAATATAATGTGAATGTTGTAAGTATAAAAAAGAAGATGTGGTATGATTGCCTATGAGACAAATCTTTACAAGAGACCAAAATGACACTTAAAATAACAAATACAGGTCACTGTACAGCTTTCAATAATGAGCAAAGCCCATACAGCATAGTCAGCTACAAATGGCAGCGAAATGACATTTCAAAGGAGAAAACTAACGGCTTGATTTATGTATATTATTTATATTGAAACTTTAAAGAGAGCATAAACTAAATATTCATAATTGTTTTAAAATAATTGCAGTGAAAGCACAGAATCAACTGAACAGACCGTTGCAGAAGGTGAGAAGACCCCAAAACAACTGACACTTGATGAATGGAAAGCCCAGGAAGAGAAAAAGAGATTAAAGACCGACTTCAATCTGAGGAAGCCTAATGAAGGATCGGATTCGTCCCAGTTAAAGGGTACTGCCTACAAGAAACAGAGAAATACCAGTGATGATGAGGAAGAGGAGGACGATGAGGAGGAATATGAAGAGGTTAAAATCTTATTAATACCTTACACTTCAATGTTGAGGTTGAAATCTGATTAATAGCTTGACATTATTTTTTTAGAGGTTAAAATCTTTTTCAAAGTTGGAAGTGCAATGTCTTGTTGATAGCTTGCAGATAAATGTCTCAAGATTCATATCTTTTTGATAGCTTGCAAATCAATGTTTTAAGGTTCAAATCTTGTTGACAGCTTGTACTGATATGCATAGAGGTTCAAATCTTGTTGATAGCTTGCAGATGAATGTCTATAGGTTCAAATCTTGTTGATAGCTTGCGGATGAATGTCTATAGGTTCAAATCTTGTTGATAGCTTGCAGATGAATGTCTATAGGTTCAAATCTTGTTGATAGCTTGCGGATGAATGTAAATATGTTCAAATCTTGTTGGGCAAAATAAAAATATATGTGTGGTTCCAGTAACCCGACCGACCGACCCTAGTTAAAACCCCCTGACCCTAGAACTTTTTTTTTCATATCTGAAAAATAAATTTTCAAACGATCAAATTTTGAGGTTTGTGAATTAAAATAATTATATTTGTAGATTTCTGTCATCTGAATTTCCATCACTAGTATCTGTTATGGCTAAAATGCAACAATTCATAACAGAATGCAACAAAATTAACTAAAAACGTATCATGACTGTTTATTTTACAACCAAACACATGTAAAAATGGCGGACTTCCGGTTGGGGCGTGTATAATACCGAAAACAATTTCGGTAAACACGCGATTTTTTTCCAGATTTTGACATTCAAAAATAAAAATTAAAAAATAATAAAAAATTTGCCGACCTACCGACCCTATTTTTTAAAAGTATGTAATTGGAACCACACATATATTTTTATTTGGCCTTGATAGCTTGCCGATAAATGTCTAAAGGTTCATATCTTGTTGATAGCTTGCAGATAAATGTCGAGGTTCAAATCTTGTTGATAGCTTGCAGATGAATGTAAATAGGTTCAAATCTTGTTGATAGCTTGCAGATACATGTCTATAGGTTCAAATCTTGTTGATAGCTTGCAGATGAATGTCTACAGGTTCAAATCTTGTTGATAGTTTGCAGATGAATGTCTAGAGATTCAAATCTAGTTGATAGCTTGCAGTTGAATGTCTAGAGGTTCAAATCTTGTTATAGCTTGTTATGCGGCGTAAAGCAACCAACTATCAATCAATGTTATGTCTGAGTCTCGAATTTAAATCCCATCGATATTTTAATGTGAAATGTTTATAGCGGCATATTCTCAGGCCACATTTAAAAGAATGTCTTTCCCCTCCCCTGGGTCTACCCTTTGAAAACAGACCAGGAAGGCAGGTTACTTTAACTGGATGTCATAGTCTGGTCACATGTATGGTTTAACTTGTCCAGTAGAGAACACATATCAGTTGTTTGTGCTCAATTTGAGTGTATTTATTTAGATTGTCAATCCTTTTGCTTTCAAGCACTTTTCAAAACTGGAAACAAATTATTTTCAGGAATAAAAATCAATCCAATTTTTTGGTGAAATAGAATTTTTAGACCAGGGAGCTTATTTTTGACCCAAGTGAGTGGAGGGGAAACAAACATATTTTTATTCGACTGAATTTTTTTTATTTTACCTGTGTACCAATATGCATGGTTAATGACTAGGCAAAATCTAATTGCTTAAATAGCGAGAACAAATCCAATACTCTATGGGATTTAAAGACATATACTAGGTTTGGATTGTCCTAACCAATCAACAAACTTTGAGTATTCACATCTCCTAATATCTTCCAATCAGGTAGTAAGAAGCATTCAGTTTCAGACTGTCCTGCGTTCAATTCTTAATAATGTCCCCAAGGAGACTTTAATAATATCTATAGTTTTAATCTTGAAAGCCTTGACAAATCTTACCAACCTTAATTTGATAAAAAGAACTTTGGCCAAATAAAAATATATGTGTGGTTCCAGTTACATACTTCTAAAAAATAGGGTCGGTAGGTCGGCAATTTTTTTTTTTTTTTTTTTTTTTTTTTAATGACAAAATCCGGAAAAGGATCGTGTTTACCGAAATTGTTTCCCTTATTATATACGCCCCAACCGGAAGTCCGACATTTTTACATGTGTGTGGTTATAAAATAAACAGCCATGATACGTTTTTAGTTAATTTTGTTGCATTCTGTTATGAATTCTTGCATTTTAGCCATAACAGATACTTGTGATGGAAATTCAGATGAGAGAAATCTATGAATTTAATTATTTTAATTCATAATCCTCAAAATTTGATCGTTTGAAAATTTATTTTTAAGAAATGAAAAAAAGTTCTAGGGTCTGGGGGTTTTAACTAGGGTCGGTCGGGTTACTGGAACCACACATATATTTTTATTTGGCCTTTCAAGAAGAGTTCATTTCTCTAAAGTAATTTACAGTTTGTTCTAAGCTATGAGGGCCATGAGCAATAGAAGATATATGGTTTTGTTTTCAATATCAGCAGAATTCACTTGAGAAAACAAAAACAACTCTTTGGTGAGCCATATAATAATAAGCAGGAGTTTTCCTATCATCCAAAAGTTCAAGCTAACATAGTTTGATTACAAATTTTATATTTATAAATAATGCATTGTCTTTTTTTTTCAATTTTTAGGAGGATGACCACAAATCGAAGAGTCAACTTCCAATTAGGATTACCTTCAATGATTCTCCCAGAAGAGGAGGAAGGGGTGGTAGAAGGCCGCGTGGAGGAAGAGGTCCCAGGGGATCTATGGGTCGTGGAGACCGAAGAGGAAATTCTCGGGATACTGCTCCAAGATTTGACGATGAAGCAGACTTTCCAAGTCTGGTCAAATCTGCTGCATAGTGCATCCTAAATAGGAGAATATTTCCCCATTTGGACACTTCAAGTGCAAAATGATTTCATTAAGTTCTCATTAACAACCTGCATTTCTGAGGATTATAATAGTGCACCTAAAACTTTAAAAGTGCATTATTTTCTTTTATACTTACATTGTTTTTGAGATATCTATTGCTTGATTATTACTGACAAATATGTTTAAAGTATGTTGGTTAACTCTTGTTAGTTTAACCATGTACTTGTTAATAGTGCTGCTAATTTTAATGGCTGTAGCAAAAGTGAATTTTGACTGAAAGATGGTAGCATGGTAGTTTGTATGTTTTTACTGAAATTTTCATGTTCTATATATGAAAAAATGTAAATTTATAAAAAAAAAATATTATTTAATTTGGATCTGCATCACTTTGTAGACATTGACTGTTCAATGGGTACTACATCATATGTAGACCACCTATGTATAGTAATGAAATCATGTTTGTCATTATAAAGCATCATGTTACATTGATTAGTTAACCGTCTTTCAAGTTGATTCACATTGAACATGTTTATCTCCCTTTACCCGATGTTATCATTCCTTTCAGCAGTTAAATGTTTGATCTCTAAACTAATTTATTGTTCATTTGTGTTTCTTGCTTTTGACAGAATGGAGTTTGAAAGCCTCAATATCAAACGTTGATCAGGAAATTCAGAAAATGACTTGACACCTGTTATATAAACACCTTTGAACATTAGAACACAATGGTCTAAATAAAGCCTGTTTAGATTAAGATTTGACTATAACTATTTGAAATCAAAACAGATGAGCAAGTATAAGTATTTTGAGAAATAATGAATTGTATGATTATGTCTCAAAAAATATGCAGCAGATTATTATACAGACAGTTTGTGGAATCCTGTTTGTGTTTTTCAAAGTCTTTAATACATGCTTCATAAGTATAAAGAAGACGTTTTCTGTGAAGATGTTACTTATACATGTGTTTAAAAGGTTAAGTGCTAAATGTGTCAAAGGTTAAAAGTTAATGAACAGACTATAAAATTTTTAGTAATAGGTCAGCTGTAATTTTTAATCTGCCAATAGTTACCTCTCCTCCATATCACCTATTTATAAGATCCTGCTGTGTAATATATTATCACTTGTATTTAAAAGGGGAATAAACCTCTTATTGACAACAAGACTTGTTATTTAACTGCCTCAGTCATTGTTGTACCCGTATGATGTTGCAGGGGACATAGAAATATCAGGTTAATGTCGATACAAGAATGGGGAGTTGTTGCCCTTGAATGGAATGTTTTTGAATCTATTGCATATGGTTGCAAGTATTGTATGACATTGCCATCATGTGGCGTTTGTTGGTATAATCTTGAAGAAAAAACCCACTGGAACAATTCGCCGTTTCAGAATCTAATGCATTCTGGATAATATTTCCAAAAGTGTACACCAAAGCATCGTGATTGGTTAGAAATGTCCTAAACAATGGAAATTCAACCAATGACGTGATGTTATTTTTATTTTGGGGTACGAACAATAAAATTACCCTCATTTCTGAAACGGTCAATTTGGTCAACTGTTCTGAACTTAGCCTGAATTGATCCTTAGGAGATTGTGGTTAAAAGTATTCGAAAATTTGATCAACAAACATGGTTGTTGTTGAAAATAGAACATTGGGTAAATCTGATCAACAAATCAATGTTATCCAGCATGAAATTTTCTGAAAAATTAGAACATCAATCTTGAAGAAGTGAATGCCCTTGCAAGATATTTATTTATGTATTTTGCAGAAACTTTTATATTTGGGTAGAAAGATGCTATGAACATGAAAAAGATCCATGATTTGCAATATTGCAGAAACCATTAGCTGACTTGTGAATAACTGCCCTTTGAGTTGATGCATACTACCTGAAAATGTGATGTAGATTGGTAAAAACTTATAACCATGCAAGATTTATATTGGAAACTATTGGATGACTTCAGAGTTGTTACCCTAAAAGTATTTGTTTGCCCATGCTCACTGAAGGTTGCGACAAGTTGAATCTTAGCGTCTATATACCGGTACATGTTATTTTAGTTTCTGTTCTAACTCAGTTTGCCTCAACCAAAATGTTAATTATACACAATGCATATTACCACAAAACACAAACTTGTACACAAGGCACTTGCGAGCCTCTCCTGTTATTTGAAAACTAAACAACGAACCATATGTTTTGGAAGATTAAGCAACAGTATTACAGGTCACATTTTCTTGACATACTTGTTGCGTTTAAATGGGGATCTTGAAATGTATTCAAATGGGATGTAACAAGATTACAAGTGCGCAACTTGAGGTAGCACATCCAAATGTACGATCCATTTCCATTCTCAATTTTATGTCTATTGAATAAAGGTCCAGTTGGGCATCTCGGATACTACATGTACAAGCAATAGGCCATAGGACTGATCAGACTAAATTTCTCTTTAAGCTACATAGATGGAAAAAATGTACATACACATTGCAAAAGACCTTCGCATTGAAGGAAAGGATTTGCTCAACAGTAGGACCCTGTAAGCAGATTACTTTCCAGCGATGGTTGACGCAACAATTTCTATCCAGGTTAATATTTCAGATGGAAGTAGAACTAGAGACGTCTTGTCTTGTGTACATAACCTCTCGTTTATGACGCTAACAGCTCGACATTGGGATGATCCGTCGATGGCGTTGGGTAACTTAGCTCTATAATAAAAAAGGTGCGACAACTTGGATGCTTAATACTTTGTATACAGATGCATTGTGCTACGAAGTTTCCATCTGTCATTTCCATTGTCTCGTGGTTTAGTTACTACTGTGTGTAGGGCAGTGAGTAAATATTCATGTCAATTTGTTTTGAGAAATGGGATAACTATATTTAGAATGTACCTTTCAAGGTCCTTGTGCCCATCAGATAAATGTTCATTTTACCTCAACCTTATTTCATGAATAAGTTAAATGTTTGTGATAAAGTCCATATATCGGATACTTAAAGCAGTAGGTGTTTTGGATATGGTCCGTGGAAGGAATGATTAAAAGGCGTCATCGGACCTTGACCTCATTTTCATGGTTAAGTGGTCAAAATTGGGTTTTGAGTTTTGGTCTTTATTTCTAATACTATATGCAATAGGTCAACTATATTTGGTGTATGGAAATATTTTATGATGTACATGTCAATCTCGTAGGATTTATTTCACCTTTACTTCATTTTCACGGTTCATTGCTCAGATTTTTTTTTTTGATTTTTTTGTCTTATCTTAAACTACAAGCAATAGATCAACTGCATCTGTTGTATGGAAGGATTGTATAAAAGTGTATGTCTATCTTGCAAGTATCGTCTGACCTCGACCCCATTTTCCTTTGTCCATTGGCATTGTTCAATGTTTTAGTTTGTTTCTACTCCTCTAAGCAATAGGTCGACTATATTTAATGCATAGATTGAGCTTAAGTCGTGCATGTCTGTCTGGCATTGTTCAGCTGACCTTTTCTTCATTTTCATGGATTGGTTTTATTTCTTAGAAACTGCAATAATTCAACTATGTTTGGTGTATTGAATGATGGTATTAAAGGTGTACATGTATTTTTCTTTGGTTTATCTTACCTTGACATCATTTTCTTGAATTATGATACCTTTTTGTGACACTTTGTAAAGAAGGCGAGGCATTTCAGCGTGTGCACTCTTTGTCTTGTTTTAGGGGACTTGATTAAAAACACTTTTGTCGTGTATTTCGCATTTGTGAATAATTATATGACACATCTGGTATAAGGGTTCATTTCAATGTCCTCGTGACCTTTACATACCTGGTTAATTCTTTCGAAGATACTATAACGAGTAATAATGTGAACTAATTATATGCATGCTTTTTTATATAGATTAGACCGTTGGTTTTCCCGTTTGAATGGTTTTACACTAGTAATTTTGGGGTCCTTTATAGCTTGGTGTTCGGTGTGTGCCAAGGCTCCGTGCTGAAGTCCGTACATTGACCTATATTGGTTTACTTTTTGGATGAAGAGTTGTCTCATTGGCACTCATACCACATCTTCCTATATCTATGGAATGAATTTTAATGTCTACTAGCAGGATTCATCTTACCATGACCTCATTTCTTATTATTAAGGTTTCAGGATTTTGTCGGTTTCTTCTACATTTAAAGCAGTAATTGGTGTATGGAATAATTGCATGGTTTACAAGGCTGTTTGCTTTGGTAAATCTTGACTTTCACATCACTTTGATAATGTTTGTGATAATTAACTATCAAGATGCAGCAGGCGAAACATTTCACCGTGCTGTTTTCATTATGCAGAACCTGGCCTTGTTTCGTATCATAGTCACATTTTCCTAAAAGCTAATGGACAGAAAATGAGATAAAGGTTGGACGGACATTAACACTTTCAAATCATGGAATTGCTTTAAGAATTTGAGAAACGGGCCTATCCTTCGTTGATTACTAAAGTCGAAATAAAGGAAGCTTGTCTTATGTCTGGCGCACATGCATATCGTATGCTGATATATGTACCAAATATTGTCGCACCAACACTCGTAAAAAAATAATAATGAATTGTTCAAACACCCGGCTATATTAATTTCATTCAAAAGTACAAATATTTTGTTGAGAATTCGAAATCGAGATATGAATTGGCTTTCATTAACTGAGTATTCTTAGATCAGGAATGAGGGTTTATATTGTGTTGATGTTTTGTGGTGTTTTGGTGTCCCAACAATTGTAAAGCGCTATGGCACAATCTAGGGGGAGGCTCACGGTAGGAGGCCGGAATCAGCAACGAGAAAGAAAACCAAACTAGAATATCAAGAAACTCGCTATTGATTTCATAATGACTTGACACGTTTATATACTAAGTTTTGAATGTCCTAGCAAGTAACAAACAAAAGAATGTATGATTTATGAGTTATCGACAACATGTATAATACACAAATAAAGTTGCAGACGTCGCTTGACCGTTGTCCGAACTTTTAAGATGCTCTTTATAACTTTACTAGACATTCATATAATTTGGTAACTGCTGCAGTCTCATTGTCCAGACAAATTGAATAGTTTATAAAAATGCTTGTTTGACATATTTGAAATATTCAACGCTTGAAAAATGTACAGAACATTTAAACAATAATTCTATGTAAAATAGTTTACAAAGTAGAACCCGCATACATTAACTAATAAACCATATGAAATAAAATAAACTACATTCTTCTATTACAATAATCGCTCTCCCTTTGAAAAAGAGATTGTTCCACCAATCAAAATATATAAACACAAAGAAAAACACTCAATAAAAACACCTTTTTTTTTCTTTTTTTTTTTTTCAAGAATCATAAAATACACAATGAATAATAAAACATATATATAGTACAATTTAAATATTGGTATATATAAAAATGAATATCATATATCTAATGATCTAAAGGCCTTTAATTATTTACAGATGTACATAAAGATACTGATTCTAATGATTATTCTGAGATTATACACGTCGTAATGTAAATATCATTAAAATGCAGTAAACTTTTATTTACGTTAACGATTTTCCCACGGTACTTAATCTTCCTCAATGGACAGAAGTAGTGGGTCCTTTTTCATTAAAATTCTTTTATATTTTATAAATACATTACAATTAACCTTTGGCTTTGAGCTAATACAAGTTTTTCGCGTTTATACGCGCACTTGAATCTAAGTTAGGCGATTTGGGGATTATCTGATAATATAAGAAGGAAGTCTAACTTGAATGGGTCATCTTTGGCAAAATTGTGGAAATTAAAATTTTATTAAATGATAAATAAATGGTAAATGTAAATTTTCTATTTAACGAAAATAGTTTCTGACTTGTCTCTGATAGGATTTTTGCAATCTTTCAAAATAATCGATATATAAACTAATAAAAGGGGGTAAATCATTATGTGGAATTTCTATTTCTGGATTGTTAAGAAGAGTATTTAAACAGGATGACTGTAGAGTTGAATAAGAAAAGGGATCAAACCCGTAGGAAAGTAAATAATTAATCGCATCTAAATAATCTATGTCATCATGATTGTTTATTAATTTGTTCCATACTTAATGTGGCGAAAGTTTAAATAGATCCATATCTGGTAACTCTGAGGAATAGAAAAGAACATATTAGTATAAAGTAGAAGGGTATACAATAGTCTTGCGTTTGTTTGTTTGTTCTGAGGTATCACTATTTGTCGCTAGCATGTTAACATTGTTAATTGGACATTTAATATTTTGATGAAGTAATATAATATAGGCAGAAAATGGTTGTTTAAGTATTGATCGTAGTGTGCATGCCTGAAAAATGTTTAGATCGATGATTTCAGGTACAGAAATGAATTGGGAAGTATTTTTGTTTCTAACTGTAAAATTTGGATACGAAATGTGTAATTTAGGCCGGAAGTAATTTACAACTGTTAAATTGTCAATAATGTTTGGATATTGAACATCCCAATATGTTGGGCATAAAGGCATTGAAAAAATTGGAATGCAAACACAATTGAACCCTGTTGTTATTTCTAAGCATAGTTTAGTATTCATATTTGTTCTTTTGAAGGATTTAATTACCAAAAAGATCGTCATTAAAAAGGAAATGAAAGCTAATGTAAAAACAGCATGATCCCAAGTTATATTGGAATTTAATACGTTAATCCAAGTAGAAGGTGCTTGAGTTGTTGCAGGCTGAAATTTAAAATTTGGGAGCGTAGTGGCAGACGATTGAACAGGTTGATATATAGCTATTGCGGCAGCAATGACTTTGAATTTATAGAATAACCAGATAAGAACAACTGTGTTCAGTGAAGTAATAATAATTGCTATTAATGATAGTATATCATTTGTAGTAGGCCAACTTTCGAAGTTTAGATCAATTTGTCCATCAACCATAGAATCGGCTAAAGTGGAATATATAGTATTCTGTTTCTTGACTCTGGTGACCAATTTTTTTAAATTGAGGTGATATTTTTCATCTTTTGCAAAAATATGACTCATTTTATTTTTGTATATCGTGAAATTCGGTAAAGAGATAGAAACTGGATTAGGAAAAGTTGTATTAGCAAGGATATTTGCAATTTTTGTATCATCAAAGAAGTGTTGTAAAATTGCTAAATTGACTGGATGAAGTTTAGTAAAATCATTTGTTCCATTTACACACAGTGATAATTTCGTTGCAAAGTGTGAAAGTTTAGAAAATAAAATACAGTGACAAGGGATTTTGAAAATACAAAAGGAACAACCTGCTAAGTACTGTTATGTTTTTATCATTACACATTAAGTTTAAATTATCATATTTATAAATTAGAACTGAATCATCTGATATTTGAACAATTTGAGGAGAAATGGCATTAGGCAAAAATTTAAAATCGCAAAAGGTTTTAATTTTCTGTTTGTCATTACTGAAAATATGAAAAGCACATTCTGTAGTATTGGAAGATTCAAATACCGGATTGAAATTACAATGTTTTGGAGTTATACCTTGGCACATATTCATTTGTTCAAAAGTAAGAGTTGTGAAAAATTTCCGATCATGTGTAATTAACATATATTTCGGTAAATCAAAAAGTTGAGTTGCATGAGAATTATTAGTAGTAACTGCAACCGGAAAAGATTTTATTTTATATACTTCAAATAGTTTTCCATGTGTTGTCAAAGGGAATTGAACAACTAAATACAATTTCGTATTATTTTGTAGAACAATATATTTAGCATAATTATAATAATAATGTGGATTTGAAGTTAAAATTTTGAATCCTGTGTAGTTAGCATTTAAAATAATTTGAATATCCGATACAGTTTGTTGGATTACATCCGGTTTTAGAAGAATAGGAGATAATTTTCCTTCTATTAAATTTATTATAGCTGTTTTCAAATCAATTATATAATTCTGTAGAGTAATAGAGTCTTGACTTTGATTAGTTAAAATTTGAAAATAGTCTGTATAATGGTCTTCTAAGTTTTTAAAATCTCTTTGAATAAGGGCATTTAAAAATATTAAACCCTGATAATTATTTTCAATACCTTGCATAGCATTATCAAGTCTTTTCTCTGTTTGCGAAACAAAAGACGCTAAACTACCGCCATATTGTTTTAACGCATTCGAGATTTTATTGTTTTCAGATGTTAAGGAATTAATATGGGTTACAATTTTTTTCATAGAATCCTCCGTTATAAGACCAAACAAACCCCCCATAATCGATCCTACAAAGGGAATCAGTGCTCTTTTAGATTTGCCAATTACGGTCCTATTTAGTTTCGGTACCAATTTGTCTATTAATGATTTTGTGTCTTGAATTTGCGCATTCATATATTCTTTCATGTAATTTACTTGTGCAACAATTTTGTCATACGATTGACATACACGACCTGCTCTCTGTGGACATTTAGTGACCAATTTATGTTGTAAGTTCAAATACATTGGTATTTCATAAATATGTGTCCAATAATCTGTAGCGAAGTCAATATTAGGCTGATTTTGGAATATAACTCCATAATTTATTCTCTGTTCATCTGCTTTTGACGTTGACAAAAGTAAGGCAAAAAGCAAAAACGGCAAAATCACAAATCCAAATCTTGTCATGCCTACAATATATATAAAAAAAAAGGAATTAATTTGATTTCTGATGATCCAAAAGATTGGGGTAAAATTTTTTTTCAGAGGTCTAAATGAAGGACAATTTAGATATAGGTAATCAAGTAGAAGAATGTGATTGTCGTTTGCTTGCCACTCTTGTAAAATAGTTAAGTATTTATTAACGTCTTTTTTTTTAATCTTTTGTGCGCTTTTTCTGAATGAAATGCTACCTTTAAAGCTTGACTAACATTTTCTTGCGGTTCCCATGTTGGGTTTGAGTTATCTTTCCATTGAACTAAATAATGTTTCTTTCCGGATATCCATTTTAATTTTAATAACTTAATAGCCTCGTACCATTGGTCATTTTTGTTTTGACCGTTATTTGATGTTGATTCATCAACATCACTTTGAGAGTTGTCTTCTTTATTTTCTGCTTGATTTAAATCTTCATTTAAATTATCAGGATTTGGTTGATTTATATTAGCAGGCTCATTAGGTAAAGCTTCCTTATCTGTTAAAAGATTCGGAGGTGGTCTAAAATCACTTGGATCTTTAAAAGCTTTAAGTCTGTTTGCATGAATGAATGATTTAACTGGCCTAAGGGTTTTTAAATTAAGAAGTTTATAAATTAAATCATGTCGATTTTCAAGTATAGAAAATGGTCCTGTCCATTTAGGTTCTAATTTCTTTTTTTTTCCTATTTGGACTTTTTCTTGTTTAAGTAAAACATGATCACCTACCTTAAAATTTGGTATTTTAGTAGATTTATCATAATATGTTTTGCTTTTAAGTTGAGCATCTTCCAAATTTGTTTTAGCTAGATCATGAATAATTTTAACTTTATTTATTAATTGATCTATATATTTTTCTGGAGATTGAGTAATTAATTCTTCAGGAATTAAGGCTATATCTATTGGTAAAGGCATTTCCCTTCCAAATATCATATAATAAGGTGAAAAACCCGTAGATTGCGTACACGGACTCATTCTAAAAGCCATCATAATACTCGGTAACACTTGCGGCCAATTTGTTTGTTGTTCAGAGCAATACGCTCTTAAAGATTGAGCTAGAGTAGAATTTGTTCTTTCACAAGCTACATTACTTTGCGGATGATATGAACTGGTGAAATGTTGGGTAACATTGAACATTTTGCATAAAAGATTGACAAGCTTGCCTAGATTACTTGCATGTCTATCAGATACCAAATATCGACAAGCTCCATATCTAGTAAAAATTTCAGAATATAAAATGTTTGCAATTTCCTAAAAGCTAATGGACAGAAAATGAGATAAAGGTTGGACGGACATTAACACTTTCAAATCATGGAATTGCTTTAAGAATTTGAGAAACGGGCCTATCCTTCGTTGATTACTAAAGTCGAAATAAAGGAAGCTTGTCTTATGTCTGGCGCACATGCATATCGTATGCTGATATATGTACCAAATATTGTCGCACCAACACTCGTAAAAAAATAATAATGAATTGTTCAAACACCCGGCTATATTAATTTCATTCAAAAGTACAAATATTTTGTTGAGAATTCGAAATCGAGATATGAATTGGCTTTCATTAACTGAGTATTCTTAGATCAGGAATGAGGGTTTATTCCCTTTATGTGTGTCCTCAGTAACAATCTACAGAGTTCCTTTTTCGTCTCGCCTGTGACGAAAGCCCGGGGATGCAAGACATTGGTTACTATCCAGCGTTGGCATATTAAAACTATGGTTAATATCCAGCGGTGGCATAAACTATTAGTTTTTAAAGTGTTTTTTAGAAGGTCGAAGACCTGGATTTCTCTTGTATGCAGATCGACTTCAATCTAATTAAAAACCGGTCTCATCGCTCCCGTTTTCTGATATGTCGGGTCCCACGCGACATACCAGAAAACGGGAGCGATGAGAGATCGGTTTTTAATTAGATTGGATCGAATTTTACGGGTTTCTGTCTGTCGTGTGTCTTTTACCTCATTTTCATGACTCCGAGACTTCGAAAAAACAGTTTTTTGTAAGGTTGTAAGTTTGTAAGTTTACTTGAGGTGATGAACTTACTTGCAAAAGAAAAGGATATGCTAGAACTGGCAGAGAGAAAAATCCTCCGACAAATTCAAGGACTTCCAAATAATACAGCAAATATGGCTGTATATACCCTGGTATGAGCAGAACCTATTGCCATCACATTAGACAAAAATGTACTTACCTTCTTCATGAATATTGTTCGAAATCCAGGAACCATAGAATGTGAAATTCTGCGCCGACAAATAGTATTCTCAGACCAAAGAGGAAAAGACTTAATCAACAGAGTAGAAAAAACTCTATAAAAATACAATTTGAAATCCAGTAGCTACTACATAGAAAATCCACTGAATAAAATGGAATGGAAAAGACTAGTAGGAATAAAGATCAAGGAATACTGGAAAAATGAATGTCATAATGAAAAAATGGAAAAAACATCACTTAAATACATAGAGATACAGAACAATCCATTAAATGAAGCTCACAATATATGGAAAAGTGTAAAAAACAATAGTAAAGATGTAAAGGCAGGAGAAATAAAAGCAAGAATAAGTACTCAAACGTACATATTCCAAGCCAAAAGAGCTAAGTTCGATCCAAAAGTTAACCCTTTGTGTACAATTTGCGAACAGGAAAATGAAGATCTAGAACATTTTATTCTACACTGCAAAGAACTAGAGCAAATAAGATCTAAATACTGCTCAAAAATCGAACAGACAATGGATGAAATTGATACGTCAAAATACAAGAAGATCAAACAACAAGGGAATTTACTGCAGCTCATAATAGACTGTACTAGCAAGGACATAAACTGTTACCCAACTGTGTATGAAAACATTGAAACTCTGGCTAGAAATATGTGTTATGAGATGCACTTGCTGCGCACAAAAAGGATAAAAAACCTGATCACAAGTACAGTATAAGTAAACTTCTTAAAATTGTTACTTACAAATAGTATACCATCCAACTATTTTACGGCTTATAAGTTTTTAAAAATAAATCTTCCCTTTAAAATTGTAAGATATCAGTTATAATTTAAAAAGAGTAATGACAAGATCTCCATATAGAAATGAAACTGTAAAGAAAATTTTTGTATATATTATACCTTAAATTTATGTCCAAACCCCAACAACTTTACATAAGTCTTACAGGAAATTTTCATTATTATTCCTGATATATGTATAGCACCCTCAGCTATGATTATAAGTAATTTTAAACTTTTGACCATTTTAATTCTTGTAAATACATGTATATGCAGTTGTTTTTTAACATTTTCCTACACCCTAGCACATATAAATCATTATATATTTTTAAAAACTTTATGATGACAATCCTATGAATTAATTATGATATCTATTATTTAGTGATCATTATAACCAAATTCAGTCATCTGTATATAATTTAATAAATTGTTTCCCTATGTTTTAAGGTGTAAATAGTTGCTCAAACTATACCCTTTGGGTAGTGCTCCACATTTAATGGAGGAATATACAAGAAACTGAAACTGAACTGAACTGTGTAAGGTGAAAAACTCACTTATGCGATAACTATATTTGGTATTTAGGTATGTCTTGCAATGTCTACATGTCTTTCTGACAGGGTTCACCCGACTCATTTCATGAATCAGTGATCAGGGTTAAAGTCATTTTATTGAGTCCGTTTCTCTGAAACTATATGAGGTGTATGGAATGATTGTAAGGGGAACATGGTCAGTCTGGTAGGTTTCATCTGACCTTGACCTCATTTTCCTGATTATTGGTTCAATGTTGTGTTTTGTGTTCTTTGAAAAGGGTTTACAAGTACTATAAGCAATTTAATTTGGTGGATGGAATGACTAAGGTATTTTATTGGTCAGTAACACAGGCGAGACATTTCCGCGTGTTCAGTCTTGTTTTCTTATAGTTTTATTACATCACTACACGAAGTAAGTGCTGATTGAGCGTTCACAAAACATAAGATATTCGAGCGAGAAGTCTGCTATAATTAGTTTCCGTTTATTTTATTTTTTAAATAATAATCAACCAGTTTGTTCATTTGTAAAAATTGTTTCACGTTGTGCTAACTGCATGTGTTCCTATTAAAGCTTATTACAATATAATATCAATTTTGCGAATTGTTGACGTCGTACGGTGACTTGTAATTTTTCACAATCATTAACAGTAAGAGTAAAATGATGGGTGGTCGGGGTCTTTAAAAAATGCATCCCATGCCCCTATGCGTTTATATTAGCGATAACATCTGGTGAATACACAGTGGGTAAGTCAAGTAGGCCCTTATACGTATATAGACGTAAAAACTCTTAATCATTTATTACTTTCATCAGTCACTTAATAAATAAAGATAAATGTAACGAAAATAAAACCCATGCTGAAAATTGCTGACTCCACAAATGTCTATTCGTAATATAGAGCATAAACAGTGCCTACAGCATACACATATTTGTTGTGGAATGAAGAGCATGCAAAACTGTCTCTCTCGTGGTCCCAGAGATATCTACTCCCAATCCTTACTCCTTGGTCATTCTGTTGTCCAATGGTCACCAGACTTATTATTTTATATCTGTAAGATAAATCACGTCGTCAATAAATAGAATTAAGAACGGAAACAGGGAATTTGTTAAAGAGACAACAACCCGAAAAAAATGTAAAAACAGCCCAAAGACATCAATGGTTCTTCAACACAGTGAGAAGATGATAATATATATATATAAAAAAATCAATTAAATGAAGTGTTTTTACACTGTTTTCCCCCCTATTCACGATTAAAGAACGAAAGTGTTACTGGTTTCGTCTATACCTCAACATTGCCATAAAAATATCAAAGGCAGTTACGATGAATTTTAAAGTTTTGAATTGATTTGATTTGTTTTTAGTATTACACCCTCCCCTTATATCAAGGCAACACAGTTTTAATGCAGTGCACTCCAGACAATGTGAATATAATATGGTAGTTATTAGAAATGGACATAATTGTCTTTTTTGTTTGAACATCGCAACATTAAACATACTTCACTACGATACATGTTTTTCTTGGGAACTGATTTATTTTCAGAAAAAAAGTTCGTTAACAGATTTTAAATATATTCAATGTACAGTTTCTTATACAAAATTTGTTCGGTAATTAATGTCCCCAGGTTTAGTAGCGACAATGTCTCGTCGATAGCAGCATGATTTCCACAGATAAGACTACTCCGTCACACAAAATAATTACGGTAATGCAATCGGCTTAAAATATTAATTCATAATTAAATTTTTTTTCTTCTAATGTTTAATCGATATAGGTTTTATTTAGAAATGCTGGTATTTATACACGCATATCATTTCTATGAAATTGAAACAATCTAAACAACTGGCAATTCCAAATGAAATCAAAACAAACAGTTTGTCACAATATTAGGATGATCAACATGATGGATGATGTTTATTTTAGCTCTATAACCACGGTATGTACAGAGATATGATCCAGACAATGTATTGCAAAATTAAATACATAATGATTCTCCTAAGACCCATGCAATAATTTCATATACAAACAAGAATGTGTCCATAGCACACGGATGCCCAACTCGCATTATCATTTCCTATTTTCCGTGGACCGTAAAATTATCATAAAAACTCTAATTTGGCACCAGAATTGGAAAGATCATATCATATATAGGGAACATGTATACTAAGTTTCAAGTTGATTGGACTTCCAACTTCATGAAAAACTACCATGACCAAAAGCTTTAAAAGCAGGACGGACGGAGTGAGAGACGATGATAGACGTACAGACAAAAAATATTGCCCCTAGGTGGGGCATACAATTTTTTTTTTAAAAGCCGATGTTGCGACTGAATTATGTTGTAAACGGATTGGACATTGGTTGATAATAGTGATTCTTTTTCTATACATATACAGGATAATTGTAAAATCTGCTATTTAAGTAATGGGTAAGACCTGAAATTAGATCAATTGTACATAAAAAATTATTTCTCCCACTAAAAGGGAAATCAACAGAGACCAAAGAATATCCCAAAGAACAACACGGATTGGACATTGGTTGATAATAGTGATTATTTTTCTATACATATACAGGATAATTGTAAAATCTGCTATTTAAGGTCTTTAAGTAATGGGTAAGACCTGCAATTAGATCAATTGTACATAACAAATTATTTCTCCCACTAAAAGGGAAATCAACAGAGACCAAAGAATGTCCCAAAGAACAACAAAATCCTTAATTTTCCAGATATCTGACTTCGGACAAGCATTTTCTCCAGTTTTCACATAGGAGGGAATACACGACAAAGTTTTTAGTATCATTATACTGCACTATTTACATTTCTAAATTTGTCATTCATAAAATTGAGAATAATAATGGGGAATATGTCAAAGAGCAGACAACAGCCGAAGGCCACCAATGTAGGTATACTAATTCGTCATTTTTCAGTAACAATCATTATGATACATTTTGTGGGTCATTTCCACTTTTCAATAGTTTATAAGATATCATAAGCAATTCTTAAATATTTATATTGCTTATATTATTCATAATCATCATTCAATGCCCAAACATTATGTCCTGATAAAAAAAAATATGATTCAATTATACAAAACTAATTTGCCCGTGTACGAATTTTACAGTACTAGTGTGGCGTCATTGTTTTTAAAATACTTCTATAAACGTTTTGGTTGCCATGACACTTACCAATCAATTAAGATCTAATATACAATATTATAATTATTCATAATCCTCAACCTTTACTGTTGTATCCTTACATCTATTTTTTTTTGCAGCAATCTTCTTTTATTATGTCAACTGTTGAAACAGAATGGCGAGTACATAATCTTTACTCACCTCTTAAAATTGAGTTCCTTTACTTTCAGCTTTAATTCCTCTGCTAGTGACTTGGACAATATAGAACACTCGATTGGATCGTATTTCCTTCCTGAAAAATAATTATTGGCCCATTTCTTATTTGTTCTTGTGTTTGTATGTTATAATTGAACCATTCCTTATTTGGTCGTGTGTTTATGTGTTATAATTGAACAATTCCTTATTTTGTCTT
Organism: Mytilus galloprovincialis; assembly: GCF_965363235.1. Lineage (NCBI taxonomy): Eukaryota > Metazoa > Mollusca > Bivalvia > Mytilida > Mytilidae > Mytilus > Mytilus galloprovincialis. The sequence goes on along the minus strand of NC_134838.1, from coordinate 128,953,810 downwards.
GTGTTTATATGCTATAATTGAACCATTACTTATTTTGTCTTGTGTTTATATGTTAACATTGCCCAATTACTTTTTTTGGTCTAGTGTTTATAATAGTGTTTATATGTGTAAGTATTAACCCATAACTTATTTTGGTCTAGTGTTTATAATAGTGTTTATATGTGTAAGTATTAACCCATAACTTATTTTGGTCTAGTGTTTATAATAGTGTTTATATGTGTAAGTATTAACCCACAACTTATTTTGGTCTAGTGTTTGTATGTGTAAGTATTAACCCATAACTTATTTTGGTCTAGTGTTTATAATAGTGTTTATATGTGTAAGTATTAACCCATAACTTATTTTGGTCTAGTGTTTATAATAGTGTTTATATGTGTAAGTATTAACCCACAACTTATTTTGGTCTAGTGTTTGTATGTGTAAGTATTAACCCATAACTTATTTTGGTCTAGTGTTTATAATAGTGTTTATATGTGTAAGTATTAACCCATAACTTATTTTGGTCTAGTGTTTATAATAGTGTTTATATGTGTAAGTATTAACCCACAACTTATTTTGGTCTAGTGTTTGTATGTGTAAGTATTAACCCATAACTTATTTTGGTCTAGTGTTTATAATAGTGTTTGTATGTGTAAGTATTAACCCATAACTTATTTTGGTCTAGTGTTTATAATAGTGTTTATATGAGTAAGTATTAACCCACAACTTATTTGGTCTTGTGTTTATGATTTATAATTGACCTACTAGTAACTTCAAGTTCTTACCTTCTAGATTTTTGGCAAAAATGTCGTCTATTATAGGTTTAACCTTGTCTGCTCTAAACTTTGAGTCTGGTTCTAATTTAAAGGTATTCTCATAATATACCTGAAACAAGAACTCAAAAGCTTCAGATTCATTCCAATGACTAACAACACTAATACAAATGTATTCTAGACAGCAACTAATATGAACTGTTTATTGGCCTCCACCATACTGTCGATTTGTTCTCTGATAGGAACATGTATGGGTTTGGGAGGACAGTCAGTAAAGACAATACAAATTTTACGTTAGTGTCAGAGCTGGTTTTTTTTTACATTGTTTAACTTTGAACTCAATATTTTCACAAATGTATGTACTTATTAGGAAACACGATAACACTCACAGGAACTTTATAAAAAGTAATATGTTTATACCAACCTTTTAAAAAGGGCAATTTTATTCTTAAGGACCTTTCCTTGAAATATTTGCTTTTGGATTTACAGACTTAATTGGTGTTTATATTATTGCTGCTATTCAATAATTGCACCAATGCATCAATGTCAATAAGTTTATTTAAAGGTCTGGATTAAGAATACAATGTAACCTTTCTAATGAATTGTCATTCTGTACGGGTATACATTATAACGTTTTTAACAAGTACCATTTACTATACTGATTTTAATGCAAATTCTTTGAGATAGTGATTAAGATGATAACACAATGTTGACTGCTGTACCCCTATTTTTGACATTTTTACCTATTATGTCTGTTTGTTTTGTTCACGCATCGGTGACAATATAATGGAATTTGCGACTGTCATACAAGTGAGAGGTTTAGCTAGCTATAAAACCAGGTTCAATCCACCATTTTCTACATTTGAAAATGCCTGTACCAAGTCAGGAATATGACAGTTCTTGTCCATTCGTTTTTGATGCGTTTTGTTATTTGATTTTGCCATGTGATTATGGACTTTCCGAATTGATTTTCCTCTGAGTTCAGTATTTTTGTGATTTTACTTTTTTCTAGCTGAACACAAGTTCATCTTTTGTTATTCCACTTATCGAGTGCTAACAATACTAGTTAATTTTTTGATATTCTACTGACCAAGTCCTCACAAAACTAGTTCCATGTTTTGCAATTCCACTGATCGAGTGCCAACAAAACTAGTTCATCACTTTTTTTATTCCACTGATCGAGTGCTAACAAAACTAGTTCATCTTTTGATATTCCACTGATCGAGTGCTAACAAAACTAGTTCACATTTTGTTATTCCACTGATCGAGTGCTCACAAAACTAGTTCATTCTCTGTTATTCTTCTGATCGAGTGGCCATAAAACTAGTTCACATTTTGTTATTCCACTGATGGAGTGCTTAAAAAAACTAGTTCATCTTTTATGATTAAACTGTTCAAGTGTTCACAAAAAACTAGTTCATTTTTTTGTTATTCTACTGATCGAGTGCTCACAAAACTAGTTCACCTTTTCAGGTTTTTGTTATTCTACTGATCGAGTGCTCACAAAACCAGTTCATCTTATGTTATTGTCGAGTGCTCACAAAACCAGTTCATTCTATATTCTTCTTCTGATTGAATGCTCATAAAACCAGTTCATCCTATGTTATTATACTTATCGAGTGCTCACAAAACCAGTTCATTCTATGACTATGTAATTCTTCTGATTGAGTGCCCACAAAACTAGTTCACCTTGTGTTATTCCACTGATTGAGTGATCACAAAACTAGTTCATTCTTTGTTATTCCACTGATCGAGTGATCACAAAACTAGTTCATTCTTTGTTATTCCACTGATCGAGTGATCACAAAAACTAGTTCATTCTTTGTTACTCCACTGATTGAGTGATCACAAAACTAGTTCATTCTTTGTTATTCCACTGATCGAGTGCTCACAAAAATAGTTTATTCTTTGTTATTCCACTGATCGAGTGATCACAAAACTAGTTCATTCTTTGTTATTCCACTGATCGAGTGATCACAAAACTAGTTCAATCTTTGTTACTGATCGAGTGCTCACAAAACTAGTTCAATCTTTGTTATTCCACTGATCGAGTGTTAACAAAACTAGACTAAGTTCATCTTCTGGTATTCCACTGACCAAGTCCATAGTTTTGTCTCCTGTCATATTGTATACTTTACTATAACCTTTTAACCTAAAGATGATATGGTAGTTGACAGACCTTTTGAAAGTCTCTGTTGTATGTGTTCAAAATATTTTTGACGGAGGTTTTTTTTTTTTATCGTTGGGTTGTCGTCTCATGGACGTTCACCCCACATCTCCTTTTTTACAAGGCTTTTAGGAAAATCACGTATGAGCAACAACCTAATCCCATTTACATGTTAGTTAGTATACGACAATTTGTTGCTATATATATATATATATATATATATATATATATGCATGTTTGTGTTGATGTCGTTACTCATTTCTACAAAGCGGCGACAATAAACCATCACATTAAGATTTTTGCAGTGATTCCTTAAATGTAGACGGTGACTACAAGATAATTCAAATAAGTGAATGGCCATTTTTCTTTCCTGTTCTTACACGTGTATGAAAATTGAAGATCTACATCAAATATATATGTTTCAAAGATAAAAAAAAATAATTAATTAACAGACGTCTTATGAATACCACAAGCATGTTATACTTATAAGACATAAATCCCTTTTTTCACTATCCTACCCAACAGTATTTATTTCCCAGTCAAATATAGAAGACTATAATCAAATGAGTAATGTGAATCATACATACCTTCTTCGCGGGTCTTCCTGTATCCTCCGAGAGTCTTGGATCACAGGCATAAGAAGTTATACTAGAACCAATGGCTGTCAATCTTTTATCGGGTATTTCAAATAAACTAGAGACCCTAGTTCCCAAATCTCTTCCCTGAGCAGTTAGTCCTGCCATGTTGTACACCTGTCAACCAAACAATAACAATGATGATGATGCTGGGTGATAATTGTATAGTGTTAGGTCACGCTATCTACAATGAAATTATTTATGTACAAGTAATTGTACATTGATTAACGCCTCAATTCATGACCAGATTGCTCGTCCTTTTGTTTATCGATTGTTCACATAAGAAGCATTATTTAGCCATCAAATCAGTAAAAGCAATTTGAGAACAGTCAATTGAAGAAACAAGTTAAAAGTGGCATAATTAACTTTCTGTAATTATCAGCTCTTTGAAAGAAATGTTATCTGGTATAAAAAGCCGATTTCCTATGTGTTTGTTATACCATTCTGTCGTTATGTCAGGGAAAAAAAGATGAAAAGTGGTAATATTTCATTACAGCTCTTATTACCTGATCATAAAGTGCGATCAAATCAAATCTCAGCAGTCATAATTATTGGCTATAATTACTATTAATATATAAAGTTCTTCATCGATTTTACTGGAATAGATGTTTTAACCAAACCTTTGCCAACCTAAGTAAATATAACGTCTAATGAATAATTGTTTTTGTGATTTTATTAAATTCTTTTTCGAACATACACCTTTCAATTCATAAGTTAGATAAATTTAAATGGATGAATATCCACGCAGCAATAAAAAGAAACCAAATAAGGCGAAATTGTTTAGTAAAGACTAAAATGCTGGCTGCACACACCAATTTTAGCATTTTTTATTTTTTTTTTATTTATTTCCTTTCTTAGCTAGCGGTGGATTGCTTTGGCACATCAGTAAGTTATAAATATGTATAACCGACTTTAAATATATATGTTATGCTTTAATATGCGTAGACATCGACACATTAATAAAACTCGTTGGCAGATTCTCACAGAGTAAAAAGCGCCTTTTTGTCGATTTTCTATTTGCTTTTTTCACTGCAAACGTTTTCTGTTCAGTTCAGATTGAATTTAGCATCCAGTTTTCCTTAGGTTAAACGAACATTTAAAGGATTTTGATATAAATATAGACATAGAAAATCTTTGTTTGACAATTTGAAACCCTCAAAATTTCCGATGCTACAAAGATTTTGATACGATTGGAGAATAAACGTGGACCAGAGACTGAGAGTGAGATGATCTTATTTCACACCGTCATTCATTTTCAATCAATGCCATGCAATTAAGATAAATTATTCTTTCTTGGGATGAATACCTTCGTACCCAATTCATTTTTACATTTTGCGATTTAACTCCTTCAACCGAAATTAACCGATATCTTCTTTGATCATTTTGAGTATTGCTCAAGGTGCGGTTTTGTTCATTGTTGAGGGCAGTACGCTGACCCAAGTTGCTGACTTCTACATCATTTTGATCTCTGGTAGAGTAATATCGGACCGGTTTACTCCATCATATCAAAAATCTTACAAAGTGCTAAACACAACATGAAACATATATATATGACTTTTTTTTATAATAGCCAATATCTTTTTTTTTACGTTTCTTTACGTCTATTAACAGCTCTGTCACGTTTTGACTTTTGAAGACACTGAAGAACAGATCTCATATGTGATTCTAGACCTTTTGTTTGATTATATAGGATCATATAGGGAAAAAGTAAAATCACAAAAATGACTAAACTCCGAAGAAAAATTAAACTGAAAATCCCTAATCAAATGGCAAAATCAAATGATAAAACACATCAAACGCATTGATAACAACTGTCATATTGGAGCCCCCACCCCCTTTTAGGTCAGTCAACGCACCCTTTTTAAGAAAAGTAATCCGCCACTGGATCTTATAACATTTGAGAGGTTAAAAGAAGAAGGCATTTGGTACGAGTTGCCTATATTGACTATATAAGTGTAATGGATAATGCCTCGGTGCACAGGAGTTTAAAATTCTATCAATAAGGGGGTAAAAATATACCAAAGTCGACAATCACAGAAGAGCTTCTCTCGAAGAGAAAAGAAGTAATGTCTAATGCAAATGAACGACTTTTGCCATCTAGATTTTGGGTAAAATTCTGCAGAAGATGTAAAACCTTGAAATTGTAGCCTATTTTTGATTTTAAGCTACAGTCAGTTTAAAGGAAGACATAAATGTATCTTCATTTGTAAAGCATGAGTGTATTCCTGACACAAATACGCACCCTTTTCCACAATAACAATCAGAATATTTGTAAACAACTGTCATTCAAATGTACCGCTGTAAAAACTTTACACGCATGCGCACAATTAGAATAAAATTTCATACATGACGGAACTGAATCGACAGAAATTCGTGTTTTACTTCTACGCCAGTGTGACACAGGCGTTTATCTCTGAACTTTGTGACCATATGTATACACGAAAATCATCGGGACATTCAAAATTCGCTATGTCGAAGGGTAAACCGACAACGCCATATCAATATGGGCTTGTTCAGTCAAAGATATTTTATGTAGTTATGGTTTTCATGATGTATGGCTAAAACAAAGCGTAAATAATGTTGATATATTCATACATGAGTTAAAACAAAGAATGAAAGATACCTTTATTGCTGATGTTAATTAATGCTTTTTTTTTTCATCAAAATATATACTTTATAGATATATATATGACACAGATATACTGCAATTTTATTTAGATAGACCTGTTAATCAAATATATAAACCTTTTATATGTAAATATTGTATCTCCGCCCATAGCCTCAATATAGAAACAGGCAGATATTACAATGTATGATAGAGAAAATAGATTATGTACTATGTGCACTAACAATATTGTAGAAGATGAAAACCATGTTATTCTAGAATGTAATAGATATAGTGATGTAAGAAAACTATACATTAAGAAATATTATTGGCAATATCCATCCACTTTTAAACTTATACAGGTGTTATCAGTTCACAATGTGAAAGAACTTAATAATTTAGGTAAATTTTTGTTTAATATTGAAAAAAATCGTAATATGTAGTTGTATTATTTATTTATCATATGAATTTATTTTCATTCTCCGCCATACATGTATTGTGTATAATTATTGTATTTATATTTCACTGATGCATTAAAAAAATATTGTAAAATTGTATATTCTATAAGCTGTATTGCTTCTGAATAAAGTATTATTATCATGTGGAAAACTCATATTATGACAAAACGACAAACAGTCCACTAGCATGAAAACCCCATACAGAAAACCAAAAACATAATAATAACTTGAGTGCATAATTTTTATTGATGATTAAAGTTTGAATTCTTTTATAGCCTACCAGCTCTTTTTCTTGGAGTAGATGTTAATAAGTTGAATAAAACTTGAGTCTTATCCATTTCACTGTCCCTTTTTAACAATAAAATGTGTTTAAACTAGCTCTTCAAGTTTTCTCATGTTTCAACCACCGACACCGCGGCTTGTCTCAGAAATTTGCTTTCCTATATATACCTTAAATACCTTAATATAGCATTTTTATAATATATGATTATGTGATAACTAGAAATGACCTCAGTTATACCGTAGTGACGCGGAAAGATACAACGGATTCCTTATCTCTTTTTTAGATATTTTGTTTTGAGTTTTAATTTTTAAGCAACTATTCTTTAATATTTTAACTTATTTTCACTAAGTGTGTTCTTGCTAATCCAAATGATATGCCAATAACAGCAGTTTTACTTACATAGAGAAACATTATTTTTATTTCCAGTAGAGGAACCATTATGGGCAAAATAATTCATTATATCTAAACAATTAGATAAAAATATATAGGTAATACAAAAGAAACAGTTCAAATATAGAATATAAAATGAGTAAATGTTATAACCATATAAACGTCATGATGCCCCTTTATTTTTGTTTTCGGTTTCCAGTAAAGAGCTTGACGAAAAAAAGCTACTAAAGATTGAAAATTTCCGGGTGGCTGTTTGATTATAATACATATACACACCACCAACAACAACAACGAAAAGGTAACTTATGTATTTTAGTTGATAAATGTCTTATTTGTATTATTTAATGAAAACGTGGTGCATATGTATGATATTTTAATTCTCGATCTTTTATGCTTTATATATATATATAAAGTAAAAATATTTTTTTTATACTCGGTTATAATTTTTTCAAAATTATTTTACTGTAGTAATTTACTATTAAATTTTCAATATTCCCTTTCTTTGAAGCTCTAGAATTCTGTTTAAAAATCTGTGTATTGTAATACCAGACATATAATCTGTGGCATAATGTCACATGAACACACACGACAAGTTTTAAAAGCTTAATTCGCGATCTAGAGTAATCTATTCTTTTTATTTTTATTCAGATCTATGTTTTCGGGACCATAATCGCTTTACTGAAGATATGATTTTCGATATGCATAGTGATATAAAGGTAGGAGACTTCGCTGAGTTCGTGTTATCAACTTACATAGAGGATAATGTGTTGTTAATTTCTTCAGTATGGGCTGTAAATTCTTCCAATTCTAGAAGAACAATAAACAGACCTGAAGCATTCGACTATCATTACAACGAATTTTGGTGTTTTATACTCTGACAAGAGAGGCGAAAGATACCAAAGGGACATTCAAACTCATACGTCAACAATAAACTGACAACGTCATTGCCAAAAAGATTATGAAAAACGGACAAACAATATTAAACAAAACACAACACAACATAGAAAACTAAAGACTGGGCAACACACACTCGGATCCACCAAAAACTGATAACAGGTGTCCCGGAAAGATAATTAAGCAGATCCTGCTCAACATGTGGCACAATCGTGACTCTCATGTTAGTACAAACCCGGTAATAAGTCTACTTCGAAAGGTAACATTTTGGGGAAAGGGGATGGGATTTTATTTCCGATATTTGGAAAGAGGGGCGAAAGATACCAGAGGGACAGTGAAACTCATAAATCGAAAATAAACTAAGAATGTCATGACTAAAAGAAAGAAAAACAGAAAAAATATTGGTACACTAGACACAATATAGAAAACTAAAGACTAAGCAACACAAACTCCACCAAAACCTGGGATCTCAGGTGCTCCGGAAGGGTAAGCAGATCCAGCTCCAAATCTGGCACCCGTCATGTTGCTCATGTAAAACCGGTAAATAGTATAATTGGGTAGGTCACATTCGTGAAATGGAAACGGGATTGTAGTTACAACATAAGAAACATATCCGATAACATTTGTGAAACGGTCAACCAACTCGTGATGGCGTCCTTAAAATTTACACAGGGATGATTTCAACTCCACCGTTGAAAACTCTTGGTTTTATCTATAGCTTCCTTGTGAGCAGCAACCCTCTATCAAGGAAATCATGATATGAAATATAGGCCCGGGAATACCGTATCAATTGGAAGATATATACTCCGTATGCAGGCGTTGCTTGTATGTTGCTACATAAATGGAAAGCTGAAATCATCTCTTTTGTCGTAAAGTTTTGTTTTCAACCGACCCTAATTGTTTTAAATTTCTAGATGCAAGTCAAGATATGAGGAAAACTTAGCTGTATCTGGTTGTATCATTTATCTTTATTTCGATGGGATAGATGCGTTCATCATTGTCACAAAATTTTGAATTATTTAGTGAGAGAACATTATCTATTTAGCGGAAAGTAAAGTGAAAGGATATTGCTAACTTCTTTTATTTCTTCCCAATAAGTTCCTGTATGAAGTCAGCCTCATTATAAAAAAGAAACAAGTCGGCAAGAAGATGGGCACAATTGGTGCCCATAGGAATGCCGAATGTTTGTTGAGAAACACGACCTCCAAACGTAACAAATATGTTGTCAATCAAGATATCAAGCATCTAGCTAATGTCAGTTTCAGAGAATTTTTTGTTTGAATAAGAGGTATTCTTTACAAAGTAAGATTTATCCCTACCATTCCCAAGACAGGGTACTTGTATATTGGCCATTCATTTTTTATGAAACAAAGCAATACCAACTCTTTCAATTTGTCTTTTAGTTTGGAATGGGGAATACTTGTGTAAAGTGTAGAAAGGTCAAATGTTTTTAATACTATTGCAAGAAGAAAGAGTCTTAGATTGTATGTACTCTTAAAAGATATTTAGATTTTTTTAGTATCCACATCTGATTCACGCCACCTCTAGATAAACAGTTTCACAGTAACTTTGAAGCCCCGCTTTGATAGCTGATAAAATAGATGATAATAATTCGTGGAGCACTTGGAAGACCCAGCAATATACCGTTGTTTGTAAGAATACTTTAGTTTATGTATCTAATACAGTTATGGAAGATCCAGTTCGTCATCTTTGGTTGAAATTCCAATGACATATAACAGACCTAGGATTTCCTTTTTAATAAGTGTTGTGAGGGTATATGTTGAGTTTCAAAGTGATTTGTCTATATCAGCTAACAAGTTTTTGGAAGTAACAAGGAATAAACTAATGTGAAGAAAGAATGCTCTAGTGTCAACTTTACATGGCCCCTATGGTACTACAGTGCAACATCCCTTGGAAATCAAGATTTTCCAAAAAGTACGGAATTTCTCAGCAGAAAAACAATACAACATACAAGATCTTTGTAATTACAAAACAGCTTCCTTGTGGCATTAGCTATTCTCATTTTCTCTTTCAGTCTCTCTCCTCTCTTATTCTGATTATTTTCTTCACTTACATTTAATAATATATTGTTTACCCTTATGCATGGTGTCTATACAATATCAATTAGATATTGCCTAAAAAATGTACTCCCTTCAAAAATATTCTTACAACAGTCATTTTCATCATTCTCTTTCTACTTTTAAATGGACATCAACTTTAAACTGGTACTGTAATATGCTTGTATGATAAAACTTGTTAATAACAAAGTATTTCCTGTTAATGACATCTTTACACTAAATCCATTGGATGTTGGATATCTACTGATTGATATTTTAGTCTTAGATGAAGGATTTTTTTATTACCTGTTATTGGCTTCAACCTGCTGTATGTAACTGTGAGTACTCTCAGATCTGTACATATAGTGTTGTTTTTTTTGTTGTTGCAGGGATGTACAAGTATCTGGTCACGTCCACTTTATGTTTTTGTCACATGTATTTCTGCTTTGTTTCGATCTAATGAGTTAAGTCCTTTCCAACTGATTTTTATAGTTTATTCTTATGTTGTACTATTGCACCTCTGTCCCATGTTAGGAGGAGGGATGGCACACCATAAAAATAGTTAAACCCCACCACATTATGTATGTGTCTGTCCCTGGTTAGAAGCCTCTAGTTCAGTGGTTGTCATTTTTTTGCTGTTTGTCATTTTTTGCTGTAAATAATATTTTGTTTTGTCATTTAATTTTTTGTAGAGTGTTGTCTCTTTGACAATAATACCTCATCTTTTTATTCTTCATATAACAAAGTATTTTTAATCATGTTTATTATAAATATGTCCCACCTATATGAAGAAGTTTAGTGTTAAATATTTATAGGTTTAGTGTTGAAATATGTCTAAAGTGGAAAATCTTATCTCTGTTGTTTATTTGTCAGTGTGTTGCTGTCTCATTTACCAACATCTCCTTTTATTCATAAATAAAGAAACTGACAAAACATTTTATCTCAATAGTTCTGAAAATTTTATAGACAAATTTTCATACAAAACCCATATAACAAACAGTTTAATCTTTTTCAGCATAAAAAGCTGAAGGACGCCTCCGGGTGCGGGAATTTCTCGCAACATTGAAGACCTGTTGGTGACCCTCTGCTGTTGTTTTTTATTTGGTCGGGTTGTTGTCTCTTTGACACATTCCCCATTCCATTCTCAATTTTATTTCAATCATTTTTTTTTAAACTGTTTGAGTTCTTCACATCTTTAAAATTTTTTTTTTTCAAAAATAAGAATTATAGCATGTTTTTTAGGTGTAATTCTATTTTGTAGAGTATTTAACATTTTTATAACAAAAGATATCTTTACAATTGATTTGCAATCCAAACTTTTTACAATTAAATAGTTGTCAATTAGGTCAAATTATAAAACCAGGTGCTGCGCAGGGTGCAGCTTTATACAACCGCAGATGTTGTACCCTGAACAATGGGTCAAGTATGGACACAACATTCAAGCTTGATACAGCTCTGAATTTGGATTGTGATAAAATTTTTGACCTTATATGAGTTTCTGACACAAAACAAATATCAAGATCTTACAAATCTATTGCGCAATATTGTGCAATTAAAGATTTCTTCTTCAAACTTTTCAAAAAATTGGAATTTGAGAAATTTGGGGGAAAAAATATGAAAACTACTACCACCCCCCTTTTTTTGCAATTAGTCCAAAACCTGACATTCCTTTATATATAATTTACAAGAAGTGTAAGGTTGGACCCCTTTTTTGGCCCCTAATTCCAAAACATTTTGAGCCATAATCCCCCTAGGTCAATACTAACCATCACTTCATGGTATGGAAACTTGTGGAATAATTTCAAAGAGATTCATACACTTTAAAAACACAAGCTATTGTTTGAAAACTGCAAAAATGCTCATTTTGGGCCCCCTTTTTGGCCCCTAATTACTTAACTTTTGGGACCATAACCACCAAAATTAATCCCAACCTTCCTTTAGTGATATTGAACCTTCTGGTAAAAATTTATAGAGATCCATTTACTAAATCTAAAGAAATTGTCCGGAAATCAAAAGCTTCTTCGGACGACGAATATGCAGACAACAACGACATGATAGCATTATAAAAAAATTAAATTTTTTTTTTTTTGGTCGTATCAAAATGTTTATCAAGGTAAATAAAACATAATGATGTGAATAGAATGAAAAATAATCCTAAAAGAATTCTATGATAGGAAATTTAACTAGAGGCTCTAAAGAGCCTGTGTCGCTCACCTTGGTCTATGTGAATATTCAACAAAGGACACAGATGGATTCATGACAAAATTGTGTTTTGGTGATGGTGATGTCTTTGTAGATCTTACTTTACTGAACATTCTTGCTGCTTACAATTATCTCTATCTAACGTAACGGTACCCAAATTGCAACGAGTACCCAAATTTCACCTATTTAGCAAAAATATGAGCGGAAATCTTACAAGATTTCCTAGAGACTAAACAATTTGTATTTTTATGATTTGATACTATGCATGTCTTTCAAAATAGGTAAATATATTTAGATATACACAAAATGTTCACAATATTTTTATGCGACGTCATCAAAACATCATCTTTTTAAAATTAGCAAATACAATATGTTTAAAGTATCTATTAAAAAGAGTACGCATGGACAAATATCCAATTGTTCAAAATATTTGAAAAAAATAAACAAAAGCTCTGTTATTCGACTTTTGACGATGCAAATTTAAGCATAGATGCAATTTAGGTACTCCTCATTACAGAATCATTGATGGTTTGGAGGTAAGTTCAGACCAATTTTTCTATGATTCAAAATGAATTAAAAAATCAAATTGGTGTACCTATATAATAAAGAAGGATACGATAGGGCTACAAAATAAACACAAAATGGAAATTTTTGTCTTAATCATAAAAAAAAAAGTAGTTGAAAAAACTGTCAAATAGGTGCAATTTGGGTAACGTCATGTTATAATAGTAGTAGTTTCAGTAAAAATGTGTAAAAATTTACAAATTTTATGAAAATTGTTAAAAATTGACTATAAAGGGCAATAACTCATTTGGAGGTCAATTGACCATTTTGGTCATGTTGACTTATTTGAAGGCCTTACTTTGCTGTAAATTATTGCTGTTTACAGTATCTCTATCTATAATAATATTCAAAATAACAAAAAACGGCAAAATTTCCTTCAAATTACTAATTTCAGGGCAGCAACCCAATAACGGGCTGTCCAAATCATCTGAAAATTTTAGAGCAGATAGATCTTGACCTGATAAACAATATCACCCCCTATCAGATTTTCTCTAAATGCTTTGGTTTTTGAGTAATAAGCCAAAAACTGCATTTTACCCCTATGTTCTATGTTTAGCCATGGCAGCATTCTTGGTTGATTGGCTGGGTCACCGGACACAATTTTTAAACTGGATACCCCAATGATGATTGTGATTAAGTTTGGTTTAATTTAGCCCAGTAGTTTCAGAGGAGAAGATTTTTGTAAAAGATAACTAAGATTTATGAAAAATGGTTAAAAATTGACTATAAAGGGCAATAACTCCTAAAGGGGTCAACTGACCATTTTGGTCCTGTTGACTTATTTGAAAATCTTACTATGCTGAACATTTTTGCTGTTTACAGTTTATCTCTATCTTTAATAATATTCAAGATAATAACCAAAAACAGCGAAATTTCCTTAAAATTACCAATTCAGGGGCAGCAACCTAACAACAGGTTGTCCTATTCATCAGAAAATTTCAGGACACATAGATCTTGACTTGATTATCGATATAATCCCATGTCAGATTTGCTCTAAATGCTTTGAGTTATAAGCCAAAAACTGCATTTTACCCCTATGTTCTATTTTTAGCCATGGCTGCCATCTTGTTTGGTTGGCCGAGTCACCGGACACAATTTTTAAACTAGATACCCTAATTATGATTTTGGCCATGTTTGGTTAGATATTGCCCAGTAGTTTTAGAGGAGAAGTTTTTTGTAAAAGTTTACAGACGAAGAACGACGAAGGACGCCAAGTGATGAGAAAAGCTCACTTGACCTTTCAGGTCAGGTGAGCTAAAAAAGGTCATTCCTATGGTAGAGCACCTTTCATTTGTATTTCAGAAAATGTTTCTGGAAGTGATATTTATTTTTGAGTATTTATAGAACTCAGACTTTAACAATGATTCATTTGTTTCACTTGAATTACTTTATTTGATTATTTCCATGTCTGATTACATGTAATATAAAACTCCTAACTATAGAATCATTTCTTATGAACTGTACTCCTCGCCATTCATTTTTTTCTCAATATGCCAACCATTTTTGTGGGTTGACTTTTGTTATTTTATCTATCTGTTCTTGTGATATGCCTCTCTTTAACATCTTTGGAATAATGTTTAGTAGGATGTGTGAAAATCCATGACCACCATATTTCATCTGAAATAGAAAAATAAAAAATTAGCAAAAATATTTAATCATTTAATTTATGGAGGCTTTTCCTGAAAAGGTTTGCTTTCATTTTATTCACTGAAGGATGTTTCACCTCTTGTCTTCTGTTTTTTTTTTATTTAAAAAAAATACCAACGTCAAGATCAACTACTGGAAGTCCTCTCGACCAATCATAATAATGTATTCCCTAATATGCAAAGCACATATAAGAATTATTAGATAATCAACAAATGTTGAGAAAACTTTTTATAGATTCTCATTAAACTAGAGGTTCTTAAGGCCACGTGTTGGTTACAGGAATCACTGCACATCTCCAATACTATTGACTAGAACATAATCCATGACTAAAGTCTCTTTTTTGTTGATTTTGTATTTCTGATCATTTTCACCTTGAACAGTTTCTCTGAGGGGCTGGACAGGGGGGTAGGTTTCTCCCTGCTCCCGCCCCTCTTCTCCCTTCTCCCGCCCTTCTCCCTCCCTTTTCTCTCTCCCTTACCTTTTCCGACATACATTTCATTAAAATCCATAAAACATTCAGGAAAAAGAGGCCCTAGGCAGATATTCGACAGGGGTTTGGGCCGCTAAAGGGTCAGAGTTTTGGGATAAATGGTGCAAAATCCTGCATTCTGACACTTAAATTTCGCTTTTCATTTTTTTAGTAACAATTTGAGTTATCTCACTTTTTTGAAAGTCAAATTCAAAATATAGAAAAAAAAGAAAAGAATTTGAAACATGAAATGTGTCAAAAAGTCAACAATCCAAATGGATACAACAAGTGCAATATCTTGGCTTAAATTTATACTTCCAATTTTCTGTCGGATGCCATTCAGTGTGTCATGGCATACAGGGGATTTTTCATAGTGGTACGTATAATATATTTTGTTGCCAAGCGTAGCGGTGCAAATTTTTTTTAGGGCCTCTTTTTCCCCTCAAAAACATAAAATAAGTTTAAAATGCACTAATTTAATAATTTTTGACGTGAGGCTTGTATATAAAAAAAGAGTAAGGGTTAGAAAAAAATTTGATGCCGTATTCTACTCCATTAAATTTCTATTATAAATTGATTGGATGGATCCAAAGCTAGAATTTCTTATTGACATTTATTGAGAGGTTTCTAGTGATGACTTCTGTACACATCTTTCGTCAAAGACATATGGTTCAACTGTAGAAGTTTATGTTATATATAAGTTATGGTCCTTATGATGATTTTATTACGGGGACCTCAATATCTCCCAAGAAAAAGAGTAAAACTAAAAATCATACAAGACTAACAAAGGCCAGAGGCTTCCGACTTGAGACAGGCGCAAAATTGCGAGCTCGGGACCTGGATTAAACTAATTAATGATATTGTCTTCACCATATGAATATCAAGCACAATCCCTGCCGTTAGGGGTTTAGTAGTATACCATCATAAGATGTTATATTAAAGACATTGCTAGTGGAATTCTATTTGATGAACTATTTCAGAGTAATAACAACTTGCTACAATTAATTATTGACTGTTCGAAGTTTCATTTCTTAACAAATCAACAACACGTTCACATTGAGAAAATCAGTGCTGGACTATGCTTTAGCCTACATCAAAAGCGTTCATCAATGTTAGAATAGTGAACAAAATGCCTGTGACATGGAAATATAAATGATAATTAGAAATGAGAACTGTATATGTGTAGATAAATTGTTGGTGGGATATGTACAGTGTACAAAGTATTGGTTCAATATATTTTTAACTAACCGATTTTATTAGTGCACCGTTGTTATTGTGACCGTGTATGTATATACAATATGAAGTGACAATTCATGGATTTTAAATAGTTTAATTCACACTGACAAAGGACAACAATGACAGTGGTTCATCTGACAGAGATGGCAAATACAGGATAGGTAAAGGTAAAGATATATGAGAAGAAAGAACCCTGTCCAAGTGAATCAATATTAAAGCCAAAATAAACAATTTTTAGTGAACTGACAAGAGTATCATAACTTACTCTTCTTAATAAGTAGCTTTTGAGGTGAATACTGAAAATGTTTGTGACAATGTATAAACAAAGGAAAATAGAACATTTTCAGCCGATTCTGACAGAGACATCCCTAATTCACCATCATTTCTAAAAAAAATCGAGATAAGTTTAAAAAAATTTCACATAAAGTTCAGCTACACAAAAAATAGCGTAATTGATAGGCTAAGGTTGCATCATCTAGACATGAAAAAGTATTTAAAAAAAGATTCATTTCAGTGCCCACTTTTTATAGCTTGCTGAATGCCGTACTCAGTTTGACTTAAAATAATTGTGAACCTTTAACACATGAAATTAACCTGGATTAAGAGTTCAACTCGTCTCATTAATTGGCTACTAGTCTATCACATCCCTTAATTTCTATTGAACCAGTATTAATAAATGCATATACCGTTTATATTGCCTATGACTCATAAATGGGATTTTCTTTCTTTGTTTTTTCCTGTAAAAACCTTGTTTTCTTTAATCCCGTGGAAAAACTTTGTTTTTTTCCAATAAATTGGTTGCCAAAAAAAAAAAGCTTCTTGCAAAATAGAAAAATAAAATTCTTTTGGAAAATAAAACCGGATATAATTTGTAGAAAATACATAGTACAAGCAGTCTTTGAAAATCAGGCAGAAAATGATTTTTGGAATGGAATTAACAAAGAAGAATAATACAATTGTCCTGAAACTTGGTTATTTTGGCACACAACTTTTCCTATATGTTCCAAGTGTAACCAGTTTTGGAATATAATTGGACTGTACAGAAAATATGGTTCCGGAAGCTTGTAAAAAATAGATTGCCGATACTGTAATCTTATAAATACAGTTTACACAGGACAGCAACATCAGAAAGAGGAAAAAGTTAACAAAGACCTGTCATTTTGGGATGTCAACACTTAATGCGCATCTGTTGGAACAAAATAAAATTATATCTCTCAGACCCCGTTACATATTTTTTCTTTCAATTCAGTATTTCAAAAATTATTTCTTGAAATTTACAATCACACAATTCATTAAAAACAATAAAACAACAATAAACGAATAATCGTTTAATTAATTATTTTAATAATTGTCGAAAATAAACCAAGAACTTTTATTTTGTTTTGGCGTTCCGAGCGCTTTTCAGAAAAGCGCTCGGAACGCCAAAACAAAATAAAAGAGATGTTTGTTTGACATATTTCTTCAAATGCAGAAACAAACTGAAAACACGTAAACATTTTAATATCAGTTTGGTTCATGTTAATTTACACTTGGGTGTACAGGAATGGGTGTGTTTTGTTGTTGAGTTGGACATGATTTACAATTGAGATTCCCAACTATGATCTTTGATATATATATATATATATGAACCAAAAGTGCGCATATTCAGAGCACAGAGTCTGTCTTCTTCTACAGTGTACAATTTCAAGGTGGAACTTTTATAATGCACCAAGTGTTTTACCTATAGATGATGCATGTATGTTCTCAGATTTTTTTTAATTATATCATTTTTCACGAAAGACTGAACAATTTCAAAATGTATCGTATGGTCCTGAACATGCCTGAAATATTTGCCACCGAACATTTTGCAACCTCAAATCAATCAATTCAAATTGTTCTTGAAAATCACTGTTGACCCAATGAAATTTTGAAAGCTGAATCTCAGACTCCACCCTGTTAGTTGGAAATAAAACTAAATCAGTCAGAATTAATAGGAAATTTACGAAACCAGACAGGGGAAATAAAAAACACGTTACTCTATATTAAGTAATGTCATCCTTTTTCTGCCAAATTCTATGCATATCGGTCAACTTTGAAGCAATTTGTCTAACAAAAAAAATAAGGATGGTGACATGTGTCGCTATACATGCACTGACTCACAATAAAATCCTCGAAATTGTTAGTTTTTTATTCTTCCTCCATATATAAGAGATTGTAATGAATTAGTGGAAAGGTTCGGAATATTTTTTTCGTTACTATGCACAATTTTCTGCGACTGTCATACAAGTGAGAGGTTTGGCTACCCATAAAACCATGTCCAATCCATCATTTTCAGCATAAGAAAAAACCTAGCAGAACCAATTCGGAATATAACAGTTGTTATCCATTTGTTTGATTTTGCAGTTAGATTAAGGACTTTCCGTTTTAAGATTGGCACTGGCTACGGTTACATAGAAATGTAACAATAATTAAAATATTATTGTTACATTGGAGACTAATTGCCGGAATGCAAAGTTGGGTAAGGAACTGATTAATTACGAATGTAACAATAATTATTGAGGCTACAGTTACATTGTGTTATTGTTACATGAAAAACAGCAATGTACGCTAGATTTATTAAACTTAAAAATCTTCTATAGTTTGTTGCTTAATTCTTTTAGGCCAACTAAAATTAATTAGTAGATTTTCATCCAAATTTTTGAAAAAAATGGGGCGGGTGGGAGGATTTTATTTTTTAAATTTTATTTCATATGAAACCTTCTTGTCACGTGTTATTCATATATGCAGTATAATAATAAGCTTATATCATGTAAATACATCCATAAAGTATTTTATATAAGACAATAACAATCAAAACCAAGGAGTAACCAGAGACTCATAAAACCAAAAGACATTTACATCAACAGTTACAAATAATAAGTAGGAAACAACACGAACTCCACTAAATTCCTGGAGTGAAATCAAATGTTCCTGAAGGGTAAGCATTACCTGCACCGTATACGACACCCGTCATGTTATTTCTTTGTTCAGCTCGGTAATGATAGAAGGTTGTTACGACTGAGGAAGAATATCACAGAGATATATATGATTGCTGACACACTTTTGTCATAATGGCCTATCAGCTCATGATGGCGACCATAAAATTGCTTGAGTGATGACCTTAATTTGATTGATTTATAGCCCTGTCTTAGCAACTTTTGAGAAAGCAGTATTCCTCGTTCAACAAAAATCAACGTACTTTGAGCTAGATTTAGAGTCACGTATCAATTGAGACACATATACTCCATATGCTGGTGCCGCTTTTTGAAATTCATAAATATATATGATTTGGCAACCACTGTTCTACATGTAATTGCCGCTTTAGAAACCTATTTTATAGAACACAGCAGAAATGTGGAGAAATGCTCTCTTCAGTTGGACTATCTACATCAAATGTATTTCTTTCTAAGCAATGTTTTGTTGTCCTAATAAAATGAAGCAAATGCATTGGTATGCAATGCTAGTACGATAAGTACAGAATAAAATGAAAACTCAAACGGTGTTGAAATAATAGGCTTGGTCCTTAATACTAGTATGCAAGATGCATATGATTTTCTATCAAAACAGAAACATCACGCCTAAAAAAATGCAGCAGATACATTAAATTGCAGTGATTTCACTCCACGTGTAAAACTAAAATAAACAAAATGGCGGACAGCGGAAAATTTTTGAACACAGACAATATTATCAGAGAACATTCATTAGACCTGACAAGTATCTATGATGATTATCCTTATGAACATATGCCAAATAAATTTAAATTGCCAACAACTGATAAGGGGAAACAAACATTAATTGAAACCATAGACCAAAATCTATACGCGGAAGCTGCTCACATGGTCGCCTTTCGCATTCCCCATGATAAACTGTACCCTTGGATCAAAGCGTTACATCTCGTATATTATGAACACTATGGTAAATCGACCCAGTATGCAGTGAGCTGGTTTGATGAACCTGACAACTGGTCAGAGAAAACAGGAAATAAAACAGTCTGTATTGAACTATCAACAAAGACAGATCAGCCAAATCCATTACTGTATAAAATACAGCTACACATAAACACTGGCCTGATTCAAATACAAGGAAATCACAAAGATACATTCGTTACAATTGACTTCCCCGTCTTACTCCAAATTGTTGAGAAAGTTGTTGCCCATAATTTGTCAACTAGTGAAGACAAAGACTCAACAAAGATTAAAAATGCCAAACAAACATTACAATCAGATATCACGGATACGGCTACCTTAGATATTAACCATAACACCTTCGTAAAGAGCCCATCAGGCATTAAAGAAATATCCAACAAAAACAATGAGAACCAAACAATGGAACAACACGAAAAAAATGTAGTGTCTCAGACAGTGGATCAAAATAATAACATGGAAAAATTTATGACATGTATGGAAAAACATTTTACCAACGCTCTTGATAAAATATGTCAACAACAAACTGACATGCTGGTTTCGAAAATGACTTCAATGGACATTGCATATAAACATACCATTCAACAAAATGAAGAAAGGTTTACTTTAATGATGGACAAAGTAGAATCTGTGATTAACAAAAAGGCTAATTTAGAAAGAGAAAATGGAGAACTAAAATGCAAAATTCAGCATATAAATCATGAAACTACACTTGAAAAAGAACTACTGAAAACCAAAATGGAAACTAAATGTGAGATGCTTACACAGAAAAATAAATCACAAAGTGACAAAATTAATAAACTAGACCTGGAACTTGGTGAAATTAACAAGGAGATGCAGGTAAGGAAAAACAAAATAGAATCATTAGAATCATCATTTACTGCTTTTCGCAAAGACATTGAAGACAAAGAAAAAGAGATTCTTAGTTTAAAAATACATGCCAGTAGTGGCGACGGAGAATTCCAAACTGTGCCAATATCTAGACCATCAAAACCATCAGTTATTCTCATGGGCACCTCAAATACTGAAAACATAGACCCTAGAATCTCACCAGACTACAATGTGCACAAAGTTACAGCATATACCCTTGACGAAACAGAAAAAGAACTCCAAAAGCTTGAGAGTGAACCAAACGTTATTGTGTTACACTCCTTAACGAACGAGTTAATGAACAAAACTCCAAATGACTGTGTTGACAGAATGACTAGGATATGCGATGATATACGTTCACGTTTCAATAATATCAAGATCGTGATCTCCTTGCCAACACCGAGGAGCGATTCTGAAGATTATAACTCAGATGGACAACTTATAACAATTCTAATGAAAACCAAGTTCAGGGGAGATGACTCTGTTATCCTATGCGACAATAGCAACTTGGCATACAAAGGACAAGTGATGAATAGATATATAGCTCAGGACCAATTTCATCTTACTCCTGATGGAACTGCTGTACTAGCTGCAAATATCCGTGACTGTATCGATAAAGCCCTTAATTTGCCTCCACGCAGTACACAGGGAAGAACTGGATATGGAAGAGGACGACCCTATAGAGGTAGAGGAGGCAGAGGCGGCAGACGTGGCTATGGACGTGGCCGTAGAGGATACCGATAGACTGTTAAAATTACCTATAGTATAAACCTCATTGATATCTTCTTTTTAAACAAATTGTACTGAGCTGTGTTGTTATTTTGAATATTATATCAGCTAAATAATCCTCAGGTAGAGAGATTATTTCAATAAACATTTTTTAGTACTATTTTTTTTTTATATAACACATCGAGTAAATTCAATTTTTTGTGTACAACTAAAAATAGATCTAGATATACAACGTAATAGATATTCAAATATATTGTATAACCAAATACAGATATAAGAGATTTAAAAAAAAAAGGCTAGTGTAGTGTGTACACATAAATATACAAATACATATATACGTTATTATAAGATACAATATGAAAACTAGTCTAAATATATGCAGCTGGAATGTTGGGGGGTTGCTGTCAGAACATCATGATAAGTCAAATGATAAGAATTTTTTATCAGAATTAGCACAAAATGATTTAGTTTTATTAACTGAGACCCATGTTGGTTATGAAAATCATTTGAAATTTGATAACTTTTTGTACTATCCATTCTGCAGACCAAAATCTAAAAATAACAGATATTTTGGTGGTCTAGGGATTCTCATACGTAAAGAAATTCGTAAAGGTGTAAATTTTTTGAATAACGGGACCTCAGAATACCAATGGCTAAAATTGAAGAGAGAATTTTTCAATTTAAACAAAGATATATATTTGTGCTTGATATACTATGCTCCCAAAAGCCAAACAGACCTACTGGAGATAATAGAAAAGGATATAACTGATAGTTATGGGTCTATGGGGGACATCCTGTTAGTAGGGGATCTTAATGCCAGAACTGGGTCAGAAAAAGACTATATTGATGGTGACAGCACCTCCCATGTTCCTTTATTTGATGAAAATTATGATGTAGACTGTTTCACAGAGGAAAGGGTCAGTAAAGATTTAATAACTGATTCCAGAGGGAAAAACTTGCTAGAATTTTGTATAGGTAATCAGTTACGTATCTTGAATGGGCGTATGTGTGGTGATAGCACGGGTAAATTTACATGTTTCAAACCTAATGGATGCAGTGTAGTTGATTATGCTTTAGTTTCTCAAAGCCTACTCCAGCAAATTTTATATTTTAATGTATCAGATTTTAAGGCAAATTTTTCTGATTGCCATTGCAAAATCACTTTTAAGATTTTAGCATCTTTCCAATTGGAGAAAAATAAAAGTCATATGAAAGACTTTCCTTTGAGGTATAAATGGGACACAGAAAGTATTCAAAATTTCCAGGAATCATTTACACATCCTGTCATACAAAATGAGCTAAAATATTTTTTAAATAACAAAATTATCTTAGACAAAAAGAATGTGAATGATGCCACATATAGTATTCATTCAATATACGAAAAAGTGTGCAAAGTATCACTAAAAAAGAAGAAGAAAAGGGTAAAAACATGTAATCATAAAAAATGGTTTGACCAAGATTTAAAAAGTTTGAAAAAACATGTTAATGATAAAGCTATATTAATGTCAAAATTTCCGAAAGATCCGATAGTGCGTGGCTCTTTTTTTAAACTTAATAAACAATTTGCCAAACTAAGGAGGAAAAAGAAAAGAGAATTTAGAGAAAATATTTTGGACCGTTTAAGCAATCTAGAATCAGAAAATCCAAAGGATTATTGGAACCTTGTCAATCAACTCCGTCTTGAAAATAATTCAGAAACTAAAAACAACATAGATGGTGACATTTGGTATAAATATTTCTCTGACTTGTCATCCATTCCTGAAAATGAACACATAAAGTCCAAGATAAAAGAGATAGAGTAAACTTGAACTATTAGAAAAGAAAAACTTTGGATTCAGTGAGATTGACTTTAAAATCACCCCTGGTGAACTCCAAAAAGCCCTGAGGCAATTAAAATCTGGGAAAAGTCCAGGTCTAGACACTATTACAAATGAAATGTTAAAAGTTTCACAGAGTTATATGCAAGATTGCTTACTAAAACTTTTTAATGCCATTCTTCTATCTGGCATTTATCCCAGTAATTGGTCTGAGAGCTACATTACTCCTATATTCAAATCTGATAACCCGCAGAACCCTGAAAATTACAGAGGTATTGCCATCAATAATAGTCTTGGCGAACTTTTCAATACCATTCTGTATAACAGACTTGATAAATTTTTATCTGATAATAATATCATAAACAAAACTCAAATTGGTTTTTCTAAGAAAGCTCGTACTTCGGATCACATTTTTGTACTAAAATGTCTCATAGAAAAATATGTTAAAAGAGGCAAAGGTAAATTGTATGTATGTTTTGTAGATTTTCGCAAGGCCTTTGACAAGGTTATTCATATTGGTATATTATACAAATTATTACAGCATACAAATAATGGTATTTTTTATAACATTTTGAAATCTATGTATAGTAACGACAAAGTGTGTGTTAAAGTAGAAGACAAAATAACTGATTTTTTTAGATATAATGTTGGTGTACGACAAGGTGACGTTTTGAGTCCCACATTGTTTAAACTGTTTATTAATGATTTGCCAGATATATTATCTAACAATTATGATGATGTCAATTTAAATGATGAAAAGATACCATGTCTACTTTATGCTGATGATCTTGTATTAATATCTGACTCAAAAGAAGGGCTTCAGAAGAGACTTGATACTTTGTGCACATTCTGCAAAGATTGGTGTATGGAAATAAATGAGAAGAAAACCAAGATTATAATATTCAATAGGAGTGGTAGACTCCTTAATGAAAATTTTAATGTAGGAAATAATTCTATTGAATGTGTTGAACAATACAAATATCTTGGCATAGTCATCCAAAATACTGGAAACTTTAATGAAGCCAGGAAACAATTATTCCAAAAAGGTCAAAAGGCCAGTTTTAAACTTTATAAAGATTTGAAATCATCTAATCCTCCTATTAAAACTCTTTTGCATTTATTTGATCACTGTATACAGCCAATTGTAACTTATGGTTGTGAAAATTGGGGTGTTATTAACATTACTTCTAAAAGGAAAAATTTGTCCCTTTATGACATATTTAAAGATTGGGAGTTTGAGAAGCTAAATTTAAAATTTTGTAAGTATATTATTGGTGTTACAAAGATGTGCACAAATGTAGCAGTCCTGTCTGAATTGGGTAGATATCCTCTTTATATAAATTTGCTAACACATATGTTTATGTATTGGCATAGACTAGAGAATTCTCCATCTGATTTATTGAAAAATGCTTATGCTGAGTTAAAAATGATAGAAAGTAAAGGTCAAACCAGTTCCAATAATTCATGGCTCTCTAATATCATTTTCTACAGTGAAAAATTGGGTATTGACCTAAATATATGTAAAAATCTAGGAAAAAATAAATTTAAAAACTTATTGAAAAAACAGCTCAAATCAAATTTTCAAAATGATTGGGAGAAAATGCGAGATTTTTATTTACAGAATCAAGGCAAATTGGACACTTATTTTTCATTCAAAAAGTCATTTGACTATGAAAATTATTTAGATTTAAAGCACCCACAAAAACATTTATTAACAAAATACAGACTTAGCAATCACTGTTTAAGAATAGAAACTGGCAGACATGAACGAATTACCAATGTATGTGGTAAATATGAAATATTACCTCGACATGAGAGGATATGTTTATATTGTAATACAAATTGTATTGAAAATGAAATGCACTTTCTTCTGGAATGCCCTATTTACAATAACCTCAGAAGAGATATCACTGATTATATAAAAAAATACCCCAGTTTAGATAGTTTAAATATAAATGATCTTTTTTCATGGATCATGATTAATGAAGATAGCAGATTTCTATCTATTTTATGTGCATACCTGGATAAAGGCCTGCAACTAAGAAAATCAGAAAATTAGTTAGATACTCTAAAATATATCAAAATTATCTCCCCTTGACCACTGATCCTTTCTTCATGCATTTGAATTTCAATTATTATTTTATGTTTCTTTAATCACTCTGTAATGTTTATGTCATGTTGTAATTAATGTTATGCTCTTAATGGGCCCTTTAATTTGGAAAATAAAAATATTGTATTGTATTGTATATAGTTACAATGTAGAACATAAAGTTGTTTAATGACTCTATCATGGGTATTGGGAAAGATATTGTTTGCTGTTTTTTCTACAAAAAACGAAAGACATGGCTAATTCTTAATCTAAGAGCTTGCTAAAATTGATAAATTAAAAATGCGTATGTTTGTCGATTTTCTGAACTCAATATACGGTCACCAATCTAAAAAGTTCATGCTCGTGTCAATTTCTTTATTCCAGTCAAATGTGTTCCACGATTCTTACGCTTTTGGGTTTCATTCACAGTCCAAATTTCTTGACACAAAGTCATTGTATAAATAAAATAGATCGAAGGTGTGACTTGCGGTGATTAGCGTTCTTGAACACAGCGTATTACTCGTAACCCGAATATTTCATGCCCTTCTCGTAATCAATCTCTATTCTCGGTAAATGATGTTGTCATCATAGATCAGCAGAATATATTGACTTAATCATTCAGTAAGAATACTCTATGAAATACGAAAACCGAAATTTGAAACAGGAAATTTTACATGAAACGAAATTATCGACGGTTACCGGTAACGGAAATGAACAAAATCCGGAAATCGTAATTTTATCAAAAATAAAAAAAATCGGGGCGGGAAGATTTCAGAGGGGCGGGCGGGGATGAAAATCTATCAATTAATTTTAATTGGCCTTATATGTACTAAATAAATCTTGTTATAATGATAAATAATAAATATCATTATTCAACAAATGGTGTTTAAATGGTTTTACGTATTGATGGTTTTGATGTTCTTAAAGATATACTACTTCAGATAAGTAGTGCCAAAGGGGGAAAATATAGTTCATATAAAAAAGAAGATATGGTATGATTGCCAATGAGACAACTATCCACAAAAGACCAAAATGACACAAACATTAACAATTATAGGTCACCATACGGCCTTCAACAATGAGCAAAGCCCATACCGCATATAGTCAGCTATAAAAGGCCCCAATAAGACAATGTAAAACAATTCAAGCGAGAAAACTAACGGCCTTATTTATGTAAAAAAATGAACGAAAAACAAATATGTAACACATAAACAAACAACAACCACTGAATTACAGGCTCCTGACTTGGGACAGGCACATACATAAATAATGTGGCGGGGTTAAACATGTTAGCCGGATCCCAACCCTCCCCTAACCTGGGACAGTGGTATAAAGTACATCATAAGAACGAACTATAAAAATCAGTTAAAAAAGGCTTAACTCATCAGATAGACAAAAAATAAAAGTGGACGTGGCCGGTTACTTCATGATGGTTTGTTGTTGAGAACTCGGGCTGAGAAAAGTGTGCCCTTCTAAGTCTTTAACTGCACAGCTACTTTTATAACTGTCGATTATTATACTTTGAACAATCATCGGGACGAAGAGATTCCTATTACCAATTTTGTATTGGGTGAAAACATTTAAATTTTTGATGCGTTTGAAACGAAACTGAAACAATATCAGGACACAAACCTACAAATTCATTTATACATCAAAAGCAAAGTTTGCTAACTGTGAACTTAAATACTATGAACTTTTGTATTCATGTTACGATGATGTATCCATCCTCAATCTCGTTCATGGAGGACGTAATTTCGTTTCAAAATCAGATGGAGCTCACCCAAACCAAAGGTATGTTTTTCCTTTTTAACCAATATACCTATTTTTCCCCTTTTTTTAACCAATATACCTATACACGAATATTGCTTTGAGTTGTTTCATCAAAAATTTGTCGGACTTGAACATGCTCCAAAAACCACTTCAATGACTGGATATGTAGAAACTGTCATTGTAAATAAAAAAAAAATCAAGAAATTACATGTTATTATTGTATATAAAATAAATGTCTTTAACTTTTATTATCATAAGTCCATATTACTAGCCCCATCGTACATTGCTGTTTTCATGTAACAATAACGCCATGTAACCGTAGCCTCAATAATTATTGTTACATTCGTAATTAATCGGTTCCCTACCCAACAATGCATTCGGCAATTAGTCTCCAATGTAACAATAATATTTTTATTATTGTTACATTTCCATGTAACCGTAGCCAGTGCCTTTAAGATTTCGTCGGAGTCGTTTTTTTTTTTTTTGTTGTTTTACTTTTTAATACCACTTTCTTGAATCTTTTGATTCACTCATTTATTAAATAATTGTTTTTTTGCTAAATTTTAATAATTCCAATACACATTTTTGTCTCCTTTATATACCCTTTTCTCCTTTCTCCTGCCCCTTTTCTCCTTCCTCCCGCCCCTTCTCTCCCTTCTCCCGCCCCTGCTCTCCCTTCTCCTGCCCCCTCTCTCCCATGTTCCCAATACCCTGTCCAGGCCCTCTTCTCTCTATCTCATATAATTTTTTATTTAAACTCTAAAATCATTATTAAAGGGCAAAAATACCTTTAAGCAGTTGACTGACTTGTTGACCTATTTGTAAATATTGTCTTATTCAACTTATTTTTACTCAAAGTTTCTCTCTATCTACTTTTCACCTTCAAATTTCATTACTATATAATAATAGGGGAGGTAATTCAGAAAGTTTACATATTTTGAAAGGCAACATTTTCACCTTCAAATTTCATTACGTTATAATAATAAGGGAGGTAATTCAGAAAGTTTGTAACACAAAAACAAGTATGGTAACCTCAATTTTCTATGCATTCCCTGAAGGCATGTTATCCATCGTTTCGTTTTCTCTTCACACAATAGATCTTTTTCCATGTATAATCCTATGCTACTATATAGTATATATAACACTAATAGGATATTCCCAATTTTTTAATTGTAATATAATTTTTACTGTTTGGCAATCTTCATTGAAAAAAAAACCCATAATAATGAAAGTTCTGTTGTCTACATCGGTTGAAAGGAAGATTAAAAACTACGTGAGCAAATTAAACAACTTGAAAATTTGTAAATGAAAAACTGCATTTGTTTTTCTTATAATTGTAATCAATTCTCATTACTATGTTATTTTTGTGGAAAGTTAATCCTGCTACATGTTACGTATAAAAAGGTATAAAATAATACTACATATCATTTAGAAGATAAAATAAAAAAATCATTAACTATCTGCAGTAGATGGTATTTTTATGTGATACAGTAATGAATGAGAAGGGTTGGTGGAAAATTAAACTTTACGTCAGAATTACCATCCTCTTTTTCTCAGTTGTGAAATTATCAGATGTTACTTATCTACATATTTCAGCATGCAATGTGTTACAAGACAAGTACCATTAGTACAAAATCTAAATCAGTGAGTGACACCCTTACATTTGGTGTTGTACGTCTATATGACTTTTCATCATTTTCTATTAGGCTATGGTGTTTTCTGTACTTATGATTTTCATTGCCCCTTTGGTATAATTTCTCAAATACATGTACTTTTAAATATGTTGCTGTTGGTAATTATGTCAAACAAATGGATACAATATATTCATTGACATTTTTTATAACTTTTGAAGAAGTTAAATTAAGGTTGCTTCATTTTCAAGCTAAGATTTACATGCTATCTTGCCTATATAGTGGGTCCCATTGGGGTTTAAGCATGACGCGGGATTGCTGATTTTTTGTAAGCGCGACACGTGAAAGTCAAATTATTGTGCCATGAAAATGGGATTTGAAGGCTAGCGGGACACAGGAAATTAGAAAACAAGAGTGCATGCGCTGAAATGTCTCGCCTTCTTTACTAATCATTGATATTATGTTGATAGTCCTAAGTATAAAGCTTTATTAAAAACTGTCACATAAACTTAACTTTAACCAACATAACTAAACAAAGACCAATGAACTATGAAAATGAGGTCAAGGTCAGATGAACCATGCAAGGCGGACATGTACAGCTAACAAAGCTTCCATACAACAAATATAGTTGACTTATTACTTATAGTTTAAGAAAAAAAGACCAAAACACAAAAACTTAACACTGAGCAATGAACCGTGAAAATGAGGTCGATGTCAAATAAAACCTGCGCGACTGACATATAGATCATGAAATATTTCCATACACCATATATAGTTGACCTATGGCATATAGTATTAGTTAAAAAGACCAAAACTCTAAAACTTAACTTTGACCACTTAACCATGAAAATGAGGTCAAGGTCAGATGACATCTGACCGCTGGACATGTACACCTTACAATCATTCCATACAACAAATATAGTAGATATATTACATAAAGTATGAGAAAAACAGACCAAAACACAAAAACTTAACTATAACCACTGAACCATGAAAATGAGGTCAAGGTCAGATGAAACCTGCCAGTTGGACATGTACACCTTACAGTCCTTCCATACACCGAATATACTAGCCCTATTGCTTATAGTATCTGAGATATGGACTTGACCACCAAAACTTAACCTTGTTCACTGATCCATGAAATGAGGTCGAGGTCAAGTGAAAACTGTCTGATTGGCATGAGGACCTTGCAAGGTACGCACATACCAAATATAACAAGTGAAACTGCGAGCTACTGCTCACTGATGATACCCCCGCCGCAAGTGGATAATATTAATAGTGTAAAAATATGCAAGTGTTCGGTAAACAGGAAGTTGTCAAGTGATGAATCTGAAAACGCATCACACGGTATAGCTGACTTATATAAATCCTGAAACCAAATTTCAGAAATCCTTGTATTGTAGTTCCTGAGAAAAATGTGACGAAAATTTTCAACTTTGCTATCAGTGTAAAATCATACAAGTGTTCGGTAAACAGGAAGTTGTCGAGTGATGAATCTGAAAACGCATCACATGGTATAGCTGACTTATATAAATCCTGAAATTAAATTTCAGAAATCCTTGTATTGTAGTTGCTGAGAAAAATGTGACGAAAATTTTCAACTTGGCTATCATGTGTAAAATCATACAAGTGTTCGGTAAACAGGAAGTTGTCAAGTGATGAATCTGAAAACGCATCACACGGTATGGCTAACATATATAAATGTTGATACCAAATTACAGAAAGGGTGGATGTGTAGTTCCTGAGAAAAATGTGACGAAAATTTTCAACTTGGCTATCATGTGTAAAATCATACAAGTGTTCGGTAAACAGGAAGTTGTCAAGTGATGAATCTGAAAACGCATCACACGGTATGGCTAACATATATAAATGTTGATACCAAATTAAAGAAAGGGTGGATGTGTAGTTCCTGAGAAAAATGTGACGAAAGTTTCATGGGACGGACTGACTGACGGACTGATGGACGGACGGACTGATGGACGGACTGACGGACGGACTGACGGACTGACAGACAGAGGTAAAACAGTATACCCCCCTTTTTTAAAGCGGGGGTATAATTATCCTATTACTTATAATAAGAGAGAATTCAACATTACAAAAAATATGAACTTTTTTTTCAAGTGGTCACTTAACCATGAAAATGAGGTCAAGGACATTTGACATGTGACTGACGGAAACTTCGTAACATGAGGCATCTATATACAAAGTATGAAGCATCCAGGTCTTCCACCTTCTAAAATATAAAGCTTTAAAAAAGTTAACTAACACCGCCGCGGCTGCCGCCAGATCACAATCCCTATGTTGAGCTTTCTGCAACAAAAGTTGCAGGCTCGACAAAAATGAGAATTGCTTACATACATAGTGTAAGCAGGATACGAGAATCTGACAAAACAGTAAGCGGGATCCGGGATCAAAACCCCCCAATGAGACCCCCTATATATGATATAATCTACTAACTCCAAATGTTACTTTGTCTAATGATAACTTACCATTCTATGCTTTGTGTGGATGTCCTGAGAAATGGTAATTTTGTCTTCATAACCGCTATTGATGAGGGACTTTATTGACTTGATTCTAATTGCATCACCAGGCATATCCACTGACTCTTTTTGTTGATAATGAGTTAACTCAATACCAAAAAGATCAAACTCACAATAACAACCAAGAGCTGCAAATTCAACTAATTTATCTTCACTCAGAAAAGTTCCTAGATAAAGAAAAAGATAAAGCAGATGATGCAATTATAGCAATATTTGTAAAAAGCAATATCTTTTTTGTATTTACATATATTATAACTTTTAACCATTACCATGCAATGACCAAATTATTCGCTCTGACTCAAATAAATTTTCTTTGTGATATTGTTTCATTATTCTCAGAGGTTAGCTTTTTGAAAGTGATTCAAAAATTCAGGCATTTTTCTATCAACATATAATAATTAACTCTTATGCAGACTGAAGGTGCAATTTAAACCAAATCTAAAATATTGTAGGGAATTGGTTGATATTCAGGTTGATATATTATAGCTAATACAGCAACTTTTCAAATTTTGTGTCATGGATGATATCCCATATCCTTTCTTTTCCATTAGTCTATATAGAGAATAATTTGACCTCTTGAGCATGAAAATCTTGTCAAATCTTTACAATACTGTTTTACAGTGTTCTCCCTAGGATTTTTGGATAGCTCTGTGGTAAGCACATAATTTTCGACAATTTTCAGTAACTTTGTTGCAGAGCACGGTTTGTTTGTAATTGATATGTTATGTTTTTTTCTTATATTATGCTATTGATGTTTTCTCTTGTAATGAATGATGTCCTCATCATGCTCATGGAAGTTACCCCTTTGCTTGTTAATGTTATTGTCTGGATATAGAAGAAGAGTCTTTTTTTCTCCATTGTAAATTCATATAATCCTCATATTATCTGTGTATAAAACCCAAGGAGAAGTCTTTTTCCATGATGGGCCTATGTGAAGATTTCTTAGCATTTAGTAACAGGTGATGTTGCAGAACATGTAGGACCAACAATAAAGTCATTGTCAGCTTCTGTGTTTGGTTTTGTAACCTACTGTAGCAGTGTACTGCTAACCTTACAATGTTTGACAGGAATTGACATTTTTCTCATTTTTCTGACCTTAACGTTTTATTATATTCAAATGGCTTCATCCAAGCTGGACATCGAGAAAGTGAATTTTTCAAGTTGTATCAGCTTGGGGTTTGTTTTTCTAATCATATCCTCTCAATTGTTTTCAAATTGTAAAATTCATAGCTGTAGAATTGCTGACTATTTAATAGTTGGAATATATATAGGTGATAATTAATACTTCAAAGACTTGCTCATTTTCAGGGTTCGTCTTGATAGTAAACCTGGCAAATTGTAACAAACCCCTGTGTTTGATCGTTTTTAAAATCATCGTTTTCAAAGTTCCTAAAACAAGTTTGAGTGTCGTCGGGAAATGCAGTAATTTTATTTCATCTCATTTCATTCATATATGCCTCTTTATATCTATAATACTAAAATAACGAGGTCCAATTTGTCAGCCGTCATGGGGTAAAAACGACAAATCGAAGAATTCAATTTTATTTATAGCCAATATAGAACAATGGTGAAGATTAAAAATTACCTTATCTGTATGTTCCGCATCTGACAGGCACACCACCAAACGGTGTATTTCGGATTTTGCTATATACACGGGTCATATTCACAGGGTTGACACTATTAAATTTAATCATTGTCAAATTGTTCACTACTGTAATATTTTAATCAGTTAGACTCTCTAAGATGACAGTACGAATACTAAAATTCTGGACTTAAAATAAGGCGTATAGGTACAGTTTTCTATTTGTTAGCGGGCATGACGTAAAACAGCGAATCAAAGTATTCAACTTTATTTGTAACTAATATAGGACAATGCTGTTGATTAAAAAATACTACATTCAAGAAACTTTTGTTTTCAAAATAATTAGTTTTACCAATAATTGATAAGTTCCAGGTCGACCGGTTCAAACAGAAAGATTTTGAAAGCAGATAAAACTGTGCATCTTATAATCGGCATGACTTTATCAGATGACAATACCAATACTAAAATAAGGCTTACTCATAGTTATATACTTTAATTCAGTCACAGAGCCGCGATATCACAGGTGTGTTCCAGTTCTTTTAATTAGAAAAATAGATGTCAATGTTGAAATCTCTGTTTATTTTGATCTTTCAAAGTCACCATTTTGTAAAATTTATTAGACTGGTCCAGAGGAGTTACTTAATACCACGGAAATAATTCATTCAGAAATAGTAAACCAGTCGATCATGTGATCCAAAGTGAAAAATAAGCGGGAAATTAAAATATGAAGAAAATATAGCGACGCATTTGCAATAGAACAGCGGGAAATTGTGATAGTGCTAAAACAGTCTGGGGAGAACACTGATACATTGTATATGTTCGAAAGACAATCATTAGAATTCTGAATACTTTTGACCGATCATTTACAGTTGTTTGGAACAGTCTTAATCTTTAAAATCTTAATTTGACAACTGGTACAAATTGTGATGAACTTAAATAAGTAAATAAGAACGTACTGTCAAGGTGTGACATGATAAGTTTGTCTACTTTCCCTCCAGCCTCCTGGTACACTCTAACAATCTCTTGTGGAGCCTTGTCATCACGGCCAGGATGTATAATTACTGGACAACCAATATCAACATTCACCTGTGCTGCTGCTTGTAATGCACGTTTCTCACTCGCTGAAATGAAAATCATAAAGTATTTTCTTGGATAGTAAATTTATGAGCTGATTTGGATAATAATGCTTTATATAATACCATTAATTATTTAAATTATCAGCATAATTGGGAAGAAACAGAAACACAGGACAATGCATTAGAAATACCAGCTGACACATCTGTACAACTATTCACAATGCATGCAATATTCAAGTTGATATCAAGGGTAAATTCTAAAGGCTTATTTTTTTCTCTGTTATTTATAAAGAGTAACCAATCACATTTGATCACTCTAAGACATTGATACAGGAATCCAATACAAAATATTCATCAAACTTACGTAAAAGGGGCCAACTACACCCAACCTCTCCTATCACCCCACATTTGATACTAGAACCATCACAACCATCTTGTAACTCTCTCTTCATATGTGTTGCCATTTCTTCTACTGTTAACTTTACTGTTTCTGGTCTGGAACTTTCTACATAATACCCTAAAAACAAGAAAGTGTATTTTTACTTGACAGTCTGGGCCATATTGTATTCTTTGTGTTTAAATGTAAATTCTGGACTATTGAAAAACCAATCTAAATAGGCTTTGTAATGAGCAACTTCACATCTTATTAGTCTATTGCCAAATGACTTATTTTTTATCTATGAATAGTGTACCTGTTTCAGCTTCTATGTTGACTCACACTTTCTGAAGACCAAATTGACTCCTGTTTTCTACGAAGCCTGTTTTAGAAAGTTTATATCTCTACTTTTACCAAGATTAGTATTGTCAATACTATACCTGTTCCAGCCACTATGTTGACACCTGTTTTCTCTGAAGCCTGTTTCAGAAAGTTTATACCTCTACTTATACCAAGATTAGTATTGTCAATACTATACCTGTTCCAGCTACTATGTTGACACCTGTTTTCTCTGAAGCCAGTTTTAGAAAGTTTACATCTCTACTAATACCAAGATTAGTATTGTCTACCATTGTACCACCTCCATACTTCTGTAAAATAAAATACATTTCATCAATCAGCAATGTAGCAAAATAAAGTTGAACACATCCTCAACTGTGTCAGTTTTCAGTTATTAATATGCAATAGAAAAGTGAAAATTGGGTAGAGGGTTGTTTCAAATGAATCAAACTTAATAACTATGTATGCTTGCTATAAAGTTATGAACAGCTATTACCTGCAACCTGTCGATTTTTATTGCATTAGGTCATGCTTTTCTCAGTTTATGACATTTTTATACAAAATCTGTACCGATTGATATTTAAGTCTGAGAAAATTTGGTCTTCCAGAAAGTGTGAGTACTCTTAGATCATTACTTTGTTTGTTTTGTCATTTTGTTAGTTGTGCTTTTTGCTCTGTGCAAATCTGATGAATCAAATCTTTTCAAATTAGTTTTAGTTTATCCTTATAGTCTGCTGATACAACAATATCCCAATTGAGGGAAGGATAGAGCACTCACAAATATGCTTATAGCGACCAAAAACATGACAAATATGTTTAAAGCGGGCACAAACATGGCAAATATGTTTATAGCAACCACAGACAAAAAAATATGTTTAATGCGGGCACAAACATGACAAATATGTTTATAGCAACCACAAACATGACACATATGTTTAAAGTGGGCACAAACATGACAAATATGTTTAAAGCGGACACGAACATGACAAATTTGTTTAAAGCGGGCACGAACATGACACATATGTTTAAAGCGGACACAAACATGACACATATGTTTAAAGCGGGCACAAACATGACACATATGTTTAAAGCGGGCACGAACATGACACATATGTTTAAAGCGGACATGAACATGACACATGTGTTTAAAGCGGACACGAACATGACACATATTCTGAAAGCGGACACGAACATGACAAATATGTTTAAAGCGGACACGAACATGACAAATATGTTTAAAGCGGGCACAGACATGACAAATATGTTTAAAGCGGACACAAACATGACAAATATGTTTAAAGCGGGCACAAACATGACAAATATGTTTAAAGCGGACACAAACATGACAAATATGTTTAAAGCGGGCACAAACATAACAAATATGTTTAAAAAGCGGGCACAAACATGACACATATGTTTAAAGCAGACACAAACATGACACATATGTTTAAAGCGGACACAAACATGACAAATATGTTTATAGTGAACACAAACATGAAAAATATGTTTATAGCAAACTCCAACATAACACATATGTTTATACCTGTTTATTTTTTTTTGTGATTGTCCCAAGTCAGTGGTACTAGTTTTTTGCTGTTTACACTAATTTTTCTTAGCATAAATGAGGATGTTTATTTTCTCTTTAGAAATGTTTGCCAGGGCCTTTTTAGCTTCCTTCCTGTATAAGGTTGCTCATTGTGGAAGGAGGTGACATAAAATTCCATTTTCTCTGTTTGGTCATCGGTGGATAGCTGTCTAATTGGTATTCTTAACACATCTTCTTATTGTTTTCTTTTTGTTAGACAGGAATGACTAGTATTGGCTGAAATGATACACAGCCACCTTTCCTTGTAATTGTACTTTACCTTAAAAAACTTTAATTCTTCTATGACAGCTTCATGTTCTTCACACTGTTGTAAATTAGGGATATTACTGTATCTATAAAACATCAAATAAATCAAGACATTAGGACCAGCATTTATTACCATGCTTGTATAATCAATCACAAAAATTAATTTGTCAAACCAATGAAATTTTTGTTGCTATTTTTTTCAGGACACCAAATATGAGCTTCATGGAATATGGTATCTGTGTGTATTTGAGCATTCCTTATTCTAATATGAGTTTTCACATACATCACTCATTGACTTCTTTTTTTGTGCAATACTCATACATTCTTTCCTAAATGGCCATGGCCACGAGAGAATGCAGACACAACATATAATATAATGCAAGCAACCAATTTGTGTACATTTTTCCTCATTTTTCAACAGCAGCTCTGTATTGCATGAATATTGCACACTTGAAATTGGGACTATCTAAGAATATTTAGTTGCAATAGAATTATAGAATGTGTATTGGAAAAAGTTGGCGCAGGACAATAGAAATCAGACAGATGACTTATGTTAATCAAGAAAAATCTCTGAGATATTTTGCCCTATTAAGCTCATATATAATTAATTATAAATTACATTAACATTTTCTTATCTTTGTTTCAATAAGATTTGACATATAAAATTTAAAACATTTTCACATGTGAACATTGACCTTGGTATTCATCCTATTGAAAATATCCAAATATATCTTTCTCGCTGTGTTGAAAACACATTGGTCAGCTGTTTTCTGCCTTTTGGTCATGTTGTTATCTCTTTGACAAATTCCTCATTTCTTTTTTTCGATTTTATAACTGAACTTTCAGCAAAACCTTATATATAAAAAAGGTAAATGTAATCTTCTAAAATATATTATTAAACATATTGAGGTTGATTAATTATTGCTTAGGATTTAGGTAGAGTGGTTACAGAATATTAGAGAACCTGTACAACATCAGAAGCAAACATCCATATAAATGAATCCATGAAGGTTGTTAAGAGATTATTATGCCAATTAATAACTGAAGATAAAAGCAGTAGATTTATAACAGAAAAAATTATGTTCATCAAAAGTTCTTATGGTGCAGATTTTCTGTCTTTTAAGTCTTTCTCTTTCATTGAAGATCAGAAACATAATACATTTATATTAGTCTTACTGTTGCATGTGGTTTCATATGGTTTATTCTTGCTAATTTAATTTGAAATGCATAAAATATATATGAAAAAAAAATACACAAAAAATGCAGGTAAATATTTTCAACTTCAGTAAAACATTAAACATTCATTTTCTAATTCATGCAATTATTACATTTCCAATTACCCTAACCTTCATCATGTTCACATCTGATTAATAATAGGGTGAAACCTTAATATCCATACGGATTCTGATTTATCCACCACAAAGTATCCATGGCAACAGCTGCATTCTCATAATCCTTAAATCGTTCATCTTTATTTTTGACACCTAAAACCCCAGCAGCAATAGAGAGATGTTCATGTGGAAGAACCAGTCCTGCTGAGCTGGGATCTATTGGTCCTAGAACTAAAATAAAAACAAACAAGACTTAAAAACTAATATCCCATTTAAGTTTATGCGATGGTCATTTGCAAAATATATAGGAAGTACTTAAATATTAATGTACAAGTATTCAACTAAAGACTTTTCAAATAACATAAATGAAAGATGCCTATTGACAATTTTGCACATTTAATGTTAAAAATATATAACCAGATGCTCCGCAGGGCGCAGCTTTATACGACCGCAGAGGTTGAACCCTGAACGGTTGGGGCAAGTATGGACACAGCATTCAAGCTGGATACAGCTCTAAATTTGGATTGTGATTAAATAGTTGACACAGCATAGGTTTCTGACACAGAATGAATGTGGTCTAATGAACTTAAAAAATTTTTTTTGCCTTTGAGCAATTCACTATGCTGTTGAATATTAATCCTCTCAAAAAAATGTTTGAAGAAATTTTCTTTTTATCTAAGTTCATTTTTAGATTCAACATATTAAAGAACCCCAAGGATTCAATTTTTGTTAAAATCAAACTAAGTTTAATTTTGGACCCTTTGGACCTTAATGTAGACCAATTTGAAAACGGGACCAAAAATTAAGAATCTACATACACAGTTAGATTTAGCATATCAAAGAACCCCAATTATTCAATTTTTGATGAAATTAAACAAAGTTCAATTTTGGACCCTTTGGGCCCCTTATTCCTAAACTGTTGGGATCAAAACTCCCAAAATCAAACACAACCTTCCTTTTATGGTCATAAACCTTGTGTTTAAATTTCATAGATTTCTATTTACTTATACTTAAGTTATGGTGCGAAAACCAAGAATAATGCTTATTTGGGCCCCTTTTTGGCCCCTAATTCCTAAACTGTTGGGACCTCAACTCCCAAAATCAATCCCAACCTTCCTTTTGTGGTCATAAACCTTGTGTTAAAATTTAACTGATATCTATTTACTTATACTAAAGTTATTGTGCGAAAACCAAGAATAATGCTTATTTGGGCCCTTTTTTGGCCCCTAATTCCTAAACTGTTGGAACCAAAACTCCCAAAATCAATATCAACCTTCCTTTTGTGGTCATAAACCTTATTTGGGCCCTTTTTGGCCCCTAATTCCTAAAATGTTGGGACCAAAACTCCCAAAATCAATCCCAACCTTCCTTTTGTGGTCATAAACCTTGTGTCAAAATTTCATCAATTTCTATTCATTTTTACTAAAGTTAGAGTGCGAAAACTAAAAGTATTCGGACGACGACGACGCCAACGTGATAGCAATAGACGACGAAAAATTAAAATTTTTGCGGTCTATAACCAGATGCTCCACAGGGCGTAGCTTTATACGACCGCAGAGGTTGAACCCTGAACGGTTGGGGCAAGTATGGACACAACATTCAAGCTGGATTCAGCTCTAAATTTGGATTGTGATTAAATAGTTGACACAGCATAGGTTTCTGACACAGAATGAATGTGTTCTAATGAACTTAAAATTTTTGTTTTCTCTTAGAGCAATTCACTATGCTGTTGAATATTAATCCTCTCAAAAAAATGTTTGAAGAAATTTTCTTTTTTATTTATGAAATTTCAAATGAGAAAAATTGAACCCAATTTTTTTAATCACATCCCCCTTTCCCTTATTCCAAAACTAATCTCAATTAAAATTTCTAATGGAGTTTGCAACAATAACTTAACTCATTTAAATACATCATAAAATATTAAGATGTAAAAAAACTGCTTGTTATCACTGAATGGTAAAGATTATTTTAATTTATCAGTTGGTAGTAAAAAGTGAATATACATTGTATATTGTATATAACAAAGATTTAAGTTGATTCTGGACAAAGAAAGATAACTCCAATTAAAAAAAAATCTTGCTATTGCACAATATTTTGCAATTAGATATTTCTTGCTTACTATTCTGGACAAAGAAAGATAACTCTAATTAAAAAAAAATTTGCTATTTCACAATATTGTGCAATTAGATATTTCTTGCCATTGTGCAATACTGTGCAATTGAAAAGACTTGCTATTGCACAATACTTAATATAATAATCTTAGATCCTGATTTGGACCAACTTGAAAACTGGGCCCATAATAAAAAATTTAAGTACATTTTTGGATTCAGCATATCAAAGAACCCCAAGATTTCAATTTTTGTTAAAATCAGACTAAGTTTAATTTTGGACCCTTTGGACTTTAGTGTAGACCAATTTGAAAACAGGACCAAAAATGAAGAATCTACATACACAGTTAGATTTGGTATATCAAAGAACCCCATTTATTCAATTTTTGATGAAATCAAACAAAGTTTAATTTTGGACCCCGATTTGGACCAACTTGAAAACTGGGCCAATAATCAAGAATCTAAGTACATTTTTAGATTCAGCATATCAAAGAACCTAACTGATTCATTTTTTGTCAAAATCAAACTAAGTTTAATTTTGGACCCTTTGGACCTTAATGTAGACCAATTTGAAAACGGGACCAAAAGTTAAGAATCTACATACACAGTCATGACAGTTAGATTCGGCATATCAAAGAACCCCAATTATTCAATTTGGATGAAATCAAACAAAGTTTAATTTTGGACCCTTTGGGCCCCTTATTCTGTTGGGACCAAAACTCCCAAAATCAATACCAACCTTCCTTTATGGTCATAAACCTTGTGTTTAAATTTCATAGATTTCTATTTACTTATACTAACGTTATGGTGCGAAAACCAAGAAAAATGCTTATTTGGGTCCCTTTTTGGCCCCTAATTCCTAAACTGTTGGGACCTAAACTCCCAAAATCAATACCAACCTTCCTTTTGTAGTCATTAACATTGTGTTTAAATTTCATTGATTTCTATTTACTTAAACTAAAGTTATTGTGCGAAAACCAAGAATAATGCTTATTTGGGCCCTTTTTTGGCCCCTAATTCCTAAACTGTTGAAACCAAAACTCCCAAAATCAATCCCAACCGTTCTTTTGTGGTCATAAACCTTGTGTCAAAATTTCATAGATTTCTATTAACTTAAACTAAAGTTATAGTGCGAAAACCAAGAAAATGCTTATTTGGGTCCTTTTTGGCCCCTAATTCCTAAAATGTTGGGACCAAAACTCCCAAAATCAATACCAACCTTCCTTTTGTGGTCATAAACCTTGTGTTAAAATTTCATAGATTTCCATTCACTTTTACTAAAGTTAGAGTGCGAAAACTAAAAGTATTCGACGACGACGATGCCAACGTGAAGGCAATATACGACGAAAAATTTTTCAAATTTTGCGGTCGTATAAAAATCTTATGGCTGATCTGTTGGTAAAAGTTTCATTTGGCAACACCACAATACTATGCCTGGCCTACCCACCACCAAGTTAAAATCTATCACAGCGGCAGTTTGTCTCATCTAATCTCATCCAATTATTAGCCAAGGATGCTTTCCGAACTAGATGCTCAATTTAAAGTACAAGTAGCTTTGAAATAATCTAATGCCTAATTCACTATTATACACGTGCAGGGAACTGTTCCATCACCATATTATATACATTTGGACACCATTGAAGGAACACATGTTATTATGACAATAATGCACTAATCTATGTACAATATTGTAAAAGTTAATGTACTGTGGCATATACATACTAAAATCTAAAAACAATTCATGTGACACAAAATATCAATGCTACTGTGACAATTGGTTTATACTCAGCATATAAATTTCTACTTTCTATTGTCGCCTTACACCACACCAGTAGACTTATAACTTTACTTTAATAATGAGCCACAACAGATTAAATTAGGGAGGAAAAAAAACAATTATTGAATTAACACAAGAGTGCACACACTGAAATGTCTCGCCTTCTTTACTAATCATTGATACTGTGTTGATAGTCCTAAGTATAAAGCTTTATAACAACTGTCACATAAACTTATCATTAACCAAGATAGCTAAACAAAGACCACTGAACCATGAAAATGAGGTTAAGGTCAGATGAACCATGCCAGGTAGACATGTACAGCAAACAAAGCTTCCATACAACAAATATAGTAGACCTATTACTTATAGTTTAAGAAAAATAGACCAAAACACAAAAACTTAACACTGTGCAATGAACCGTGCAATTGAGGTCATGGTCAAATAAAACCTGCGGGACTGACATATAGATCATAATATATTTCCATACACCAAATATAGTTGACCTTTGGCATATAATATTAGATAAAAAGACCAAAACTTAAAAACTTAACTTTGACCACTGAACCATGAAAATGAGGTCAAGGTCAGATGACATCTGCCCGCTAGACATGTACACCTTACAATCATTCCATACAACAAATATAGTAGACCTATTGCATAAAGTATGAGAAAAACAGACCAAAACACAAAAACTTAACTATAACCACTGAACCATGAAAATGAGGTCAAGGTCAGATGACACCTGCCAGTTGGACATGTACACCTTCCAGTCCTTCCATACACCAAATATACTAGCCCTATTGCTTATAGTATCTGAGATATGGACTTGACCACCAAAACTTAACCTTGTTCACTGATCCATGAAATGAGGTCGAGGTCAAGTGAAAACTGTCTGACGGGCATGAGGACCTTGCAAGGTACGCACATACCAAATATAGTTATCCTATTACTTATAATAAGACAGAATTCAACATTACAAAAATTCTGAACTTTTTTTTCAAGTGGTCACTGAACCATGAAAATGAGGTCAAGGACATTGGACATGTGACTGACGGAAACTTCGTAACATGAGGCATCTATATACAAAGTATGAAGCATCCAGGTCTTTCACCTTCTAAAATATACACCTTTTAAGAAGTTAGCTAACGCCGCCGCCACCGCCGCCGCCGACGCATCGCTATCCCTGTCGAGCTTTCTGCAACAAAAGTTGCAGGCTCGACAAAAATGAATGAGCTCATCGCAAACTGCCAAAAGTTACTATATTATCCTGCAATGGTGGTTAGTGGTTCACCTCAAGGACATTTTTTTTCTTTTTTTTATTACCGTGTATTGTCAAGCTTGGTTACTCACAATTGTTTCTCAGTCACTGAATGTACCATTTTGTTCCATACTAAAGCTGCTGACCCTGTCTGTTTATGTGGACATTAAAATTCCCAATGGCGTCAAAACCATGTGATGCATTGAACAGGTCAGGAATAACCACCAATTGGTGGATTATACCTCAATTGACGTATAATCCACCAATTGACATATATGGGTATAGACCAATTGACGTATAATGCAGTTTTTTTTGTAATAAAATGCTAGTGTGAGATAGGAGCATGATTTTTCAACTTGCAATCTATTTTATTACCCTTATTGAGTCCTCAAAAAGTTTCAGTTTTGTCAAAGCCTGCTGCATCTCTTGAGAATGCATGTGTACAACAATTCTTTTGTTGAAACATTTGTATTCTTGACCATGATAGACTTTTGATAATGAAAGTCAGGTATTAACAAAGAGCTCCATTCACCTGTGGAGTTGTACTCATGATCACTTGACTGCACACAGTATTTATGCCCATTGACAGGTGATTAGTGGTTAATTT
Organism: Mytilus galloprovincialis; assembly: GCF_965363235.1. Lineage (NCBI taxonomy): Eukaryota > Metazoa > Mollusca > Bivalvia > Mytilida > Mytilidae > Mytilus > Mytilus galloprovincialis. The sequence continues at coordinate 128,909,758 of NC_134838.1, read as the reverse complement.
ACCAATCAAGAATTGACAAGATAACAATAGAAGAAACTGCAAATACAATTATTGATTACAGTGACTTGACTGTTAGTGTTGCTATTCACCAATTGCAACTCATTCAAAATTTTGACGCAATTGCAATTTGTTTTATTAAATCAAATTGTTCAACTGGTCAAAAATTTGAACAAACTGTTCAGCCAAAATGTGAAAGTGCAAAGTGATAAAATAAATCATACTTACAATCCTATGAGTCTGTAACTCCACTGTATTGATCAGTCTATCAATCTGTATAGTTATATTATTGCCATTACCATACTAAAGGTGAACTGTTTTATTTTGAATTGCTATAAAAATGTCAAAACTAAGCTTTTATAGAGTTTTTCTTTCGAAAAGTATTCTATATTTATAAGAATCACACACTATGTGAATAAAAACATTTCATATTCAGTAAAATATTTGAAATTGCAATATGTTTGTAGGAAGGGGAGATAATCGCTTTTTGGTTTCAAAAAGTCTTTATTCAAAAGAATAGTATTTAAGGTTATCTCCCCAAGGAAGCATATTGTTATTTCATACATATTTTACTGAATATGAAATGTTTTTATTCACATAATGTGTGATACTTATAAATATAGAATACTTTTCGAAAGAATAACTCTATAAAAGCTTAGTTTTGACATTTTTATAGCAATTCAAATAAAACAGTTCACCTTTAGTATGGTAATGGCTGTAATATAACTATACAGATTGATAGACTGATTTAGGAATTACATCAATACAGTGGAGTTACAGACTTATAGGATTGTAAGTATGATTTATTTTATCACTTTGCACTTTCACATTTTGGCTGAACAGTTTGTTCAAATTTTTGACCAGTTGAACAATTTGATTTAATAAAACAAATTGCAATTGGGTCAAACTTTTGAATGAGTTGCAATTGGTGAATAGCAACACTAACAGTCAAGTCACTGTAAATGCAATATGTTATGTGACTATACTAAACTAGGAATGTTTGACAAGTTTTCATACCATAATATGGTTTTAAGAAAACAATGCTCCATTTTGGTGGAATAATTTGCTTTGAAAAACAAAGAATTATACACCAATTGTTCTATATCATTATATGTCAATTGGTGGATTATAGTCAATTGAGGTATAATCCACCAATTGGTGGTTATTCCTAACCTGTTGAATCGTTCTACCCAATCAAATTGCTCTAGTGTCAATTAGGTGATTTTTTTCAGACTCAGGCAATCATACTATTTGTTTGTGGGATATTGCTTTGAAATAAGTTGTAATAAATTGGGGGTTTCTTCAATAGGAAACTTCATTATTAGCCATGAAATTCGACATCAATGGAATTCTATATGAATATTTACACGTGTTAAAATTTTCCTCATACCTTACTAAAAAATATAATTGCATAGAGATTTAAGGTATCTCACTCCATAGTATGGCTTGTAACAACTTGACCATTATCATTGATACAAGTTTATTGAAGTTACATTTTGCTTTTCACCTGCCCCGCCCCCTTCTTTGCAAGAAAGTGACTGGAAAGAATATGATGCAAATGTGGATATATTGTTATAAAAAGGTAGCTACCAGTCTGAATTTTCATGTTTTCCTCTAAATAACCTTTCAACCAAAAGAAAATATTTGTTAGTAGGACTTTTCCAGGCGCCTGGTTTCAAGGGACATAAGTCTAGTTTCACTTTTATTGTCGCAAAATCGAAATGTGGTAGAGAAAATTATTGACACTATTTTTTATATAAATACAAAAGAAAGTTTCAAAATTCAATAATTCACCATAGAATAAGATAACACAGCTTGATTATTTATATATTATTTAAACTTGAAGATTGTCGCAATTAAAAAAATACTGCCTATGACCGAAAAGAAGAGTCAGAACGTCCTGCACGTCCCAAACTATATTTGTATCTCTAAATACAACAGCAGTCAAAGAGGTAACCGAAATAGGTAAGTTTGCTTCTGTTATGCGTATATTTATTTTAGCTTAAAGATTTTATTATATGTTGTACAAAACAATCTAATAGTTATACAAGCAACAACAAAAAATGTCCAAAAAGGTTGATTGATTTTTTTAATTCACAACATATTTCGTTAAATTTGCATAAAACAGTTGTTTCTCAAAGTACAGATCTTCATACCTATTGGAATCAAGTGTGTTCTTCTTCGCCACTTGATCCTTTATTCATATGAGTCTAGACTTCATACAATAGACAATAGACAATAGACAATATTTTATTCGCACAAACACATTTACATTAAATGGTTATGGCATACAAAATTAAAACAATAAACTGACAATAGTTAATTAATTATAATTATATTAGAGTGACAGTGGTATTCACAGCGAAGAAGAAAAAGGCTATAAATATCAACAGTTTACACATTGTTAATGTTCATGAACAATTATAAAAAAGAACACAAACAAAAATTAGGTTGCATATTAAACAAAGTTACACAGATGTTCTTAATAAAAGACAATCATTAATATACTTTATGGTGATTTTTATAATGACTGGTAGACTGCTATTTAAAAGTACAGTCAAATGATTTAGTGTTATAGTGGACTGCAATTTAATAAAATTGAAATTAAGATTTTTATTAATATTTTGTATATAGGTATCCCTTAATGATTTATAGCATGGACAGATTGAGAAGAAATGGTATTCATCCTCAATTTCTTGTCTGTTACAGGATAAGCAAATGCGTTTATTTCTTTCAATGTTGGTATAACGCCCTCTTTCAATTGCTAGGGAATGCGCACTTAGTTTAAATTTACTGAAAACTGATCGGTCGGTTTTGAATTTACATATATCAATATATGGGGGCCTTTTTCTAATTCTTTTAGTATGACAAAAGAAATTTAATTTTTCACATTTATTGATAGAACAATTCATAATTTGATAAGCCTGGTCATAGATTCTTTGTTGGATACTATTTATGTGATATTTTAAATTAAAAGTATTAAAAAGTAAAATCACAAAAATACTGAACTCAGAGGAAAATCAATTCGGAAAGTCCATAATCACATGGCAAAATCAAATAACAAAACGCATCAAAAACGAATGGACAAGAACTGTCATATTCCTGACTTGGTACAGGCATTGTTTTACAATGTTAACCCATTTACTTGTTAAAATTAAATAAATCTTGATTTTTCAAGTATAATGACACATTTCCTAAACTTTAATATGAATATATGTATGAAAAAGTAAATATTTAAAAATATTTCTCTTATATATTCAAACAATTGTCAACAAATTATTTGTGACTTTTTGTCCTGTGACTTTTTGTCCTATCAAATTTGTGACTTTATGTCCTGTGACTCTCTGTCCGTTTACCGAAAAAATGTATGCATCATCATTTCAAACACATATTGAGCAAACAGGTGAAAAAGTATTTGGGAAATAAAAATCTAATGAGATGGTCACTCTCTCAGGCCTCTTTCAGTCCAACAGTAATCAAAATATCGAACTTTCGGAACATAAATTATTTCTATAATACCCTACAGAAATGACAGAACTTTAGGAAGTGCTTGAAACTTTTGATAGAGCAGGGATACAGGCATGACAGGCACACCTTCTATCTGGTAAATGATGTCATAAAGGTGTGCGAAGTTGACGATTATTTTCAGTGAAAGACACGATTCCAGATATGGCGTATTGAAAGACTATTTCTTGAATCATGTCTTTTACCAGGAAAAGATCTTCGAATTCCCACCCATTCTAAACATCATTTACCAGATAGAAAGCATACTGTATCCTGTTCTATTTAAGTTTCAAGCACTTTCAGAATCGTCATTCTGCAGGGTAGTCACTACCCTGCACCACAGGTACTTGTGGACAGGATACCCTTTGGGTGCCCCTGAGTGGGAATATCCCGAATGACCCCCCATGTAGTTTAATTTTGATTTATTGTTTATTAAACGTTTATTTAAATTGTTTTCACTGGGAATATATGTCGAAGTTACTGACAAACAGCATTTGAGATTTTTGCCAGTCGACTGATATGTATTTATGCTGATTGTGAGATTTTTGCCAGTCGACTGATATGGATACAGTATGCTTTCTATCTGGTAAATGATGTTTAGAATGGGTGGGAATTCGAAGATCTTTTCCTGGTAAAAGACATGATTCAAGAAATAGTCTTTCAAAACGCCATATCTGGAATCGTGTCTTTCACTGAAAATAATCGTCAACTTCGCACACCTTTATGACATCATTTACCAGATAGAAGGTGTGCCTGTCATGCCTGTATCCCTGCTCTATCAAAAGTTTCAAGCACTTCCTAAAGTTCTGTCATTTCTGTAGGGTATTATAGAAATAATTTATGTTCCGAAAGTTCGATATTTTGATTACTGTTGGACTGAAAGAGGCCTGAGAGAGTGACCATCTCATTAGATTTTTATTTCCCAAATACTTTTTCACCTGTTTGCTCAATATGTGTTTGAAATGATGATGCATACATTTTTTCGGTAAACGGACAGAGAGTCACAGGACATAAAGTCACAAATTTGATAGGACAAAAAGTCACAGGACAAAAAGTCACAAATAATTTGTTGACAATTGTTTGAATATATAAGAGAAATATTTTTAAATATTTACTTTTTCATACATATATTCATATTAAAGTTTAGGAAATGTGTCATTATACTTGAAAAATCAAGATTTATTTAATTTTAATCAGGCAAAAGATATATTTCTTGGCACCATGAAGCCATTTAAGTGCCAAACCACTTTGACATTTTGTTTTTTTTAACAATTATTTGATCATCTTTGATATTTTTTTGATAAATTTTGTTAACAAAGTTGGTTTATATACAATAGTTCAAGAAAAATACAAAAATAATTTTGTAGAAATAAGCGGTTTTTATTCAAAGAAAATAATCAGAAAAAATGAATTGTGACTTTTTGTCCTGTGACTTTTTGTCCGTGACTCTTTGTCCATGACTTTTTGTCCTGTGACTTTCTGTCCTACATTCTTTTTTTTCATGTGGTGATGGAAGTTACATGACAGATTCGTCTGAAAACCGTATCCTGGAACTGGCCTATGAATGAAAAGGTGCTAGTATTATTCTTAACTGACTTTAAGTTCCACTATATTGATGTCTTCAAGTGTGTGCCCTCCCCATGCCCCCTAGACAATTTTGATACCTGTAAATAATGTTACTCCTGAAATTTATTCGCAGCGCAACATTTAAACCAATTTTACTTGTCTTTGCTAGGAGGGAAATGATAACATTGTATGGATTTTTTTTATTTAAAGTCATTTTTATTAGGGCCCTGAGGGTCACCCTATAGTGATAAATCTGTCCTTCAATTAGGCTGTCCATAAAAAATTGTGTCCTTTCTTTATTTAGAGAATTGTTATAATTTTATACTTTATACTCGACATGTATATTAGCCAACACCTTATGTCCTAATGTAAAGATAAAAAAAAATTACCACACATTATTTACAGCAGGCCCACAGAGATGCCTCCCATCTCAATGACATCTAGTTGGAACTTTTTGCAAGAACTTTTTTGGAAATTACTATTGAAAGAGTCTTTGCTAAAACAGAACAAATGGTGAAAAGATAAAGTTTTCAATTTTTACAAGGGAGGTAATATTTTGATACTTAAGATTCCCAACTCAGTGCACCTTTTAGATGTCATTATTGACTGTTTTGGGTTTTTTTTTTGAGTAAAAATTGAATTTGTGCCATCAAAACCCTTATGTGATGAGAAAAGCTTTTTTCAACTGATTTTTTAGTTCATTCATATGTTGTACTGATACACCCACGGGGGGGGGGGGGGGTAACTTCGATATTTTTTTGGTAGGGATGTGCCATTTTTTGCCTCAAAAAACGTACCCATTTTAATATAACATTCACTGAAATTCAGTACCTATAGTTATATAAATATTTAAGAAAGAATGACCTATACTTATATACAATATTTAAAATATGACCCATGCTTATATAAGCACTAACTCATCATCACTCATAATTCATAAATATACCAGCTACCCTTAAGTTTTTATATATGAATTGACATCGTTTGGTGCATATTTATATATGATATGTAGATCATACCCCAAATCAATATACAGTTATCAAACATAAATGCATTTTAATATAGGATGTCATTAAAAAGGAGGGTCATTTTTATATAAAATCTCGCAAAATTATGACCCATATTTTTGGCACATCCCCGTATACCCAATAATAGGAAGTAACCCCCCCGTGGATACACCACTACTTCTGAGATGCAAAAAACATAGTGCATTGAGCAGTAGTTTACATCCTACCCCTATGAAAATTTCCAGAAATTTATTCAAGACACAAATACTTGGATAGTAAAGTTACAAAATTGGTTGCCATGGTCACTGAACAAAAATTCTATATAGAATTGAAAAATGAAGGAGATTTCAGAATAAAGAGATAAAAATCAGTTGCAATTTATTTTCTGACACAAACATAATCTATGGATGGGGCTTTTGCTTAGTTGTTATGTTAATACCCCAAATCTCATTTTTATGCCCCACCTACGATAGTAGAGGGGCATTATGTTTTCTGGTCTGTGCGTCCGTTCGTCCGTCTGTTCGTTCGTCCGTTCGTCCGTTCGTCCGTCTGTCCCGCTTCAGGTTAAAGTTTTTGGTCAAGGTAGTTTTTGATGAAGTTGAAGTCCAATCAACTTGAAACTTAGTATACATGTGCCCTATGATATGATCTTTCTAATTTAAATGCCAAATTATAGTTTTGACCCCAATTTTACAGTTCACTGAACATAGAAAATGATAGTGCAAATTTCAGGTTAAAGTTTTTGGTCAAGGTAGTTTTTGATGAAGTTGAAGTCCAATTAACTTGGAACTTAGTATACATGTGCCCTATGATATGATCTTTCTAATTTAAATGCCAAGTTATAGTTTTGACCCCAATTTTACGGTTCACTGAACATAGAAAATGATAGTGCAAACTTCAGGTTAAAGTTTTTGGTCAAGGTAGTTTTTGATAAAGTAGAAGTCCAATCAACTTGAAACTTAGTATACATGTTTCCTTTGATAAGATCATTCTAATTTTAATGCCAAATTAGAGAATTTATTCCAATTTCACGGTCCACTAAACATAGAAAATGATAGTGCGAGTGGGGCATCCGTGTACTGTGGACACATTCTTGTTTCATCAGGGTTTAATAAGTTTAATATGTTTATATTTTAGGCAATGTGATATAGGACAAAAAGAGGTTGTCCTTGACCTCTATCAAGGATGGCAGAAGAGTCACAAGGTAAGCTTGATAATCTATTGATAGGTACAAGATGAGCACTCACATACTGACTAACCATTAATCACATTAACATGTTCAGGATGTTATAACCAAAAAAAATAACAATACTTCTTTTCTGTACAGTTTTTATGCCCCACCTAAGATAGTAGAGGATCACTATGTTTTCTGTACTTTGGACACATTCTTGTTAAAACCTAAAATACAATTTTCTAATAAGTGTATAATTGTATTCAAACACTAAGGAAATTAGGCATGAACATCTTTGCATAATCAGCATTAATCTTATTAACACAGCAATAAAATACAGTGGATTCCAATTAACTACAAAACGTTTAGAGAAAAATAATGTAAGAGAAATGTGCAATAAGCAGAACAATTTTATATACATGTATATTAAAAAATTAAGGTATAGTTTCAATACCTTTTTGGTGTTCAATAAAAGGACCCATTTCAGTCGTATAAAATATGAACATGCCATTGTCACTTGAACTAATGTTTTACAAACAATGAAATGTATTTTAGAATGTTTACTATTTTTAGTATGGTTTACTGGTATGTAATTACGTTCCTCGTTTACTTTTAAGATTTAATTAGAATTATTGATAATATACATCTGCTTTACAAGATATGCATCTGGTGGTAGCTCTTCCCTTTATGGCTAATACAAATATATGGCCCATAGATAAAAAACTTGGTACATTTTGTTTTGGGTATGGTTTAGATATTTTAATTTTGAATGTTTTTTTATGATGTTAATCATGTACAGGTTGACAAGATAGCAACAATCTGCTTGTTTATTTCCTGACAGACTTTATTTTATTTGAGTTGTCTCCCCTCTCATTTATTAACATGAACTTTTCAGGTCGTACAGATACCTATAATTACTTACATCCACTCCATTATTGCTTTGGTGGAAAGTTGTCTCATTGACAATCATACTACATCTTTTTATTTATTCTACATTTTCATGTAGGTTTAAGAAAGGATTTTTAAAAGTGTTTTTGAAAAGATTTAAAACATATAAATTTTACTTTTTATAAGTTTATATAAATTTTATATAAATTTTGTTGAACAATATATTTTACTTAGTCCAGATCAGAAAATTTGTCTTAATAAAATTAAGTTCAACATTAACTTAGCTTCTCTTCATCTTGACCAGTAACTAATAAGTTTGAACTTTCTTTGGATACTGCAGGGCAATTATTTATACAAGACAAAACTTAAATTCTGAGATGGCCATATGCATGTACATTTAGTGTTAGAGAGAAAGTATTTTACTATTGTTGTAAGATACTCCAGACTGTTGTTATTCACTAAAAAATGATCTGATGTGTCTGGCCAACAGTTAAATCAGCCAAATCTCCAGTAGAGAAACTACTCGAAGCTTTAATTCTTTACTAAAAAGTTTATCATTTGTTCACTCATGTCTATAATTGATATTCTTTTATTAAGTTCACCAGTTTATTTGGCAGCTTATTAGTTGACATAGATTTAATTCACACCTCTCAAGCCAAATAAAGATTTTTCATAGCCTAATGGACTAAAAAATTCTTTATTTTTGGTTGTCATGTTTTTTCCCATGAGTTCTCATGGCATAGCAAATGACATTTCCGATTGATATAAGAGACAATTTTCTAGTGCACCATAATGCAGTCAAAAACCAACATAATATATACATCCTATATTTCAAGTGCAGATAAAAATTATATCTGCTTATATATATATTACCACACAAATTACATTAGTAATTAAAAAATAAATCTTTACCCCATCGGTTCTTTTAAAATCATATTAAAACTAGAGTTTCTAGTCTTGTCTAATGTGGGAAATATGCAATATGACAGTCTGAATAGCTTACTGGCATATTTTTTCTGTTGATGGAATCATTTATTTTTAAAAACATCTTCTATAGAATGTAACCCTATAAAGGAAAATGTGATTAGCTAGATAATAATGCATGCATCTCTTGGTCTCTTGTGGAGAGTTGTCTTATTGGCAATCATACCACATCTTCTTTTTTTATATCACATCAATTCATATGAATTAAAGTTAATAATTTTGTGTATGACAGGTTTAGATTGCATGTGAATCTTGAAGTATCCATTGAAGAATTAAGTCAGATTAAGTTTCCTTTATGAAAATATCAGCTTTCTTATAAAACATTCTTTTCGTCCAAATTTTACCTGAATGATTTATTTGTTGGTTCTTATTGATTTTATTCTATTTACATTTAGATCATGTTTAATAAAGATAAAGACCAAAATTAAATCGGAGGGGAAATTATATTGAAAGTAAAACCGGTAGTAGATAGGGTGATATTCATTTGACAAGTGTAAATTGGTACTAAAACTTGTTTTTAAAGATGACAAAAATTGTGATAAAATACAATGGAAACAAACTTGATGATGAAATGTAATCAGCCTTATACCTGTAATTTGTTTTCCACGTTTACGATCCATTTAGGAGATCTGTAAAAATGATAATGAATAAATTCACTGTGATAATATCTAAACGACAATGAAGGACAAAGAGTTTGAGGAAGGTATAGAACTTATGTTACATACTCTTTTCTTATTTAACATACTCACATTTTCAAGGTTTATTTAACTAACCTAAAAATTGCATAATTCAAGTCTTTTGTGATTATTTAATAATAGTAACTGGTGATACATTTGTTTGTAAAAGAAAAACAATTGGATAAAACATGTTTAAAACAAATGCTTTCTCTAATAGAGAAGGAATGATAGGCACTATAAGTTGGCACCAAAAATGAAAAGATTTATAATTCTTTAATTCTTTCTAAATGTTTATTAAGGACCATACCTTATTCCTTAATTAGAATTCACTCTTATACCAACCTCTTTCCACCAAACAAATAATTTTTGTCTTTCACAAATAATACTGCATTCAGTTGATAAACATATAGAGTAAATCAAAGTAATTAGTTTTAGCAAATATATTTAGTATTATGCCTGGGCTTGGTTTGCATGTGCAAGTATTAAAAATTACCAGTACAATATATAAGACAATGATCTGTACTGAAATATTGAACTATTGAATTTCCTTATTCAACACACAGATGTTACTTTATGATTTCTGTTTAATGATAATGAATAGAAATTACTACTTAAAGTCAAATAAACTAATAACGTGTGTTTAACTTTAAAATAATCATGAAAATAGAATTAATAAAATCTGTTCAATGGTTAAACATACTATTTAATATAAGCTTTTGATTTTCAAATATTTTAGAGCATTACTGAAGAGACACTCATTGTCGAAATGCTGATCTGGTGGAGAAAAATTGGTATTGTTAATGTTATTGTATTTATCTTTGATGCATGTCACTGATATTATTTTTTTTTTAAGTTTTAGCTATGAAATTTTTTCAATATATATCAAAATGATGGCATTTAATCCACCTTGTATCTTGAATATTTCAGAGTTACTGTTGTCGGAGTACTGTTTACAACACCATGACAGTAAAAGTTCTGACAGCGATGAATCTCCCTTTCATTACTCACCGGTTCATAAGGAGACATCACCTCGCACCAAACTTATCGTGGACCACAGGAAGTCAAGGTCACCATGTGGATCACTGTATGTCCTGGCTGCCTCTGTTATGGCTTCACTGGGTGGAATATTGTTTGGATATGATATAGGTATATATTTTTATAATGACAAATTGCTGACTTCATTTGCTTTAATATTTTATATCAATCAATTAAATCAAAATCAATCATATTATGTACTTTGTGTAACCTATTCTTAATTTACTCTACATCATGTTTGAAAATTATATTGTAATTATTCTGATCATTTTGGGTACTCACTACTGTGATTGAAAAATAAAATATTTGTTTGTTTGTTGTTTGTATGTTTGGTATACTGATAATTTGACAAGATTATTATTTGATTGTCCAATTAATTATAGATAGGAAAACAACAGTCTGCAAAACACACATAGAAAACTAAGATTAAGCAACACAAACTCCCCTCCAAAAACAAGGGGCGGGGATGATCTCAGATGCTCTGAAAGCAGATATAAGCTACATGTGACATTTGCAGAGATTATTCATTCCATGATGTAACATTCGAGGAAAAAAGAACGGGATTGTGGTTTTGGCAATTGTAGAATATTTTGAGAATGTAAATTATGTCCAAAGTATATCTTTCTATAGGATAAAACATTCAGATCATTTGTAAATACCAAGAAAATATTTGAAAATTTTCATAAGCATGATACTCAAGAATTTTTTTTAATAGAACTTCTTGAAGAACTACTTTTCCTTATATAGATAGAGTGTGACAAATATTTCAATTAAAGAAGAATTTCTACTGTGTTTATATTTAACAGGTATTATATCTGGTGCTATATTACTGTTTATATTTAACAGGTATTATATCTGGTGCTATATTACTGTTTATATTTTACAGGTATTATATCTGGTGCTATATTACTGTTTATATTTTACAGGTATTATATCTGGTGCTATATTACTGTTTATATTTAACAGGTATTATATCTGGTGCTATATTACTGTTTATATTTAACAGGTATTATATCTGGTGCTATATTACTGTTTATATTTTACAGGTATTATATCTGGTGCTATATTACTGTTTATATTTTACAGGTATTATATCTGGTGCTATATTACTGTTTATATTTTACAGGTATTATATCTGGTGCTATATTACTGTTTATATTTTACAGGTATTATATCTGGTGCTATATTACTGTTTATATTTAACAGGTATTATATCTGGTGCTATATTACTGTTTATATTTAACAGGTATTATATCTGGTGCTATATTACAACTAAAGGAGAAGTTCTGCTTGTCGTGTTTCGATCAAGAGTTAGTCGTAAGCTCTATGTTATTTGGAGCTTTACTTGGATCTTGTTTTGGAGGTCAGTATATCATTAGCCATTAAGTTCTGCTTGTCGTGTTTCGATCAAGAGTTAGTCGTAAGCTCTATGTTATTTGGAGCTTTACTTGGATCTTGTTTTGGAGGTCAGTATATCATTAGCCATTAAGTTCTGTCTGTCATGTTTCGATCAAGAGTTAGTCGTAAGCTCTATGTTATTTGGAGCTTTACTTGGATCTTGTTTTGGAGGTCAGTATATATCATTAGTCATTAAGTTCTGCTTGTCATGTTTCGATCAAGAGTTAGTCGTAAGCTCTATGTTATTTGGAGCTTTACTTGGATCTTGTTTTGGAGGTCAGTATATCATTAGCCATTAAGTTCTGTCTGTCATGTTTCGATCAAGAGTTAGTCGTAAGCTCTATGTTATTTGGAGCTTTACTTGGATCTTGTTTTGGAGGTCAGTATATCATTAGTCTTTAAGTTCTGTCTGTCATGTTTCGATCAAGAGTTAGTTGTCAGCTCTATGTTATTTGGAGCTTTACTTGGATCTTGTTTTGGAGGTCAGTATATATCATTAGTCTTTAAGTTCTGTCTGTCATGTTTTAATCAAGAGTTAGTTGTCAGCTCTATGTTATTTGGAGCTTTACTTGGATCTTGTTTTGGAGGTCAGTATATATCATTAGTCATTAAGTTCTGTCTGTCGTGTTTTGATCAAGAGTTAGTTGTCAGCTCTATGTTATTTGGAGCTTTACTTGGATCTTGTTTTGGAGGTCAGTATATCATTAGCCATTAAGTTCTGTCTGTCGTGTTTTGATCAAGAGTTAGTTGTAAGCTCTATGTTATTTGGAGCTTTACTTGGATCTTGTTTTGGAGGTCAGTATATCATTAGCCATTAAGTTCTGTCTGTCGTGTTTTGATCAAGAGTTAGTTGTAAGCTCTATGTTATTTGGAGCTTTACTTGGATCTTGTTTTGGAGGTCAGTATATCATTAGTCTTTAAGTTCTGTCTGTCGTGTTTTGATCAAGAGTTAGTTGTGAGCTCTATGTTATTTGGAGCTTTACTTGGATCTTGTTTTGGAGGTCAGTATATATCATTAGCCATTAAGTTCTGCTTGTCGTGTTTTGATCAAGAGTTAGTTGTGAGCTCTATGTTATTTGGAGCTTTACTTGGATCTTGTTTTGGAGGTCAGTATATCATTAGTCATTTTAGAAAATGTAGATACATGTGTCAGTTATGTATCCTGGTACTGTGAATGTTATTAAATTTTTGACAGGATTTTATGACTGAAATCTGTCTAACGATTTTGTGAATTGTGGGTGATTTTTTAGACATATAAAAAAGAAGATGTGGTATGATTACACCGGTAAGTGTTATATACTGGATAATTTTGATATTAATCCATTCTTTCACATTATGACACTTATTTTTTTTCTCAATTCCCGAAATTCAACGGAGAAAAAAAATTATATTGTAGTAATTAAACCATTTTACAACTTTTGCCCACTGGCATTTTTCAGTTTTATCTATCATCTATCTGATCGACATGTACACAAGTCACTGTCCACAATGCATTTAGATAGTATCTAACATTTTTTTTAATAAAGGGAATGTGTTCTCGTAAGTTGTTAAAAATCTCTGCTATGATAAACTCACTTTGTGCGGTTGAATGAGCACTCACAATATTTTTTAGTCATTATGTCCCTTAAAAATATAAATTATATAGAAAATTGCAATTAGTGCTATCAAGCCTTCATTTCTATCAAGATTTTAATGAAATTTATATCAAAGATTTCTATCAGTTATGTCTTTTACAATTTCAATATCAGTTCAGAGATAAATTAGCTTAGAGGAATGACGGCCCTTTTGAAATAAATATATATTGAACATTTCATTGTATGCTAATTGATGTAGGATATTCATAAAAAAAAGTTTTAAAGAATAAAAATAAGTACATTGGAGAGTTACTATCCGACAAATTAGATATGTGTATTGGGGGGGGGGTCTTATTTCTATAAAATAACTTACTATCGTTCTTAACACAGTTTGTTTAATGAGATTTGAGGAATATCTCTTCATGAGGGAAATAGATAACAAAGTTTATAAAAAATTTATGCTACTCAAAAAAGGTAAAATCACAAAAATACTGAACTCAGAGGAAAATTCAAAATGTCCCAAACAAATGGCAAAATCAAAAGCTCAAACACGTCAAACAATTGAATAACAACTGTCATATTCCTGACTTGGTACAGGCATTTTCTTATGTAGAAAATGTTGGATTGAACCTGGTTTTATATTATAGCTAGCTAAACCTCTCACTTGTATGACAGTCGCATCAAATTCCATTATATTGACTTCGACGCATGAACAAAACATACAGACATAATAGGTAAAAATGTCAAAAATACAGCAGTCAACATTGTGTTTGAGCCATTGACCCATATCGTTCTAAATAGATGTCTTGGCCGGTGCTGAGATATGTTTTAAAATGTAGGGTTAATACTGACCCTCTGTCAAATCACCAACAATGGAATTGCTCCTATGAAATAACAGAAGTGAATCTAGAGGCAGAGAATTCATAATAATACTTTAAAAATATCCTGGAAATCAACTTTTAGATAACACTTTTGGTTAAACTAGCTATTTACATGTAAACACAGTAACCATATTTTCTACAAGTATTTGTCCAACTTATTTTCTGACATTTGTAAAATCTTGTTAGTGACATCAACATTTTGTTTTTTGATTGATTTTTTTTGTGCTAACATAGATAGTTTTCTCTTTAGGTATGATAATAGACTGGTTTGGAAGACGTTTTACCATTATAGTAAATGCTGGTATATTTACCATTGGAGCTGTTATAGCTGCTGGGGCACCTGTGTTCTATGTTGTGGTATATAGATATTGATATTGCTCTACAAAAAAAACTATGGGGATTGATTATTAATGGGTTAATATAATAAATATTTCATACTTTTTTAAGATAAGCAGAAGAAACCAAGAGGAATTAAAAGGGATGTTTCCTGTTTTTATGCGACCGCAAAAAATATATTGGTATCATGTCTTCGTTGTCATCGTCACCATCGTCCGAAAACATATGATTTCCAGACAATAACTTTGGTATAAGTAAAATAGAAATCTATGAAATTTAAACACAAGGTTTAGAACCACAAAAGAAAGGTTGTGATTGACTTTGGAGGTTATGGTCCCAACAGTTAAGGAATTAGGGACCAAAAAGGGGCCCAAATTAACATCTTTCTAGTTTCCAGACAATAACTTGTGGAAAGTTGTATGGATCTCTCTAAAATTATACCATAAATTTCCATACCAGAAAGGGATGGTTAGGATTGGCTTTTAGGGGTTATGGCTCAAACCGTTTAGGAATTAGTGGCAAAAAAGGGGGTAAAAACAAGTATTTCCTGGTTAATTGACAATTAGTTCAGTACAATGTTGTGTTTGAATTACCTCCCTTACGCTGCTTTTATATTATGTATAAAGAATTGTTGTATTGTCTTGAGGTGATTAGCTGTCAATTTATTTTTAGAACTTTCTGTTTTAAAAATGCTGATTAAGGTATATTAATTTTCACCATTATTATTTTTGTCATGTTCTATTTTAAGACTTTTAGGATGTATTGAAATGGGTAATTATGCAACAGCATGGTGTATTGCACTCAAAAAAAGGGGGGGGTCAAATTGCAACAGCATGGTGTATTGCACAAAAGCAAAAATGGAATATAAATTTAATTATATATCCAGTTCTAAGTTCTTTGACTACAGCTATTCTGTTTCAGAAACCTATTATGTGTCAAATATTTAATTACAATCCAAATTCAGACCTGTATCAAGCATGAATATTGTGTCTGTTTTTGCCCCAACTGTTCAGGGTTGGACCTCTACCGTTGTATATAGCTGCACTCAGGGAAGTTATTAATTATTATATCTGTTAAAGAATACTTTTGTCTTGTCCTTGTTGAAATTTCTTATAAATTCTTCAATGTCATTTTCAGATTAAACATTCTTTTTCCTTACAGGTAATTGGTCGTGTTGTATTAGGATTTGCTGTTTCTGTGTCAGCCATTGCAGAATGTATTTATATCTCAGAAATTGCACCAGCTGTAAGTGAAAAATATATGCATTATAATTGTTTAAATAAACATTTTTTTTTTATGTATATATATATTAGATCGTTGGTTTTCCTGTTTGATTGGTGTTACACTAGTAATTTTTTGGGGCCCTTTATAGCTTGTTGGATGTGAACCAAGGCTCCTTTTTGAAGACTGTACCTTGATCTATAAATTATAATGGTTCACTTTTATGAATTATGACTTTAATAGAGAGTTGTCTCATTGGCACTCATACCACATCTTTTTTATCTATTGTGTAAATCTGTTATCAGAAAATACATATTCAGATGAATGTACATTCTTTCATACATAAGATGGGGAGATAACTATGATAGTGCAGTCAGAAAAGTCAGGTCAAGGTTAACATAAATGACCTTGGCTTGAAGAGGAAGAAATATTCAACAAACAGGTAACAAAAAATACAGAAAAGGTTACACATATTAACACTAGTAACACTCAAAAAAAGATGTTGACATTTAAATTTAATAGCATCCTAAAAGATTGTATGGTTTTAACAATCAAAATATTAAAGATAAGATTTAACCTATAACAGAAACTTTCCCATCACGACAAATTCAAAGCTACTATAACTATAAGAACTGATTTGATATTATTTGTTTTATAATGACCAGGGGCAAATATTTCATAAATATCCAGGATTAAGAATGAAAAGTAATAATTTGATATTTAATGTACTCTCATATTTCTCACTGAAATTTTTATATTTTTTTTTAGAAAAGACGAGGTTTATTGGTGTCGTTAAATGAACTTGGAATAACATGTGGATTACTGATTGCTTACTTAGTTAACTATGCATGCATAGATATTGAAAACGGATGGTTTGTATTATCTTTTTCAAAGTATTCCCTTTGAAACTGAAAAATTCAAAATATTTAGTGTTGTCTGTCCATTCTTCTGTCTGTCCCATTTTCTTTTCCGTACTCTTAACTTAAGTTTTCCTCATCAAAATTATATGAAACTCGTACACAATGCACAACACACAGACAGAGGTAGAATTAAGGCAATGTCATGAGTTATGCCCATTTTAAACATAGAAAATTACAAAGCTTGAGAGTGAGCATTAGTGTCCTCAGATACATCCTTTTTTTTTATATTAAGTGATTTTCACTCAGTTATTAACAAATTTGATATTTGGGGTGTTTTTACTTCATGATAAAAGCAAATTCTGTTTTGTCAGATATATTGTTAGTTATATTTTACCATAGGTAAAAAAAAATATAGTTATTTGCCATTATAGAAGGTATACTTTGTTACCTCACAGCAATATGTGTTATATAGGGTATTGGGATGATATTTTCTGTTATTTCAGAAGATATAGGTTTGTTATTTCTGTGATCCCAGCTGTTATTCATGGGATTGGGATAATATTTTCTGTTATTTCAGGAGATATATGTTTGTTATTTCTGTGATCCCAGCTGTTATTCATGGGATTGGGATGATATTTTCTGTTATTTCAGGAGATATATGTTTGTTATTTCTGTGATCCCAGCTGTTATTCATGGGATTGGGATGATATTTTCTGTTATTTCAGGAGATATATGTTTGTTATTTCTGTGATCCCAGCTGTTATACAAGGTATTGAGATGACATTTTCTGTTATTTCAGGAGATATATGTTTGTTATTTCTGTGATCCCAGCTGTTATACAAGGTATTGGGATGATATTTTTACCACCCAGTCCAAGATTCCTGATGTTACATAAACAAGAATCTAAGGTAGGATGTAATTTCTTTGTTATTGTTATCATTGTCATCCTTTTTCAGGGAGATAATTTATGACAGTTAATTTTGAATTGTTTAAATGTGAATACGAAGGAAATGGATTTCAAAAAGGTTAGAAAACTGCATTTTCCCCCTTTATTTAACCAATGACCAAAAAAAAAGGTATGAAGTGATAAAGAGTTTGGTAAAAACCTTGTTCATTGTAACTCTTGTAAGGTAAGATGGTATACATTTTTTTCAATATACTTTTAAACCAGGCTCTTTATTTAAGGCTGAAGCTGTATTACTGAAGCTGAGAGGAGGATGTAATGTGGAGAAGGAAATTGACAACATCAGAACAGCTGTTTATCAT